>NC_135584.1:40656538-41325705 GCF_965152235.1 Eretmochelys imbricata | reverse complement strand
TCAGTGATACTTTCCAGCAGAAGGGCCGTGATCTCTCAGCTTTTGGCACGAGAACCCATAAGTTTGTCTGTTTTGTTTGTTTGCTTGCTTTTCTGGCTAGTTGAGTAATTTTTCAGCAAAAGCTGGCTTTTTCTGGCACAAGGAGCATTTTCCTATGAGCAAAAAAAAATCGTAGATTAAAAGAATAAATAACCCCCAAAATATATATTTTCTACTTTTAATGATAATACAAAATGTGGGGATCAGTGAGAGAAGGGGGGCAATGAGAAAACACCACAGACTTGGGGACAAGACTGAAGAGGGGCTTTTGGGGCTGGAAAACATATTTTTTTCATCTCTGTCCCTACATAAACTGCTCCTTTGTACATGGAACTTGCAGGTGCCCTTTGACTTCGCCTCTCTGCTAAAGTCTCCAGGTTCCACTTCAGCGCTGGGTCACTTAGGCTCCCGGGAAGCATCTGGAGTGGGTCTCCAGGGCGCAGGATACACAAAATTGTTCCCATTACACCGATTCAGCGAAAATGTGGTCCATTGTCTCCCGAGACAATCCCAGCAACCCTCTGTGTTTACAAAGGAGCAGCAGGAGACGGGAAGACACCGCCCGGTATCACTGTGTGGGAGACTAGACCACAGTGACAAAGTCCATCACCAAAGCAAACAGTGGGTTAACATCGTGTTTGTCTCTTAACATGGCCAAATTTAACAAAAGACACGAATCAACCCCAATAGCCAACACAAAGGCTCTGATTTGTGCTCAGTTTTAGTTTACAGATTCCCCGTATAAACTGGAAGTGGAGTCTGAATGGGAAAGGGAATAGAAGTGTGAACACGAATATGAATATCAATCGTGAATAACAATCTCCCTTCAAAAAGAAAAGGAGGACTTGTGGCACCTTAGAGACTAACAAATTTATTTGACCATAAGCTTTCGTGAGCTACAGCTCACTTCATCGGATGCTGTAGCTCAGGAAAGCTTATGCTCAAATAAATTGGTTAGTCTCTCAGGTGCCACTAGTCCTCCTTTTCTTTTTGCTGATACAGACTAACACGGCTGCTACTTTGAAATCTCCCTCCAGTGCTGTCTGAAGTCTCCCCAGACACCCCAGACACGGACCCCACTGACCGGACGATACAAGTCCCATCTGCGCATGGGACGGGGCTCCAGAGTGGAGTCCCCCCTCTCCTCACCATATCACTTTACAATAACCAGGCCCTAAGTTCCTGGGTGAGGAAATACAGTCACTGCAGGGAGCTGTTCATTCCTCCCAGGGGTCCGAACCTCTAATGAGGATCCCAGCGCCTGGCGCTGCACAGACACACAGGACGGGACAGTCTGACTCCCACACCCGGAGCCCTAGAACGGGTCAATCCGATCACTGGCAGCAGGAGTGTGTGTCTCTTATAAGCAAAGGGGTATGCAAATGAGGGAGACTGTGTCCTGTTTAAATCTGTGCCTCTGTCTGCCCAGGCTGCACCCGGAGACACAATCCGCAGCCCCCTGGGTCTGTGCAGTGACCAGCCAGTCCCCTGAGAACTTTCCCCTCCAGCACCCGGGAAAATGGGATTTTTGCTCCTTGTAATTTTCGCTGTAGCGGCTCTGGAAGGTATTTTCCTCCTCTAATAACTGTCAGTGAAGAATATTGTGTTATCGCTGCTTTGTATGTCTATATTTACAATGGCCTGTCTTTATTCCCAGGTGTCCGGTCCCAGACGCTGGTGGAGTCCGGAGGGGGTGCGAAAAAGCCCGGAGACTCTCTCCGCCTCTCCTGCAAAGCCTCCAGGTTCACCTTCAGCAGCTACTGGATGGATTGGGTCCGCCAGGCTCCCAGGAAGGGGCTGGAGTGGGTGGCTGAGATTAACACTGGTGGATCGAGCCAGTGGTATTCCTCAGCTGTTCAAGGGCGATTCACCATCTCCAGGGACAATTCCAACAACCTGCTGTATCTGCAAATGACCGGCCTGAAGCCTGAGGACACCGCCCGGTATCACTGTGCGAGAGACACAGTGAGGGGAAGCCGGTCTGAGCTCAGACAAAAACCTCCCCCTGCAGTAATGAGAGAAGCAGTTCGGTGTTGGGGGCGCCCCAGGCCTCTAAGTAAAAATGAGATCAGTTCTGGAAAAGGGATTAGCAACAACAAACCCTTTTTATTGCTATTATTGTTCCTCATCTTTGATTTTATGCAAGATGAAGCAGTTCATACAAGTTCCCGCAAAGGACAGAACATTCTTATTTGAGTCCCTTCCTCTTTCTTGCCTCTGCTGGGGACAAATTCTGAGCCCACACACAGCCTCCCCGGGAGCCACAGATACATAGACTTAAATGCCAGAACGGAGCAGTATGATAAACTAGTCTGACCTCCTGCATAACACAGGCCACAGAGCCTCAACCTGGTTCATGCCGGTTCTGTCTAGGACCCTCTTCACTTCACCATGCTGGGATTCCACTTAGTGTCACCGCGCTCAGTGACACATTCCCGCAGAAGGGCCGTGACCGCTCCGCTTTTGGCACTAGAAACCGCCCAGTTTGTTTGTGCGGTTGCTTTGTTTTCTGTTCCTTTGTCTGGTTAGTTGAACTATTTTCCACCTATGGTGGGTTTTCTGGGACAAGGAGCGTTTTCCTAGGAGACAAAAATCCTGGGTTAAATGGTTAAATAAATAACCCTCCACAATAGTCATGTCTGGTTTAAATAACAATCCAAAAACGGAGGTCGGTGAGAGAAAGAGAGAGGGGCTGCAGAGTCCACTTCTCCCGTCCACCACCAGGGGCAGCAATGAGCAAACAGCCCAGCCCAGCCTGGGGGACAAGACTGAAAGGGGGCACTGGAGGTTGGGAAACATCATTTTCCAAATCTGCACCTACAGAAACTGCTTCTTTGGACATAGGACCCGCCGGTGCCCTTTGATGGCTAGGGAGGGCCCTGCATGGAGAAGGGGAGACAAGGAACCAATGGGACAATACAGGTCACCATGATCGGCAGTGACCCCTCAGCAAACCAGCAGCCGGTTGTCAATACTTTCTTATGCTTCAGGGCAGAGGAGGATTTTAGGAGAGCTTGGAAGGGAAATAATGAGGCAGCGTTGACCAAATTGACTGCTTACTGTATTTTCCACTCCATGCATCTGATGAAGTGGAATTTAGCCCATGAAAGCTTATGCCCAAATAAATGTGTTAGTCTAAAAGGTGCCACAAGGATTCCTAGTTGTTTTTGCTGGTACAGACTAACACGGCTACCACTCTGAAAACTGACAACAGAGGATCCTAATCAGTGGAGAATGAATGTCATTAGCTTCAGTGGGAGTGGAAGAGACCCAGAACCACTCAAAAGATGTTAAGCTCCTGGAAGAATTTGGGCCCTAGTGTTCATGTACGGATGAATTTATGGATGCATGTAGCAGAGTGCTTTACTGAAATGTGTGTCTGGAAAAAAATTAATAAAGAATGTCTCTTACAGTATCAAGTTTTGTACAAAAGAAATGTGTTTTAAATGTATGCAAGATCAATGCTGAAAAGTATCAGAGTAACAATCAAGAAAGAAAAAAAGATGAAGTAAGGTCAATGAGGGGTAATCCTGTTCTCAAGGACTCCAGTGGGCCACGTCTAAGAAACTATATCAGTTCATCTCTATTTTACTATATGCTAAAATTTGTCCTTTAAGGTTCCATGCCTGTTTCTGAAAGCAACTAGTTGAAGAATAGCTTTCCCCAGGGACTCATTGACCTCCTTGTTTCTCAGGCTGTAGATGACAGGGTTGATCATGGGACTCAGGACTGTGTAGGAGACAGAGAATAGTTTATCTAGGATCTTGAGAATGTTGGCTCTTGGAACCACATAGACAGTAATCAGTGTCCCATAGTAAACTATAAACACAATGAGGTGAGAGGAGCCTCCCGGTGGTGGAGGGGATTCTCAGGATGGTGGCGATGATAAAAATGTAGGATGTCAGGACCAGTAGACAGGACACAAATGTCCCTATGGCAGAGACAATAAATGTCAGCCGTTGCACCGTCTGGGTGTCACCACAGGACAGCTTTATCGTGGGTGAAAAATCACAAAAAAAAATGATCGATTTCTTTTGAATCACAAAACTTTGATTGGTTTCAGAGTAGCAGCCGCATTAGTCTGTATCCGCAAAAAGAAAAGGAGGACTTGTGGCACCTTAGAGACTAACACATTTATTTGAGCATAAGCTTTCGTGAGCTACAGCTCACTTCATCAGATGCATGCAGTGGAAAATAGAGTCGGGGGATTTTATATACACAGAGAACATGAAACAATGGGTGTTACCATACACACTGTGATGAGAGTGATCAGGTAAGGTGAGCTATTACCAGCAGGAGAGAAAAAAAAAACCTTTTCACCTTGATTATCACTACAAAAGGTTTTTTTTTTCCTCTCCTGCTGTTAATAGCTCACCTTACCTGATCACCCATTGTTTCATGTTCTCTGTGTATATAAAATCCCCCGACTGTATTTTCCACTGCATGCATCCGATGAAGTGAGCTGTAGCTCACAAAAGCTTATGCTCAAATAAATGTGTTAGTCTCTAAGGTGCCACAAGTAAAACTTTGACTGGAACAAGAAAATATTTATTGTGGTGCACCCTAGAAAGCTACTTATCCAGGACCCTGCCACTAGCTGGCAACAAACCCTGCCATTCACCAGAGCAGCATAACGGAGTGGATTGCATACCGCTAAATACTGATCATAAGACATTGCCCTTAGCAGCAGACATTCTGTAAATGACATGACACCAAATAAGTATAATTGCAGAATGCAGCTCTTAACAGAAATGGTTCTGTCCCAGGCAGGAGACTGGCCAGCAGCCTGGGTAGCAAGGTGGAGGTGTAGCAGGTCTCCAGGCAGGACGAGTTCCCCAGGAAGAAGTACATGGGGGTGTGAAGGTGGCGATCAGCCACAACTAGCGCAACAGTGAGGATGTTCCCTGCCACAGTCACAATGAAGATCACTAGAAACATGAGAAAGAGAAGGGGCTGCAGTTCAGGGACATTCCCAAACCCTAAAAGGATGAATTCCACAATGAGTGTTTGGTTTCTTCCTTCTCCTTTTTCCATAATATGTATCTAGAAAAAGAAAATCATTAAATATTGACAGACTGCACGCAATCAGGTTGTTCTGTCGATTATACTAGGTGACACCTAGAGCAGGTAACCTTGTATCATGACATCTGTCTACCTGAAAAGTAAAGTTGTCAATAAACAGAGGAAGACTCATATAATTAAGAGGTTGAGTTTCCAGTATAGGTGAACAAAGAGCGTGGAACTCTATTGAATTACACAAATGTCCCTTCTAACTCCCTTAATCTTTCTTGAACTTTAAAGAAAGACTTTTAGGCTGGGATGTTGAAATATCTTTATCCCGTCAGTGTCATAGCAAGAAATAGAGAAGACATAACAAATTATCAATAGATTGGAAACAAAAAATATTTAGAGTTCAACCACGGGTACCTCTGCCCTGCAGCCGGGAGGTGTAATTCCCAGTTTGGGTAGACACACATGCACTAGCTTTGGTCAAGCAAGCAGGATAAAATTAGCAGTGAGAACATGGCGGCACAAGCAGCCGCTTGGGATGGCCAGCTGTGTACGTGCCTAGGAAGCTTGGTACCTACACAGATGGAAAGCTAAAAGAAATCCCTAAGTATAAAGATCTTTTAAAACTATTTACCACTCTGGAGTTGATGCGCTGGACTGTCTTAGTTGAGGAATATGGAAAGGAATTAAGAGAAGGAAGTCTTGACAGTCCTGCCCCAGATGTCTTTGGTTATGCAGAGGAAGGTGAAAAGAGATGGAAAGACTTGAAGAACAGAGTTATGGAGCACAATATTAGAATAATGGCAAAATATTATACCAGAATTACAATGAAGAGGATGGTACAGCTCCTGGATCTATCTGTTGAGGAATCGGAGGCGTTCCTGTCCAACCTAGTAGTAAATAAGACCATCTTTGCAAAAGTAGACAGATTGGCAAGAATTATCAATTTCCAGAGGCCCAAGGACCCAAATAACCTGCTTAATGACTGGTCTCACAAGCTCAACTCACTGGTGGCCCTAGTTAACAAAACCACACATATTATTGTCAAAGAGGAGATAATACATAACCTGCAATAAGATGCTTGAGTACACTTAAAAAGAAAAGGAGTACTTGTGGCACCTTAGAGACTAACCAATTTATTTGAGCATGAGCTTTCAGCTACAGCTCACTTCATCGGATGCATACCGTGGAAACTGCAGCAGACTTTATATACACACAGAGATCATAAAACAATACCTCCTCCCACCCCACTGTCCAGCTGGTAATAGCTTATCTAAAGTGATCATCAAGTTGGGCCATTTCCAGCACAAATCCAGGTTTTCTCACCCTCCACCACCCCCCCCAAACTCACTCTCCTGCTGGTAATAGCCCATCCAAAGTGACAACTCTCTACACAATGTGCATGATAATCAAGGTGGGCCATTTCCTGCACAAATCCAGGTTCTCTCACCCCCTCACCCCCCTCCAAAAAACCCACACACACAAACTCACTATCCTGCTGGTAATAGCTCATCCAAAGTGACCACTCTCCCTACAATGTGCATGGTAATCAAAGTGGGCCATGTCCAGCACAAATCCAGGCTTTCTCAGCCCCCCCCCCCTTTTTCTTTTTTTTCCCGGACACACACACACACACACAAACTCACTCTCCTTCCTACACCCCCCCCCCCCAGACGTTCTGGTTAAACTTCTGGGGGGGGGGGGTGGAGGGTGAGAAAACCTGGATTTGTGCTGGAAATGGCCCAACTTGATGATCACTTTTGATAAGCTATTACCAGCAGGACAGTGGGGTGGGAGGAGGTGCTGGACAGTGGGGTGGGAGGAGGTATTGTTTTATGATCTCTGTGTGTATATAAGGTCTGCTGCAGTTTCCACGGTATGCATCCGATGAAGTGAGCTGTAGCTCACGAAAGCTCATGCTCAAATAAATTGGTTAGTCTCTAAGGTGCCACAAGTACTCCTTTTCTTTTTGCAAATACAGACTAACACGGCTGTTACTCTGAAACTTGAGTACACTTAATGCTTTTGAAGAAGGCATTAAAACTTGGTAATAGACTATTATCCCAGTGTATATTTGGTTTATTTTCTCTCTACCAAACCCTCACCTTCAGAAGCTGCAATATGGACTGGGTCCCTCAGGTCCCGGGAAGGGGCTAGAGTGGATCGCATTTATTTACTACGATGGGGTGGGTCCAAGCTCCGCTGATTCAATGAAAGGCCGAGTCACCATCTCCAGAGACAATCCCAACAACCTGCTGTATCTGCAAATGACCAGCCTGAAGCCCGAGGACACCGCCCGCTATTACTGTGCGAGAGACACAGTGACACCAAACCGGTTTCTGATCGTACAAAAACCCAGGCGGTGGAATCGCCTTTCTCCCAGCGGCCGCGCGGGGACAGCAGCGACACCCCCCGCTTCGTGCTCGGGCAGGAGAAGCAAAGGCCCTTGGGTGGGGGGCCGAAGGGCACTAGGGTCACAGAAGGCAGCTCCCACTTGGTGAGATTTGTCCCAGGACTTCCCAAAGTCTTGTGCAACATTCCCATCCTGCATTAGCTGTCAGCCAGTTGTCACTGTCAGGTCTGCCATGGCTACAAAACGCTGAACCTGCTTCCCCTTGTACGTGGAGAGTTTCTCAGATTCTGGTCCTGCTGCCACATACGCTTGTCTTCCGCAGTCTAACCCAAAGGCAAAGGGGAATAAGGGAAGCTTTTCCCTGACCCAAGAACACGCCCTATCAGGCCAGGGAAGGATGTCTTGGGATTTGAGATCATTTTACTTCTCCCTTAGGTAAAAGCACAAACATGATCCCCCAGTCCAGACGCTTCACAACACAGAATAAGGGTCCCTCTGAGTCCTCTTCTTTAAGACTGAGGGTAAAGCAAAGGGCAGGAGCTTGTTTCTTATAAGGAAGGGGATATTCAGATAGGTCGAGAAGTTTCCTGTTCATATCTGTCCCTCTCTCTGCCCAGGGGGCACCCGGAGACGCAGTCCGCATCCCCCTGGGTCTGTGCAGTGACCGGCCAATCCCCTGAGAACTTTCCCCTCCCGCAGCGGGGAAAATGAGACTTTGGCTCCATTCGGTTTTCATTCTAGAAGCTTTGGAAGGTATTCGCCCCTCTTACATGCATTGCGGAGAAAGGGGAGATATTGTATTATTGTTCTCAGTACCATTTCCAAACTTGTCCTTATTCCCAGGTGCCCGGTCTCACATCCAACTGGTGGAGCCCGGAGGGGATGTGAAAAAGCCCAGAGACACTTTCCGCCTCTCCTGCAAAGCCTCCGGGTTCACCTTCACCGATTACCACATGAATTGGGTCCCTCAGACTCCTGGAAAGGGCCTGGAGTGGGTCGCCCACATTCAAGTCACCTCCACCTACTACGCTGATTCCGTCAAAGGGAGATTCACCATCTCCAAGGACAATCCCAACTACATGGTTTATTTTCAAATGAGCAACTTGAAGACAGAGGACACTGCCCTGTATTACTATGCAAAGCGCACAGTGAACCGAAACCTATGCCTGATAATACACAAACACCAGCTGCGGATTCACCCTTATCCCATGGGCCGCAGAGGGCTGCAGATCCATAAACTATAAAGCACTGGGCGCAGGAATAGGAAGGGTCACCAGGCCAGGAGTAAAGTCAGGTTTATGTATTTAATTCCCAGACAATATTCCATCTTGTTGCCCATCGCTCCATAGTGGGTGTGATCTCTGATCAAGTATCAGACAATGTATCAGAGACCCTCAGAGCCTTTGCTAGATTCTCTGGCCACCCAACTGAATCCAGCGCTCCACACACCTACCCAGGCCCCACACACTCCCTGCCTCCTGGCTTAAACTCCTTTGGGTCAATCCAATATATGCAAAGTTGACAGCTCCCACTTCCTGGTTAAATACTGACAGTAGCACCTCAGACAAAAGACCTGACCCACTGGGGACTCCCTTCCTGCCCCACCACGATGCTCTTTGCATTATGAAACTTCATTTGACCGACTGGACTCTCATGTCGTTTTTTTGAACATACAGTTGAACTACACTTTAGAGGACAGAGTCTTCCCTGCTCTAACTTAAGGGACTGGCCAGGGAAGTAGATTTGACAGAAATGAAACCGACATACAACTCCACTAACACCGAAGGAATGTAAGAGAAAAGTGGGTGCAAATCATTCCTCCCTCCTCTTTACACAGCTGGGAATGGCCTCATAAGGTTCACATCAAGGCAGAGTCGGGCCCCCGACCTTTTTAATTTAATTATTCACTATTCATATCACTTTTCACCAATTGCTTTCCTCTCAATGGTGTCTTCTGGTAGATTCTCCTGACCCTATCTGATCCAGCAGTGAAAAAGTCAGACATGCACTGTAGATGGATGTAAGGTGAACCTCTATATCATGCCTTGGATACAAAAAGCTTCCAGGAAGAAGTGGGAGTGGACGCTTTACTATCATACTTCCAGATCACAATCTTCCCTATGGAGCTTAACAGCCTCCATGCCGGAGAAGGAAACTCCTTTCAGACTTAAAGTGATGCCTTCAAACGTTAAAGCAGTTTTCAGTAAACCACAGTGCACTATTCACACTTCTGTCTCCAATGCTACTAAACATTATGTGATTCTATTTATTCCGCCCCACCTCCATTAACATTATCATGTAACACCTGTCTGCCCATGCATTAAGGCTTCAGTTTGAGTTATAGACTTTAGGGTTAGGACAAGACTTCAGGCCTCCGGGTAGGATTAAAATGTAGGGTTAAGATTAGCTCTAGGTTTAGGGTTAGAGTTAAGGTTTATGGTTACAAATAGGGTTAGGATTTAAAGGCAGAGAATAAATTTGAGGTTCAGGTTACAATTAAAAGTTAATCTGACATGTTATGTTTAATATTAGGGCCAAATTTGTAATTAGCGTATACATTTAAGGTTAGGGTTAGGGTAAATGTTAAAAATTAAGATTATTTGCTACCCTTAGAAATAGGGATAGAGTACAAATTTAGGTTTGTGTTCAGGTAAGTGTTAAATTTTGGGTATGGTTTTATCTTTATAGTTAGGTTTTAGGTTGGGCTTTAGTATTTGTTTCAAGGTAGGGATGGAGGGTGAGGCCTAGTATTAAAAGTTAGGGTTAGAATTTACATTTAGGGTTAGAATTGCCTTCAGGGAAGAAGTCAGGATTTAGGGATAGAACTAAGGTATTCCTTTAGCTTTCAGGTTGAGATCAATAAAAAGGTTAAGGTTTATCATTAGGGTTAAATGTGGGAATTAGGGAGAGGACAAAGAAGACTGGACTCCTTACAGTCACATAGGAAGCTCTAATCCAGTCGAGTGAGCTCTCCGACTGGGAGAGGGGGGTACCCCAGAGATAAATTGCCGGCCCTTCTCTCAGCCACACAAAAGAAACTGAGTTCGCTCTAGAAAATAATTGGAGTCTCTTATAAGAAGGGAGATATGCAAACTGGGGGGGGGGGAGAGTTTCCTGTTTAAATCTGTCTCTCTCACTTCCACAGCTGTGAGACAATCTGCAGCCCCCCTGTCTCTGGGCAGACACCAGACAATCCCCCTGAAAACTCTCCTCTCCAAACATAGGGACAATGAGACTTTGGTTATATCTCGTTCTCACTGAAGCAGCGTTTGAAGGTATTTCCCCCCTTTTAATGTATTGGAGAGGTAGGGGATTGTTATTCTGTTGTCCTAGATACTTACTTTCCCCTTAATTCGCAGGTGCAGCTGGTGGAGTCCGGAGGGGGTGTGAAAAAGCCCGGAGACTCTCTCCGCCTCTCCTGCAAAGCCTCCGGGTTCCCCTTCAGCGATTACTGACTACCCCAACAACCTGCTGTATCTGCCTGAACCCCGAGCACACGGCCCGGTATCACTGTGCAAGAGACAGACACAGGAGGGAAGCCGGTCTGAGATTAGACAATAACGTGTCCTTTCGCTTTCAGAATCAGTTCGCTTTTGGTGGGGATCAACCACCAAAATCTGCTGAGGAGAAAAGAGAGAAAACCGGGGAATCTACCAATTCCTTCCTGTCACCTCCAGTTTCCTATTCCCGGGAATTTACTCCACTTAGATGTTTCCACAGGGACAGGAGCACATGCATGGGGGGGCTTTCCCAAATCGTCCTCCTTCCATTTACTCACCGGGAGGGGTCCCCTTCTTTACCCACCCTATCCCACCCCACCATACCCAGCACCTCCACTTTCCCCGGGTGCTGGGACTGATGCAAAATAAATTACATACGACAAACAAATCTTTGGGAGAGAGAAAGTCTGTTTGTTCTGAGATTGCACCATGCTTCGACTAGTAGGGATCCGAAACGGGGCTCCCAGGCCCAACCAGAATAGACATAATAAATTATTAATAATAATTATGAATTATGATTATTGCTATTATTCAGTATATCATTATAGGACACTAATAGTGATTCAGGACTCTCGGTGTTATCGCAGGCTTTTCTAGGGCCCCAATAACGGTAACACATTAGCCCCTCACAGTCTGTAATGAAGTCGCTTTCACAACACCCCCCTGAGGCAGGGAAATGCTGCTGTCCCCGGTTAGAGATGAGGAGCTCTCGAGAACGATGGTATACATTTTTCGTTCGTAAACTTTGCGAATGCGCCAAAGATGGCGATGAAGAGGAGGATGAAGATGATGAAGATGATAACAACGATTCCCAGGGAACTAGAGACGCTGGGCTGTCATTGGCAGGATTGCAGCTTCCTTTCTTTTTTGTTATGCTATAACCCCTCGCTCCCTCCTTCCTCTCTTTCTGCTTTGACAGACCCTTTCCGGAGCCATTCAGGACCGGGTCCCCATTGTGCTGGCATCCACAGAAACACATGGGACGTGATCCGACGTAAATGTAAGCCGTTTCAAAATCCCCTTTGATTTCAGTGGGATTTGGGTCAGAGCGCTACACACATTTACCCGCTTCTTCTGGAATCGGAGGGCAAGAAATGAGATCACCCAGGGAAGGAGTTTGTGTGTCTAATAAGGAGCGAGATATGCAAATCAGGGGGACAGTTTCCTGTTTAAATCTGTCCCTCTCTCCCCAGGCTGCACCCGGAGTCACAATCCGCAGCCCCCTGGGTCTGTGCAGTGACCAGCCAGTCCCCTGAGAACTTTCCCCTCCAGCACCCGGGAAAATGGCGCTGTGCCTCCAGTTAGCGTTCATTATAGCGGCTTTGGAAGGTATTTTCTCCTCTCAGACCCATTGGCGTGGCCGGAGAACAGTCTATTGCTCTTAATATTGATGAGATGTATAATATCTTTTTATTCCCAGGTGTCCAGTCGCAGGTCCAGCTGGTGGAGTCCGGAGGGGGTGTGAAGAAGCCCGGAGACTCTCTCCGCCTCTCCTGCAAAGCCTCCGGCTTCACCTTCGGTGACTACTGGATGAGCTGGATCCGGCAGGCTCCTGGCAAGGGCCTGGAGTGGGTCGCAACTATAAGCTACTGGGCCGGCAGTACTGTACATTACGCCAGCTCGGTCCAAGGCCGATTCACCATCTCCAGGGACAATCCCAGCAACCTGCTGTATCTGCAGCTGACCGGCCTGAAGTCCGAGGACACCGCCCGGTACCACTGTGCGAGAGACACAGTGAGGGGAAGTCGGTCTGAGCTCAGACAAAAACCTCCCTTTGCGTGCAGTAGGGAAAGTCCCAGCTGCTCAGAGCCTGACACTCTGGGCACTGGAAACTTCAAAACAGAAAGCAACATGTTTATTCCAAGGTGCCCTGTTCTAGCCAAATCTGGCGTCACACAAAGTACAGATCCAAGATCCGGTCCCCCAGGACTGAAAGGGGCTGTACCTGGATCTCTCCCCCTTAATTTTAATACATTTACAAATAAATTTTATGTGCAAATAAAGACTCCCATTGTACATCCCCTTAAAATCGGGGGGGGGGGGGATAAAACGCGATAAACAAAACCAAAAACCCTGTCATTCAGAACAAGACAGGGGGCTACTCCCAATGTTGCTATCGACCATTGTGTATTTCTGTACTATTTGCTTGCAGCTATTAAACAACTTATGTAACTGATCCACTCCCTGCCCTGCCCTGCACACTGTCTCACGTCTATGGGCCTTATCAAATACTGCCCATCCATCCGGTTTGAGAATCTAGGGCCATGTCAGGAGTAACTGATCTGTTATCCATTCAACTTCCTCTCTCAGTACAATCCAATTAACTTACCTGTATTTAAACAGGAACTGCCCTGGACAGGGAGTTGCAGGTATATTTCACCCAGAGATGTTAGGAGTTGAATGGGGCTATCAGCAGATGCCCTTGGTAGATGGCCTCACTCTATACAGGTTACAAATGGGCATCTCCTCGGCAGGCCCTCTCAGAGGTTTAGAGAGGCCTGGGCCACTTCCAGCTTTTGAGGCCACTAGCCATAATAAAAAAAAAAAAAAAAAGAGAAAACATGGTCTAATCTTGTGCCATCAGAAGCGATATATTTTATTAATATTTATGAATTTTTTGTCTTTAATATGACAACATCTATATCAGTTAACAAAAAAAAGTATGTCTTTTACCAAATCACACCTCTTATTTTCTTAAATTTGCAGCTCTAAGCTGAGAGAGTGTGTCACATTTCGGCTGGATAGGGATGCACATAAAAACAAGTTGTGAAACTTATCAAATGCCAAAAAATTAACAAGTGTTTAAATTAGAGGCCCCCTTTGAGCTTGAGGCCCAGGCCAAATGGCCCTCTGTTTGGCCCTGCTCCTCGGTACTACCTGTTGACATTTTACCAGATGATCTTGCTGGAGAAATTCCACAGATCAGACTTGCCAAAGGAAAGGACTAAATTCAGACTTTGTCTCTCAGAAATGTGTGACCTGAATTATATATTCAAGGTAATGCTGTGTTTTCATAACAAATGTTATAAAAGACCTGAGTGGATCTATCGATCTATCTATCCACACCCATCACTCTCTTGGTGACGGACACTTGCCCGGTGTCAGGGGAAGGTGTCTGCCACCTTCAGGGAGAGAAATGTATTAAAGGGCTGTCATAAATATAAAGGGAAGGGTAAACCCCTTTAAAATCCCTCCTGGCCAGAGGAAAAATCCTTTCACCTGTAAAGGGTTAAGAAGCTAGGATAACCTCACTGGCACCTGACCAAAATGACCAATGAGGAGACAAGATATTTTCAAAAGCTGGAGGGGCAGGGGGAGAAACAAAGTTTCTCTCTGTCTGTGTGATGCTTTTGCTGGGAACAGAACAGGAACGGAGTCTTAGAACTTACTAAGTAATCTAGCTAGAGATGCGTTAGATTCTAATTTCTTTAAATGGCTGAGAAATTAAGCTGTGCTGAATAGAATGGATATTCCTGTCTGTGTGTCTTTTTGTAACTTAAGCTTTTGCCTAGAGGGATTCTCTATGTTTTGAATCTAATTACCCTGTAAGGTATTTACCATCCTGATTTTACAGAGGTGATTCTTTTTGACTTTTTACTTCTATTAAAATCCTTCTTTTCAGAAACTGAAGGCTTTTTCATTGTTCTTAAGATCCAAAGGTTTGGGTCTGTGGTCACCTATGCAAATTGGTGAGGATTTTTACCAAACATTCCCCAGGAAGTGGAGTGCAAGGGTTGGGAGGATTCTGGGGGGAAAGAAGTTTCCAAACAACGCTTTCCTAATAAATAAACCCAGATAAACTTTTGGTGGTGGCAGCAGAAGTCCAAGGGCAAAGTGTAAAATAGTTTGTACCTTGGGGAAGTTTTAACCTAAGCTGGTAAAAGTAAGCTTCGGAAGTTTTCATGCAGGTCCCCACATCTGTACCCTAGAGTTCAGAGTGGGGAAGGAACCTTGACAGGGGCTGATCCAATGCCTGTTGCAATTGAGTCTGAAAACTTTCTCTGACTTTCCTGAGCCTTGGATAGAAGGGCAATCGATCTGGGGTCAGAGCCGCACTGGTGTGGATTCTGGAAGCTCCATGGGCTGCTACCGCGATTGACTGAAGCTGGTGTTCCTGCCCATTTATTCAAGCAGACTAAAACATTGGTAACACAAGGGATCTAGCGATACAATGCGATCGGGTCCAGGCGGCCACCCAATTGAAATGGGAAGCCTGATTTAAGAGGGTATTCTATCGATACATGTACCGATTTATTCAGTACCCAACAACAACCCGTCAACAAAAAGGAATAAGTGAGAACCATTTCCAGTTATCGATTAGCAACGATCAGTTACTGATTATTAGTAACAAATCAACAACCAAGACTGGAATTTTGAAAAACCCACGAGGCCCCCTGTTAATAATCAGGGAACGGGAATTTAAGCATGAGGCTCCCTGGGAAAGACATCGTTTCGTCAAATGTCACTGAAATCCAGAAAGCAGGCAAGACATTTGTGTCTCTTATAAGGAGGGGAATATGCAAATAGAGGTGACAACTTCCTGCTCAAATCTCTCTCTCTCTCTTTCGGCCTAGGAGGCACCCAGAGAGACCATCTGCAGCCTCCTCTGTCTGTGCAGTTACCAGCCAGTGTTTCATGTTCCTGGTTCTCTCATTCTTCCCTCCTCCGGTCTTCCTACTCAGGGGCCTGGTGACAGGTTGTTCTGACCCAGTCGGGTCCAGAAATGAAGAAGCCCGGTGACGGGTTACCTGTCACCAGCTATTACCTGGCGTGGGTCAGACAGGAGGCGGGAAAGGGGCCGGAGTGGCTGGTCAGCTATCACACACCTGCAGCTACAAACTCTGTGACAGCATCCAGGGCCGATTCACAGCCCCCAGGACAGCTCCAATTTCTACCTGCAGATGAACAGCCAATTCCATGGCGAGTTACAAGCACTGGTGAATTTAAACCCCATCTCACCCAAAGTTACTCCGTGGATCAGAACTCCCCAAGTTGGGAATCATGCCCAGGAGCTCTGACGCCCCGCCACCCGCTCTCTCCGTTTTTCTATCAAACCGCCAAGAAGGGAAGGGAAAGGCCCCAGGAATATTCCTTCCTCAACTCTTGCTATTACGACTGGGCTCACTGGGGGTGGCGCTCGGGCTCCACAGCCATGAGAACAAACACAAAAGTGTTTCCCCACATCGACCCCCCCCAGGGTGGCCAGGGGGAGAGAGAGGCTCTGCTGGCCCCATCTGGGGGCGCAGGGAGCCCACGTGCCCATGGTGCGGTTCAGCGGAGCAGGAAGAAGTAGCTCTGTGAATATCCCCCAGTGGCTCTCCGGGGCTTTCCCATCAGATGGGCTCCGGTGTGGGGCTCCATCTTCCCCCCACTGAGGTCACTGGAGAAGCTGAGGCCCGAGTGACCATCAGCGCGATGCCGAACCTGGGTGAGGATTATTGACTGGGCGGGCGGGGTCAATCATCTTCCCCACCAGCCCATTGATAATTCTCTGTGGGTGAAATCCACCACTCTGCAGAGGGGCCGGTAGCAGAGCCCGGGCCCCGTCTCCACCTCACAGCGTGATGGAATCACTGGCTGAGACTCGTGGTGCCCTTCTGCCCGGGGCTGAGCTCAACCCTGTCCCTGCAGCCCCGACCCTTCTCCTCAGACCCCGGCGTTTCCCTCCGAAACCCTCCCCAGCATCGCAGCACCAAGCAGAATATCAGGATGTTTCTTTCCCAGATTTCTTTCCACGCTCATTTCCCAGGTTCCCCTGCATGAGGAAAGGATGAGTAACCTGACTAGCTCCGGGTTTATCACATTGGAACAGGAACATCTAAGGGCGCGGGGGGGGGAGGAGTACAGAAACACAGACAGATAGACAGACAGACAGATAACCCCCTCCATAGACTTCATAGAGGCAACTCTCAGGCGGGCAGAAGACAGAGCAGAAGGGAACATTCCGTGTGACAGCGGGACCCTGGAGTCCTCCTGCCAGGAGACTGAACAACGCGATGCTGCGTCACACGCCACCTGTGTCCCCCCGTTATATTGTCCCCACCCCCTGGCCCATGCAAATGAGCTCCCCGGGGCCCTGTTCATAGCCCAGCCGCAGGCCGCTCACCCCGCACAGAGCCAGAGCCGGGCTTCAGCTTCTCATCCCGCCTGGGGAAGGAGCCGCCAGCCGCAGACATGACCCCCAGCCTGGCCATCGCCTTCCTCCTGCTGCTCCCCATGGGTACGGGCGGGATCTGGGCTGCCGCTGGGCGCCCCGTACCACATGTTCCCTAATAACTGCGCCTCCAGTAATCACTGCAATATTTCCCCTTTATTTCCCCTTCTGCAGGTGTCTATTCCCAGGTCAGCCTGGTGGAGTCCGGTGGGGGAATCAAGAAGCCCGGAGAGACCCTCAGACTGACCCGCACCGTGTCCGGATTCTCTCTCACTAGCAACGCGGTGCAGTGGGTTCGCCAGCCAGCGGGGAAGGGGCTGGAATGGATGGGAGGGATCTGGGGTGGCGGAAGCAATAACTATAATGATGCTCTCAAAAGTCGCCTCACCATCACCAGAGACACCTCCAAAAGCCAAGTGTTCCTGCAGCTGACCGGCCTGCAGCCCACAGACACCTCGGTGTATTACTGTGCTAGAGACACAGTGAGGGGGAACCGATCAGAGCCCGCACGAAAACTAACCGTGCGGAGAGCCAGCCTGCCTGGGAGAGCCGCCGGGAGCAGCAGCTGCCAGCACCGCGCTCTCTTTGCTTGGTTAGTCTTCTGCTTCCTGCAGATTTCACAGCAATTTACAAGCCCTTGTGAATTAAACTCCATAGTACCCAAAGTCACACAATGAATCAGAAATACCAAGACTGAGAATGGAACCCAGGAGTCCTGACTCCCAGAATGACCCCAGGAATATTCATACCTAGACTCATGCTGTAGCAACCAGATTATTCTTCCCTCCCATGGCTGGGGAAATAAACAAGGAGTCTTTTTACCAGGGCCTGTTGTAGATCCTAGGGCCCGACTGTCATGAGCTCTGGAACAGAGCCCAGGCCTTCTGTTTCCTGGAGGACAAAGTCTGAGACAATGGCTCAAGGACACATTGATTGAGAGCAAACAGCCAACACCTCACTCTGGCTCTAGGCCTGCAGGGTACTGAGCAGGCTAAATCTCTTCCCCTTCAGCCCATTGATAAATCTCTGTGGGTGAAATTCATCCCAGTGCTGAGAGCCCAGCACAAAGGCCTGAGCCCCTAGTGAGCCCCACCTCAGCATGACGTGTCCGTTTAATCTTTCACAGGCCTTGTCCTACCATCTTTACAGGAGTCAACTTCTCTGTTTTTACCGCATTTCCCTAAGGTGTTGCCTTCTCTGCCTCTGTGCCCCAGATTCAGCCTCATTGAACCAATTCATGACAAAATAAAAGTCTACAGAGATCAACTTCACTTAGACATGCACTGGGCTGCATCAGTTTTACCATCACCTCTAAACACAAGGCAGAGTTCATAACCCACAGGAATCTCTCAGTGCAACGCAGACGCTTAGAGATGAACAATCCGGATTCTCCCCTGCTCTGCCCCATGTGGTCCATTGTTAACCTCTGCAAAGCGGATGGGCTGTGGGCCTGTTCTGATGCACAGCGCCTTCTACACTTTAAGAACAGGAGCAGTTGCATCCCCCATGACTAGAGTCGACTTCATCTAATACACAGAACAGGGGGAGAAACCCAGTTTGTCAGGTGACTGGAGCCACAACACAACAAACCTGTGATGAAGACTCTACAGGAACAAGTCACAAACATGTCACAGGCTGAACTTTATTCATCTCCACCAAGCCTCGATGCATAGAATGTCAAGGTCACTTTACAAGCAGTTCCCTGGCTTAGAACAAGGGGCCGCAAAGACTCAACTGCCAGATCCGGCTGAGACACCCCTGTGACGGTGCCCCCCATAAAGCTTTATGGAAATATGCTTATGAATGTAAATATGACATAACTGGAATATGTTTTATGCTACATATGCCATGTAACATATCAATGTAAAGGTTATGATCTACTGAATCTATTCATCCTTTTTGTATGCATGTGTCATTTTTGTATTCAAAGTTATGAATATTGGCTGTGTATTTGTTTAATTTTAAGTAGCCTCAGCGAAGCAGTTGGTCAGCTTCCTGAGAAAAGACCATTCTCAGTAATTGCCCAATCAGGAAACACTTAAGCCAACAATGAACTTGGAGACACCAATCCACATCTGAGCTTTCCTGGGATTGTGGCTTGGCCTGTAAAGTTCTGAGTCATGCATGGATATGTGACTTGCCCATGTGACTCCAATACTCCATTTTGTAGCTGTAATTCTGCACAGGTGGAGGGAGGGGTTTAGACCCCAAAGGAGAAACTATATAAAGCCTTGGGAGATCCCCTCCATTTTGTCTTCAGCTAGCTCAAGAGCCTCTCCATCCCAAAGGATACCTGAAAGAAACTGGGACAAAGAACAATAACTACAGGGGATGTGAGTGATTGCTGGACCCAGACTAGAAGGAGGCTAGTCTGTAAAAGAGGCTTATTGGAACATCTCTGAGGGTAAGATTTTATCTGTATTCAGCTTCTTACTGCATTCGGCATAGGTTTGCGTGTTTTATTTTATTTTGCTTGGTAATTCACTTTGTTCTGTCTGCTGATATTTGGAACCACTTAAATCCTACCTTTTGTATTTAATAAAATCACTTTTTACTTATTAATTAACCCAGTGTACGTATTAATACTGGGGGGCAAACAGCTGTTCATATCTCTCTATCAGTGTTATAGAGGGCGAACAATTTGTGAGTTTACACTGTATAAGCTTTGTACAGGGAAAATAGATTTATTTGGGGGTTTGGACCCCATTGGGAGCTGGACATCTGAGTATTGAGACAGGAACACTTCTTAAGCTGCTTTCAGTTAAGCCTGCAGCTGTTAGGGAATATGGTTCAGACCTGGGTCTGGGTTTGCAGCCGGCTAGCGTGTCTGGCTCAAACCAGGCAGGGCACTGAAGTCCCAAGCTGCCAGGGAAAACAGACTTAGAAGTGGTCTCAGTGCATCAGTTGGCAGTTCCCAAGGGGTCTTCTGTGTTCCAAACCATCACACCCCCAACCGTTCCCAGCCAACTCCCCTCCTTGTCCTGATGCTCTGGGGTCTCTAGCCCAGATAGACACCCACGGGCTCTCCTCTGCATGTGTGTGGGGGGCAGTGTTTGGTCCCCCGTTAGTAGTTCCAGGATCTGTTTGTTGTCACCGCTTCCCTCTTCTCACCCCTCCCATAGGGGCCTGGTCACACAGTGTTCAGACCCAGGTGGGTTCCGAAGTGAAGCAGCCAGGAGAATCCAGTGCGCTGAAGTGCGGTGGGGCTGGGTTTCATCCCAAGGGCTGGTGGTTCCCACAGGAACCCAGAAAGGGGGTTGGGGGTGACTGCTGTGTTACCACAAAGCATCAGTGTCAACCTGCTCCTCTCCCACTCTGCAGGGGCGATTCACACCCTCCATCTCTTTGTTTCCCCCTTATCTGAGGTGCTGCATGAATGCACAGTCTGGAACAATCTGACACCCACCCTCTGGGCCCTACTGCAAGTAACAAATCACATCGGAGTTTGTCTCTCTCATAAGGAAGGGAACATGCAATTGAGAGGGAGAGTTTTCCATTTAAATCTGTGCCTCTCTCTGCCCAGGCTGCACCCAGAGACACAATCTGCAGTGCCCTGGGTCTGTGCAGATACCAGCCAATCCCTGAGATTTTTTCCCTCCAGTGCCCAAGAAAATGAGACTTTGGCTTAGTTTTCACTTTAGCAGCTGTAGAAGACATTTTCTCTCCACAACTGTACTGGAGAAACAGGGGGACGTTACAAGGCTGCAGCTGATATTACAGTGATTTGTAACCTGTCTTTATTCCCAGGTGTCTGGTCCCAGGTCCAGCTGATGAAGTCCGGAGGGGATGTGAAAAAGCCCAGAGACTCTCTCCGCCTCTTCCGCAAAGCATCCGGCTTCACATTCAGTAAAGGATGAACTGGTTCCATCAGGCTCCCGGGAAGCGGCTGCAGTGGGTGGCTCAGGTCAGTCAGCCAAGTGGATCCAAACAATGGTATTCCCCCGCTGTTCAAAGCTGATTCACCATCTCCGGAGACAACTCCGTCAGCTCGGTTTATCTGCAAATGACCGGCCTGAAATCTGAGGTCAGCGCACTCTATTACCGTGCCAGACACACCGTGAAACAAAACCTAACAGCGCTGCTGCAAAAACCCAGACTGCTCCACCACCCGTGAGCCGTGTGAAGGCAGGAGTGTACATGCAGCGCTGGGCACTGGCGTGAGCAGAGCCATCAGCATGAATCAAAAATCTGCCAGGGGCTTTTAACCCTATAATTTGCTAACAATGAGACCTCTTGCTTCATGGTGGGCTCTGTACAGAGATGGCTCAAAACCTGAGCAAACTCCAGTCGGTTACAGCTGGAGATATGGGTCAGGGCTTGGATTTTCCAAGCAGACTCATGAGTTAAGGCACCCCAACCATTTGGAAATTCCCCCCCAGCCCCTCAGCGAGTGGGATTGGGGGAAGCTTAGTAATGTGGTCCACAACCTGTATCCACAATGCAAAATTATTTTCATGAGAATAAATAACCCAACTGCAGCCCTTCCTTCTCTGAATCTGTCCAGTGCTGGTACTGAGGTTAGTTATGTGATTGAGCCTTTGTCTACCCGGGCAAGCTGGAGTGCATTAAATCAGCCCCCGGTGCTGTAACTCCTGAGGTGTCCACAATGGCAAGGCACTTAGTGCGGCCGGACTCTGCGGCTGGAGCGCTCCTGGTAATCCACCTCCACGAGAGGCGTAGAGCTTTCTGCGCCCAGGCTAAAGTGCCGCGGCCTATTACTGCACTCTGATCGGTCTCTGAGACGTGTCCCACAATCCCTGTTCTAGCCACTCTAGTCATCAATTTCAACTCTACTGCCCTCCCTCAGCTGACAAATTGTCAGACCCACCCTTTAAATTCTCAGGGAATTTTGAAAATCCCCTTCCTGTTTTCTCAGCAAGGCGTGGAGTGCTCTCAGGGAATCTTTCCAGGTGACCATGCCTCCATGCGCCAGGCAATCCCCAGTATGGAGCAATGGCAAGGTGCTTGACCTCATCAGCGTTTTGCGGGAGGAAGCTGTCCAGTCCCAGCTGCGTTCCAGGAAGTATGATACGTACTGGCAGATATCAAGGGCCATGACCGAAAGGGGCCATGACCGGGATGCACTGCATGCAGGGTTAAAGTGAAGGAGCTGCAGAATGCCTACCACAAGGCACAGGAGGCAAACCGCCGCTCCGGTGCTGCCCCCGTAACCTTCTGGTTCTACGATGAGCTGGACACGATACTTGGGGGTGACCCCACCTCCACCACGAAAAGCCCCATGGACACTTCGGGTGCTGTGCCAGCCCAGAGTGCACTGAGCCAGGAGCATGAGGAAATCAGGGGTGAGGGTGCTGAGGAGGAGGGGGCCCCAGAGCCAGAGGATGACTCGACATCCATAGACGCATACAGCCAGAAGTTATTTTGTACTCCAGCGGAGGATAGCCAGTCACAGCAGCTGGAGCTTGGGGAAGTGCAAAGATCAGAGGAGGTGCCTGGTAAGCAGCTTTGATTTTGGGAAGCGAGTTGTTGGGGGCAGGTTGGTGGGGCGAGGAGGGTTGCAGAAAGCAGGCTTGGGTCTGCGGTGCCTAGAAGCGGAACAAGGTGTTGATGGATTCTCTCACATTGCAGTAATCGGCCTCAGAGATCTCCTTGAAAGTCTCATGCAGATACTGGGCAATCCACTTCCGCAGATTCTTTGGCAGAGCCGCTTTGTTCCTTGTCCCAGTAAGGGTAACATTCCCACGCGACTGTGCCATCGCGGGAGGGACCATTGCTGCACACAGACAAGCCGCATAAGGGCCAGGGCGGAAGCCACAGTCTTGCAGAAGACCCTCCCTTGCTTCCCTGTTCACCCTCAGCAGGAGATCTCTTCAGTGCTGAACACACCTGTGGAACATATGTGGATAGCGTTAAGTCCCTGAGTACAGTGCGGCCTGGAACAATGTGTTCCCCTGCCCCGTGTGGTTACTCTCCATTTCTGGGGGGTCTTGTGGCTTATGTGCACTGGCCTTGGGACAGCCAGTTGTGATAGATATGTGAATTGTGCTTGTGTTTAAGATCGGCCATCTCAGTGCTCTGTCGAGTGTTAACAATGGTGCCTGTGTGAAATGTTGCATTTTGGCTTCACAGATGTAACCTTGGGAACCCAGTCGTCCTTATTATCCGCAGCTGAACGGCTGTGCAGGCGGCCTCGAAAAAGTAAAGAGGACCTGCTCCATGAAGTTATACAGCAGCTAGCAGGCCACTGCTGAGAATCAAAAACTCAGGCGTGGCAGGACATCGCAAGGAGGGAACGGAAGGAGAGCGCGGAGCACTGGAAAGAAGCCATGGAGCAGCTCCTAAAAATTATGGAGTTCCAAGCAGAATCGATCCAGATGCGCCTAGCATTGTATACGGAGCAGCTCCGCGCCCGGCCTCCCCTGCAGCTGGTGCCCCAAAACTCTTTCCCTGGTGCCCCCAGATCACTGCCAGCAAAATTTGGCCACCATCCTTTCCTCTCTCGCCACCCGCTGCCTCCCACACCAGGGGGCTGCATATTGTCTCTCTGGGTTCAGCCTGGGCAGAGAGAGAGATTTAAACAGGAAACTCTCACCCCAATTTGCATATCCCCCTCCTTATAAAATAATCATACTTCTTCCATTATGGATCCGAATCACGTGCACAAGGGCTGAGAGAGGGGAACCAGGCTGCAGGTTTCCCAATGTCTGTATAGCACCAAGCACACTGTGGTGGGATCCTCGTTATACTTTTCCTTCAGGGACAAATCTACACCTGCCTTGAAAGAGCCCAAATCCCGAGGCACCAGTTTAGAGGCATGTCCAGAAAGCTACCGCTATCAGCTAATATCTATGATCTAAAGAGAGGAGAGATGCAGGCTCTGCTGATTGGGGGGTGGGGGGCCTGTGCGGGTGAAAGTAGTTAAGGGGGAAAACTAGAGGGTAGATATGGAGGGCAGGGGGATAAGCCCTGCTGTGGGTGTCTCTATGAGGTGGGAATATCAGTGGGAGGATATGAGGGTAGGGATAAAGTGTCTGTGGCATGGGAGTGAACA
Organism: Eretmochelys imbricata; assembly: GCF_965152235.1. Taxonomy (NCBI): domain Eukaryota; kingdom Metazoa; phylum Chordata; order Testudines; family Cheloniidae; genus Eretmochelys; species Eretmochelys imbricata. Next base: position 41,301,637 of record NC_135584.1, on the reverse strand, counting down.
GGTGTTGAGGTGCAGGCAGATGTCAGAAAATTTTCGCTTTCTAACAGCTTTATGCAGTCCTATTCGTGTTGATTTCTACAGGACTAGGGGTCTGGGCACTTCCACCAGTGCTAAGCAATGTTCGAATCTTGTGCCTCTGCTTGAACAAACTCTCAGTAATTGTATCCATAAGTGCAAAAGGGACAGGGTCGTTCCTTGGATAGACTACTAGGCTGAGATGAAACATCTGGGGCTCCTTGGGGAAGCACAGTCAGTGTGTTAGGAGAAGGTGAATGGAGGGGGAAGAGAAGGTCCCTTTTATAAAAGTATTAGTATCTGTCTGTGACGATTTATAGCTAATCACTGGGTTTCAGTATTACATGAAGTGAAAGGAATGAGATGAAATAAAATCCATGGGTTCCTGGAGTTGTCTCTTTTCTCCCAGTTAAGCTTATTCTAGGTTAAATAGACCTTGAGGGAGACAAAGGTTTTTGTCTGAGCTCAGACAGTCTTTAAACCATGATTTGAGGACTTCAGTAACTCAACCAGAGGTCAGGGGTCCGTTACAGGATGGGGTCGGTGTGGTTCTGTGGCTACACTAGATGATCAGGATGGTCCCTGTTGGCCCTAAAGTCTCTAAGTCTTTCCTCATCCAGTATCTGTTACTCACTAATACGGGGTGGTGTCCTCTGGTCTCTCAGGTTGCTCATTTGTAAATACATCAGATGGTTGGGATTGTCCCTGGAGATGGTGCATCGCCCCTTGGCCCAATGGGTGTAATACACACAGCACCCCCATCAGAAGTCATGGTAGCGACACACTGCAGCCCCTTCCCGGAAGTCTGAGCACCTTGAAGGCTGTTTGTTCTGAATAAATTTTCCGGTCAGCCAACAACAGGCTTTGTCATCACATTACCAGAACGCCTAGGTTCTATTTCTTCCTGGCTACGGGAGGCAAGATTAGCCATCCTGTTACAGCAGGAGTCTAGGAATCCAGGGTTTTCCCCCTGAACTTCCTGTAGCAAGAAGAGACAAACTGCTAGTCTCAGCCTCCAAAGTTTTGACTTTTGGGTGGGCCGAGGTTTAATTCAAAAGTTCTTGTAAACTGGTTTACAAGTAGTTGGGGGTGGGGGAGGGAGGAATGCACTTGGCAAAGTCTTTGATCCTCAATCTCACAATGGCTCGATTGCGGTTAATGAACAGGAATAAACTTCGTACAGAAGGCTTCCTTCGCATTTGAAGGATTACTTAAAGGGCACGTCTACATTGGCAAAGTTACAGCACCGCTCAGAGAGCGCAGAAGGAAAACCACTGCTGTGTGTTCACACTGGCAGCTGCCTGCCCAATAGCGTGTTCACACTTGCTGCTCTTGCAGCTCTATTCAGAGCGGTGCACTTTGGGCAGCTATCCCACAGAGCTCCTCTTTCTCTTTTGCTGCTAGGGCTTGTGGGAAGGTGGAAGGGGTTGTAGGGCATCCTGGGTCCTGTTCCATTGCCCCATGATGCATCGCTTCGCATCCCAGCATTCCTGTGTTTCCCTGTGTTTCCATCCGCATGTGGAACCATCTTTCAATGGTTTGTGTATTCCATGACCCGCCTCTTTCTGGCTACAGAAATGGATCCCAAGCTGTTGACCAGAATGCTGCTCGCACTGACCAGCACATCACGAGTGGCAGTGGAGTTATTCCTTAAACTAAAAAGGCAAGAGGAGTTTGACATTGATCTCGCCACGCATACTAGCTATGAGACGAGATTGCTTATGGCATTCATGGAGGTGCTGACCACAATGGAACGCCACTTTTGAGCTTGCGAAACAAGCACCGAGTGGTGGGATCACAGCGCGATGCACGTCTGGGATGACGAACAGTGGCTGCAGAACTTTCCCATGCGGAAAGCCACATTCATGGGACTGTGTGATAAGCTCGCCCCACCCCTGCGGTGCCAGGACACGAGAATGAGAGCTGCTCTGTCATTGGAGAAGCGTCTGGTGATTGCACTGTGGAAGCTGGCTACTCCAGACTGCTACCGATTGGTTGCTAACCAGTTCGGCGTGGGAAAGTTGACCGCTGGCCATTAATCGCACCCTGCTCTGAAAGACCGTGACTCTGGGGAACGTGTGTAACATTGTGGCTGGCTTTGCACAAATGGGCTTCCCTAACTGTGGAGGGGCGATAGATGGCACGCACATTCCAATTCTGGCACCAGACCACCTAGCCTCTGAGCACATTAATCGCAAGGGGTATTTCTCAATGGTTCTCCGGGCGCTTTTTTATCACTGTGGGCATTTCACAGACATTAACGCAGGCTGGTCCGGAAAGGTGCATGACGCACGCATCTTTAGGAACACTGGCCTGTTCAGGAAGCTGCAAGCCGGGACTTTCTTCCCAGACCAGAAGATCACTGTATGGGAAGTTGAAATGCCCATTGTGATCCCGGGAGACTCCGCCTTCCCCTTAATGCCACGGCTCAAGCCATACACAGGGCAACTTGACAGCACCACGGAGCAGTTCAACAACAGGCTGAGCAAGTGCAGAATGACTGTGGAGTGTGCATTTGACTTTTTAAAAGCTCACTGGCGATGCCTGATCGGGAGGCTGGACATGGCCGATGACAATATTCCTATGTTTATAGCTGCATGCTGTACGCTCCATAATATTTGTGAAGGGAAGGGTGAAAGCTTCACTCAGGGCTGGACCACAGAGGCTCAGTGCCTGGAGACTGAGTTTGAACAGCCAGAGACCAGGGCTATTAGAGGGGCGCAGCGTGGGGCCATAAGGATCAGGGATGCTTTGAGGCAGCAATCTGAAGCTGAAAGCCACTAATGTTTGTTGATATGCTCAGGATTGCAGTGCTTGTAATGCTAGGAAGCGATTGGTTCACATGATGCAAGAAAGGGCCTAAACATAAAATTGTATGTTGCTTTGGAGTGCTCTTTTTGCTTTCACTTAATAGAATAACGATTGCTTTCAAACAAACACAATTCTTTTATTGAAAGACAACAACCAGAGGAAAGAGTCAAATAAAAAAAATCATCAGCAGGGAAGGGAAGGTCTCAAGAGCAGGAGGGGTCCCAGGACGGCTACAGATTTGTGTATGTCCAGGGATCATACCCAACCATCTCCTTTGGAGTACGAAGCAGCTGTACTTCAGCAGGGCCAAACTGCAGAGGGATGGCTGTTGAGTGCAGTGGGTATGGGGAGTCCACAGTGCTGGACCGTGAGGAGGGAGGAGTGGAAAGCTGCGGGTAGAGAGTGGAGCCAGGAGGTTGATAACAGTGTGTTGGCGGGGTGTGTGTGTGTGTTGGGGGGGATGCATGGGGAAGAGTTTTGCGACAGTGGCTGCAGGGAAGGACGGATGCGGAGCTAGTATCTCCTGGAGCGTGTCCACTTGGCGCTCCATAACTGTTAAGAGCCGCTCCGTGACAACTTTCTGGTGTGCTACGTTCTCCTTTCGGTCCCTCTTCTTGCTGTCCCGCCACTCCTTCAACTCCTTTTTCTCAGAGGTGGAGTGAATCATAACCTCACGCATAAAGTCCTCCTTAGTTCTTTTTGGATGCTTCCTAATTCTTCGCAACCATTCTGCCGCCGATAACACAGAGGGAGGCTGGCCTCCCATGGTCACCTCTGTGAAGTTTAAATGCGACATTTTACAGAAGCAGTATTGTTTGCAACACAGACGACACTGATTCAGTGCTTTAAAACACAGCCAGTACTCACACACCTGTCACTAACTGGCTGACCCCAGGCAAGCACACATGAGCCACAAGACCCCCAAAATGGTGAGTAGCCACAGGGGCAGGGTAAATCACCATTCCCGGACCCTGCTGTACACTGGGCATGTGGCTCTTGGGCACTTGGGGAGAGCCAGCACTGTAGGGGGGGCCTGATAATCATTCCTGTCCCCACACTTTCCACAGGATGTGATCATTATGGAAGATATCTCACTGCTGAGGGTGAGCAGGGAATCAAGGGAGCGGCTTCTCCCCTGGCCCTATGCGGCTCGCCTGTGTGCAGCAATGCTCCCCAGCACCACCACCTCGTCACGGCAAGGTGGTGCGGGAAAGTTACTGTTAATGGGGCAAGAAACAAAAGCAGCTCTGCCGAGGAACCTTCGTCAGTGGATAGCCCAGTATCTCCATGAGAGTTTCCTGGAGATCTGGGAGGGAGATTCCCGTGAAGTGAGGGAGTGTATCTGCAGCCTGTTCCACCATTCAGACTAGGCATGTGGTGGGACACAAGCCTGCTTTCTGCAACCCTCCTGCCCCCAACAAATCGCTTAGGCAATTTCCAAAATCAGATCCACTTACCAGGGTCCTCCTCTCCTGTCTGCGCTTTGCCAATATCCACCTGCTGTGGCTGGCTAGGCTCCTCTGGGGTAGAGAAGAGGTCCTGGCTCCATGCATCTCTGGTCTCTGAGCTATCCTCTGCCTCTGGGTCTTCCTCCATCTCTTCATCCAAGATTTCCTCCTCCTGACTCAGTCCACTCTCGACTGGCACGTGAGCCAATGAAGTATCCACAGTGGCCTGAGCAGTGGAGGTGGGGTCGCCGCCAAGTATCACGTCCAGCTCTTTGTAGAACTGGCAGCTCGTGGGCGCAGCACCGGAGTGGTGGTTTGCCTCCCGCGCCTCGTGGTAGGCGTTCTGCAGCTCCTTCACTTTGACCCTGCACTGCCGTGTGTCCCGGTCATGGTCCCTTTCTGTCATGTGTCGTGAAATCTGTCTGTAGGTAGCATAATTCCTACAGCTGGACCGCAGCTGGGACTGCACAGCCTCCTCTCCCCAAATGCAGATGAGGTCCAGCAGCTCAGCATTGCTCCAAGTGGAGGATCACCTGGTGCGTGGAGCAGGCATGGCCACCTGGAAAGATGCACTGAGACCCCTGCATGCATCACCAAGCAAACAGGAAGGGGACTTTCAAATTTGCAAAGGAATGTATGGGGTGGGGCTGACGGTTGGTCACCTGAGGGCAGGGCAGTAGAGCTCAAACCGATGGCCAGAGAGGCGAGAACAGGCATTGTGGGACACCTCCCGGAGGCCAGTCACAGCGCTGTAATCCCCACGGTGTCCTCACTGGCACCGCAGCGCTGTAGCCCGGCGCAGAAAGCTGTACGCCTCTCGTCGGGATGGCTTTTTAGAGCCCTGCATCGGCAGAGTTTCTGTGCACTAAGTGGCTTGGCAGCGTGTACACCCCGGGAGTTACAGCGCTCAGAGCCGCTTTACTGCTCACAAACCTGCCAGCGTAGACGGGGCCTGAGATACAGGGGTATACAACGTAAATGTTTGTTGTTCAGTTATACCAGGGTACAGATAAGTGAAAACAGTGCAGGCAACATCCTACAAGCATTTTATGAAGTCTAAATACTAAACATATTCTTATGAACTTAGAATCTAACATCTATTTTGATGATGCTAACACAGGTAAAGAAGACTGGTTTCCAGCTACGCACTTGTAAGGCCTAGCTGGCACCTGGTCTGCCAGCATCACACCGGGCTTCTTCCCACTCAGGACCGGCCTTTCACTGAATCAAGAGAGTGTATATCGCCCCCAGCACTGTTTAGATAAGCCACCCATTCTAGTCCCTTCCCAGGAGGCTGACGGACCCAGATCATGCCGTAGTTGCTGAAAGTGAAACCGGAGGTTTTGCAGGAGAGGCGGAGAGACTCCCCCGGCTTTTTCACATCCGCTCCAGACTCCACCAAATTGATCTGGGACCAGGCACCTGGGAATAAAGACACGATACAAACATTAGTATCGAAACAGAAAATACGAAATAATCGCTGCCTCTCCAGCATGTTTGGGTTAGAAAATACCTTGAAGAGCTGCCACAATGTAAACTAAAGAGACCCAAAGTCTCATTTTCCCTGTTGTTGGAGGGGAGAGTTGGCTGGTAACTGCACCGACTCAGAGGGCTGGGGATCGTCTCTCAGGGTGCAGCCAGAGGAGAGGAGAGGAACAGCTTTAAACAGGACCCTGCCACCACAATTTGCATATTCCCCTCTTTATAAGACATACAAACCCCTTCCCTTAATGACCTCACTTAGCTAGCCATTCATTTTTAGGGATTGCTTTTAAATCATCTGTGGTGAAGGGAAATATTTCCCTTGTCTTTAGTGGGCTTTGGCTCATGTTGTGTGAGAGAAGACTATTTGGCTGGAAATTACCGGGAGAAGAGAAGTTTGAACATTTATGCTCTCTTTTAAGATTGGGTTGGAATTATACCTGCAGGCCTTGCAACCAGGGTTACATCCTGTGACTTTAAAGGAGACTAAGGCTATGTCTACACTTGCCATTTAAAGTGCAAAATGTCCCTTTTTTGCGCTAAAACCATGGGAGCATCTACACTTGTTAATGACTTTTTGAGGTGAAACTCAGAAGTTTCACTGCAAAAAGAAAGCCACCTTCACAAGAGGCCTACAGCTCTTTCCAGTGTTCTTTTTGCGCTGCTGTGAAAGTGAAGACGCGTTCTACTGGTATAAACTCCTTTTGGCCTCCAGAGGATATCCCACAGTTCCAAAAGTGACCACTCTGGCCAGCATCTCCGCTGCTCTGATGTCAGGTAAAGGGACGTCCGCCCCTCCCTCTGTGAGCCCCGGGAAGTTTGAAACTCCCTTTCCCTTTGCTTGTAGCTATGGCAGGGAAAGCAGCCAGACAGCAGGGGTTATTAAAAAATTCCATGAAAGAAACAAGGAAGTAATGGGGCTGCTGGGACATGAATCAGGGCAGCACAGGGCACTGAGCAGAGACCCAGAATGCCTTACGCTCACCCCCACCTTCCCACAAGTCCTATCGAGAGAGCTGCACTGTGGGATAGCTGCCCTACAGCGCTGCTCTCATCGGCGATGGAAGTGCTGGTAGTGTAAACACTCTCTGACGCCTGAGGAATTGAGTGAGTCACAAACCAGCGCTTCCCTATCCCCAGTGAAAGTGACAGCGCAAAAACTCTGCCAGTGTAGACATACCCTAAAACTTACCTTGGGAAATTGTAAAGGGGCTGCTGGGATGCAAAGCGATGCATGATGGGTCATTGTCACAGGACCCAGGATGCCCCACGACCCCCTCTCCACCTTCCCACAAGCCTCAGCGGCGGAAGAGGAAGAAGTGCTCTGTGGGATAGCTGCCCAGAATGCACCGCTCCGAATGCAGAGCTCCTGGGCAGCTGGCTGTGTGAACACACAAGAGCGCTTTCCCTGCAGCACTGTCTGAGGGGCGCTCTGACTCCTAGTGCTGGAAACATCTGCAAGTGTCGGCAAAGCCTGAGCTACTCCGGTTCCAACGGTGACTCCATGGAAGCGTTCTAAGGAGCGATGGGTCAGTTGTGTCGCTGATGGTCCTAAATGGGCGATCAAGCAGGCTAGGCAGTGCTGATGCCAACCTGTCCGGGGTGTCACCCAGAAGCATAGCACAAGTTTGAAATACAGACATACAGACATAGCTATAACTCATAATACCAAGGTGATACAAACATATAAACAAGATTATCATATCTGGCAAATTCTAACATTTTTGCAGATGTCTTACATGGCATATCTGGCTGTGACCGGTGTCCCAGTGGGGGATAGAGATGGTCACTCAATTAGGGTGAACTGCAAAGAAAGGGGCAGCCAATCCCCATAAAGCAGGTGGATATTCCAATACTTATAACTTCACATACAAAAATGATACATATATATAGACAGCATAATTATAATCATCAAATTATAACCTTTTCATAGATACCTCATTCGACACCCTTTGTACAGTATTTGCTGCAATATATAACAGTGGTTGCAACAATGATCCATATGGTCATATTCTAATCAGATAACGTCACAATAAGTGTCCAGGTGAGGGTTCGAATTTACCTTAGGGTTAGGACTTGGTCTGGGAGTTAGGGAAGGGGATACAGAAAATGTGAATTTGACCTACATAAATTCAGCTAGGAATCTCAAATGCAATCATGCTGGGAGCCCTGCTGTGAGAAGTGTCATCCCAGCCCTTCTCTCTCAATCTTCCTACTCTGAGTTGGCGCTAGGAAATACAAGGTGTCTCTTATAAAGAGGGGGCTATGCAAATGACAGTCAGAGTTTCCTGTTTATATCTGTCCCTCTCCCTGCCCAGGCTGTATCCAGAGCGACAATCTGCAGCCCCCTGGTTCTGTGCCAGCCAACCCCGCTGAGGACTTTCCCTGCCAACACCAGGGACAACGAGGTTTGGTTACATCTCGTTTTCATTGCAGCAGCTCTGGAAGGTATTTTCTCCCTTTCCATGTGCTGGGCAGGCGGGGGATTATTGTGCTATTACCCGAGATACTCCCCGTAATCCCAGGTGCCCGGTCCCAGGGGTTGGTGGAGCCCAGGGGGGATGTGAAAAGCCCGGAGACTCTCTCCTCCTCTCCTGCAAAGCCTCCGGGTTCACCTTCAGCAGCTACGGGATGCACTGGTGCATCTGAAGAAGTGGTTTTTGACCCAGGAATGTTTATGCCCAAATAAATCTGTTGGTCTTTAAGGTGCCCCAGGACTCCTGGTTGTTTTTGTGGATACAGAGTAACAGGGCTACCCCCGGATACTGGGTGCACTGGGACCCTCAGGTCCCCGGGAAGGGCTGGAGGGGTCCCCCGATCAGCAGGGGCAGTGGGAGCAGCACAGACACTAGGGTGACCAGCCACAGGGCGACTCACCATCTCCAGGGACAATCCCAGCAACCTGCTGTGTCTGCAGCTGACCGGCCTGAGAGCCGAGGACACCGCCCGCTATCGCTGTGCCAGACACCCCCCCTGCACAGTGAGGGGAAGCCGGTCTGAGCTCAGACAAAAACCTCCTGGGGCGGTTCCCAGAGAAAGCCCCAGCTGGTTTCATGCTGGCAGGCCGGGCGCTGGGAGCTCACAGGAGACAGGAATTTCCTCCGTTTGAAATGCGGGAAACGAACCCGGCTGCACAGTCAGATCTAGATCCGCAGGAGGCGGAGATACCGGGAACCGGGTGTCCCGCACTGGGCGTGGTGGGGATTCACTCGGTCCCAGATATTCTATTACAGACACTGATATGGGTTCAAAGGAATTATTATCTCCCAAACAGAAGCCCAAATAGTCCCATGTTCACCTCTCAGTTCCCGTGTGAGGATAGAAAGCAGGAGAGGTGAAAACACAAACCCTGGCAGCTATAAAAGGGAACAAGGCTGTTCCCCAAATCCCTGCTGGCCAATGCCATAGAGCTGGGTAGTGTCTGTTTGTAGATTTATTTGACTCCCTGCCCTGTACATGGTCTCACTTCTATTAGCCTCATCAATGAGCTGGTCTCCAGCCAGTCTGAGAGCCTAGGGCCATGGGGCGTTATGGAGCCACCCACCCTTATGGTCTGAGTCTCATTCAGTGTAACTGTCAATCGGACATTCCCTTAGCACATTCACCCCCCGCCCCCCAAAGTGTGGTTATATGAAAGGGAACATGCGTGACAGTGGGAACGGAAAATGAGATACGTGTTTCAGCGTCAATGGTTATAGTGTCTGAATAGAAATATTTGTGTTGTTGTTTTTGTTGTTATCCCTCAATATTACATCATGGGAATGGTTTAAAAACATGTCACGTTCGTATCACACAAGTTCTTTTAGAACAACCAGGAGAAAGCTTCTGTCTACACTTTATTGATTATTAATAATTAACTAAGTAAATGATCTTGAGGATGATGCTCAGCGGTGATAGATTTGGTGCTGGTTGTGGTCCCAGTGCCCAGGGTCTCCAGAAGCCGGAATAGGTGACAGGAGGTGGCTCACTCCCTGATTCCCTGTTCTGTTCATTCCCTCTGGGGCACCTGGCGTTGGCCACTGTCGGAAGACAGGATACTGGGCGAGATGGACCCTTGGTCTGACCCAGTCTGGCCCTTCTTATGTTCTTAATTACAGTCTAGGATCCCATAGTCCTAGGCACGGTACAAACACAGACCATAAAACCTCTCTCAGTCCCACCGAGTTTACAATCCAAGCGTAAATGGGAAGTGGAGTGTGAATGGGAACAGGAATGTAAACACGAATATAAATATCAGCCGTGGATCATAATCTCCCTTCACTGTGGCCTGAATCCTCCCTCGACTCTCCCCTAAAGAAAAACTCCAAGACACGCTGCTCTCGGCCCACTAATGTCAGGGAGGCTCCACTACAAAACCTTAACTCTGTCCTCAGACGCCCCCCCAGCTTCTCCCACCCGCACCCACTGGCAGGCCCCCAGACCTGCTCAGATCACGTTCCTACTATCATGGAACATTTCACTGTAGCCGGTCGCTGCTGGGAAGGGAAAGGGGTTTCCCTCCCAAAACCCTCCCAGCGTGATGGGAAATTTTCCCTCTCTAGTGGGTGGCCCAGCCCAATACGTCAGTGGGATAGACCCTGCGCCCCCACCCCCACCCCCGCCAAACACTGACCCCCTGACCGGACGTTGCATGGCCCTTGTGCGCGTGAACGGGGCTCCACAGCTGAGTCCCCCACAACCCCAAAATCAGCTTACAATAGGCCCTCAGTTTCTGAGTGAGGAAACACAGTCACTGCAGGGAGCTGTTCATTCCTCCCAGGGGTCCAAAAGTGTCAGGAGGACCCCAGCGCCCTGTGCCCGGCGCTGTACAGACACACAGCACGGGACACTCTGAATCCAGACCTCTAGGGAGAGTCAGTCAGACCACTGGCAGCAGACACAGATCACTGCGTCTCTTATAAGCCTGGGGTATGCAAATGAGGGAGACAGTTTCCTGTTTAAATCTGAGCCTCCCTCTGCCCAGGCTGCACCCGGAGACACAATCCGCAGCCCCCTGGGTCGGTGCAGTCACCAGCCAGTCCCCGGAGAACTTTCCCCTGCAGCATCAGGGAAAATGGGATTTTTGCTCCTTGTCATTGTCGCTCTAGCAGCTCTGGAAGGTATTTTCCTCCTCTGAAGAGCTGGCCGAGTTAGAAGAATATTGTGTTCTCGCTGTTTTTATACCGATATTAATGGTCAGTCTTTATTCCCAGGTGTCCGGTCCCAGACGCTGGTGGAGTCCGGAGGGGGTGTGAAGAAGCCCGGAGACTCTCTCCGCCTCTCCTGCAAAGCCTCCGGGTTCACCTTCAGCAGCTACTACATGAGCTGGGTCCGCCAGGCCCCCGGGAAGGGGCTGGAGTGGGTCGCCTACATTTACAGCTCTAGCATACACTACAGTGACTCGGTGAAAGGGCGATTCACCATCTCCAGGGATAACGCCAAGAGTGAGCTGTATCTGCAAATGACCGGCCTGAAGCCCGAGGACACCGCCCGCTATTACTGTGCGAGACACACAGTGACACCAAACCGGTTTGTGATCGCACAAAAACCCAGGCTGCGGAATCGCCCTTCTCCCGGCGGCCGCGCGGGGGCAGCAGCGACACCCCCCGCTTCGGGCTCGGGCAGGAGACCCGGCCCCCGGGGGAACGGGACACAAACCTCCCGCCAGTTTAACCCTTCCGTTCCCGGGCAACGTGTCTCCCCTTCCTGCCCAGAGCCCCGCTGGGCCGGCAGTGCGGAGATCCCTCGCTTCATCTGTGAACTCCAATCTGGAGTGAGTCCTGTTCTGAGTCACTCTCCCCTCGGAGACCTCTCTAGGGGCCCATCTCTGTGTCAGACTCACAGGACAGCATCTGTCAGTTAGGGTGACCAGATGTCCCGATTTTCTAGAGACAGTCCTGATATTTGGGGCACCTCTAGGCTCGGCAGTGCAGAGCCCTGGGACCTTTGGGCTTGTCACATCAGTTATGAAAGTAATAAACTTGCTTGAGTCCCCGCACCTCTTTTGTTACAAATTAAGCGCTGATCACCCGCAACTTAAGTGCACTCGCTAAGCCGGAGGTTTGGATGCCAGATCCCACTGAAGAGAGAGGGAGGAGCACAGAGGTTTTTCTTGGTGGTGTGGGCTCTGCCTAAGAGTCACATACACTATCTGACCTGCCCCTCTCTCCTGTTTAGAGACAGAGCTGATTTGGCTCCATAGAGAGTCTTTTGGTTTGTTCAGTGACCACTACAGCTGAAATCACTGAGAATCAGGTCTCAGGGCTCAGACCTGCGGTGGGGACAGTGTTTCAGTGGAAGAGACGGCCCAGCCTGCACCAGCAGCGAGGTTCCCCCACTGAGAGCTGAAATCACTGAGAACTGGTGGAACCGCGAGAGACCGACTCACAGAGGTCACAGTGGCAGGTGGCAGCAGAAGGTGACGGTGCAGGGCCATGGGGCACAGAGCGGTGGAGTGAATGGACAAACAACAGCAGCCAGAGCATTGGACTATGTTCTAGTGACTTCACTACAGAATGCTAGATTTGTGACTGGGAAACTTATACACATACATTTCCTAGTAGGCCAAGATTTTTAAAATGCATTATTTGCCAAGGTCATTATCTCACATCATCGCTATCTCAAGAGGTCATTATCTTGGGGAGTTTTTGTACTAAAATTTTTTATGATAATTATTTTTATGTAAGAACGGCCATATTGGGTCAGATCAATGGTCCATCTATCCCAGTATCCTGTCTTCCAACAGTGACTATTCCAGGTGCTTCAGAGGGAATGAACAGAAGAGGGAATCATCAAGTGAGCCATCCCCTGTTGTCCACTCGCAGCTTCTGGCAAACAGAGGCTAGGGATACCCAGAGCATGGGATTGCATCCCTGCCCATCCTGGCTAATAGCCATTGATGGACCTGTCCTCCATGAACTTATCTAGTTCTTTATTGAACCCTGTTATAATTTTGGCCTTCACAACATCCCTGGCAAAAAGTTCCACGGATGACTCCGTTGTGTGAAGAAATACTTCCTTCTGTTTGTTCTAAACTTACTGCCTGTTAATTTCATTGGGTGACCCCTGATTCTTGTGTTAAGTGAAGGGGTAAATGTCACTTGCTTTTTCCTTTTCTCCACATCCATCAAGATTTTATAAGCCTCTGTCACATCCTCCCTGGTTGTCTCTTTTCCAAGCTGAAAAGTCCAAGTCGTTTTAGTCTCTCCTCATATGGAAGCTGTTTCATCCCCCTCATCATATTTGTTGCCCTTCTCTGTACCTTTTCCAACTCCAATAGATCTTTTTTGAGTTGGGGCTCCCCTTCCACTCACCCATGTGGCAGAGTCCTTGTAACCCCAACAAAGCTGGGCCCCCGACCCCCAAACTTGTTGTGGTCACTTAGGGCAGGGGCTAGGGTGTCCCCACTCTGGGGGCTCTCTCTGCACTGGATGCTTCCCTGACCCACTGAGCATTACATACAGTTCAAAGCAAATACAATTTATTAAGCAGCAATCATTCTTTTAAAAAAAGGAAAAAAATGGGAAAGGTGAAAGGAAAACACCTCACCCCGCTCTCTGGCCCAGGGACGTCACAACCAGCATCTCTGGCACGTCAGGGCAGCTCAGTCTGTTCCTCACACGTCCCAGGCCCCTGCCCAGGCCCTGGCTTTGCTGCAGAGCTGCTGTGGGTTGGACATTTGCTCTGGTGGTGGCCACACGCTCTCAGGCTCGAGGTGGCAGGACCCTTCTTCCCAGTGTCCCAGTGTTACGATCCCCCTCCCAGTCTGGCCTGCAGAGCCTCTTGGCTGGGGGCATCTCCCTGCACTGGGCCCACTGCTCAGGGTCCCCCTCACTCTCCCCAGCTGCTCACCACACCCGGCTCCGGACGGCTCCAGCCCCAGCCCACGCCCCAGCTCCAGCTCCACTCTGCCTCAGCTCCAGCTCCTCCATTCTGCCTCAGCCCGGCTGCTGCTGCTGCTCTGCCTCCAGCTCCCTGGGCTGCTTCTCTGGCCCCTCTGTCTCTGGGTGCTTCAGCTCTGCTCCCAGCACAGGTCTGCTCTGTGGGCTCCTTCTGTGACTCTGCTCCCGGCACTCACCGGCTTCCTGGGCTGCTTTTCTGGCCCCTCTGGCTCTGGTTGCTCCAGCTCTCCTCCCAGGGCAAGTCTGCTCTCTGGGCTGTACCTCTGGCTTTGGGATTGCAGCTCTGCTCCCAGGACAGGGTCTGCTCTCTCTGGGCTGCTTTTCTGGTCCCTCTGGATCCGGCCCAGCTCTGCTCCCCAGCTCAGCTCGGGCCCCTGCTTTCTCCCTAGCTTGGCCCCACTCTGTCTGACCCAGGCAATTCCAGGTTCCAGGGGAATGGGACCGCCCTGCCCTGCTGACTCCCTGATCGGCCTTCCTGCCCTGTCAATCAGGCTGACTTGGAGCATTGGCCTCTCCCCATTGCCCCTAGGGACTGTCAATCTCAGCATCCTGATTTCCCATCGACACTTCCCCTTTCTTTTGGTACTGGGAGCTACCCAGCCAAACAACCCCACTGAGTTTTAGTAAGGGGGCAATAGTTATTATCTGCCAAACCGAAGCCCAAATTGTCCCATGTTCATGTCTCAGTTCCCATGTGAGGATAGAAAGCAGGAGAGGTGAAAACACAAACCCTGACAGCTATAAAAAGGAACAAGGCTGTTCCCCAAATCCCTGCTGGCCAAAGCCATAGAGCTGGGTAGTGCCTGTTTATAGATTTATTTGACTCCCTGCCCTGTACATGGTCTCACTCTCCACATTCCACACAAAGATGGACTACAAGCCATCTAGAACACTATCCCCGATAACGTCATGGCTAACCTGGTGGCTGAACTTTGTCCTTACCCATAACTATTTTACATTTGGGGACAATGTATACCTTCAGATCAGCGGCACTGCTATGGTACCCGCATGGCCCCACAGTATGCCAACATTTTTATGGCTGATTTAGAACAACGCTTCCTCAGCTCTCGTCCCCTAAAGCCCCTACTCTACTTGCGCTATATTGATGACATCTTCATCATCTGGACCCATGGAAAAGAAGCCCTTGAGGAATTCCACCATGATTTCAACAATTTCCATCCCACCACCAACCTCAGCCTGGTCCAGTCCACACAAGAGATCCACTTCCTGGACACTACAGTGCTAATAAACAATGGTCACATAAACACCACCCTATTCCGGAAACCTATGGACCGCTATTCCTACCTGCATGCCTCCAGCTTTCACCCTGACCACACCACACGATCCATCGTCTACAGCCAAGCTCTGCGATACAACCGCATTTGCTCCAACCCCTCAGACAGAGACAAACACCTACAAGATCTCTGTCAAGCTTTCTTACAACTACAATACCCACCTGCAGAAGTAAAGAAACAGATTCATAGAGCCAGAAGAGTTCCCAGAAGTTACCTACTACAGGACAGGCCTAACAAAGAAAATAACAGAACGCCACTAGCCGTCACCTTCAGCCCCCAACTAAAACCCCTCCATCGCATTATTAAGGATCTACAACCTATCCTAAAGGATGACCCAACACTCTCACAAATCTTGGGAGACAGGCCAGTCCTTGCCTACAGACAGCCCCGCAACCTGAAACAAATACTCACCAACAACCACATACCACACAACAGAACCACTAACCCAGGAACTTATCCTTGCAACAAAGCCCGTTGCCAATTGTGCCCACATATCTATTCAGGGGATACCATCACAGGGCCTAATAACATCAGCCACACTATCAGAGGCTCGTTCACCTGCACATCCACCAATGTGATATATGCCATCATGTGCCAGCAATGCCCCTCTGCCATGTACATTGGTCAAACTGGACAGTCTCTACGTAAAAGAATAAATGGACACAAATCAGATGTCAAGAATTATAACATTCATAAACCAGTCGGAGAACACTTCAATCTCTCTGGTCACGCAATCACAGACATGAAGGTCGCTATCTTAAAACAAAAAAACTTCAAATCCAGACTCCAGCGAGAAACTGCTGAATTGGAATTCATTTGCAAATTGGATACTATTAATTTAGGCTTAAATAGAGACTGGGAGTGGCTAAGTCATTATGCAAGGTAGCCTATTTCCTCTTGTTTTTTCCTACCCCCCCCCCCCCAGATGTTCTGGTTTAACTTGGATTTAAACTTGGAGAGTGGTCAGTTTGGATGAGCTATTACCAGCAGGAGAGTGAGTTTGTGTGTGTATGGGGGTGGGGGGGATGTGAGAAAACCTGGATTTGTGCTGGAAATGGCCCACCTTGATTACCATGCACATTGTAGGGAGAATGGTCACTTTGGATGAGCTATTACGAGCAGGATAGTGAGTTTGTGTGTGTGGTTTTTGGGAGGGGGGTGAGGGGGTGAGAGAACCTGGATTTGTGCAGGAAATGGCCCAACTTGATTATCATGCACATTGTGTAAAGAGTTGTCACTTTGGATGGGCTATCACCAGCAGGAGAGTGAATTTGTGTGGGGGGGTGGAGGGTGAGAAAACCTGGATTTGTGCTGGAAATGGCCCAACTTGATGATCACTTTAGATAAGCTATTACCAGCAGGACAGTGGGGTGGGAGGAGGTATTGTTTCATATTCTCTGTGTATATATAAAGTCTGCTGCAGTTTTCACGGTATGCATCTGATGAAGTGAGCTGTAGCTCACGAAAGCTCATGCTCAAATAAATTGGTTAGTCTCTAAGGTGCCACAAGTCCTCCTTTTCTTTTTGCGAATACAGACTAACACTGCTGTTACTCTGAAATCTCTCTCCAATGTGTGTGAATGAGTTTGGGGATATGAAAGGGAACATGAATGGGAATGGGAATGGAAATCTGTGTTTCAGCCTGAATGCTTACACTTGTCTGAAAGAAAGTGGGAATGGAAATAGTTTTGTTGTTGTTTTTGTTATTATCCCTCAATATTATATCATGGAGATGGTGTAAAAACAGGTAGCATTCCTATCACACAAGTTCTTTAAATACAACCAGGAGAAAGCTTCTATCTACACTTTATTGCTTATTAATAATTAACGAAGTAAATAATCTTGAGGATGATGTTCAGCGGTGATAGATTTGGTGCTGGTTGTGGTCCCAGTGCCCAGGGTCTCCAGAAGCCGGGAATGGGCGACAGGGGGTGGATCACTCCGTGATTCCCTGTTCTGTTCATTCCCTCTTCAGCATTAGGCATTGGCCACTGTCTGGAGACAGGATACTGGGCTAGATGGACCTTTGGTCTGACCCAGTCTGGCCGTTTTATGTTCTTAATGATAGTCTAGGGTCCCATAGTCCCATATGGTACAAACACAGACCATAAAACCTCTCTCAGTCCCACCGAGTTTACAATCCGAGTGTAAAAGGGAAGTGGAGTCTGACTGGGAACAGGAATATAAAAACGAATATAAGTATCACCCGTGGATCATAATCTCCCTTCACTGTAGCCTGAATCCTCCCTCGATTCCCCCCTGAAGAAAAACTCCCAGAAACGCCGCTCTCGGCCCACTAATGTCAGGGAGACTCCACTGTAAAACTTAACTCTGTCCTCAGACACCCCCCGCCCCCCATCCCCAGCTTCTCCCACCTGCCCCACAGCCGGGCCGCCAGACCTGCTCAGATCACGTTCCTTGTGTCATGGATCATTTCAATGTAGCCGGTCGCTGCAGCACCCAGTGCCCTAGGGCGAGTCAATCAGATCACCGGCAGCAGGAGTGTGTGTCTCTTATAAAGCGGGGCATGCAAATGAGGGAGACAGTTTCCTGCTTAAATCTTTGCCTCCCTCTGCCCAGGCTGCACCCCGAGACACAATCCGCAGCCCCCTGGCTCTGTGCAGTCACCAGCCAGTCCCCTGAGAACTTTCCCCTCCAGCACCCGGGGAAATGGGATTTTTGCTCCTTGTCATTGTCGCTGTAGCAGCTCTGGAAGGTATTTTCCTCCTCTGAAGACCTGGCAGAGTTAGAAGAATATTGTGTTCTCGCTGTTTTGATACCGATATTAATGGCCTGTCTTTATTCCCAGGTGTCCGGTCCCAGACGCTGGTGGAGTCCGGAGGGGGTGTGAAGAAGCCCGGAGACTCTCTCCGCCTCTCCTGCAAAGCCTCCGGGTTCACCTTCAGCAGCTACTACATGAACTGGGTCCGCCAGGCTCCCGGGAAGGGACTGGAATGGGTCGCTTATATAAGCGGCAGTGGGGGTGATATACAGTACCTTAATTCAGTGAAAGGGCGATTCACCATCTCCAGGGATAACGCCAAGAGTGAGCTGTATCTGCAGATGACCGGCCTGAAGCCCGAGGACACCGCCCGCTATTACTGTGCGGGAGACACAGTGAAACGAAACCGGTTTGTGATCGCACAAAAACCCAGGCTGCGGAATCGCCCTTCTCCCGGCGGCCGCGCGGGGGCAGCAGCGACACCCCCCGCTTCGGGCTCGGGCAGGAGACCCGGCCCCCGGGGGAGCGGAACACAAACCTCCCCTCAATTTTAACCCTTCCGTTCCCGGGGAATGTGTCTCCCCTTCCTGCCCAGAGCCCCGCTGGGTGCACAGATCCCTCACTTCGTCTGTGAACTCCAATGCGGAGTGAGTCCTGTTCTGAGTCGCGCCTCTCCCCCGGCACCTTGGTCTCCTAGGGCCCGTCTCTCTGTCGGTGTAAAGGGGACAAGCGCATTGCGGTTTGCATCAGACACAGCAGATGGAGTGAATAGCTCCTGGGGCCAAATCCTCCGCTAGTGTAAAGTCACCACAAGCGATTTCTCGAGACTCAAGTTACTCCTGATTTACACCAGGGAGTCTCTGGCCCTTTCAGAAAACTGGGATGTTTATCGCATTAATGCAGCGGAAGGTGATTAGTTCATTATAACCGATTTGGGGCCCCTCACCGTTGCATCTCCGCCCTTCGCACGCGGTTATTGCCTTTATCCCCCCAAAGCTGCTGGGAGGCCGGGGAACGATCACAGCCCCTGGGTCAGAGCGGGACTGAGGCAGAGAGAGATGGAGGCCGGGGTGTGGAAATGGGCCATTCAGGGTCCGGGCGGGGCTGGGGGGCAGAGATCACCCGGCGCCGGAATAAACCCCGCTCCGCTGCGCCGGGGGATGTGGCGCCGCCGGGACTTTCCAAAGCGGCTCCTGGGGTGTTTTCACCAACTGCCCTGTGGAAATCCCGGCCCGGACCCTCCGCTGGTGTCAGTGGGTGGAGCTGACACATCCCAACCCCCAATAAAGTGCCACCATGTCACAGAGTCACCATGGAGATAAAAGGCCCCGCCCCTCATCCCCCGATGACATCACTCAGCCCAGCGCTGGCCCGCAGGGCATTGGGGACAGTCAGGGGGCTAAGGGCTGTGGACAGGGACATGGTGGGTTTTAATGGGGTCGCTCAGGGGGAGGCAGCTGCGAGGGAGAAGCAGAGGCCTGTGTGGGGGGGAACAGGAGGGCCCTAGGGTCACCGAACTCAGCTCTCACTGAATTGGTTAGGGCCCAGGACTTTCCTAAATCTCCCCTAGTGTTAGTTTCAAGATAGGGATGAGAAAAGGAGGACTTGTGGCACCTTAGAGACTAACCAATTTATTTGAGCATGAGCTTTCCTGAGCTACAGCTCACTTCATCGATGCATACCGTGGAAACTGCAGCAGACATTATATACACAGAGACCATGAAACAATACCTCCTGCCACCCCACTATCCTGCTGGTAATAGCTTATCTAAAGTGATCATCAAGTTGGGCCATTTCCAGCACAAATCCAGGTTTTCTCACCCTCCACCCCCCCTCACCCCCCCCCCCCACAAACTCACTCTCCTGCTGGTAATAGCCCATCCAAAGTGACAACTCTCTACACAATGTGCATGATAATCAAGGTGGGCCATTTCCTGCACAAATCCAGGTTCTCTCACCCCCTCACCCCCCTCCAAAAAAAACCACACACAAACTCACTATCCTGCTGGTAATAGCTCATCCAAAGTGACCACTCTCCCTACAATGTGCATGGTAATCAAGGTGGGCCATGTCCAGCACAAATCCAGGCTTTCTCACCCCCCCCCCTTTTTTTGCCCCCCGGGACACACACACACACACACAAACTCACTCTCCTGCTGGCAATAGCTCATGCAAACTGACCACTCTCCAAGTTTAAATCCAAGTTAAACCAGAACGTCTTGGGGGGGGGGGGGGGTAGGAAAAAACAAGGGGAAATAGGCTACCTTGCATAATGACTTAGCCACTCCCAGTCTCTATTTAATTAATTAATTAATTAATTAATAGTATCCAATTTGCAAATGAATTCCAATTCAGCAGTTTCTCGCTGGAGTCTGGATTTGAAGTTTTTTTGTTTTAAGATAGCGACCTTCATGTCTGTGATTGCGTGACCAAAGAGATTGAAGTGTTCTCTGACTGGTTTATGAATGTTATAATTCTTGACATCTGATTTGTGTCCATTTATTCTTTTACGTAGAGACTGTCCAGTTTGACCAATGTACATGGCAGAGGGGCATTGCTGGCACATGATGGCATATATCACATTGGTGGATGTGCAGGTGAAGGAGCCTCTGATAGTGTGGCTGATGTTATTAGGCCCTGTGATGGTGTCCCCTGAATAGATATGTGGGCACAATTGGCAACGGGCTTTGTTGCAAGGATAAGTTCCTGGGTTAGTGGTTCTGTTGTGTGGTATGTGGTTGTTGGTGAGTATTTGCTTCAGGTTGCGGGGCTGTCTGTAGGCAAGGACTGGCCTGTCTCCCAAGATTTGTGAGAGTGTTGGGTCATCCTTTAGGATAGGTTGTAGATCCTTAATAATGCGTTGGAGGGGTTTTAGTTGGGGGCTGAAGGTGACGGCTAGTGGAGTTCTGTTATTTTCTTTGTTAGGCCTGTCCTGTAGTAGGTAACTTCTGGGAACTCTTCTGGCTCTATCAATCTGTTTCTTCACTTCCGCAGGTGGGTATTGTAGTTGTAAGAAAGCTTGACAGAGATCTTGTAGGTGTTTGTCTCTGTCTGAGGGGTTGGAGCAAATGCGGTTGTATCGCAGAGCTTGGCTGTAGACGATGGATCGTGTGGTGTGGTCAGGGTGAAAGCTGGAGGCATGCAGGTAGGAATAGCGGTCCGTAGGTTTCCAGTATAGGGTGGTGTTTATGTGACCATTGTTTATTAGCACTGTAGTGTCCAGGAAGTGGATCTCTTGTGTGGGCTGGACCAGGCTGAGGTTGATGGTGGGATGGAAGTTGTTGAAATCATGGTGGAATTCCTCAAGGGCTTCTTTTCCATGGGTCCAGATGATGAAGATGTCATCAATATAGTGCAAGTAGAGTAGGGGCTTTAGGGGACGAGAGCTGAGGAAGCGTTGATCTAAATCAGCCATAAAAATGTTGGCATCCTGTGGGGCCATGCGGGTACCCATAGCAGTGCCGCTGATCTGAAGGTATACATTGTCCCCAAATGTAAAATAGTTATGGGTAAGGACAAAGTCACAAAGTTCAGCCACCAGGTTAGCCGTGACATTATCGGGGATAGTGTTCTAGATGGCTTGTAGTCCATCTTTGTGTGGAATGTTGGTGTAGAGGGCTTCTACATCCATAGTGGCCAGGATGGTGTTATCAGGAAGATCACCGATGGATTGAAGTTTCCTCAGGAAGTCAGTGGTGTATCGAAGGTAGCTGGGAGTGCTGGTAGTGTAGGGCCTGAGGAGGGAGTCTACATAGCTTTTGAGACACCACTGACTTCCTGAGGAAAGTGAGTTTGTGTGTGTGGTTTTTGGAGGGGGGTGGAGGGTGAGAGAACCTGGATTTGTGCTGGAAATGGCCCAACTTGATGATCACTTTAGATAAGCTATTACCAGCAGGACAGTGGGGTGGCAGGAGGTATTGTTTCATGATCTCTGTGTGTATATAAAGTCTGCTGCAGTTTCCACGGTATGCATCCGATGAAGTGAGATGTAGCTCACGAAAGCTCATGCTCAAATAAATTGGTTAGTCTCTAAGGTGCCACAAGTACTCCTTTTCTTTTTGCGAACACAGACTAACACGGCTGTTACTCTAAAAGATAGGGATGAAGGATGAGGCCAGTATTAAAACTCAGGGTTAGAACTGCATCCTGGGTAAAGTCTGGATTTAGGGTTCTAAGTCAGGTATTCATGTAGTTTTCCGGTTCAGACTTATATGAAGGTGGAGTTTATCCTCATGGTCACGGTTAGGTGGGGGAGCTAGAGGAGGGATAAAGAAGATGCCAATTGGTCTCTTTATGGTCGAGTAGGAAGCTCCGACTGAGACAGGGGCGGTGCCACAGAGACAAAGCGCCGCCTCTTCTCTCAGCCCCACACAAAGGAACTGAGTCTGGGCTAGGAAATGGCGGGTGTCTCTTATAAGGAGCGGGGCATGCAAATGAGGGTGAGAGTTTCCTGTTTAAATCTGTCCCTCTCTCTGCCCAGGCTGCACCCGGAGACAGAATCCGCAGCCCCCCGGGTCTCTGCAGTCACCAGCCAGTCCCCGGAGAACTTTGCCCTCCAGTACCAGGGAAAATGGGGCTTTGGTTGTACCTGGTTCTCATTGCAGCATCTCCGGAAGGTCCATTCTCCCTTTCCATGGGTTGGATGTATTGGGGAGGTGCGGGATTATTGCCCGAGGTACTCATGTTCCCCATAATTAATTGTTATTCCCAGGCGTCCGGTCCCAGGTGCAGTTGGTGGAGTCCGGAGGGGTGTGGAGAAGCCCGGAGACTCTCTCCGCCTCTCCTGCAAAGCCTCCGGCTTCACTTTCAGCAGCTACTGGATGAGCTGGGTCCGACAGACTCCCGGGAAGGGGCTGGAGTGGGTCGCCCAGATTCAGGGCTGTAGCATATAGGACAGTGACTCGGTAAAAGGGCGATTCACCATCTCCAGAGATGACCCCAACAGCCTGCTGTACCTGCAAATGACCGGCCTGAAGCCCGAGGACACCGCCCGGTCTCACTGAGCGAAAGACCCAGCGGGGGGAATCCCGACCGGGCTCACACAAAAACCCGAGCGGCAGAACCGCCCTTCTCCCGTGCGCCGCGCGGGGGCAGCACTTCCGCAAACAGCCCAGCCCTGGGCACAGGAACGGGACCGACAACCAGAGTGAAAAACAAATCCGCGCTCAGGTTTCAGAGCTCAATATCCACCTATAGAGCCATAGACTCCTGGGACTGGAAGGGACCTCGAGAGGTCATCTCGTCCCGCCCCCTACACTCATGGCAGGATTCAGTATTATCTAGACCATCCCTGACAGGTGTTTGTCCAACCTGCTCTTAAAAATCTTCCCTGATGGAGATTCCACAACCTCCCTGGGAAATGGATTCCAGTGCTTAACCACCCTGACAGTTCGGAATTTTTTCCTAATGTCAAACCTCCCTTGATGAAATATAAGCCCATTGCTTCTTGTCCTATCCACAGAGGTTAAAGAGAATAATTTGTCACACTCCTCCTTGTACTCCTCCTTTTATGTACTTGCAAACTGTTACTACGTCTCTCCCAGTCCTCTCTTCTCCAGACTAAACAACCACAAGTTTTTCAATCTTCCCTCATAGGTCATGTTTTCTAGACTTTTAATTATTTTCATTGCTCTTCTCTGGACTTTTTCTAATTTGTCCACCTCTTTTCTGAAACATGGCATCCAGAACTGGACACAATATTTCAGTTGAGGCCTAATCAGCGTGGAGCAGAGCGGGAGAATTACGTGGCTTCCTTACAACATTCCTGCTAATACATCCCAGAATGATCTTCCTTTTTTTAACAGTGTTACATTGTTGACTCATATCAAGCTTGTGATCCCCTGGGACCCCCAGATCCCTTTCCGCCGTTCTCCTTCCTAGGCAGTCATTTCCCATTTTGTATGTGTGCTACTGATTGTTCCTTCCTAAGTGGATTACTTTGCATTTGTCCTTTTTAAATTTCATCTTAATTACTTCGACCATTTCTCCAGTTTCTCCAGATTCTTTCAAATTTTAATCCTATCCTCCAAAGCACTTGCAACCCCTCCCAGTTTGGTATCATCCGCAAACTTTATATGTGTACTCTCTATGCCATTTTCTAAATCAGTGTTTCCCAAACTTGGGACACCGCTTGTTTAGGGAAAGCCCTTGGCGGGCAGGGCCTGTTTGTTTACCTGCTGCGTCCCCAGGTTTGGCCAATCGCAGCTCCTGCCTGCTGCGGTTCACAGCTGCAGGCCAATGGGGGCTGTGGGAAGCGGCATGGGCCAAGGGACATATCGGCTTCCACTTCCCGCAGCCCCCATTGGCCTGCAGCGGTGAATCACGGACAGTGGGAGGCGCAATCGGCTGAACCTGCGGGTGTGGTAGGAAAACAAACCAGCCTGGCCCACCAGGGGCTTTCCCTGCACAAGCATCACCTCAAGATTCGGAAACACTGCTCTAAATCATTCATGAAGATATTGAACAGAACTGGACCCAGAACGGATCCCTGTGGGGCCCTTCTCCTTATGCCCTTCCAGCACTACTGTGAACCACTGATAGCTACTCTCTGGGAATGGTTTTACAACCAGTTATGCACCCACCTTATAGTAGTGCCGTCTGTTTGTATATAGGTCTGTTTGTTAGCCTGGGATAGAATTTTGGCTTTGGCTTTTTGATACTCTTCTACTAATACGTGAAAACAAGGGACAAAGACACTGTGATGTTGCTTCTGCCTAGTCAGTTGGATTTGTTAGTACAATGGGAACAGATAAGAGCAGTTAAAGTGACAGGTTTCAGAGTAGCAGCCCTGTTAGTCTGTATTCGCAAAAAGAAAAGGAGGACTTGTGGCACCTTAGAGACTAACCAATTTATTTGAGCATAAGCTTTTGTGAGCTACAGCTCACTTCATTGGATGCATTCAGTAGCTCACGAAAGCTTATGCTCAAATAAATTGGTTAGTCTCTAAGGTGCCAGAAGTACTCCTTTTCTTTTAGCAGTTAAAGTGTTACTCAGAGCACACTTTAAGATTGCCTCAACCCCTATCTTAAGACAAAATCAACAGGGGCAGTTAGGAGGGGCAACAGGGATTGTGGGGGGAGGTCTAAAACATGAAAAGACCAAAGAAATGCCTGTCCCTGACCGGAGCGCAACCTCACTCCTTACCCCTCCCATTGGGTACAAAAGGGGTGAGATGAAGACACCAGACCCAAAATTGAACATGTCCCTAAACTGTAAGGGGTGGGACTGTGGGCGTGCATTCCAGGTATATTTGGGCCTGCTAAGAAGGAGAAGATGGGAATAGGGGCAATGGGGAACAAGGACACAGGCAAGGGTCAGAGCTAGGAAGGGGGTTATGGGGTAAATGCTCTGCGGTGTCAGAGCTGAGAATGGAACACTGACATGTAGAGCTATGGACATATTTGCTTGGAATTAACCCCAATAAACTTTGCATTGTCTACTCTTGGACTTCTGGTCTTTTGCTGCTTGCTTTCTGCATGACAAGAACCAGGGAAGCGGGAGGGTAGAGGGAAATCCCTCTAACATCTTGGTACCATGACTCAGATGCATCACGTCGGCCAGGTGAGTGATAGCCAGGTAAGTCCCCCGCCCCAACAGTCTGCACAGCTGCTTGCAGGGGGTTATGATGGGCTCTCATGATGATAGTTGCAGGTCCTTGCAAGCTGGGGTAATGGTTGTGACATTCCCCTCTGGTGTTATTTAGACGGGTGATCTGCTAGGCCTCTCCAATCCTTGACTCTAGGAGCCAGCCTTACCCTGCTCTGCTGTGAGAACCCCCACTCCTGGGCTGTTCATGCTCAGCATCTGGCATGTCAGCTGTTCCCAGCTACTTGCAACCGAATGACACTAGCCAATATTTCCAGTCCCAGACACAATCCTCGGAACCTCGTCTTGCAGTGTCCAGTTATGCCCGCTGGATGCTGCAATCTTAAATGAGTTCATCAGTTTAACAAAGAAATTGATATGTACCAGGCTTGTTATCCCAAGGGGAGCCTCTGACACACTGCAAACCAAACACACTGCTTCAGGTAGAATAAACAAACAGATTTATTAGCTATAAAGATAGATCTTAAGTGATTATAAGTCAAAGCATAACAAGTCAGATTTGCTCAAATGAAATAAAAGCAAAACACATTCTAAGCTGATCTTCACACTTTCAGTGTCCTTAAAAACTTAGATGCTTCTCTCCACAGGCTGGCTGGTTACGTTTCAGTCAGGCTCGCCCCTTTGATCCTTTCAGTTGCTTGGTGTGGTGTCTATAGGTGTAGGTGGAAGAGAGAGAGAGACAGCATGGCAAATGTCTCTCCCTTTTATCATGTCCTTTCTTCCCTCATGGCTTTGCCCCCTCCCTCCTCCCCTTCAGAGTCAGGTGGGCATTACTGAGTCTCTCCAAGCAAGGTTGAGCAATTTCCCTGGTGTGGCCTCATGCAGATGAGTCATCGCATTGTAGCTCCCTTGCTGGACAATGGCTATTGATGGGTTGATTGACACGCTGTCCGGGTGTTGGCTACTTTCCTTGCTTTTGCCTCTGGGGACCTAATATCTGGCTGATTCCCCAACTTTCAGCATGTTTTAGTGACCACCATACAACACAATTCTCATAACTTCATATGCATTAATGATACACATATATGGATAGAGAAATGACTTTCAGCAGCTCATAACCTTTCCCCTGATACCTTACAAGGCATGCTTTATATGTGAGATCATGATTATATGAAAATGAAGAATATGGGGGTTACAATACGCTCCGCCAAGGTATAGAATGTCACACCTCCCCCCTTAGTTCACTGCAAGAGGGTTAGTCACTGACTATCTCAAAGGCAGTTTGTTGTTATGGTTCTCTTGGCATCCAGCCATTAAGGCCATGAGGCAGCGTGCCTCAGTTTCCCCATTCATCCACAGCAAACCTCGTTTTTTATGGTTTTCTTTCCCTCCAGTGTTCCCTTCTGTGTGGGCTCTTAATTGAATCATGTTTCTGGTATTTTGGTATCTCAGGGTCTGCCAGGATAAGGTTTCAGCTTTCGCAAGAGTAGTTTACACTTGCAAGGGAGAGAAACAATAAGTTTTGACTACTGGACATTTCTTTTATCAGGGTAAATATTTTCCCACCTAGGATGTTGGTGTGTGTGCATCATGCTATTTAGTAGGGGCTAAGAGCCATGTCTGTCACAGGGCCTCTGCCTGCTGTGAGCTTAATCGTTGTATCTGTTCCCAGAGGCACATTGTAGCAGCACACCTGTGCTTTCACAGCTTCAAAGGCTGTGCTGGAATATATGTTGAGTGCCCTGTTCCGGCTTCCTCTTGTGTTTCCAGCAATGCTGGTCTGGGGGGGAGAGGGGGGCTGGCTGTCTGGCTACAACTAGTGAGGAGACATTCCCACACACCCCTTATTCCTTCCCCAGTTTCCTCCTCTAGGTCCCCATCTAAGACACATTTCTCTGTGCTCCATAAGAAGGGATCCATCCCTCGTTCAGCTGCAATACTCTGCCAGCTAACTATTGGGACAGTTTCCTTAATCCCTGACACCTCTCCTGCCCCTGAGGGCATGTTGCCTTCTGCTGGAAAGGAATTAGTCTCAGCCCCTCCCATACTTGGAAGCACCCTGCTTCCCTGTGTTACAGAGTCACAGGAACCCTCAGCCGCCTCAGTGGTTTCTGAGATCCCATGCCCCTTCTCTGGGCTCTCCTCTGGGACACATTTCCCTATGCTTCCTAAAGCCGGGTCTGTCTCTGGTTCTGCTGCAACTTGCAGGCAGCTAACAACCTGGACAGTTCTCTCCCTGGCAGACATCACACCCCATCCCTTCCTGATGTGGTGTTGCTTCCAGCTGCAGTGCAGGAGTTGGTCTCAACCACCCTCCCACCTGGAAACATGTGGCTTCCCCCAGCTACAGAAGAATCAAGGAGACTCTCCCCCATTCTCTCAGCAGTTCCTGAGGCCTTACCCTTTCCCTCGGGGGGTCCCAGCATAACACTCCCTCCTGCTGCAGGAAAATACTTTAACCTGAGCTACACACAGAAAAAATCATTACCAAGGAGCAGGTTGAAGAGGAGGTGTTCCATTACCCCCCCAGTCAAAACACTTTCCAAACCACATGGATTTTAGCTAGTGGTACAAGGAATTTGCTTTCGCCCACCCCCACTGTGACAGGTTGGATCACAGAAACCCCTTTGGGGCTGCCAACTGATGTGCTACGACTACTTCTGCCCCTGCCTTCCCTGCCAGCTTGGGACTCCAGCACCCTGCCTGGCTGTGCCAGACACACTTGCTGGCCACAAACACAGACCCAGGTCTGAACCACGTCCCACAAACTACAAGCTTAATTAAAAGCAGCTTAAGAAATGTTCCTGTCTTTAACACTCAGATGCCCAACTCCCAACGGAGTCCAAACCCCAAATAAATCCACTTTACCCTGTATAAAGCGTATACAGGGTAAACTCATAAGTTGTTCGCCCACTAGAACACTGATAGAGAGATATGCACAGCTGTCCCCCCCCTCCAGGTATTAATACACACTCTGAGTTAATTAATAAGTGAAAAGTGATTTTATTAAATACAGAAAGTAGGATTTAAGTGGTTCCAAGTAATAGCAGACAGAACAAAGTGAATTACCAAGTAAAATAAAATAAAACATGCAAGTCTAAGCCTAGTACAGTAAGAAAACTGAATACAGACAAAACCTCACCATCAGAGGTGTTCTAGTAAGCTTCCTTTTACAGACTAGTCTCCTTCTAGTCTGGGTCCAGCAATCACTCACACCCCCTGTAGTTTCTGTCCTTTCTTCCAGTTTCTCTCAGGTATCCTTGGGGGTGGTGAGGTTATCTCTTGAGCCAGCTGAAGCTCTAATGGAGGGGTGTCCCAGGGGTTTAAAAAGATTTTCTCTTGTGGGTGGAGACCCCTCCCTTCCTCTGTGTAGAATTCCAGCTACAAGATGGAGTTTTGGAGTCACATGGGCAAGTCACATGTCCATGCATGACTCAGAGCTTACAGGTAGCAGCCATGGTTCACATGCTACCTTGAACGTCCTCATGTGGACATCTTATGTGGATTGGAGACTTCCAAGATCAATTGTCCATCAAGTGCTTCTTGACTGGTCACTTAACTTGCAAATTCCTTTCTAAAGAAGCTGACCAAATGCCTTACTAAGGCTATTTAAAATCAAACAAGTACACAGCCAATATTAACAACTTCAAATACAACAGTGATCACATGCATACAAATAGGATGAATATATTCAGTAGATCATAACCTTTACATAGATATGTTACATGGCATATGTAGCACAAAACATGTTCCAGTTATGTCATATATACATTCATAAGCATATTTCCATAATGTCTTATGGGGTACAACATCACACCCACAATCTCTGCTATTTTGCCAGGCAACATACTGGCCTTTGGAACCACACTCTGCTTTTTAACCAGAGAGATCTGGGCCCCTGTATCCCTCTGCCCCAAGTATTCCCTGCTATCAATTTGGACAGCCGTAACATGTTGCATGTCTGGACCTGCAGAGGCTAACCTCCCAGAGCCAATACCATAGGTTTCAATTGCTTGGAGGTGGGGGTGGTGGTTCTGTGTTGAGGGCAGCAAAACTAGCAGGAGCTATTGGTTGCCTGCTTCCTCCTAGCACAGGGCATCAATTCCTCAGGTGATCAGTGGAATTACACTGATTGCACCTTCTGGGCTGTTCTGCTTTTACAGCAGATTTGGGGTGAGGGTTAGAGGAATGGTTCTGGGCAAGAGAGTGTTTAGGCTCCCAACCCCCTTCTATCTTCCCAGGGGCAAAATGGGATCCTCCCTTCCCATCAGTTTTAAACTCCTCTTTCTCTGGCCTGCCCTCAGTAGACCCCTGATTCTGTTCAAAGGCATCAGCTAAAAAAGCCATCTCCTCCCCAGACTTCACATCTTTGTCCCACAGACACTGCTTCACATCAGCCTGACACGTGCCTAGGAAATGCTCTTGAGCAACAAGATCCAACATTCCCTCAAAACTTGCCACCCGCTTGCCCCTCACCCATTTTCCCAAAAAATCTTTCATTTGGTTTACATATTCCCCATTACTCATACCAGTATCGCTCTTAAGGTTCCTAAATTTAACTCTATATGCTTCAGGGGTAATCTGAAAACTTCACAAAAGAGTATCTTTAAATTTACAATAGTCTAAAGCATCTTCACTAGGCATTCCACTGAATACGTTTCAAGCTGTACCAGTTAATTTCACAATCAGGGTAGGAAATCTCTTAACACCAGAGATTTCATGTACCACACACGGCCTGTCGAAGGCCCTCAGATATTCGGCTCTACTGTCAACTGCACTGTGTGCAGGACATAAGTGTTCCCGTTTGTGGATTTTTGGCGTGATGGGAGTCGTTCGGGTAGGGGGGTTCTGGCTCTGCCTCTTTAGCAGGTCCAGCTGGTGTTTTCGCTCTCTCTCTCTCTCTCTCTCTCTCTCTCTCTTCCATGGATCTTCTGTGAGCAGCCTCCTCTGGCTGTCTCTTTTCCTTTTCCTTTTCTCTCCAGTTCTGTCAATGGCAGTCATCTCTGGGGCTCGCTCTCCTTTTCTGCAGACTGAAGCCTAAAAAGCTCCAACTTCGCAATCACTTCCCTCATTTTCTTGCTTTTCTGTTCCTACTTCCCTTTCCCAAAATAAGCAAACAGGAAATAACAGAAGTGTGACCCCTCCTGACTACTCTTAGCCACTGCACTGAAGACTCACTTAAAATCACAAATATCAGGGCTTAAAGTGTGAACTTCACTCCGAGTAACAAGCCGCACATACACCCTGCTCGCTGTGCCACTGAAACCCCCTCCATTGCTGTCTGGATGGGGGATCTGCTCGGCCTCTTCAATCCCTGACTCTGGGAGCCGGCCTGACCCTGCTCTGCTGTGAGAACCCCCACTCCTGGGCCCTTCACCCACAGTCCCTGGCATGTCAGCTGCTCCCAGCTACATGCAAGCCAATATCTCCTGTCCCAGAAAAGCCCTAGGAGCCTCCGTCTTGCAGTGTCCAGTTATGCCCACTGGACCCTGCCAGCTTGTATAAATTTGTCAATTTAATAAAGAAATTATTATGTACCAGGCTTGTTCTCTGAAGGGGAGCCTCTGACACACTGCAAACCAAACGCACTGCTTCAGGTAGAATAAACAAACGATTTATTAGCTATAAAGGTAGATTTTTAAGTGATTATAAGTCAAAGCATAACAAGCAGGGAGCTGTTCATTCCTCCCAGGGGTGCAAAAGTATCAGCAGGACCCCAGCGCTCTGTCCGGGCGCTGCAGAGACACACAGGAAGGGAAGGTCTGACGCCTGCACCCTGAGCCTTGGGGAGAGTCAATCCGACCACTGGTAACAGGAGTGTGTGTCTCTTATAAAGCGGGGCATGCAAATGAGGGAGACAGTTTCCTGTTTAAATCTCTGCCTCTCTCTGCCCAGGCTGCACCTGGAGACGCAATCCGCAGCCCCCTGGGTCTGTGCAGTCACCAGCCAGTCCCCTGAAAACTTTCCCCTCCAGCACCCGGAAAAATGGGATTTTTGCTCCTTGTCATTGTCGCTGTAACAGCTCTGGAAGGTATTTTCCTCCTCTGAAGACCTGGCAGAGTTAGAAGAATATTGTGTTCTCGCTGTTTTTATACCGTTATTAATGGCCTGTCTTTATTCCCAGGTGTCCGGTCCCAGACGCTGGTGGAGTCCGGAGGGGGTGTGAAGAAGCCCGGAGACTCTCTCCGCCTCTCCTGCAAAGCCTCCGGGTTAGACTTCAGCGGCTACTACATGAGCTGGGTCCGCCAGGCTCCTGGAAAGGGACTAGAATGGGTCGCTTATATAAACCCCGGTGGGAGTACTACATACTACCTCGATGCAGTGAAAGGGCGATTCACCATCTCCAGGGATAACGGCAAGAGTGAGCTGTATCTGCAAATGACCGGCCTGAAGCCCGAGGACTCCGCCCGCTATTACTGTGCGGGAGACACAGTGACACCAAACCGGTTTGTGATCGTACAAAAACCCAGGCTGCGGAATTGCCCTTCTCCCGGCGGCCGCGCGGGGGCAGCAGCGACACCCCCCGCTTCGGGCTCGGGGCAGGAGACCCGGCACCTGGGGGAACGGGACACAAACCTCCCGCCAGTTTAACCCTTCCGTTCCCGGGCAATGTGTCTCCCCTTCCTGCCCAGAGCCCTGCTGAGTGCAGAGATCCCTCACTTCGTCTGTGAACCCCAATCCGGAGTGAGTCCTGTTCTGAGTCGCTCTCCCCTCGGAGACCTGGCACGTTGGCTCTGCCGGGGCCCGTCTCGGGGTCAGACTCACAGGCCAGCGTCTATCAGTGTAAAGGGGACAAGCGCGTTGGGGTTTGCATCAGACCCAATGGATGGAGCGAATTGCCCAGGGGCCAAATCCTCCGCTAGTTTAAAGTCACACAACTGCTTTCAATAGACATGAATTACTCCTGATTTACACAGGGCAGGCTCTGGCCCTTTCCGAAAACTGGGATGTTTATGGCATGAATGCAGCGGAAGGTGATTAGTTCATTATCACCGATGTGGGGCCCCTCACCGGGGCATCTCCGCCCTTCGCACGCGGTTATTGCCTTTTCCCCCCTATGCCACAGGGAGGCCGGGGAACGATCACAGCCCCTGGTTCAGACGCGGGGACTGAGGCAGAGAGATGGAGGGCGGGGTGTGGAAATGGGCCATGCAGGGTCCGGGCGGGGCTGGGGGGCAGAGATCACCCGGCGCCGGAATAAACCCCGTTCCGCTGCGCCGGGGGATGTGGCGCCGCCGGGACTTTCCAAAGCGGCTCCTGGCTTGTTTTCACCAACTGCCCTGTGGAAATCCCAGCCCGGACCCTCCGCTGGTGTCAGTGGGTGGAGCTGAGACATCCCAACCCCCAATAAAGTGCCACCATGTCACAGAGTCACCATGGAGATAAAAGACCCCGCCCCTCAGCCCCCTCTGGCATCACTCAGGCCAGCGCTGGCCCGCAGGGCATTGGGGACAGTCACGTGGCTAAGGGCTGTGGACAGGAACACGAAGGGATTTCATGGGGTCACTTAGGGGGAGGCGGCTGCTGAGGGAGAAGTTGAGGCCCGTGGGTGGGGGGTTAGGGAGGCCCTAGAGTCACAGAGCGCAGCTCCGCTGAATGAGATATGGCCCCGGGCTTTCCTAAGTGTCCCCTAGTGTTAGTTAGGTTCAAGGTGGGTATGAAGGGTGAGGGTCAGTGTTAACAGTCAGGGTTAGAATTGCATCCTGGGTAAAGTCAGGATTTGGGGCTTTAAGTAAGGTATTCATGTAGTTTTCCGGTTCAGACATATATCCTCAGGGTCACTGTTAGCTGGGGGAGCTAGAGGAGAGATAAAGAAAATGCCAGTTTCTCTCCTTATGGTCGAGTAGGAAGCTCCGACTGAGACAAGGGTTAGGTACCACAGAGATAAAGCGCCGCCTCTTCTCTCAGCCCCACACAAAGAAACTGTGTTCGGGCTAGGAAATGGCGGGTGTCTCTTATAAGGAGCAGGATATGCAAATGATGGTGAGAGTATCCTATTTAAATCTGTCCCTCTCTCTGCCCAGTCTGCACCCTGAGACACAATCCGCAGCACCCTGGGTCTCTGCAGTCACGAACCAGTCCCCTGAGAACTTTCCCTTCCAACCCCAGGGGAAATGAAGCTTTGGTTGTACTTGGTTCTCATTGCAGCGTCTCCGGAAGGTCCATACTCCCTTTCCATGGGTTGGATGTATTGGGCAGGTGCGGGATTATTGCCCGAGATACTCATGTTCCGCATAATTAATTGTTATTCCCAGGTGCCCAGTCCCAGGTGCAGCTGGTGGAGTCCGGAGGGGACGTGAAAAAGCCTGGAGACTCTCTCCGCCTTTCCTGCAAAGTCTCCGGATTCACCTTCAGCAGCTACCATATGAACTGGGTCAGTCAGGCTCCCGGGAAAGGACTGGAGTGGGTCGCACAGATATGGAATCCAGCTAATAATTTAGCGGCATATTACAGTGATGCGGTGAAAGGGCGATTCACCATCTCCAGAGACGAGTCCAGCAGCACGGTGTATCTGCAAATGAACAGCCTGAGAGCCGAAGACACCGCCCAGGATCACTGTGCGAGAGACACAGCGATCAGAAACCTCCTGCGGTTAGCACAGAAACCTCCAGAGCGAATCCCCCTCCCTCTCCGTGCCCACAGTCACTGCCAGAACAGAGACGTTCAGACAGGAACCGAGAGTGTGATGCCTCCAGTCCTTTATCCGGGCTTCACTCCACGGAAATTTCACTTTTATTGTCAGAGACCCGCGGTTCCGACAGAACCGAGACCGACTTATACATTTCCTAGTCACGCAGAAATAGAATCCGCCTAAGAAGTGTGATTAACATTTATCTGCCCGCCCTTCAGCCTGCCTTGCCGGCAAACTGAGCTGGAGAAGACAGGCAGGAAGCAGGAGCCAGAGAGCGAAGGTGGAGCCTGACTGAACTCGGCTTTTTTACACCGTGATCTTGCCACACTTTGCACTTACCTAACGAAGGCTGAATTGTGTTTCTTGAACACGCTGCTTCTTTTGCAAAGCGACTGGGGTATCCTGAATAGCCAATGCCACGTTCTGCAGGAGGGGGAAATCGGTCCACTAGTCCTAAAGTCACAGACAGAGGGTGGGCATTCCCTGTACAGACTCTAGTGGATTCATCTTTTTCCAGACTCCAGGTTTCTTGCACTTGCCCATTCTTAATAAAATGCCCCGTGTACAGAGCGCGTCTGGTTTCAAAAATGACATTTAAAAATAATCCTGGTTTTCTGAGCGCGCAGTAAATTATCACCACTGCTGTCTGGTTAATTCATAAAAAGAAAAGGAGGACTTGTGGCACCTTAGAGACTAACCAATCTATTTGCGCATAAGGTTTCGTGAGCTACAGCTCACTTCATCGGATGCATTCAGTGGAAAATACAGTGAGGAGATTTATATACACAGAGAACATGAAACAATGGGTGTTACCATACACACTGTAAGGAGAGTGACCAGGAAAGGTGAGATATTACCAGCGGGATGGGGGGGGACGGGGGGACGAACCTTTTGTAGTGATAATCAAGGTGGGCCATTTCCAGCAGTTGACAAGAACGGTATGGGAGGAAATAAACATGGTGAAGTAGTTTTACTTAGTGAACTGACACATCAAATCCGAGTCTCTATTCAAGCCTAAGTTAATTGTATCCAGTTTGCAAATTAATTCCAATTCAGCAGTCTCTCGTTGGAGTCTGTTTCTGAAGTTTTTTTGTCGAAGAATTGCTACTTTTAGGTCTGTAATCGAGTGACCAGAGAGATTGAAGTGTTCTCCTACTGGTTTTTGAATGTTATAATCCTTGATGTCTGATTTGTGTCCATTTATTCTTTTACGTAGAGACTGTCCAGTTTGGCCAATGTACATGGCAGAGGGGCATTGCTGGCACATGATGGCATATATCACATTGGTAGATGTGCAGGTGAACGAGCCTCTGATAGTGTGGCTGATGTGATTAGGCCCTATGATGGTGTCCCCTGAATAGATATGTGGGCACAGTTGGCAACGGGCTTTGTTGCAAAGATAGGTTCCTGGGTTAGTGGTTCTGTTGTGTGGTGTGTGGTTGCTGGTGAGTATTTGCTTCAAGTTGGGGGTCTGTCTGTAAGCAAGGACTGGCCTGTCTCCCAAGATCTGTGAGAGTGATGGGTCAACCTTCAGAATAGGTTGTAGATCCTTGATGATGCGTTGGAGAGGTTTTAGTTGGGGGCTGAAGGTGATGGATAGTGGTGTTCTTTTATTTTCTTTGTTGGGCCTGTCCTGTCCTAGAAAAGCCATTTACAACACACACTTTGCTTCCCTACAAAAGAAAAAGGACACTAAATTATCTAAACTACTACATGCCACAAGGGGCCACAACACTGGTTTCCTTAACCCACCCAGAAATATTGTTAATCTATCCAACTATACTCTTAGCCCAGCAGAAGAATCTGTCCTATCTCGGAGCCTCTCCTTCTGTCCCTTCACCCCCACGAACATGATACAGTTCTGTGGTGACCTAAAATCCTATTTTCGATGCCTCCGACTCAAGGAATATTTCCAACATACCTCTGAACAACATACTAACCCACAGAGACCTTCCTACCAAGACTACAAAAAGAAGGATTCTGGGTGGACTCCTCCTGAAGGTCGAAACAACAGACTGGATTTCTACGTCGAGTGCTTCCGCCGATGTGCAGGGGCTGAAATGGTGGAAAAGCAACATCATTTACCCCATATCCTCAGCCGTGCAGAACACAATGACATCCACAGCCTCAGAAACAACTCTGACATCATAATCAAAAAGGCTGACAAAGGAGGTGCTGTTGTCATCATGAATAGGTCGGAATATGAACAAGAGGCTGCTAGGCAGCTCTCCAACACCGCTTTCTACAAGCCATTACCCTCTGATCCCACTGAGGGTAACCAAAAGAAACTACAGCATTGATTCATGAAACTCCCTGAAAAAGCACAAGAACAAATCTACACAGACACACCCCTGGAACCCCAACCAGGGGTATTCTATCTGCTACCCAAGATCCATAAACATGGAAACCCTGGACGCCCCATCATCTCAGGCATTGGCACCCCGACAGCAGGATTGTCTGGCTATGTAAACTCCCTCCTCAGGCCCTAAGCTTCCAGCACTCCCAGCTATCTTTGAGACACCACTGACTTCCTGAGGAAACTACAATCCATCGGTGATCTTCCTGAAAATACCATCCTGGCCACTATGGATGTAGAAGCCCTCTACACCAACATTCCACACAAAGATGGACTACAAGCCATCAGGAACAGTATCCCCGATAATGTCACGGCAAAACCATGTACATTGGGCAAACTGGACAGTCTCTACGTAAAAGAATAAATGGACACAAATCAGACGTCAAGAATTATAACATTCATAAACCAGTCAGAGAACACTTCAGTCTCTCTGGTCACTCGATTAGAGACCTAAAAGTGACAATTCTTCAATGAAATCTTTGAAAACAGACTCCAACAGAGACGGCTGAATTGGAATTAATTTGCAAACTGGATACAATTAACTTCGGCTTGAATAGAGACTGGGAGCGGATGGCTCATTTCACAAAGTAAAACTATTTCCCCATGTTTATTCCCGCCCCCCCCCCCCGCTCCCCCCCCCCACACACACACTGTTCCTCAGATGTTCTTGTCAACTGCTGGAAATGGCCCACCTTGAGTATCACTACAAGAGGTTTTCTCCCCGCACCCCGACCCCCTCCCCACCTCCCCCTTTCCTGCTGCTATTAGTTCATCTTAAGTGATCACTCTCCTTACCCTGTGTAGGGTAACACCCATTGTCCTGTGTTTATATAAATGTCCCCACTGTATTTTCCACTGAATGCATCCGATGAAGTGAGCTGTAGCTCAGGAAAGCTTATGCTGAAATAAAATGGTTAGTCTCTAGGGTGCCACTAGTCCTCCTTTTCTTTTTACTCAATCATACCATCTATTTAACGTTCCCTTGCCAAATATCTGTTTCCCCATACACCTCCCCACCCCATCTATTCCTCTATCAATAGTCATCCTTTCTATCTATCTATCCCCGCTCACGGTGGTGAGCCAGAGGAACCTCTCTCTTATATGAAGGGGTCTCTATGCAAATCAAGAGCTAGTCACCAGGTATAAATCCTGCCACGTCTCTGGCCCAGCAGCTCCTCCCAGAAGAAGACACCGGTTTTTCCACACTCTCACTTTCACTCTTTCCCTCGGAATTCTTACACAAAACCCAGGAAAATGAGATTTTGGCTGAACTTAATTCTCACTCGATCAGTTCTCCCAGGTAACTATTAAAGTACAAAGTGTACTCCCCTCCGGGTTCCTGAGTCTCATAGAATCAGGGATCTAAACAAATCTGTATTTGCAGGGGCCAGGCCTCAGGTCCAGCTGGTGGAGTCCGGAGGGGATGTGAAAACGCCTGGGGACTCTCTCCGCCTCTCCTGCAAAGCCTTCGGGTTCACCTTCAGCAGTTATCTCATGGACTGGATCCGTCTGGCCCCCGGGAAGGGGCGGGACTTGCTGGCCAGAGCTGCTGCCCAGGGCAGCGCCTACTACGCTGACTCCGTGAAAGGGCGATTCGCCATCTCCAGAGACAACGCCAACAGCCTGGTGCATTTGCAAATCAGCAGCCTGAGAGCGGAGGACATTCCTGTGTCAGAGACACACAGCCAGGGACCTAGGACAAAAACCGAGCCCTGTAGTCACGGTCTGGAGTTGGCTGGTTGGGGCGCTCAGGGTTTGCAAAACTGTGGAAATCTGAGGAAAGACTCAGACATTTAAACACCAGACCCACCCCATTGGGGGCACTGGCTGTGTCAATAAAGTAGGGAGCCGGGGGGCTTCGAGTCACATAAGGGTCTAAGGCTCGTTATTATAATGCCTGCCTAGAGGTGCCTGGCTCCCAATGGAATTTACAGCCTCGAATTAGGCACCCTGACTCTCAGCCCCACTGTGCCTGAGCCAGAGACTGGACTTCAACAAGGTCCATCTTCTACCTCCCAGGGGAGGGCCCAGCCACTGGGCTAGAAGGTTTCCCGGGGGACTCCTCTCCGTAGAGTTACGGTTGAAGTTCTTCTACTTGCTTCAGAATGCAAAGAGTCTTTGTAAGGAGAGAGCAAGACAGAGTGTGAATGAGAATGACTGTATAGCCCGGTGACCAGGGCGCTCTTCTTGGATCAAGGGAGGCCCATCTTCAGGACGCTGTGCTCTAAGGGTTATTTGAATGCTCGATTAGCAGGTTTCAGGCCAGTGTGGTTACTAGAACACTGGGCGGGCTGGGCCTCGGGGGACCTGGCTTTTCTTGTAACAGCCAACAGACCTCGGGCAAATCAGTTTCCTTCTCTCTGCCTCAGTTTATCCACCTCGAAAAAAGGGGACACGAAAGCTCGCCGTCTGTTCCCAAATCTCCGTTACAGAGCGGAGTATTTCTGTCACCCAAGGGTGTAATCACTCCAGAATTGTATTTCACCGACTGGATACTTTCAGTGCTTTAGATTACTTTGAACATGCTTCTATCCCCTCAGGGTCTCACACCGTATCAAGGCATCTCCAAAAGCCCGGGACAAGGGACCTCGGTGAGAAATGCAATCCCAGCCCCTGGGACTCCATTTTAAGAGCACGGATATGCAAGTGAAGTAATTGTATTCCCTGCTTAAAGCCCTTTGGGTTGGGAACCTGCAGCTCCCGGTGTCTGCAGCGATCGGCCCAACCCTCTAGAGAACTTTTCCCAGCAAACACACTTGATGTTTTGGCTGGATTTCCTTTTCACTGTGGCAGCTTTCCGAGGTGTGTATTTCTTCGCGGGGAAATGGAGATACCCTTGTTTTGAAATAACGTGTGGCAGTATTGTAATCAGAACTGTGATCACTAGCAATATTAAGAGAAGCATCAATCATGTTAGCATCAGCACCGTCATATGGATTCTCAATGTGCTTTTACATCCTCCGAGGCTGGGGCTCAGGCTCCACTGCTGGAGTCCGGAGGAGGAGACATTAAGAAGCCCGGACAATCTCTGCGCCTCACCTGTAAAGGCTCTGGCTTTGATTTCAGCCAGGCTGGTTTACACTGGGTCCGACAAGCTCCCGGGAAGGGAGTGGAGTGGGTCTCCGTGATTTTCTTCGATGGGAGAAAGGAATATTACGCCACTTGTGTGAAAGGGCGATTCACCACCTCCAGGGACAACTCCCCAAACCTGGCCGATTTAAACATGAGCAGCCTGAAGCCAGAGGACACGACCTGGTTACTGTGCAGCGTCCCAGTGAGTGAAACCCGGTCTGAGCTGAGACAAAAACCCGTCCCCTGCAATGTCATGAGGCTCTTGCTCTTGGTGGCGCTCAAGGTCTGCAAGTTACAATGAGCCCAGCGAGGACAAAGGGAAGTGAACAAAGAAATCAGGGGGTTCATGTCATTGTCTTTCTCACGGGGAATTGCCCAGCAGGCCAGATAAGAATCCAGATGTTTAATCACAGACGTTAATAGGTTTATAAAGACTCCTTCCTCCTCCCCTCCCCCTCCCCCTCCCCACAATACATTGTCTTTGCCCTCCTCTCCAAAAAAGGACAAATCCTGTGATGTTCTGGCTCTGTGTAGCATCCTCCCTCCTATGACCTACAGACCCGGCGCCCTCCTTTCTGTAACCTTTGCAGTGACTGACAGCACCGCTGGGGGGACAGTCAGACAGAGAGACCTGACTCTGTTGGGTCTTTGAATGAAGTCAGGGCCAAATGCTCTGACTCGCATTTGTGCAAAAGGAATGGGAATGGGAGTATGAATCGGAATGCAAGAGGAATATCCATGGGAACAGAAATGGGACGGTGAGCATGAAAGAGAATAGGAAGGTGAGTGTGACTGGAAGTGGAAATGGGAGTGTGTGAATGAACAGGAAGGGGAATATAAACAGGAATGGGAGTGTTCATGGGAATGGGAATAGAAATACCTGTTTCAGCGTGAATGGTTAAAGGGGTCTGAATGTAAGTGGAAACGGAAATATTTTATTATTAAGTAGTAGTCGAATGTCTGAATATTACATCATACAAAATCTAAAACATAAAAAGGAGAAGGCTTCTGCCTGCACTTCATTGCTTATTAATAATTAATTTAGTAGATGATTATGCTGATGATGATTAGCGGTGGCGGAGTTGGTGGTGGTTGCGATCCTAGCGCCTGGGGTCTCCAATCATAGTCTAGGATCCCCTATTCCTAGGCACGGTACAAACACAGACCATAACACCTCTCTCTACCCCACGGAGTTTACAATTCCATCATAAATGGGAAGTGGAGTGTGAATGGGAGTGGGAGTGTGAACGCGGATATAAATATCAGCCGGGCATAATAATCTTCCTCCACTGTCTACTGAAGCCTCCCTCTACTCCCCGCCTAAAGCAAAACTCCCAGACACACTGCTCTATTGTGACACACTAATGTCAGGGAGGCTCCTCTGCAAAATCTTAACTCTGTCTTCAGACCCCCACCCCCAGCTTCTCCCACCCGCACACACAGCCGGGCCCCCAGACCTGGTCTAAGGTGGATCATTTCAATGTAGCCGGTCACTGCTGGGAAGGGAAAGGGGCTTCCCTCCCAAATCCCTCCCAGTGCCAAGGGAAATCTTCCCTCTCCAGCTTGTGGCCCAGCCTTATGGATCCCTGGGTCAGGACCCCTCCCCAGACACAGACTCCCCAGACCGGACATTGCATGGCCCCTGTGCGTGTGGAACGGGGCTCCAGAGCTGAGTCCCCCCAGTCCCCAATATCACCTCATAATAGCCAGACCCTCAGTTCCCGTGTGAGGAAATACAGTCACTGCAGGGAACTGTTCATTCCTCCCAGGGATCCGAAAGTCTAATGAGGATCCCAGCGCCCCGTGCCAGGCGCTGCACGGACACACTGGACGGGACACTCTGACTCCCGCACCCGAGCCCGAGGGCGAGTCAGTCTGATCACTGACAGCAGGAGTGTGTGTCTCTTATAAAGCGGGGCATGCAAATGAGGGAGACAGTTTCCTGTTTAAATCTCTGGCTCTCTCTGCCCAGGCTGCATCCGGAGACACAATCCGCAGCCCCCTGGCTCTGTGCAGTCACCAGCCAGTCCCCTGACAACATTTCCCTCCAGCACACGGGAAAATGGGATTTTTGCTCCTTGTCATTGTCGCTGTAGCAGCTTTGGAAGGTATTTTTCTCCTCTGAAGACCTGGCAGAATTAGAAGAATATTGTCATATCGCTGTTTTCATACCGACATTAATGGCCTGTCTTTATTCCCAGGTGTCCGCTCCCAGACGCTGGTGGAGTCGGGAGGGGATGTGAAAAAGCCCGGAGACTCTCTCCGCCTCTCCTGCAAAGCCTCCGGATTCACCTTCAGCAGCCACTGGATGGATTGGGTCCGCCAGGCTCCCGGGAAGGGACTGGAATGGGTCGCTGCTATAAACTACGGTGGGGGTAGTACATACTACCTCGATGCAGTGAAAGGGCGATTCACCATCTCCAGGGATAACGCCAAGAGTGAGCTGTATCTGCAAATGACCGGCCTGAAGCCCGAGGACACCGCCCGCTATTACTGTGCGAGAGACACAGTGACATCAAAGCGGTTTGTGATCGCACAAAAACCCAGGCTGCGGAATCGCCCTTCTCCCGGCGGCCGCGCGGGGGCAGCAGCGACACCCCCCGCTTCGGGCTCGGGCAGGAGACCCGGCCCCCGGGGGAACGGAACACAAACCTCCCGCCAGTTTTAACCCTTCCGTTCCCGGGCAACGTGTCTCCCCTTCCTGCCCACAGCCCTGCTGAGTGCAGAGATCCCTCACTTCGTCTGTGAACCCCAATCCGGAGTGAGTCCTGTTCTGAGTCGCTCTCCCCTCGGAGACCTGGCACGTTGGCTCTGCCGGGCCCGTCTCGGTGTCAGACTCACAGGCCAGCGTCTGTCAGTGTAAAGGGGACAAGCGCGTTGGGGTTTGCATCAGACCCAATGGATGGAGCGAATTGCCCAGGGGCCAAATCCTCCGCTAGTTTAAAGTCACACAACTGCTTTCAATAGACACGAGTTACTCCTGATTTACACCAGGGAGGCTCTGGCCCTTTCAGAAAACTGGGATGTTTATGGCATTAATGCAGGGGAAGGTGATTAGTTCATTATAACCCATGTGGGGCCCCTCACCGGGGCATCTCCGCCCTTCGCACGCGGTTATTGCCTTTATCCCCCAACACCCCCGGGAGGCCGGGGAACGATCACAGCCCCTGGGTCAGAGCGGGACTGAGGCAGAGAGAGGGAGGCCGGGTGTGGAAATGGGCCATTCAGGGTCCGGCCGGGGCTGGGGGGCAGAGATCACCCGGCGCCGGAATAAACCCCGCTCCGCTGCGCCGCGGGATGTGGCGCCGCCGGGACTTTCCAAAGCGGCTCCTGGGTTGTTTTCACCAACTGCCCTGTGGAAATCCCAGCCCGGACCCTCCGCTGGTGTCAGTGGGTGGAGCTGAGACATCCCAACCCCCAATAAAGTGCCCCCATGTCACAGTTACCATGGAGATAAAAGGACCCGCCCCTCAGCCCCCTCTGGCATCACTCAGGCCAGCGCTGGCCCGCAGGGCATTGGGGACAGTCACGTGGCTAAGGGCTGTGGACAGGAACATGGTGGAATTTAATGGGGTCGCTCAGGGGGAGGCGGCTGCTGGGGGAGAACCAGAGGTCTGGGGGTGGGCCAGGGGGACCCTAGAATCACAGAGCCCAGCTCCCGCTCTATGAGATATGGCTCCGGACTTTCCTAAGGGTCCCCTAGTGTTCGTTAGCTTCAAGGTAGGGATGAAGGATGAG
This sequence comes from Eretmochelys imbricata, assembly GCF_965152235.1. Classification (NCBI taxonomy): domain Eukaryota; kingdom Metazoa; phylum Chordata; order Testudines; family Cheloniidae; genus Eretmochelys; species Eretmochelys imbricata. The sequence goes on along the minus strand of NC_135584.1, from coordinate 41,258,641 downwards.
GCCAGTATTAAAATTCAGGGTTAGCACTGCATCCTGGGTAAAGTCTGGATTTAGGGTTCTAAGTAAGGTATTCATGTAATTTTCCGGTTCAGACGTATATGAAGGTGGCGTTTATCCTCAGGGTCACGGTTAGGTGGGGGAGCTAGAGGAAGGATAAAGAAAATGCCAGTTTCTCTCCTTATGGTCGAGTAGGAAGCTCCGACTGAGACAAGGGTTAGGTACCACAGAGATAAAGCGCCGTCTCTTCTCTCAGCCCCACACAAAGAAACTGAGTTCGGGCTAGGAAATGGCGGGTGTCTCTTATAAGGAGCGGGATATGCAAATGAGGGTGAGAGTTTCCTGCTTAAATCTGTCCCTCTCTTTGCCCAGGCTGCACCGGGAGACACAATCCGCAGTCCCCTGGGTCTCTGCAGTCACCAGCCAGTCCCCGGAGAACTTTCCCCTCCAACCCCAGGGGAAATGAAGCTTTGGTTGTACTTGGTTCTCATTGCAGCATCTCCGGAAGGTCCATTCTCCCTTTCCATGGGTTGGATGTATTGGGGATGTGCGGGATTATTGCCCGAGGTACTCATGTTCCCCATAATTAATTGTTATTCCCAGGTGCCCAGTCCCAGGTGCAGCTGGTGGAGTCCGGAGGGGATGTGAAAAAGCCCGGAGACTCTCTCCGCCTCTCCCGCGAAGCCTCCGGCTTCACCTTCAGCAGCCACTGGATGGACTGGGTCCGCCAGGATCCTGGAAAGGGGCTGGAGTGGGCCTCGGTAATTAGCGGAGGGGAGAGGGCAGCACATATTACCCCGCTTCAGCCCGGGGTCCCTTCACCTTCTCCAGAGACACCTCCAGCAGCCTGCTGTACTTGCTAATGACCGGCCTGAGACCTGAGGACACCGCCTGGTATCGTTGTGCGAGAGACACCGTGAAACGAGACCGATGAATGTTAATAGAAAAACCCACGCTGCAGAATTTCATTCTCCGGTGCGACGCGTGGGGGCAGCAGATACACAAACAATTCACCCCGGGGCACGAGAATGAGAGGGACACCAGAATGAATAAGAGCCTGCCATCAGGTTTTCACCTTATAATTGACTGGCTATGGCCCCCATTGCTGCACAAAATCCGGATGGGCCGGCGGGCCAGGGATCATTCAGCTCCTGGATAAACCCTACTCAGCTCCAACCCGAAATGTGGGGAAGGGCTGGGAGTTTTTTAAGCGGCATCATGGATTTATTCACCCACCTCAGATCTCAGGTTCACAGCCCAGGATCTCTGCCTTGGAAAAGGGCAGAACTAAAGATCCAGCCCACAATATGTTTCCACGATTTAATACAGTAACCATAGAGATAAAGGACCCCACACCTCCGCCCTTACTTACCTGAATCAGCCCAGTGCTGCACAGGGGAGAGTCAGGCGCCTAGGGATTCTGGGGTGGAGAGCAACTGGGTGTCAAGTGTTGGTGAAGGGTTAAAGGTGACTAGGATCAGAATCTAGAGAGGAGAGGGCTGGAGTTATTATGGGGTGCTGCTGCTATATGGACTTTCAATTTTCCCTCTGAGTCTCTCTGATCCCAGATCATGCCCCATAAGAACGGCCCTACTGGGTCAGACCCACCGAGTCCAATATCCTGTCTTCTCACAGTGGCTAATCCCTGGTGCCCCCAAGGGATTGAACAGATCAGGCAATCAAGTGATTCGTTCTCTGTCACGCAGTTCCAGCTCCTGGCAAACAGACGCTAAGGATACCTGGCTAACAGCCATTGATGGACCTATCCTCCATTAACTAACCTAGTTTTTTTTTTTTTAACCCTGTCATATTTTGGCCTTCACAACATCCTCTGGCAAAGAGTTCCAGAGGTTGACTGTGTGTTGTGCGAAGAAATACTTCCTTTTGTCTGTTTTACACCTGCTGCCTATTAATTTCATTCGGTGACCCCTAGTTCTTGTGTTCTGAGAAGGAGTAAATAACACTTCCCTCGTTACTTTCTCCGCACCAGGCAGGATTTTATAGAGATCTCTCATCTCCCCCACTTAGTCGTCTCTTTTTCCAGCCCCAGTTTTGTTAATCTGTCCTCATATGGAACCTCTTCCATACCTCTAATTTTCGTTGCTCTTTTCTATACCTTGGTATGCAATAGTGGAATATTAAACACGATCACTAATATTAAATATGGGCTTTTAAAAAACAACTTAACATAAATATAAGGGGATTTCAGGATGGGAGCAGGGAGGGTGTCTCCATTTTCTTTGGTTATTATTCTCCTTATTATTATCCCTCCTGGGCAATAGGCAACAGGAACCACCATTCAAATGTCAATTCTTGCCTGTGGCTCATAATGTGGGGAGGCGGGATGGAAGGAAGAATGTCAGAGCAGGGCTCGATCCTGTCCATAGGAACCAATCCTGGCAGGAATTTCAACCACTCTCTCACCGCGATGGTGGGAGACAGGTAGATAAAAGGAATAGCAGGGTGACCCATGTAGAGACAGCCAGGACCGGGCAAGTTTTCTGAAGGCATCTGGGGCAATACCAAAGCTGAGAACCTACCAAACCCTACAGGGATTCGAATCTCTTCCAGTTCTTATTTCTTTAGTGGCTGGTTTTGCTCCTTCTCTTGACTCAGGTAGCAATCTCAGCCAGGGAAGGAGTCTATGCTTCTAAAAAGGAGGGGGTGTGCAAATATGGGTGTCAGTTTCCTGTTTAAACCCTGTCTCTCTCTCTGCCCAGGCTTCACCCGGAGAGACAATCCGCAGTCCCTTGTGTCTGTCCAGCTACCGTGTGTCTCTCTAAGAACTTTCCCCCTCAAAGACAAGAGAAAATGGAACTTAGGTTTTCTTATAGCAGCCTTGGAATGTATTTTCTCACTATAAACACATTTCAGAGTCAGGTTTGTTAAATCTCTTCTTATGATGTCAGAGTGCATCATTATTTGCAGGGGTCTGGTCGCAGGTGCAGCTGATGGAGTCCGGAGGGGGTGTGAAAAAGCCCGGAGACTCTCTCTGCCTCTCCTGCAAAGCCTCTGGGTTCACCTTCAGCAGCTACCAGATGCAATGGATCCTGCAGGCTCCCGGGAAAGAGCTGGAGTGGGTCTCCCTCATTTACACTGACGGAAGCGAAAGTTATTACTCAGATGCAGTGAAAGGGCGATTCTCCATCTCCAGGGATAACTCCAAGAGTGAACTGTATCTGCAAATGACCGTCCTGAAGCCCGGGGACAGGACCTTGTTGTATTCCTGGGCAAGAAAAGGCACGGTGGAACGAGACCTCTTGCTCCTAACACAAAAACCTGGGCTGCAGATTCTCCCGTGCGCCGCCTGGGGGCAGCAGCTCCACAAGGCAAACAGCCTGCGGCACGGGCAGGACCCTGGCTCAGTGTATGTGTGTGTCGGGGGATGGGGGTACTGCTGTAGTTCCCTGGCAATGTCACCCCTTGCTGCACATAGCCGCACTGGGGCCTGCCGTGCAGAGACCATCGGACTCCCCCCTAAACCCTGCTCAGCTGGGATTCCTGTGGTAAAAGCCACCCTCCCCCGTGGCAGGCGGGGAACGTTCACTCTCCTCCTGGCCATTACTATCTCAGACTCACTGGACAGTGGCTGTCGCCTCAGAGAGCCGAAACGGGTGATGGGGCTGATCTACAGCCCTTGGGAACCAATGAAACTCTCGCCTCTGATTTCACAAGGGTTTGGTTATCGTGGCCTTAAGAAGGACCTTACACGGTGAGAGCAGATCCACAGCTGGAATCAGTGACCACAGACCCGCTGGATTCCACACAGCAGCGACCTCTATTTATGCCAGCGGACCTTTCGCTGACTTTCCGTAGTAGGTGGTTGCTCCACAAATCGGGGATAGCCACCGTAGCCCCTGACCGGGAGCCGCCCTGGCAGACCCAATTAATTCACTATCTCTCTATGTTGAAACCTGAGGTTGTACAGGTCAGTCTGAGGGATTCTCCAGGCTTCTCCACATCCCCTCCCGACTCCACCAGCTGAACGCCTGACAGGACACCAGGGAATAAACGCAAAATAAAATCATGTCCGTGTGAATTGCCAACAACACAACATTCCGCTGAGTCTCTTATCCATACAGCCAGGGGCAGAAAATACCTTCTAAAGCGGCTGCAACGAAACCTAAATGGAGCCAAAGATTCATTTTCCCTGGCGTCGGAGGGGAAAGGTCTCTGGTGGATCGGTTGGTAACTGCACAGACTCAGGGGACTGCAGATTTTCTCAGGGTGCAGCCCTGCAGAGAAAGATTTAAACAGGAAACTCTCACCATTATTTGCACACACACACACACACCCCGCCCCGCTTATAACAGATAAAACTCCTTCCCAGTAGATGATTTGATTATTGTCTTTGTTGGTCCATTCCCTCTGAAGCTCCTGGCATTGGCCACTGTCAGAAGACAGGACACTGGGCTAGATGGACCATTGGTCTGACCCAGTATCACCTTTCTTCTGGTCTTATGATCTCACGTCTTGGTGTGAGGATCCAAAAGTAGGAGCTAGACCAGGGGTGGGCACACTTTTTGGCCTGAGGGACACATCTGGGCATGGAAATTGTATGGTGGGCCATGCATGCTCATGGAATTGGGGGTTGGGTGCGGGAGGGGGTGAGGGCTCTGTCTAGGGCTGCGGGCTTTGAGGTGGGGCTGGGATGGAAGGGTTCAGAGGGCGGGAGAGGAACCAGGGCTGGGATAGGGGTTGGGGTACGGGAGGCTCAGGGGTGCAGGCTCCAGCTGGCACTTACCTCAAGCAGCTCCCAGAAGTAGCGGTACATCCCCCCTCCCACTCCTATGCTGAGGCACAGCCAGGCAGCTCTGCGCACTGCCCCATCTGCAGGAACAGCCCCTATAGCTCCTGTTGGCCATGGTTCCTGGCCAATGGGAGCTGTGGGGCAGCTCCTGGGGCAGGGGCAGCATGTGGAGCCCCCTGGATGCACCTATATGTAGGAGCTGGAGGGGGGCCATGCCGCTGCTTCCAGGAGCTGCATGGAGTTGGGCAAGCCCCAGGCCCTGCTTCCCAGTGGGAGCTCAAGGGCCAGATTAAAACATCTGGAAGGCCGGATGTGCCCCCCAGGCCGTAGTTTGCCCACCACTGAGCTAGACCCACTACTGGAGAAAAAAGGAGTGGAAAATATTTGAACTCCTCAAGGGTTTAACAGACTCTTGGCCTTGGGCATTGCCCCAGCAGCATGCTAAATGGCATGTGCTCTGTCTACAGGCCCAGCCCTGATACCCCTGAAGTGGACATGACTCTCCTCCTCTCAATCAGGGAAATGTCTTTAATTTCTGTCAGGGTTTGACAGCACGACAAGGAACTTGCCCTGCTCTCCCATGCTTTCTGCTTTCTCACCTCCCCACATTTTCAAATACAGGCAAGAACAGATATTGGAAAGGTGTTTCTTGGTATCCAGTTCACAGAAAAAAAAGTCGAAAGTCCTCACCTTCCTGCTCTCCCCACCCCTCCCCAGACATCCTCTTCTGTGTTTCTGATATTGTTTTTGAAAGTGCAAATTTCATATTTTCATTGTGTGCACAGTGTTCTGTTATTGTCATGGCTGGGGTGCATCAGCCAGGGAGCAGATCTATGGAAAGGGGAATGAGCAGGTGAGCAGCCACCAGACAAGGCCACTAGCCCTGCTCTCTCTGACCCTAATGAAACCTGACACCTCCCCTATGGGGCTGCTGCTTCTCTCTGCACAATCCCAATAAGCCCTACTAGACTTCCTTCCTGTACCCTTACTAACCCACTGCCTTTAGCGCCAACCTTTGGTAGTTTCCTGTAATTAAGAGCAGCCGATCCATGGTTACTGTGTTAAATAGCTGGATCTTTACCTCCCCCTTGGACAGCAGCAGAAATGCTGGACTGTGATTGCGAAATATGAGGTGGGTTCCTTTAGCCATGAGGCCCCTTTGAAAATCCTAGCCCTGTGCTATATTTCCAATGGGGACTGAGTGGTCTCTGCCAGGCCCGCTGACAGGCGGTGGCTAAGGGGGCAATTGCCCAGGGGCCTCTGAGCCCAGTGCTCACACTCAGGTTAGTGGGGATAGTCACGTGACCAAGGGTTCATAGATAGCATCGTTGGAACCACTCAGAGAGAGACTGAGGCAGAGGGAGAAGCTGACGTGGATTGGGGAGAGGTCGGGGGCAGGAAAGACACAGAATGGGGCTCCCACTGAATAAGATAGAGCCTAATTCTTCTGTATAAGAGGGGGAGCCGTGTTAGTCTGTATCCACAAAAAAAAAGGAGGAGGTCGGTGGCACCTTAAAGACTAACCAACTTTTGTGGGCAAAAAGCCCACTTCTTCAGACACAGTGGGTTTTTTTGCCCAGGAAAGCTTATGTCCAAATAAATCTGTTAGTCTTTAAAATGCCACCTGACTCCTCCTTGTTTTTGCAGATCCAGACTAGCATGGCTACCCCTCTGATACTTGTCACCATGCAAGGCACTGAATTTAGTGATATGAAGTGGAATCCTTCTGTGAAAGTCCCACCCCAAACTAAATTTAGGGTTAAGATACATTCTAGATTTAGGGTTCTAGTTGTGGTTTAAGAGTTCTAATAGCGTTAAATTTAGAGTTTAGACTTAAGAGATAAGGTATTAATTTGTGTTGCAAGTTACACTTAAAACTTAAGCATCAGAGGGGTAGCCGTGTTAGTCTGGATCTGTAAAAGCAGCAAAGAGTCGTGTGGTACCCTATAGACTAACAGCATGAGCTTTCATGGGTGACTACCCACTTCGTCGGATGCATGTCACTTAAAACTTTGCGTGACACATCATGTTTAATATTAGGGCCAGATTTAGTATTACAGTTAAGATTATGGCAAATGTTAAAAAATTAAGGGTATTTGTTACCCTTAGAATTAGGGATCTAGTACAAATCTTGGTTTGTGTTCTGTTAAGTGTTAAATATTGGTTAGATTTTGTTGTTAGGTTTAAGGTCAGGCTTTACTTTTAGTGACAAGGTAAGGACGGAGGGTGAGGGCTAGTGTAAAAGTCAGGATTAGAATTTACATTTAGGGTTAGAATTACGTTAAGGGGTAAAGACAGGATTTAGGGATGCAACTAAGGTACTCATTTAGCTCTCAGGTTCATAGCAATATAAAGGTTAATGTTCGGGTTTATCCTTAGGGTTAGGGTTAAATGTGGGAGTTAGGGAGAAGAGAAAGAAGATGAGAACTGGGCTCTTGATCGTCACCCAGGAAGCTCAAATCCAGTGGTGCTGGCATCCCGACTGGGAGAGGAGTGTTACCCCAGAGATAAATTGTCAGCTCTTCTCTCAGACACACAAAAGAAACTGAGTTCGCTCTAGGAAATAATTGGAGTCTCTTATAAGAAGGGAGCTATGCAAATAGGGGGAAGAGTTTCCTCTTTAAAGCTGTCTCTCACTTCCACGGCTGCACCCGGACAGACAATCTGCAGCCTCTGTCTCTGGCCACTCACCAGACAACCCCCCTGAAAACTCTCCTCTCCAAACACAGGGACAATGAGACTTTGGTTATATCTTGTTCTCATTGCAGCAGCGTGTGAAGGTATTTTTCCCTTCTCGTGTGTTGGATAGTCAGGAGATTGTTATTCTGTTGCCCTAGATACTCATGTTCCCCTTAATTCATCTTTATTCCCAGGTGCCCGTTCGCAGGTGCAGCTGGTGGAGTCCGGAGGGGATGTGAAAAAGCCCGGAGACTCTCTCCGCCTCTCCTGCAAAGCCTCCGGCTTCACCTTCAGCAGCTACTACATGGGCTGGGTCCGTCAGGCTCCCGGGAAGGGACTGGAGTGGCTCGCCTGGATTCACGGTTCTAGCATATACGACAGTGACTCGGTAAAAGGGCGATTCACCGTCTCCAGAGATGACCCCAACAGCCTGCTGTACCTGCAGATGAACAGCTTGAAGCCCGAGGACACCGCCCGGTATTACTGTGTAAAAAACACAATGAGGGGAATCCCCATACTGTTCATACAAAAACTCGAGATGCAGAATCTCCTTTCTGCCATAGGCCGCGAGGGGGCAGCACGTCCACAAACACTCCACCCCTGGGCACAGGAACGGGATCTACAGCCAGAGCGAATAAATCTCTCTCAGCAGGTTTGAGATCTCTGTATTCCCATATGATCATGTGTCCATAAAAACTGCAACAACTTGACTACTCGCATGCTTACATTGACACTTATCAGACACTGAAGTAAAAGTACAGACTGCGCAAGAGAAATATGTGGGGAACCAATTGTTCAAAGTATGATCATTAGAGCTTGGGTTTCCAAAGCTGCCTAAAAGTGATGACTGTCAAAAAGCTTTTGTTGTTTGTTGGGGGATGGGTAGAAATGCTCTCAAATTCCTCTGAAAAACAAAAAAATGCAACTGTAGATCAAACACACACTTAAAAGGTACATCAGGCTCCAGACACCTCTCGACTCAACAGAAAAACAGATTTTTCACCTGATTCTTCCCTTTTCTCTTCTCTCAAAGGGCCTGACCCACAGTGCTCTAAAGCCAGTGGTGGGTCTTTCCATTCCCTTCAATAGAGTGTAGCTCAGCCCTTACATCCCGTGGGATGAGAGGGATTCAAGGGAGCTCTTTGTGCACCAGGATGGTCAGGATGGCCCCACGCTCGCTGGGCGCTGCCCAGACACAGAGTTAGCACCAGTCCGACTCCCTTTCTTAGAGCCACCAGCCAAATGACTCCAAGCATTCAGGGAAAGGGTTTGTGTCTCTGAAAAGGAGTGGGATATGCAAAAAGGGGTGAGAGTTTCCTGTTTAAATCTGTCCCTCTCTGCCCAGGCTGTAGCCTGAGAGACAATCCACAGTCCCTCTGCTGTCTATGCAGCTACCAGCTAAACCCACCTGAGAAGTTTCCCCTCCAAAACAGGGAAAATGAGATTTTGGCTCCATTTTGTTCTCATTGTAGCAACTCTGGAAGGTATGTTCTCCCCTGAATGCCCTGAAGAATATTGAGTTACTGAATATAACACCAATATGCTTTAAACATGCCTTTATTTGCAGGTGTCCAGTCCTAGGTCCAGATGGTGGAGTCTGGAGGGGCTGTGAAAAAGTCACCTTCGGAGACTACTGGATGAGCTGGGTCCATCAGGCTCCTGGCAAGAGCCTGGAGTGGATCTCTCATATAAGGTATTGGGACAGCAGTACTGTACATTACTCCAGCTCAGTCCAAGGCCGATTGACCAGCTTCAGGGACAATCCCAACAACCCGCTATATCTGGAAATGACCAGCCTGAAAGACACCGCTCGGTATTACTGTGAGAGAGAAACAGTGAGGGGAAGCCGCTGTGAGCTCGGACAAAAACCTCCCGTTGCAGTTGTGCAAAAGTGTGCGGTTCTCTTGGTTTTTCTTGGGTTTTTTCAATGGTTTGCATGCAGAGGGGGTGGGACTGTTTCCCTGGGTGTTACCAGTTTAAGAAGGTGATGGGAGAGGGAGTTTGTTGTTACAGAAGCCCGGCGATGGAACTTGGGACCCCAGCCAATGGCCTGGAGAATTGATACTCCAGCAACTGTTGACCAAGAGGCCCACCTCAGAAGTCACAGCCGGTTCTGGCCAGTGGGAGGACAATGGGCTGTGAAGAGAGGAGCCTGGTGACCTGACCTGCAGGTTCCAGCCAGAGGAAGACAGAGGACAGCTGAGAGGAGAGGACGCCCAGGCAATCCTGTTTACCTGGATAGAAGAAAATGGACAGAGGCGGGGCTTGGGGGAGGTGATATCAGATGCTCAGCTGGAAAGCACTGGGGGCTTGGCGACTGGAGAGAGGGAGCAGGCAGACTTCCACCTGGATGCAGGAGAGACCTAGAGATGCTGTGCTGAGGGAGGACAGGCTTGAGGGTCCGAAGAGTTTCCTATGCTGTGTTCATATGCTCAGTAAACCCTCCTGTTTTACGCTGGCTGAGAGGCACTCCAGTCTTGAGAACAGGGTTGTGTTATTCCCTCTAGGAGTGAAGGCCCCGGGGGTCCAGAGCAAGTTATCCCAAGCGGAGTCTCTGACATGCTTCAAACCAAATGCACTGCTTCAGGTAGAATAAACAAACAAATGTATTAACTACAAAAGATAGATTTTAACTAATTATACCTCAAAGCACAACAAGTCAGATTTGGTCAAATGAAATAAAAGCAAAACACATTCTATGCTGATCTTAACACTTTCAATGCCCTTACAAACTTAGTTGTTTCTCACCACAGTCTGGCTGGCTGCCTTTCACCCAGGCTCTCCTCTTTGACCAGCACTTCAGTCACTCCGTGTGGTGTCCGTAAATGGAGGTGGAAGAGAGAGAAAGAGCAAGGCAAACGTCTTTCCCTTTTATCATGTCCTTTCTTCCCTCTTGGTTTGCCCCCCACCTCTCTTCCGGTTCAGGTTAGCATTACCTCACTGTAGTCCCAAACTGACCAAGGGAAGGGGGGGGGGTGACTCACTCAAGAGTCCAACAGATCCTTTGTTGCTGTCTAGGTCAGAGTCCTTTGTTCCTGTGAGGCTGGGCTGGGTTTGTCCCATACATGCTCTGATGAGGTGTGAACTGCCCCTCTGTTCCTGGACAGTTTTGCCTGGGCTTGTTAGTTAGTCATGGTGAGTTACTTTATAGGGCAGAACAAAGAGAGTCATGTAATATTTTACAGCCTTCCAAGCAATAATGGCTATTGCAGTGAATAACGTTCTATTTGGAAGAAGATCTGGTTGGCCATCAGGTGGGATTTGAAATTGTTTCTTGTGCTTCCTCAGTTTAGACTGCACATAAGATATACTGTGACACTCTATCTCGGGGGAACGCCCTGCATGCCCATGTTCACTCTTGTAAGATGATTGTGTGGTATCGAATGCAAAGTTTGTCATGTCGGGTGTCTTTGGAAGGCTCATGACGCACTGAGCACTGTTGTTATAGTAAGGTTATAGGTTATAATTTACTGTATCTAGTTATGAGGCTGAAAATGTGTCCTCATGGCTTTTAAGATCCACAGGAGGCGGAGATACCGGGAACCGGGTGTCCTGCACTGGCTGTCTTGGGGATTCACTCGGTCCCAGATATTCTATTGCAGACACTGTTATGGGTTCAAAGGAATTATTATCTGTTGGGGTATGTCTACACTACGGAATAAGGTCAAATTTATAGAAGTCGTTTTTTTAGAAATCGGTTTTATATATTCGAGTGTGTGTGTCCCCACAGAAAATGCTCTAAGTGCATTAAGTGCATTAACTCGGCGGAGCGCTTCCACAGGACCGAGCCTAGAGTCGACTTCCGGAGCGTTGCACTGTGGGTAGCTATCCCACAGTTCCCGCAGTCTCCGCTGCCCACTGGAATTCTGGGTTGAGATCCCAATGCCTGATGGGGCTAAAAGATTGTCGCGGGTGGTTCTGGGTACATATCGTCAGGCCCCCGTTCCCTCCCTCCCTCCATGAAAGCAAGGGCAGACAATCGTTTTGCGCCTTTTTTCCTGAGTTACCTGTGCAGACGCCATACCACGGCAAGCATGGAGCCCGCTCAGGTAACCGTCACCCTATGTCTCCTGGGTGCTGGCAGACGCGGTACGGCATTGCTACACAGTAGCAGCAACCCATTGCCTTCTGGCAGCAGACGGTGCAATACGACTGGTAGCCCTCCTCGTCGTGTCCAAGGTGCTCCTGGCCACGTCGGCTGGGAGCGCCTGGGCAGACATGGGCGCAGGGACTAAATTTGGAGTGACTTGACCAGGTCATTCTCTTTAGTCCTGCAGACAGTTCTATTGAACCGTCTTATGGTGAGCAGGCAGGCGATACAGATTGCTAACAGTCGTACTGTACCATCTTCTGCCGGGCAGGCAAGAGATGAGGATGGCTAGCAGTCGTATTGTACCATCTTCTGCCGAGCGGCCATGAGATGTGGATGGCATGCAGTCCTTCTGCACCATCTGCTGCCAGCCAAAGATGTAAAAGCTAGATGGAGTGGATCAAAACAAGAAATAGACCAGATTTGTTTTGTACTCATTTGCCTCCTCCCCCGTCTAGGGGATTCATTCCTCTAGGTCACACTGCAGTCACTCACAGAGAAGGTGCAGCGAGGTAAATCTAGCCATGTGTCAATCAGAGGCCAGACTAACCTCCTTGTTCCAATAAGAACAATAACTTAGGTGCACCATTTCTTACTGGAACCCTCTGTGAAGTCCTGCCTGAAATACTCCTTGATGTAAAGCCACCCCCTTTGTTGATTTTAGCTCCCTGAAGCCAACCCTGTAAGCCATGTCGTCAGTCGCCCCTCCCTCCATCAGAGCAATGGCAGACAATCGTTCCGCGCCTTTTTTTTGTGCGGACGCCATACCAAGGCAAGCATGGAGGCCGCTCAGCTCACTTTGGCAATTAGGAGCACATTAAACACCACACGCATTGTCCAGCGGTATATGCAGCACCAGAACCTGGCAAAGCGATACCAGGCGAGGAGGCGACATCAGCGCGGTCACGTGAGTGATCAGGACATGGACACAGATTTCTCTGAAAGCATGGGCCCTGCCAATGCATGCATCATGGTGCTAATGGGGCAGGTTCATGCTGTGGAACGCTGATTCTGGGCTCGGGAAACAAGCACAGACTGGTGGGACCGCATAGTGTTGCAGGTCTGGGACGATTCCCAGTGGCTGCAAAACTTTCGCATGCGTAAGGGCACTTTCATAGAACTTTGTGACTTGCTTTCCCCTGCCCTGAGGCACATGAATACCAAGATGAAAGCAGCCCTCACAGTTGAGAAGCGAGTGGCAATAGCCCTGTGGAAGCTTGCAATGCCAGACAGCTACCAGTCAGTTGGGAATCAATTTGGAGTGGGCAAATCTACTGTGGGGGCTGCTGTGATGTAAGTAGCCCACGCAATCAAAGATCTGCTGATATCAAGGGTAGTAACCCTGAGAAATGTGCAGGTCATAGTGGATGGCTTTGCTGCAATGGGATTCCCTAACTGTGGTGGGGCCATAGACGGAACCCATATCCCTATCTTGGCACCGGAGCACCAAACCGCCGAGTACATAAACCACAAGGGGTACTTTTCAATAGTGCTGCAAGCTCTGGTGGATCACAAGGGACGTTTCACCAACATCAACGTGGGATGGCCGGGAAAGGTACATGACGCTCGCATCTTCAGGAACTCTGGTCTGTTTCAAAAGCTGCAGGAAGGGACTTTATTCCCAGACCAGAAAACAACTGTTGGGGATGTTGAAATGCCTATAGTTATCCTTGGGGACCCAGCCTACCCCTTAATGCCATGGCTCATGAAACCGTACACAGGCAGCCTGGACAGTAGTCAGGAGCTGTTCAACTACAGGCTGAGCAAGTGCAGAATGGTGGTAGAATGTGCATTTGGACGTTTAGAGGCGCGCTGGCGCAGTTTACTGACTCACTTAGACCTCAGCAAAATCAATATTCCCACTGTTATTACTGCTTGCTGTGTGCTCCACAATATCTGTGAGAGTAAGGGGGAGACGTTTATGGCGGGGTGGGGGGTTGAGGCAAATCGCCTGGCTGCTGGTTACGCACAGCCAGACACCAGGGAGGTTAGAAGAACACAGGAGGGTGTGGTACGCATCAGAGAAGCTTTGAAAACCAGTTTCATGACTGGCCAGGCTACGGTGTGAAAGTTCTCTTTGTTTCTCCTTGATGAAACCCCCCGCCCCTTGGTTCACTCTACTTTCCTGTAAGCTAACAACCCTCCCCTCCTCCCTTCGATCACCACTTGCAGAGGCAATAAAGTCATTGTTGCTTCACATTCATGCATTCTTTATTCATTCATCACACAAATAGGGGGATGACTACCAAGGTAGCCCAGGAGGAGTGTTGGAGGAGGGAAGGAAAATGCCATACAGCACTTTAAAAGTTTACAACTTTAAAATTTATTGAATGCCAGCCTTCTTTTTTTTGGGCAATCCTCTGTGGTGGAGTGGCTGGTTGGCCGGTGGCTGCCCCACCGTGTTCTTGGGCGTCTGGGTGAGGAGGCTATGGAACTTGGGGAGGAGGGCGTTTGGTTACAGAGGGGCTGCAGTGGCAGTCTGTGCTCCAGCTGCCTTTGCTGCAGCTCAACCATACACTGGAGCATACTGGTTTGGTCCTCCAGCAGCCTCAGCATTGAATCCTGCCTCCTCTCATCACGCTGCCGCCACATTTGAGCTTCATCCCTGTCTTCAGCCTGCCACTTACTCTCTTCAGCCCGCCACCTCTCCTCCCGGTCATTTTGTGCTTTCCTGCACTCTGACATTATTTGCCTCCACGCATTCGTCTGTGCTCTGTCAGTGTGGGAGGACAACATGAGCTCGGAGAATATTTCATCACGAGTGCGTTTTTTTTTTTCTTTCTAAGCTTCACTAGCCTCTGGGAAGGAGAAGATCCTGTGATCATTAAAACACATGCAGCTGGTGGAGAAAAAAAAAAGGGACAGCGGTATTTAAAAAGACACATTTTATAAAACAGTGGCTACACTCTTTCAGGGTAAACCTTGCTGTTAACATTACATACATTGCACATGTGCTTTCATTAGAAGGTCGCATTTTGCCTCCCCCCACTGCGTGGCTACCCCCTCAACCCTCCCCCCTCCTTGTGGCTAACAGCGGGGAACATTTCTGTTCAGCCACAGGCAAACAGCCCAGCAGGAATGGGATCCTCTGAGTGTCCCCTTAAGAAAAGCACCCTATTTCAACCAGGTGACCATGAATGTTATCTCACTCTCCTGAGGATAACACAGAGAGATAAAGAACGGATGTTGTTTGAACGCCAGCAAATATACACTGCAATGCTTTGTTGTACAATGATTCCCGAGTACGTGTTACTGGCCTGGAGTGGTGAAGTGTCCTACCATGGAGGATGCAATAAGGCTGCCCTCCCGAGAAACCTTTTGCAAAGGCTTTGGGAGTACATCCAGGAGACCTGTGAATGCCAGGGCAAAGTAATCCTTTCACATGCTTGCTTTTAAACCATGTATAGTATTTTAAAAGGTACACTCACTGGAGGTCCCTCTCCACCTGCCGGGGCCAGGAGGCAGCTTTGGGTGGGTTCGGGGGGTACTGGCTCCAGGTCCAGGGTTAGAAACAGTTCCTGGCTATCGGGAAAACTGGTTTCTCCGCTTGCTTGCTGTGAGCGATCTACAACCTCATCATCATCATCATCTTCTTCGTCCCCAAAACCTGCTTCCATATTGCCTCCATCTCCATTGAAGGAGTCAAACAACACGGCTGGGGTAGTGGTGGTTGAACGCCTAGAATGGCATGCAGCTCATTATAGAAGCGGCATGTTTGGGGCTCTGACCCGGAGCGGCCATTCGCCTCTCTGGTTTTCTGGTAGGCTTGCCTCAGCTCCTTCAGTTTCACGCGGCACTGCTTCGGGTCCCTGTTATGGCCTTTGTCCTTCATGCCCTGGGAGATTTTGACAAAGGTTTTGGCATTTCGAAAACTGGAACGGAGTTCTGATAGCACGGATTCCTCTCCCCATACAGCGATCAGATCCCGTACCGCCCATTCAGTCCATGCTGGAGTTCTTTTGCGATTCTGGGACTCCATCACGGTCACCTCTGCTGATGAGCTCTGCATGGCCACCTGCATCTTGCCATGCTGGCCAAACAGGAAATGAGATTCAAAAGTTCGCGGTTCTTTTCCTGTCTACCTGGCCAGCGCATCTGAGTTGAGAGTGCTGTCCAGAGCGGTCACAATGGAGCACTCTGGGATAGCTCCCGGAGGCCAAAACCATCGAATTGTGTCCACAGTACCCCAAATTTGAGCCAGCAAGGCCGATTTAAGTGCTAATCCACTTGTCAGGGGTGGAGTAAGGAAATCGATTTTAAGAGCCCTTTAAGTCGAAATAAAGGGCTTCATCGTGTGGACAGGTGCAGGTTTACATGGATTTAATGCTGCTAAATTCGACCTAAAGTCCTAGTGTAGACCAGGGCCAAGAGAACTCCAGATATTCCCATGTTCGCCTCTCAGTTCCTGTGTGAGGATAGAAAGCAGCATGGGTGAAAACACAAACCCTGGCATCTATAAAGGGAACCGAATCCCTATTCTCAATGTGACAGAGCTGTGTGGGACATGTTTTAAGATGTTATACATGTATTCCACTCCCTGCCCTGTACATTGTCTCACTCCGATTAACCTCATCAATGAACTGGTCTCCAAACAGTCTGAGAGCCTAGTACCATGGCGCATTATGGAATCAATTATCCATCCTTACCGTCTGAGCACCACTCAGTAAAACCGGCTATTTAACATTCCCTTGCCAAATATCTGTTTCCCCATACACCTCCCCACCCCATCTATCCATCCATCCACAGTCATCCTTCCTATCTATCTATCTATCTATCTATCTATCTATCTATCTATCTATCTATCTATCTATCTATCTATCTATCTATCTATCTATCTATCTATCTATCTATCCCCGCTCACGGTGCTTAGCCAGAGGAACCTCTCTCTTATATGAAGGGGTCTCTATGCAAATCAAGAGCTAATCACCATGTTTAAATCCTGCCAAGTCTCTGGCCCTGCAGCTCCTCCCACAAGAAGGCCCAGGTTTTTCCACACTCTCACTTTCACTCTTCCCCTCGGAATTTCTTCCACAAAACCCAGGAAGATGAGAGTTTGGCTGAACTTAATTCTCACTCTGTCAATTCTCCCAGGTAACTATTAAAAAACAAAGTGTACTCCCCTCCGGGTTCCTGAGCGTGATAGAATCAGGGGTCTAAAGAAATCTCTATTTTCAGCGGCCAGGCTGCGGGTCCTGCTGGTGGAGTCCGGAGGGGCTGGAAAAAGCCTGGAGCCTTCGGGTTCACCGTCAGCAGTTATCTCATGGATTGGATGGATCCGTCTGCCCCCGGGAGGGGGCTGGAGTGCCCAATGAGGTTTGCATCAAACCCAATGGATGGAGCGAATTCCTCATGGGGACAAATCCTTAGCTAGTGTAAAGTCACACAACTGCTTTCACTAGGTTCGAGTTACTCTCGATTTACACCCATGAGGATCTGGCCCTTTAAGCAAAAGGGGATGTTTAGCGCATTAACGTCACAGAGGGTGATTAGTACATTATAACCGGTGTGGGGCCCCTCACCTTGGCGTCTCCGCCCTTCACAAGCGCTTATTGCCTTTATCCCCACAAGGCCGCCGTGAGGCTGGGGAACTATCACAGCCCCTGGTTCAAAGAGGAGGGACGGACGCCGGGACATGCAAATGGGCAATGCAGAGTCCGGGTGGGGCTGTGGGGCAGAGATCACCCAGCACCTGACTAAGCCCCACTGACAGAGCCTGGGAATATGAGCAGAGCTGCGACTTCCCAAAGGACTGAGGGATTCTTTTCACCCCACTGACATCTGTAAATCAAAGCCCTGAGTCTCAGCTGGTACCAATGGGTGTTGCTGAGGCATCCCGACCCACAATAAATCTCTGCAATTTCATAATTTCACCATGGAGATAAAAGACCCCGCCCCTCAGCCCTTGATGACATCACTCAGCCCAGCGCTGGTCCTCGGGTCAAGGGGGACAGTCAGTGACCAAGGGCTCTAAGATCGGGGTCACTGCAGTTGCAGACAGAGGCTGAGGCAGAGGGAGAAAAAGACCCTGGGCTGGAGAGAGACCAGAACGCGGCTTCTACTGAATAACATAGAGCCCAGTGCTCCCTCCATCCTTCCGTGAAAGTCCCATCCTAGATTAGGCAACCCCTGAATTTTAACTGCCAGGACTTCCATTGTTATAAACAAGCGTGCCTCAGTTTCCTCTTGGACCCAGAGAGTCTCACATGCACCGCCCCCGTTCTCCTGCCAAATATTTTTTCTCTCCAACCCTCTGATCCCAAGGCCATGAAGAACAAGGGGTGTCCTGCACTGAACCACCCGAAACATGCTCTGTCAGGCCATAAGATGGTGTTGAGGGGTGAGAGATCACTTCAGTCCTCCCCGGGATAACAGTATCATCAGGATCCGGCCGCCCAGTGGCTGCACAGCACAGAGGAAGGGACCGTCTGCACCGATAGTTAATCACTCAAAATAGTAAGGGTAAGAGTGTGTGTCTCTTATAAGGAGCGGGGCATGCAAATGCGGGAGTTAGTTTCCTGTTTAAATGTGACCCTCTCCCTGCCCAGGCTGCAGCCGGAGACACAATCCGCAGCCCCCTGGGTCTGTGCAGTGACCAGCCAGTCCCCTGAGAACTTTCCCCTCCAGCACCCGGGAAAATGCGATTTTTGCTCCTTTTATTTTTCGCCGCAGCAGCTTTGGAAGGTATTTTCCTCCTCTGAATAACTGACAAAGTTAGAAGAATTGTTTCTTACCTCTGCTTTTATATCGATATTAACAACCTCTCTTTATTCCCAGGTGTCCGGTCCCAGACGCTGGTGGAGTCCGGAGGGGGTGTGAAGAAGCCCGGAGACTCTCTCCGCCTCTCCTGCAAAGCCTCCGGCTTCACCTTCAGCAGCTACAACATGGGCTGGGTCCGCCAGGCTCCCGGGAAGGGGCTGGAGTGGGTGGCTGAGATTAGAGCCGATGCATCCAAGCAATGGTATTCCCCGGCTGTTCAAGGGCGATTCACCATCTCCAGGGATAACGCCAAGAGTGAGCTGTATCTGCAGCTGACCGGCCTGAAGCCCGAGGACTCCGCCCGCTATTACTGTGCGAGAGACACAGTGAGAGTAAAACGGTCCATGCTAACACCAAAACCGGAGCTGCGGGACTTCCCGCGCCGGCCGCGTGGGGGCAGCAACGACACAAGCAAAACTCTCCTGTCTGGGCCGCAGGAGGGGAAGGGCCGTCAGGGCTGAAACCTCCGACATCGCGGGTTAACTCTTTCATGTCCGGACTACGTCCCCCCTCCCAGTGCATTGCAGAGCGCTGCTCGCCTCACGCAAACGGCTCTTCTCGTGCGAGTGAACGGGGGATCTCCAGCGAGGGAAGCAACGAGCCATTGGCCCCTTCTCCTTCTGGCTAAACCTGCCGGGGACTGTTTCCCTCTGGTCACCCCACAGCTCCCTGGAGCCGGTCACTGCTGGGAAGGGGATGCAGTCCCAACTCTCTCCCAGGGCCAGCGGGTCCCAGCCCCATGGGACCCCGTGAACCGGACCCTCCCCCACAGCCCGCTGCTCAGGGGCTGGAGCTGCAGAGCTGAGATTCGCCCTGACTTAGGACTATTCATATTTATTTGTTTCCTTAATAACAAACAAACAAACGAAAAAGAACCAGCTGCGGACACCGCCACCTGTCACTGCGCCAGAGACACAGTGACCAGGGCACAGCAGGGCCGGTACCAAAAGGGGAAGTGTCTTTTCAGCAGTGCAGAGATACTGGGTCCCTTGGCATTGGTAACACCACGTGATTCTCTCTTGCCTTTACCCAGCTGTATTGCTGACAACGCCCAGGAGCTGCATCTTCTCTCCATTCCCTTTTCCTTCCCTGTCACCAGAGATGCTTTTCAGGCTTTGTGGCCTTCACCCACACAGCTCCCACCTTCAGCTGCTGCTCCTTCACCATGAGACGTTTCCATGAGAGTGTCATTTCCCCGAGGACATTATTTATATCTATTTCATATGCCCATCATAACATTTTCCCATAGCAACTGGTACAGGAGAGACACCCTTTTACTTAAATGTGGAGAAACAAAAATCGTTATACTGGGAAAGAAAGAAAGAAAGAAAGAAAGAAAGAAAGAAAGAAAGAAAGAAAGAAAGAAAGAAAGAAAGAAAGAAAGAAACGTTTAAGTGCAGACCGGGGATATAAGCTAAGCCCTTGAAAGGCACTTTTCTACCCCAACGAGAGTGTACGTTTGGGATTAGACCAGTATCTGTACATGGATTTAAATTCACTGTTTCATTTATAACAAAACTAATTTCCCCTGCAGACAAAGTCTAAGTCAAACTGGTGCAACTATGTTTATGTCTACACTAAAAAATTAGGTCAATTTATAGAAGTCGATCTTTAGAAAGCGATTTTATACAGTCAATCGTGTATGTCCCCACTAAGTGCAGTAGGTCAGTGGAGTGCGTCCTCAATACCGTGGCGAGCATCAGCTCACGGAGTGGTGCACTGTGGGTAGCTGTCCCACAGTCCCCACTGCCCATTGGAATTCTGGGTTAAGTTCCCAATGCCTGATGGGGCAAAAACATTGTCGCAGGTGGTTTTGGGTACATGTCATCAGTCTCTGCTCTGTCCCTCCCTCCCTCCTTGAAAGCAATGGCAAACAATAGTTTCACACCTTTTCTCCTGGGTTACCCATGCAGATGCCATAGCATGGCAAGCACGGAGCCTGCTCAGCTCACCGCTGCTGTCGTGAGCATTGTAAATACCTCACACATTATCCTGCAGTATGTGCAGAACCGGGCTAAGAGACGCCAGCACAAGGACTATTGTGAGGAGGACACAGATGTTCCTGAAAGCACGGGATGTGGCAATTGGGACATCATGGCAGCAGTGGGGCAGGTTGATACAGTGGAACGCCAATTCTGGGCCCCTCAAACAAGAACAGACTGGTGGGACTGCATAGTGTTGCAGGAATGGGATGATTCCCAGTGGCTGTGACAGTTTCTCATGCGTAAGACCACGTTCGTGGAACTGTGTGAGTTGCTTTACCCTGCCCTGAAGTGCAGGAATACCAAGATGAGATCTGTCCTGACAGTTGAGAAGTGAGTGGCGATAGCCCTGTGGAAGCTTTCAACTCCTGACTGCTACTGGTCAGCTGGGAATCAGTTCAGAGTGGTCAAACCTACCGTGGGGGCTGCTGTGATCCAAGGAGCCAAGGCAATCACTAACCTTCTGCTAGCAAGGGTAGCGACTCTGGAAAATGTGCAGGTCACAGTGGATGGCTTTCCTGCAATTGGGTTCCCTAACTGTGGTGGGAGAGATAGACAGAACGCATATCCCTATCTTGGCACCAAACCACCTTGCCAGCCAGTACATAAACCACAAGGGGTACTTCTCAATGGTGCTGCAAGCACTGGTGGATCACAACGGATGTTTCACCAACAGCAATGTGGGATGGCCAGGAAAGATGCATGATGCTCCTATCTTTAGGAACTCCGGGCTGTTTGAACAGTTGCAAAAAGGCACTTACTTTCCAGACCAGAAAATTACTGTTGGGGATGTTGAAATGCCTAGAGTTATCCTTGAGGACCCAGCCTACCCCTTAATGCCATGGCTCATGAAGCCATACACAGGCACCCTGGACAGTAGTAAGGAGCTGTTCAACTATAGGCTGATCAAGTGCAGAATGGTGGTAGAATGTGCTTTGGACATTTACAAGCTCGCTGTTTGCTGACTAGGTTAGACCTCAGCGAAACCAATATTCCCATTGTTATTGCTGCTTGCTGTATGTTCCACAATATCGGCGAGAGTAAGGGGGAGACGTTTATGGCGGGGTGGGAGGTTGAGGCAAATCGCCTGGCAGCCAGTTTTGAACAGCCAGTCACTAGGGCAATTAAAGAACACAGCTAGGTGTGCTGCACATCAGAGAGGCTTTGAAAACCAGTTTCATGACTGGCCAGGCTACGATGTCATCGTTGTGTGTGTTTCTCCTTGATGCAAAACTGCCCTCTTTGTTGAATTTACTTCCCTGTAAACTTATCCCCCTCCCGCCTTCAACCACAGCTGGCAAAGGAAATAAAGTCCCTATTGTTTTGAATCCATGCATTCTTTCTTTATTTTTTAAAAAGCGAGATCACTGACAAGGTAGCCTGGGTGAGGTGCGGGAGGAGGGAAGGACAAGTCCACATTGCTTACTGTAGCCAGACTACAAATCAAAACTGTTTGAATGACAGCCTTCTGTTGCTTGGGCCATCCTCTGGAGTGGAGTGGCTGGGTGCCTGGAGCCTCCCTCCCTGCATTCTTGGCCGTCTGGGTGAGGAGGATATGGAACTTAGGGAGGAGGGCAGGCAGTTTTATAATGGATGCAGCGGTGGTCTGAGCTCTTGTTGCCTTTCCTGCAGCTCCACCAGAAGCCTGATCATGTCCGTTTGCTCCACCATTAACCTCAGCATCTCCACCTGAATGGGTCTGATCATGCTCACTGAATGCTTTCCTGGCCTCTGCCACTGAATGCCTCCATGCATTCAGCTGTGCCCTATCAGTGCTGGAAGACTGCACTAGCTTGGAAAACTTGTCATCGTAAGTGCATTTTTTTCGCCTTCTAATCTGCGATAACCTCAGGGACAGAGATGACAGGGGGAGCATAGAAACATTTGCACCTGCAGCGGGGATAGAAAGGCAGAGTAAAATTTAAGAAGATACATTTCTAAGAAGAAAAGGAAGACGCTTTCACAGTGAATCAAGCAATTCACAGCAGACAGCACATGTGCTCTAGATAGAAGCCATGGTAAGCCAAAAAGGGTGTGCGGGGTTTGCTTCTTCCACCTTCACAACATGTGGAAATAGTCTCAAACTGCAGTGCCCTCCTTTCCCATAACAAGCAATGCCAGTTGGGTTTGCCGTTTAAAAGGAGAGGTTGTGGTTTTGGGTTGGATGTGCGGCACACCCCTCCCCCCACTGTGTGGCTATACTCCAGGATGATCCCTTTTAGCCAAGCGCAAACAGCCCAGCATGAACAGGGTCCTTTGACTATTTCCTTACAAAAATTCCCCTGTTTCAGCCGGGTGACCATGAATGATATCACTCTCCTGAGGCTCAGACAGAAAGATAAAGACCGAACGTTGCATGAATGTGACCAAAACCCATGACCATTCGCTGCCATGCTTTGTGCTGCAATGATTCCAGCCTACTTGCTACTGGCTTGACATGCTAAAATGTCCTACCCTGGAGGACGGAATAAGGCAGCCCTCCCCAGAAACCTGCTGCAAAGGCTTTCAGAGTACCTCCAGGAGAGCTTCATGGCGATGTCCCCGGAGGATTCTCACTCCATCCCCAGACACGTTAACAGACTTTTCCATTAGCTGTACTGGCCACAAATGCCAAGTCTGCAGGGAAAATCAAACATTAAACACAATTGCTTTTAAACCCTGTACTGTAGTTACAAATGAGCACTCACCAGAGGTGCCTCCTCTGCTTGATTCTCTGCTTGCCTGCTACACATTCCCCTCCTCCCCCTCCTCCTCCTCCTCCACAAAATCCTCCTCCATGTTGCGTGAGACTCCCCCCTTGCAGGTCTCCATGGACAGTGGTGGGGTACTGGTAGGGACCCGCCCTAGAATGGCATGCAGATGATCATAGAAGCAGCATGTTTGGGGCTCTGACCCAGAGCATCAGTTTGCCTCCTTTGTCTTGTGGTAGGCTTGCCTGAGCTCCTTAACTGGAGTGTCCCTGGTGTAGCCTCTCTCCACCATGCCTTGTGCAATTTCGGCATATACATGAGCATTTCTTCTTTTTGATCAGAGTTCTCCCCGCACAGATCCTTCTCCCCACACAGCGATCAGATCCAGCGTCTCCCGTTCACTCCATGCTGGAGCTCGTTTGCGATTCTGGGACTGCATGGTCACCTGTGCTGCTGAGCTCGCCACGCTGGCCAAACAGGAAATGAAATTCAAAAGTTCCCGGGGCTTTTCCCATGTACCTGGCTAGTGCATCGGAGTTGAGAGCTCTGTCCAGAGTGGTCACAATGGAGCACTCTGGGGTAACTCCCAGAGGCTAATACCATCGAATTGTGTCTACACTACCCCAGATTCAACCCAGAATGGTCGATTTTAGCATTACTCCCCTCGTTGGGGAGGAGTTCAGCAGTCGATTTTAAGAGCCCTTTCTGAGTCTCTCTGTTCCCAGCTCATGCACCATAAGAACGGCCCTACTGGGTCAGACACATCGAGTCCAATATCCTGTCTTCTCACAGTGGCTAATCCCTGGTGCCCCCAAGGGATTGAACAGATCAGGCAATCAAGTGATTCATCCTCTGTTACTCAGTTCCAGCTTCTGGCAAACAGACGCTAAGGATACCTGGCTAACAGACATGGATGGGCCTACCCTCCATTAACTTACCTAGTTATTTTTTGAACCCTGTCGTATTTTGGCCTTCACAACATCCTCTGGCAAAGAGTTCCACAGGTTGACTGTGTGTTGTGTGGAGAAATACTTCCTTTTGTCTGTTTTACACCTGCTGCCTATTAATTTCATTCAGTGACCCCTAGTTCTTGTGTTCTGAGAAGGAGTAAATAACACTTCCCTAGTTACTGTCTCCACACAGTCATGATTGTATAGCCCTCTCTCATCTCCCCCCTTAGTTGTCTCTTTTCCCACTCCCAGTTTTGTTAATCTGTCCTCATATGGAACCTCTTCCAAACCCCTAGTTTTTGTTGCTCTTTTCTGTACCTTGGTATGCAATAGTGGAATATTACACACACAATCACTAATATTAAATATGGGCTTTGAAAAAACAGCATAACATAAATATAAGTGGATTTCAGGATGGGAGCAGGGAGCGGTCTCTCCATTTTTTTGGTTATTATTCTCGTTATTCTCTTGCTAGCTGCAACTCCAGGTTATTTCAGGAAAGAGATGGACAAATTCGAAAAAATCCAGAGAAGAGCAATGGAAATAATTAAAAGTCTAGAAAACATGACCTATGAGGGAAGAGTGAAAAACTTGAGATTGTTTAGTCTGGGGAAGAGAAGACTGAGGGGACATGGTAACAGTTTTCAAGTCCATAAAAGGAGGAATACAAGGAAAGAGGGAGACAAATTATTCTCTTTAACCTCTGAGGATAGGACAAGAAGCAATGGGCTTAAATTGCATCAGGAAAAACTTGACATGAGAAAAAAATCCAAACTGTCAGGGTGCTTAAGCACTGTTCCCAGGGAGGTTGTGAAATCCTTGAGGATCTTAAACACAAAAAAGAAGCTTTCAAGGAGTGGAAGATTGGACAAATGACCAGGGATGAGTATAAAAATATTGCTCGGGCATGCAGAAGTGAAATCAGGAAGGCCTAATCACACCTGGAGTTGCACCTAGCAAGAGATGTTAAAGGTAACAAGAAGGGTTTCTTCAGGTATGTGAGCACCAAGAAGAAAGTCAAGGAAAGTGTGGGCCCTTAACAGAATAAGGGAGGCAACCTAGTGACAAAGGATGTGGAAAAAGCTAATGTACTCAATGCTTTTTTTGCCTCTATCTTCATGAACAAGGTCAGCTCCCAGACTTCTGCACTGGGCAGCACAGCATTGGGAGGAGGTGACCAGCTTTCTGTGGAGAAAGAAGTGGTTCGGGACTATTTAGAAAAACTGGAGGAGCACAAGTCTATGGGGCCAGATACGCTGCATCCGAGAGTGCTAAAGGAGTTGGTGGATGTGATTGCAGAGCCATTGGCCATTATCTTTGAAAACTCGTGGCGATCGGGGGAAGTCCCAGACTACTGGAAAAAGGCTAATGTAGTGCCCATCTTTAAAAAATGGAATAAGGAGGATCCTGGGAACTACAGGCCACTCAGCCTCACCTCAGTCCCTGGAAAAGTCATGGAGCAGGTCCTCAAGGAATCAATTCTGAAGCGCTTAGAGGAGAGGAAAGTGATCAGGAACAGTCAGCATGGATTCACGAAGGGCAAGTCATGCCTGACTAATCTAATTGCCTTCTATGAGGAGATAACTGGCTCTGTGGATGAGGGGAAAGCGGTGGATGTGTTGTTCCTTGACTTTAGCAAAGCTTTTGACACGGTCTCCCACAGTATTCTTGCCAGCAAGTTTAAGAAGTATGGGCTGGATGAATGGACTATAAGGTGGATAGAAAGTTGGCTAGATTGTCGGGCTCAACGGGTAGTGATCAATGGCTCCATGTCTAGCTGGCAGCCAGTATCAAGTGTAGTGCCCCAAGGGTCGGTCCTGGGGCCGGTTTTGTTCAATATCTTCATAAATGATCTGGAGAATGGTGTGGATTGCACCCTCAGCAAGTTTGCAGATGACTCTAAACTGGGAGGAGAGGTCGATACACTGGAGGGTAGGGATAGGATACAGAGGGCCCTAGACAAATTAGAGGATTGGACCAAAAGAAATCTGATGAGGTTCAACAAGGACAAGTGCAGAGTTCTGCACTGAGGACAGAAGAATCCCATGCACCACAACAGACTAGGGACCGAATGGCTCTGTAGCAGTTCTGCAGAAAAGGACCTAGCCATTACAGTGGATGAGAAGCTGGATATGAGTCAACAGTGTGCCCTTGTTGCCAAGAAGGTCAATGGCATTTTGGTATGTATATGTAGGGGCATTGCCAGCAGATCGAAGGACGTGATCATTCCCCTCTATTCGACATTGGTGAGGCCTCATCTGGAGTACTGTGTTCAGTTTTGGGCACCACACTACAAGAACGAAGTGGAAAAATTGGAAAGAGTCCAACGGAGGGCAACAAAAATGATTAGGGGACTGGAACACATGACTTATGAGGAGAGGCTGAGGGAACGGGGATTGTTTAGTCTGTGGGAGAGAAGAATGAGGGGGGATTTGATAGCTGCTTTCAACTACCCGAAAGGGGGTTCCAAAGAGGATGGATCTAGACTGTTCTCAGTGGTAGCTGATGACAGAACAAGGTGTAATGGTCTCAAGTTGCAGTGGGGGAGGTTTAGTTTGGATATTAGAAAACCTTTTTCACTAGGAGGGTGGTGAAATGCTGGAATGCGTTACCTAGGGAGGTGGTGGAATCTCCTTCCTTAGAAGTTTTTAAGGTCAGGCTTGACAAAGCCCTGGCTGGGATGATTTATTCGGGGATCGGTCCTGCTTTGAGCAGGGGGTTGGACTAGCTGACCTCCTGAGGTCCCTTCCAACCCAGATATTCTATGATTCTGTGACTCATATCAAGCTTGTGATCCCCTATGATCCCCTGATCCCTTTCCGCAGTTCTCATTCCTAGGCAGTCATTTCCCATTTTGTATGTGTGCAACTGATTGTTCCTTCCTAAGTGGAGTACTTTGCATTTCTCCTTATTGAATTTCATCCTATTTACTTCAGACCATTTCTCCAGTTTCTAAAGATCATTTCACATTAAAACAAAGCACTTGCAACCCCTCCCAGCTTGGTATCATCCACAAACTTTATAAGTGTACTCTGTATGCCATTATCTAAATCATTGATGAAGATATTGAACAGAAGCGGACCCAGAACAGATCCCTACAGGGCCCTTCTGCTTAAGTCCTTCCAGCATGACTGTGAACCACTGATAGTTACTCTCTGGGAATGGTTTTACAACCAGTTATGAACCTACATTATAGTAGCTCCATCTGCTGGTATATAGGTCTGTTTGTTAGCCTGGAATAGAATTTTGGGTTTGACTTTTTGATACTATTATACTAATGTGTGTAAACAAGGGACAAAGACATTGTGATGTTGCTTTTACCTAGTCAGCTGGATTTGTTAGTACAATGAGAACAGATACGAGCAATTAAAGTGTTACTCAGAGCACACTTTGAGATTGCCTCAATCCCTACCTCAAGGCAAAATCAAGCAACCAGTCAGAAGGGGCTTGGGGGGCGGGGGGGGGGTGTATAAAACACTAAAAGACCAAATAAATGCCCATCCCTGACCAGAGCACACACAACCTCACTCCTTCCCCCTCCCATGGGGCACAAAAAGGGTGGGAGGAAGACCCCAGATCCAAAATGGAACATGACCCTAATCTGTAAGGGATGGGACTGTGGCCGTGCACAGCAGGTGTGTTTGGGCCTGCTAAGAAGGAGGAGATGGGAATAGGAGGAATAGGGGATGGGGACACAGTCAGAGCTGGGAAGAGGGACATGCAGTAAATGCTCTTCGGTGTCAGAGCTGGGAAGAGGGATGCGGGGTAAACCCTCTGTGGCATCACAGCTGGGAAGGGGGTGTCAGGGTTCCCTCCCCACTCTGAACTCTAGGGTACAGATGTGGGAACCCACATGAAAGACCCTCTAAGCTTATTTCTACCAGCTTAGGTTAAAACTTCCCCAAGGCACAAATTCTTCCTTGTCCTTAGAACAGTATTGCTGCCACCACCAAGTGAGTTAGACAAAGATTTAGGGA
The DNA here is from genome assembly GCF_965152235.1 of Eretmochelys imbricata. Taxonomy (NCBI): domain Eukaryota; kingdom Metazoa; phylum Chordata; order Testudines; family Cheloniidae; genus Eretmochelys; species Eretmochelys imbricata. Next base: position 41,230,770 of record NC_135584.1, on the reverse strand, counting down.
AAGGACCTCTTGGAGATCCTGTTTCCCCAAAATATCCCCCAAGTCCCTTCACCCCCTTTCCTGGGGGTGATTGACAGTAAACAAGATAAGCGCAGACCAGACTCTTGGATTTTTAGGACACTAAAAACCCCAATCAGATTCTTAAAAAACAGAATTTTTATTATAAAGAGAAAAAAAAAGTAAAAGAACCAACTCTGTAAAATCGGGATGGAAGATAATTTTACAGGGTAATAAGATTTAAACACAGAGGATTCCCATCTAAAAAACAGGAATAAACCTTCCTCTTAGCATAGGGAAAATTCACAAGCTAAAACAAAAGATACTCTAACACATTCCCTTGCTGTTACTTACTATTTCTCTAATTTTAGATGTATCTTTCAGTAGGAGCTGGATTATTTGCTTGGTCTCTCTCTTTCTCTCCAGAAAGAACAACAACATCCCAAAACAAAAAGCTTCCCCCACAGATCTGAAAGTATCTTCTCCCCTTATTAGTCCTTTTGGTCAGGTGCCAACCAGGTTATCTGAGCTTCTTAACCCTTTACAGGTAAAGGAGGGATTTTATGCTACCCTTAGCTATATGTTTATGGCAGGGGAACATGGGGTAAATGCTCTGTGGTGTCAGAGCTGGGAAGGGGGAAGCGGGGGAAGCACTCTGCGGCATCAGAGCTGGGAAGGGAACACTGGGGAACAGACTCTATCGGTGTATAGAGATAAGCCCGACTGCTGTGAAGGGCTGTGGAATATGCTTGCTTGGAAAGTAACCTCAAAAAACATTGCATTATCTGTGCTTTGGACTTCTGGTTTTTGCTGCTTGCTGTCTGGGTGACAAGAACCAGGGAAGTGGGAGGGTGGAGGGAAATCCCTCTAACACCATCTAGGTTGTATTTCCCTAGTTGAAAAGAAAGTCATTTGAGACAGTATGAAAAGTCTTACTAAAGTTAAGATATAACACATCTACCGCTTCCCCTTCTTTTTTTATATGATCATGTGTCCATAGGAACTGGGGCTTCTTGAATATTCAGACGTTTGAATTTGGCATTTATCTGACACCAAAGTTAAAATGCACCCTGCAGAAGAGGAATATTTCTGGAATCAGTTACTGGTGTAACAACTAGGACTTGGATTTTCAAAGGTGCCTAAATGCGCTGGGTTTGAAACCCCTATTGCGGTTTGTTGAGAATCAGATACTAATACACTAATACTCTCAGCTACCTTTGAAAAATCACCCAATGTCACTATCAATCTAACACTCTTGAAAGGTTACATCATGTTCCAAACTCCTCTGGGCTCAATACAAAAAGAAAATTTCCCATGATGCTGCCCTGCTTACTAGCAAAATAGTTTTCTCTGTAAGGGCCTGATCCACAGTCTGCTAAAGCCAAAGGTGGGGTTTTCCATTCCCTTCAACAGACTGTAGCTCAGTCCTTACATCTGAAGGGATCTGAGGGGATTTAAGGGAGCTCCTTGTGCACCAGTATGGTCAGGATGGCCCCACACTCGGTGAGCACTTCCCAGACACAGAGTTACCACCAGTCCGACTCCCTCCCCTAGAGTGACCAGCCAAATAATTCCGAGCATTCAGGAAAAGGGTTTGTTGTCTCTCCTATAAGCAGCGGGATATGCAAATAAGGGTGTCAGTTTCCTGTTTCAATCTCTCTCCCCCTCTGCTCAGGCTGCACCCGGAGAGACAATCCACAGCCCTCTGTGCAGTTACCAGCCAACCCCCCAAGAACTTTCCCCTCCTAAACCAGGGACAATGAGGCTTTGGCTCCACTCACTGATAATTGTAGTGGCTTTGGAAGGTATGCTATCCCCTGAATGCCTTGAAGAATGTTGAGTTATTGATTCTAATACCAAATTGGTTTTAACATGCCTTGATTTGCTGGTGCCCGGTAGCAGGTCCAGCTGCTGGAGTCTGGAGGGGATGTGAAAAAGCCTGGTAGCATGTGATATATACATTGGTAGCGTGTGATCTATGCCATTATGTGCCAGAAATGCCCCTCTCCCATGTACATTGGCCAAACCAGACAGTCTCTACGCAAAAGAATAAATGGACACAAATCTGACATCAGGAATGATAACATTCAAAAACCAGTGGGAGAACGCTTCAGCCTGTCTGGCCACACAGTAACAGACCTAAAAGTGGCAATTCTTCAACAACAAAAACTTCAAAACAGACTCCAACATGAAACTGCAGAACTGGAATTAATTTGCAAGCTGGAGACCATCAGATTAGGCCTGAATAAAGATGGGAAGTGGTTGGGTCATTACAAAACCTAAACCTAATTTTCCCAATACTGATTTCCCCCTACTGTTACTCACTCCTTCTTAAAAAGGAAAGGAGTACTTGTGGCACCTGAGAGACTAACCAATTTATTTGAGCATAAGCTTTCGTGAGCTACAGCTCACTTCATCGGATACAAGTGAGCTCACGAAAGCTTATGCTCAAATAAATTGGTTAGTCTCTAAGGTGCAACAAGTAATCCTTTTCTTTTTGTGAATACAGACTAATACGGCTGTTACTCTGACAACTGTCACTCCTTCTTGTCAACTGTCTGAAATGGGCCACTCTCATTACCACTTCAAAAGTTATTTTTCCTCCCTTGGTGTCCTGCTGTTAAGGGAATTGTCTCGTTAGACTGACCTCACACTTGGTAAGGCAACTCCCATCTTTCCATGAATTTATACCTGCTCCTGTATTTTCCGCTCCATGCATGAAGAAGTGGGTTCTAGCCCATGAAAGCTTTTGCCCAAATAAATGTGTTAGTCTCTAAGGTACCACAAGGACTCCTCGTTGTTTTTGCTGATACAGACTAACACGGATACCACTCTGAAACTCTATACACGTACAGATTTGTTCAGTACCCAACTGTAACAATTCCTTCTTGACTCACAACTGAGAATGCCAAATTCAGGACAAACTGCTGAGAAATAGGGCAGATACACCTGAAGATTGGTGGCTAATCCTCCATAGGATATAGCAAACCAGCAACAAATGTAAACTTCTGTTTCACCACAATGGCTAACAAGGAGTCATAAAAGCAGTTTCCTTTGGCTTTCCAGTCCTTGTATTACCACCAAAAACACTAGACTTAGAGATGAGTGGTTCTTTACAACCAATCTCTTTAAATAAAAGTTTCTCTGATCCCAAAGGACCAGCCACACACCCAGGTCAATATATAACTTAGATCTTACCCCAAAATCATGCTCATGCCAATCCTTTAGGATCTAAAATCTAAAGCTTTAATCATAAAAAGAAAGAAAGAAAGAAAGAAAGAAAGAAAGAAAGAAAGAAAGAAAGAAAGAAAGAAAGAAAGAAAGAAAGAAAGAAAGAAAGAAAGAAAGAGGAGAGTTAAAGTTGGTTAAAGGAATCAAATGCATTAAATAAATAGCAAAGTTCTTGGTTCAGGCTCGCAGCAGTGATGGAATAAACTTCTTGCTTAAGTCAAGTCTCTGGCTGCTTCCAAATCATGGGAAGGTCCTTGGTCCATTAGTTCGAAGGCTCCCATTAGTATAAGTCCATATTCCAGAAGTTTGAGGAGGAAAGAGGAAGAATGGAGGGGTTTCCAGGAATTTTTATATCTTTTGCTATCTGAAGGGAAACCCATTGTTTCAAACAATGCCCTCAGCACAGCTAGTGGAAAATTACAGGTGACAAGACAGTGTTTGGAGTCACATGGTCGAGTCACAGGTCCATGCATGATTTCCTTAGTCATTGCACGAAGACATTACCTATACCCCAGTGTAGTGAGGTGGCCTGGCCCTCCCCAGACACAGAGGAAGAGGGTAGCTCCATCCCCTCATGGGCAGAGCCCTACCCACTAGCTCACCCCCTGGAAGCCAAGGGGTGGGGCTGGAAGTATAAAAGTGGGACCAGAAGCTCAGATGGGGCCCAGACACTGGAGGGGACAGACGCGTCCCCTGAGCTCTCACACTGGGAGGTAGCAGGAGTCCCGCAGAGTGCAGACGACTGGCTCGGACCTCCTGGACCCCTGAACAACTTGGCCTCGCAGGAAACAAATGACTGGCCTGGACTGCTGGCTGGCCCAACCCTGGCAGAGCTTCTGCTGGCAACTGAGGCCCTCGCTGATCGCTGTACCTCACCAGATCAGCAGGTACCCATGGAGGGGGAGTGTGGAAGTGACCATGAGATAGTAGACGCTTGTCTGGCTGCAACGCTGGCAGAGGGTGAGTCAGCGTGTTGCGGCTTGGATCCCCACTGACACGATGGCAGACCCCTCTGCCACCCTTAGGGCCCTGGGCCAGGATGCAGTGGAGTGGGAAGGCCTGCGTCCCCCCTGCCACCCAAGCCGGGAGGGGATCGGAATGGGTCTCCGCCACAGACAGCTCTGGATGCTGGCGCATATTTCACTGATTCAGTGGAAGGGCGATTTACCATCTCCAGGGACAACCCCAGAGACCTGCTGTATTCCCAGAGGAACAGCTTGAGACCCGAGCACACCGCCTGGTATCGCCGCCAGAGACTCCCTGTTGTGGAAGCTCAGACAAAAACCTTCCCTCAGAGTGGGTGTTCTCCTCTTGGGGCGCCCAAGGTCTGTAAAATGTAAAGAGATTAAATCTGAGAACCGACACGAGACTGGGCACCGTCTTCAGTAACGGCCCCACTCTCGCATCCATGGCGCTCACCAGGAAATAGGATGCTTTAAATAAAACAGGCAGTGATTTGACCTCCCCGGTATCGTCCTTCCTGCCGCCAGAGTGACAAGACTTCGCAGCTCCCTCACTGTCTCTGCACGATTGATTCCCGCGCGGTCCTGCAACCCCAGACTTTGCTCCCTTGCCACGCGGCTGGCACTTGCCAGACTCCTGCAATTCATGCAACGCTTGGGGCTTCGAGTGGAAAAACACACACACACCCCTCCCAGCAATGAGCGGCCACTGAGCGAAATGTAGAGAGAGGAAAATTCAGCCTCAATAAAATGCTCATACGTGTACCGGGAAAAGTCCCAGTGTTGTGGTTAGGGTTATGCCTAAAGTTAGGGTTAGGGGATAGGGTTAAGATGAGAGATAAGGGTATGATTAGAGTTAGGGGACAGGGTTAAGATTAGCATTAGGGTTAAAGCTAAGGGTAAGGTTCAGTGTGGTTAAATATAAGTGGAAGGGCCGGAATTAACTTTGGTGTCCGGGTCAGTGTTATATTAAACGTGAGGTTTAGAATTATAGAGCCAGGGTTAAATTAGACTGTTGGATTAAATCAGGATTTTCGGGGCTAGAGGAAGAATTAGCATTTTAGGGTAAAGGCAAACATTTGGTTTATGGATTAGCGTTCAGGTCCGGATTTGAAGAGAGGTTAAATTTAGGGTTAGGCAGAGAGGCAGGGCTAGGTTCTTGGTCAGATTTAAAGAAAAACTGGGGAATTTTATCTTCTCTAAGAAACAGAGTGTGAGGAACCCCAGGGTATATTATAAAGGATCTTGTCATTTTCTCCTGCATAAATTTAAGTTTTACATTGTTTGGAAATCCATTAACTTCCCTGGGGTGACCCCTGTTTTGCAGCCGAGGGAGGGAGAGAAACGTGTTCTCTTGACTCCAAGTGAAGTGTTTCTTACTGACAAGGAGGTGAGAGGACTTCCGGTTCCTTGAGCTCATCGGTTGCTTTCCTGGGGCTTTACACTCGGGCGAGTGAGAAGAAAATCAAGCCCTATAATGTCAGGGTAGTCTGATAAACACGACAGCAGCAATGCTGGGGCAGAGCGGTCTTTTCCTTTTCGTTCATTGGGCACGCTGTGTGACTCCTCTATGCCCCCAAAGTCTCAGAAAGGTGTCCCCTCCCCTCCAAAAATTTCTCTCAATCCCAATGTCTACCAATCCCAATGTCTATTCTACAGAGTCTACCAATGTTCTCGCGCTCACCAAACTCTCCTCCGTGTCTGATTCTGCCTTGTCTTCCCAACCCCTGTTCCTACAACACTGCTCGGTTTGAGGGGCGGAGCGGTGTTTTTTAAATGTCCCTTTAGCCGCAGTAACCACAACTCACGCCCCCCTTTCAGTACCAGAGCCCCTCCTCCGGCGAGCAGAGGATTTCCCTGCCCCGTGCTATCCCCATGGGTCTGTCACCCTCTATTCATAGGCGGCCTGTCCCGATCCGTCTGCAAGAGACAAAGCTGGGAACCCACTTCCAGACCCAGCTACTGAAACTCACGGTGCATCTGCAGAGACCCAACACCCACTATCGGCTGAGTCCCCCCAACCCTGCCATGCCAGACCCTCCCTTCGTCCCCTTGCTGTGGGGTCTCGAGCCCAGACCAGCCTCCTGCTTGTCAGACTCTCGTGTGCGCGGGGCGGGGAGGGGTTCGGTCCCCTCTCAGTTGAGGTGGGATGTTTGTTGTCACCGCTTCCCGCTTCGTTCCCACAGGGGCCGGTGGCAGATTGTTCTCGCCCAGTCGGGTCCCGAAGGGAAGCAGCCCAGAGAATCCATCCCGCTGAAATGCGCGGGGAGCGGGGTTAATCCCAAGGACAAGCCGCTCCTCTCACACCCTCCGGGCCGATTCATACCAAGGCCAGCTCCAGCGGCTACCTGCATACCCCGGGCGGGGCCCGGAGAACACGCGCTGTGTCGCTGAGTGAGGAGACTCAGGCTGGGGGAGCCAGGCTGCAGAGACCCGCTGCGGACTCGCCCTTCTGCCATTCTCCGCGTGGGGGCAGCGGTGACACCCAGCGCGGCTGTGGGGACCGGACTGCGAACACGCCCCAGGGTGGACGCGCATCTCACTCCAGCTCTTCACTCCTCCCTTCCCTGGAAACGTCTCCCACTGATGCACAAAGCTGCAATCCAGAGCAGAGCCCTGCCTGCCTCTGTCCAGCCGCTCCTCTCCTCGCAATTCTCGGTTGAACTCCGGGGAGAGAAGCAAACCGCGATTGTCCCGGGTGGTGAAAGCTGCCGGGGAATATTTCCCACCAGGCAGAGCACAGGTCAGTGGAGCCGCCGCTTCTGGGAAAGGGGGATGGGCCGGGGCTTCAGTCACAGCTACTGCCCAGTGCCCAGGGCTTTATTCTGTCTCCAGGGGTGTCCCAGCCCAATGGAGCCCTGTGACCCGACCCCTCCCCCGGCACTGACCCCACTGACCCGCCGTACTACAGCCCCATAGGCCTGGGCGGGGGCACCAGGCCTGAGTCTCCCAGTCCCACCCCCAGTACGAACTGACAGCAATCGGGCCCTGCAGTCGCGTCAGGGAAATTCTTATTTGGGGCCCTTCTTCTTTCTTTCCTCTGCCAGGGACAAATTCTGAGCCCACGAAAAAACCTGCCAGATAGTCGCAGATTCATAAACCGCAAGGGAGCGGTATGATAAACTAGTCTGAGCTCCTGCATAAAACAGGCCATCGATCCTCATTAATAAACCAGGCTGTGAGTCCACTTAGTGTCACCACGGTCAGCGACACATTCCAGAGGAAAGGACTGACCTCTCACTGGAACCCACCACCTGGGTTGGTTGGTTGGTTGGTTTGTTTTCCAGTTGAATATTTTTTCTGCCAAATGTGGCTCTGGCACAAGGACCATTTTCCTAATAGAAAAAAATCCTGGTTTAAAAGAATAAATACCCCCCGCCCCCCGCCTCAAAATATACATTTTCTGGCTTTAATATGACCAATAACACAAAAAAGGAAAACAGAGAAGGGGGGCGGGCTGCAGAGTCCGCTTCTCCCATGTACCACGAGGGGGCAGTGATGAGGAATACGGCACCGCACAGCCTTGGGGACAAGACTGGAAAGGGGCAGTGGGTTCCCTACCTACCCGGCTCCTTTACACACAGAAACTGCGTTTGCACGTTGACCCTGTCAATCCCCCATGAAATCTGTGCGGAAAATAACGGGTAACAGTTTCCAAAAGAAAAGCAGCCACAAAACTACATCCCGAAGTTCCCCTCAGATCCAAACCTTCTGTAATCCAATCCATTTGAGATGAAGCCCAAATTAAGGTCGGCCTTTTCCATTGGACCCATATTATTATTTTTAGCATGTCCTCCTTTGGGAGCTTGGGCAAGTCACCGAGACCCAGATTTCAAAATTTATTTAGGTTCCCAAAGAAGGACATTGGCATCTAATGAGATTATGAAGGTTCCTAAACGCCCAAATTCCATTGAAATCAAGGGGAGTTAGAGTCCCGGTCACTTTTGTAGATCTCACAAGGTGCTTTCCTGCATTTTAGGGCACATAAATACCTTTCAAAATCTCCTTCTCTGTGCCTGGGTACCCGCTTTGTAAAGAAAATTGCAATTCTTGACATCACTGTCGTGTGGTGAGGTTACATACATTTAAGCCTGGCGAGGCGCTGAGATGCTATGGTTAGGGGTGCTCCCAGAAGTCCCTAAGACAGACGGCTGGAATATATGGCTAGAGGTATTTCCAACATTACAGTGAGCAGAGTGTCAGATCCGATGCTTCACACAGCCAAAGGAAAGATTCCCATCGAGTTCTCTGAGCTTTGGGTCAGGCCCAGAGCAAGACCAGAAGACTTGCCCATTTCTCTGAACCCCACGAAAAGAAAATGAGACGGCTCGGGAAGGAGTTTGTCTCTTATAAGGGGCGGGATATGCAAATAGGCGACCGTCTCCTGTTTAAATCTCTCTCTGTCCCAGCAGCACCCGACCAAAACTGCAGCCCCCTGTGTCCCTGCAGTTACCAGCCACTCCACTGAGGACTTTCCCCTCCAACACCAGGGAAAATGAGACTTTGGCTCCATTTACTTTTCCTTGTGGCGGCTCTGGAAGGTATTTTATCCCCGTAAAGGCACTGGGGAAGGGGGCAAACATTCCTGGTTTTCTGCAACGATCTGAAAACGTATTTTGTAACCTGCTTTTATTGATATTCGTCTCCTGTTAACCGAGGGGAGCAGTGTATCATGTGGCTGGTTCCCTCACTCTTCGCTTTTCTCTCCCCCCTTTCCCACAGGCGCCCGGTCACAGGTTGTTCTGACCCAGTCCGGCCCGGAAATGAAGAAGCCTGGAGAATCCACTCGGCTGAAATGCGCAGTGAGCGGGTTCACTATCACAGATTATTATATGGCTTGGGTCAAACAGGAGCCGGGAAAGGGGCTGGAGTGGCTGGTCAGCTACTGGAAACCAGGGCAGAGCGAGTATTATTCTTCCACCATCAAGGGGAGATTCACAGCCTCCAAGGACAGCTCCAATTTCTACCTACAAATGAACAGCCTGAAACCCGAGGACACCGCCCTGTATTACTGCGCGAGAGACACAGCGAGGGGAAGCCGGTCTGGGCTCAGACAAAAACCTCCCCCTGCAGAGACTGGGGAAGGGATTTCCTGGGGGTGGCGCTTTCGACCCACAGCAGTGAGAAGAGAGACACAAAGTATCTCCCCTTGGCGGGATCCCACACAGCTGCCAGCGGGGAGAGAGGCGCTGCTGACTCCATCTGCCCCTGGGGAGCGCAGGGAGCAGATGGTCCGTGGTTATTTTAGGGAAGAAGGAGCAGGTGCATCCGCCCTCACTCTGGGATGCGCCCCACGGCTCACCAGGGCTTTCTGGTCAGCCACTCTCCAGTGCAAGGCTCCCTCCTTCTCCCATTGAAGGGAGAAGCTGAGCCCCGAGGGAAGGTCAGTGGCAATGCTGAGCCCTGAATGAAGATGATTGACTGGAAGGGAGGGGTCACTCATCTAGAGGTGACCTTCCCCCTCAGCCCAGGGATCATTCTCTGTGGGTGAAATTCACCCCCGTGTGGAGGGCCTAGCACGAGGGCCTCTGCCCGTACTGTGTCCCGCCTAGCCCGAGGAATATCGTCACCCCATGCAGCCGTTTAGAAGTGTACAATCCCGATTTCCCTACCTTCCCCCTTCTGTTTGCACTAAGGCCTGGGCCAGTTGGGTGGGATATGGGTCTGTTTTCTTGCACTCTCCTCCTGTGCCTCGTACACCTTTGATTAGGGACAGTTTGGGGTCCCCACACCAGTGCTGACAGCAGCCAATGTGCGGCGTGGGGGAGAATCCATGTGAGGCAGGTGAGCAGAGACACAGCAAGACTAAGGCGATTGCTGAGTGTTCCCAGGGCACAAAGAACCAACCTTTTCAACCTCAACCCTCAGGACCCATCCTAGAGAGACAGCGACGTGGCGCCATTGCGCAAACAATTCCCCGAGCCGAGAAGAAGGGGCTCAAATGGACACCAGTGTTATTCCCTACATCTCTGCTTCACAGCAAAAGGTGGAGTTTTTGAAGAAATACAAACACGTGTCCAAAGGCCATTCCTGGCCCGTGGGCACAGAGTGCCTAACTGCCCTGGGTGCTCTCAGATATGCCACCGAAAATACATTATTTCCACAGCATAGAAGCAAATGAATTTTCGTTTGTTCTCTCGCCTTACAGAAGGACCGGCTGCGTCCTATGGCCGGCTGCCCCGTGCTGGTTACCCATATGGCTGCCCCTCTCTGGAGGTGCTGACCGCCCAACTTCTCACAATCAAACTCCTTCTAAGTTGCCTCAAAATGGGCAAAGAAAAACTCACGGGCACTAAATAACGAGTCCCTTTTAAACAGCTTATCCTGTGTGCACGGTAGGAGAATTGGTGTTGACAAAGACCCCAGTATTGTATGCTAAGGATGATACACGAATTTACTAGGGCTTTGCTCAAGTATCACGAGCTCTGTTAAAGATACTGTCACTCAATCCCTGCTAGACACTATAGTAAGTAACTCTCCTTCGTGAGCTCGGGGCTGGGATCTGGAGTCCATTTGCAGTTGAATTGATCTGTCCCGTAGGAAAAGGGGAAGATGCAAATGCGTCTACTCGCCTCCCCTGCTTAAAACCCCTCAATCCCCAGACCCTGAAGCTCTTGCACTGAGAAGCCGCACACTTCTGGGTCCAAGCAGTGTAGCAGTTATTTATCCTTTCACCAAATACAAAAACCAGGCGTCACCAGATGAAATTAATAGGGGTCCGAAAGTCTAATGAGGATCCCAGCGCCCTGTGCCCGGCGCTGCACAAACACTCAGGACCGGACAGTCTGACTCCTGCACCCGGAGCCCTAGCGCGAGTCACTCAGATCACTGGCAGAAGGAGTGTGTGTCCCTTATAAGAACGGAAATATGCAAATGAGGGAGACAGTTTCCTGTTTAAATCTGCGCCTCTCTCTGCCCAGGCTGCACCTGGAGACACAATCCGCAGCCCCCGGGTCGGTGCAGTCACCAGCCAGTCCCCTGAGAACTTAAGCCTCCAGCACCAGGAAGAATGAGACTTTTGCTCCATGTAATTTTCGCTGTAGCAGCTCTGGAAGGTATTTTCCTCCTCTGAAGAACTGGCAGAGTTAGAAGAATATTGTGTTCTCGCTGTTTTGATACCGATATTAATGGCCTGTCTTTATTCCCAGGTGTCCGGTCCCAGACGCTGGTGGAGTCCGGAGGGGATGTGAAGAAGCCCGGAGACTCTCTCCGCCTCTCCTGCAAAGCCTCCGGGTTCACCTTCAGCAGCTACTACATGAACTGGGTCCGACAGGCTCCAGGCAAGGGACTGGAATGGGTCGCTTTTATAAACACCGGTGGGGGTACTGCATACCCTGATTCAGTGAAAGGGCGATTCACCATCTCCAGGGAGAACTCCAAGAGTGAGCTGTATCTGCAAATGACCGGCCTGAAGCCCGAGGACACTGCCCGCTATTACTGTGCGAGTTACACAGTGACACCAAACCGGTTTGTGATCGCACAAAAACCCAGGCTGCGGAATCGCCCTTCTCCCGGCGGCCGCGCGGGGGCAGCAGCGACACCCCCCGCTTCGGGCTCGGACAGGAGAAGCAGAGGCCCCTTGGTGGGAGGCCGGGGGGCACTAGGGTCACAGAAGGCAGCTCCCACTTGGTGAGATTTGTCCCAGGACTTCCCAAAGTCTTGTGCGACATTCCCATCCTGCATTAGCTGTCGGCCAGTTGTCACTGTCAGGTCTCCCATGGCTACAAAACGCTGAACCTGCTTCCCCTTGTCCTCAGAGAGTTTCTCAGATTCTGGTCCTGCTGCCACATACGCTTGTCTTCCGCAGTCTAACCCAAAGGCAAAGGGGAATAAGGGAAGCTTTTCCCTGACCCAAGAACACGCCCTATCAGGCCAGGGAAGGATGTCTTGGGATTTGAGATCATTTTACTTCTCCCTTAGGTAAAAGCACAAACATGATCCCCCAGCTCAGACGTTTCACAACACAGAATAAGGGTCCCTCTGAGTCCTCTTCTTTAAGACTGAGGGTAAAGCAAAGGGCAGGAGCTTGTTTCTTATAAGGAAGGGGATATTCAGATAGGTCGAGAAATTTCCTGTTTAAATCTGTCCCTCTCTCTGCCCGGGGGGCACCTGGAGACACAGTCCACAGCCCCCTGGGTCTGTGCAGTGACCGGCCAATCCCCTGAGAACTTTCCCCTCCAGCAGCAGGGAAAATGAGACTTTGGCTCCATTTGGTTTTCATTCTAGCAGCTTTGGAAGGTATTTACTGCTCTTAAATGCATTGCAGAGAAAGGGGAAATATTGTATTATTCTTCTCAGTACCATTTCTAAACTTGTCCTTATTCCCAGGTGCCCGGTCCCACATCCAACTGGTGGAGCCCGGAGGGAATGTGAAAAAGCCCAGAGACGCTCTCTGCATCTCCTGCAAAGCCTCCGGGTTCACCTTCACCGATTACCACATGAATTGGGTCCGTCAGGCTCCTGGAAAGGGCCTGGAGTGGGTCGCCCACATTCAAGTCACCTCCACGTACTACGCTGATTCCGTCAAAGGGCGATTCACCATCTCCAGGGACAATCCCAACTACATGGTTTATTTTCAGATGAGCAACTTGAAGACTTGAAGCACCGCCCTGTACTACTGTGCAAAGCGCACAGTGAACCGAAACCTATGCCTGATAATACACAAACACCAGCTGCGGATTCACCCTTATCCCATGGGCCACAGAGGGCTGCAGATCCATAAACAATACCCCACTGGGCGCACGGATAGGAAGGGTCACCAGGCCAGGAGTAAAGTCAGGTTTATGTATATAATTCCCAGACAATATTCCATCTTGTTGCCCATTGCTCCATAGTGGGTGTGATCTCTCATCAAGTATCAGACAATGTATTAGAGACCCTCAGAGCCTTTGCTAGATTCTCTGGCCACCCACCCGAACCCAGCGCTCCATACACCTACCCAGGCCCCACACACTCCCTGCTTCCTGGCTTAAACCCCTTCAGGTCAATCCAGTGTATACAAAGCTGACGGCTCCCACTTCCTGGTTAAATACTGACAGTAGCAGCTCAGACAAAAGACCTGACTCATTGGAGACTCCCTTCCCACCCCACCACCATGCTCTTTGCATTATGAAACTTCATTTGACTGACTGGACTCTCACATCGAGTTTTTGAACATACAGTTCAACTACACTTTAGAGGACAGAGCCCTGAGGTAAGTGGGGAAGCGAGATACAGGGAGGAAGCACGAGCAGGAGTGTGTGAGAGGGGAGGGCTCCTGCCTCATATTGAGAACAAGGGGCAATTAGCGGGTTGTCTCAAGTGCCTATATACAAATGCACAAAGCCTGGGAAACAAGCAGGGAGAACTGGAGGTCCTGCAAAGTCAGGGAATTATGATGTGATTGGAATAACGGAGACTTGGTGGGATAACTCGCATGACTGGAGTTCTGTCATGGATGGGTATAAACTGTTCAGGAAGGACAGGGAGGCCAGAAAAGGTTGGGGAGTTGCACTGTATGTAAGGGAGCAGTATGACTGCTCAGAGCTCAAGTATGAAATTGCAGAAAAACCTGATAGTCTCTGGATTAAGTTTAGAAGCCTGAGCAACAAGGGTGATGTCTTGGTGGGAGTCTGCTATAGACCACCGGACCAGGGGGATGAGGTGGGAGAGGCTTTCTTCTGGCAAGTAGCAGAAGCTACTAGATCGCATGCCCTGGTTCTCATGGGTGACTTCAGTCATCCTGATATCTGCTGGGAGAGCAATACAGCGGTGCACAGACAATCCAGGAAGTTTTTGGAAAGTGTAGGGGTCAATTTCCTGGTGCAAGTGCTGGAGGAACCAACTAGGGGCGGAGCTCTTCTTGACCTACTGCTCACAAACCGGAAAGAATTAGTAGGGGAAGCAAAAGTGGATGGGAACCTGGGAGGCAGTGACCATGAGATGGTCGAGTTCAGGATCCTGACAGAAGAAAGAAAGGAAAGCAGCAGAATACGGATCCTGGACTTCAGAAAAGCAGACTTTGACTCCCTCAGGGAGCTGATGGGCAAGATCCCCTGGGAGAATAACATGAGGGGGAAAGGAGTCCAGGAGAGCTGGCTGTATTTTAAAGAATCTTTATTGAGGTTACAGGGACAAACCATCCCGATGTGTAGAAAGAATAGTAAATACAGCATGCGACCAGCTTGGCTTAACAGTGAAATCCTTGCTGATCTTAAACACAAAAAATAGGCTTACAAGAAGTGGAAGATTGGACAAATGACCAGGGATGAGTATATAAATATTGCTCGGGCATGTAGGAATGGAATCAGGAAGGCTAAATCACACCTGGAGTTGCAGCTAGCGAGGGATGTTAAGAGTAACAAGAAGGGTTTCTTCAGGTATGTTGGCAATAAGAAGAAAGCCAAGGAAATTGTGGGCCCCTTACTAAATGAGGGAGGCAACCTAGTGACAGAGGATATGGAAAAAGCTAACGAACTCAATGCTTTTTTTGCCTCTGTCTTCACGAACAAGGTCAGCTCCCAGACTACTGCACTGGGCAGCACAGCATGGGGAGGAGGTAGCCAGCCCTCTGTGAAGGAAGAAGTGGTTAGGGACTATTTTGAAAAACTGGACGTGCACAAGTCCATGGGGCCGGATGCGTTGCATCCGAGAGTGCTAAAGGAATTGGCAGATGTGATTGCAGAGCCATTGGCCATTATCTTTGAAAACTCATGGTGATCGGGGGAAGTCCCGGAAGATTGGAAAAAGGCTAATGTAGTACCCATCTTTGAAAAAGGGAAGAAGGAGGATCCTGGGAACTACAGGCCAGTCAGCCTCACCTCAGTCCCTGGAAAAATCATGGAGCATGTCCTCAAGGAATCAATTCTGAAGCACTTAGAGGAGAGGAAAGTGATCAGGAACTGTCAGCATGGATTCACCAAGGGAGAGTCATGCCTGACTAATCTAATTGCCCTCTATGATGAGATAACTGGTTCTGTGGATGAAAGGAAACCAGTGAATTAGAATGAAATACTGTTATAGTAAACTATTTCAAGGATAAGTATTAAAGGGCATGTTTGTGCACAGAGCAGCAGGTAAATATTTAGGGATTTTTATGTTTATTAATAATATGAGAAAAATATTCTGTCAGGTCTTGTACAGCCAATGACACTATGGAGAATAAAATGTAAAGTTAAATCAATGGGACTAAGAGTTGTGCTTAAATGTAAAGGGTGTCCTGCACAGAGATGGGGTTAAGCAAATGCCTAAGTGCTTTCCTGAATTGAAACCTAAGAAATTGTTCTAGGGTCTAGATGAAAAATACTTGAAAATTATCCACTGAGCTCCTATGTCCATTAAATTATTTGGAATATGCCCAGCCCAGACTGCTGTGGGATTTTACACAGCAATCTTTGCAACAAATGCCCGCACTGAAATATTGCTGAGCTGGGCATCTGAGAGCACTGTATCTCGCCTGAGAAACAACATGCCCTCAACCCATTACAGAGTGTGCCGGGGTTTTCAAAGGAACCCAAAGTTGTGAGGTTTCCAACTCCCATGGGAAGTGAGTGTTTACATGGCTTCAGACCCTTTAAAAACTCCACCCTGTGTCAGAATGCAGAAACACAAGGGCAGGGCTCAACTTCTCAGGTCTATGTATTTTTGTTATTTGCTATTATTTTATTTATACATTTTATCCAGCATTCCCATAGAGACTTTCTCTTAGTTTTTTGACATTTTTCTCAACATTATTCCCTATGTACAGTGGGTGTTGAAAATCATATTGACACTAATACAAAGAAGAAGAAGAAGAAGACGAGTGATATGACACTTCTGGGAAACTGAAATTTTTTATTCATACAATTAGCCCCACTCAGAGCAATGGGGGTACTGTGTCAATCACAGTTACACACGCTTACAAATACCTGCAGGTTTATAATCCTAGGCTGGAGATTCTTTCAGGGTACCGCCTGTCCATTTTCACTGCATGATTTAGCAGAGTTTAGCTCTTTGGGACTTCTGGGCCACAAAAGTCAAAGCAGGCTGGGGGTACCCACACCCATCTCCCATTCATTTTAAGGTGCTAATCTAATCATAATTCTGTCTTGTCGTCCAGCAGTGCAAAAAAGAGTTTCAAACATAGGTGGTGGAACTAGGGGTGCTGCTCCAAGCCTGGCTTGGAGTGGTTTCCATCATATACAGGATTTCCAGTTTGGCTTAATGGCTCTCAGCATCCGCATTATACAAATTGTTCCAGAACCCCTGCTTTCAAAGGCTTGCCTTCTTCTTCTTACAGAAACAGAAAAAGACGGTTTCAGACATTAGTAATAGCACTAACCCCTAGCATTTATAGAGAGATTTCCAACAGGAGGTCTCAGAGCACTTCACAAAGGAGGGTCAGGTCAGGGTCTCTGTCCCATTTTTACAGAGAGAAGTGATGGATCCAAGCAACCCAGCAGACCAAGGAAGAAACAGCCCGTATCCCATGGCCCAGTCTAGTGCTCTGTGTGCTAGGTCACAGTGGCAAGAAACTCACAAACTGAGAACAGACAGAGCTCAGTGGCAGGTGAACAATCAATGGTGCATTTTGTCTGTCAGAGGCAGCAAGCATCCCTGAAGGGATCAGAGAGATTCTAACTCTCCTTCTCCAGTTGAATATCTTCTTCCTCCGAACCCGTCTCCCAGAGGCCTGAGTTTAATGAGGGTTGCGGTTGTGTGTTTTTTTAAACAGGGAAGATGCAAATTCAGTGTCTCGGGGCCCTGCATAAATCTGGTGTCTCCTGGATGGCAGAGTATGAAAAGGGAGCAGGCCAAGATCTTGGCATCTTTGCAGTAACCGTCAGAAACCCCTCCAGTGTCAGCAGCAGGATATTGTGGCTGAATCTTCTCTTTGCCCTAGCAGCTCTTCCAGGTAATTCTCCCCTCCCTTGCCCCCAACATTGGCTGGAGACTCCAGGGAAGGTTGGACATTCCTTCCCCAACCCAAAGCACAGTGAAGTGAATGGGCATCTTTCCAACGGCTTCTGTGAGCTTTGGCTCAGGTCTTGTATTAATGTGATTCTTAATAGCATTTTTCCTTCTTCTTTTCCCCCTAGATGTGCAGTCCCAGGTTCTTCTGGTGGAGTCCATCGGTGGAATTCAGAAGCCGGGGGGATCTCTCCCCCTCTCCTGCAAAGCCTCCGGGTTCACCTTCAGCAACTACCACATGAGCTGGGTCCGTCAGGTGCCCGGGAAGGGCCTGGAGTGGGGCTCATGGATATACAACCCTGCTAATAGCTACTGCATGTTTTACAGCGATGTGGTTAAAGGGCCATTCACCATCTCCAGAGACGACTCCAGCAGCCTGGTGTATCTGCAGATGACCAGCCTGAAAGCGGAGGACACCTCCCGGTATCACGGTGCGAGAGACACAGCGATCAGAAACCAACTGCCGTGAATACAGAAACCTCCTCCTCGAATCCAACCAGCTCCCAGCGCCCGCAGAGAGCAGCAGACACAGACACAGCAGAGCAGTTTAGACACCAAGAAACCGCCAATAATGTATCCGGGCTTCAGTCATCTCAAAATGCGCCTTGGCAATTAAAGACTCGCTATGTTGAGAGAATAGAGAGGACTTTACTTCGTGGCTGGCAATGCAGAACTAGAATCCATCTCAGTTGCTATTGATCATTAGCTTTCTGCCCTTCGACCTGCCTTGTGAACATGAACTAAGAGGAAGAAATGCCAGAGACATTATTTAAAGAGTCTGTTTGCCAGAAGCTGGGAATGGGCAACAGGGGATGGGTCACTTGATGATTCCCTGTTCTGTTCACTCCCTCTGGGGCACTTGGCATTGGCCACTGTCGGGAGACAGGACACTGGGCTACATGGACCTTTGGTCTAACCCATTATGGCCGTTCTTATCTTCTTAATGCTCGTGGTGGAACCTCCCTAAAATTTTACACCCCCAGGGCTCTGTACTGGGCCCAGTCCTATTCAACATATTCATAAATGTTCTGGAAAAAGGGGTAAACAGTGAGGTGGCAACATTTGCAGATGGTACAAAACTACTCAAGATAGTTAAGAGCCAGGCGGACTGCGAAGAGCTACAAAAGCAGTAGTCACCCCCTGGTCGATCGCGATCAACTGGTAGATCCTAGAGGAGCTTCCAGTTGATTGCAATCTCCGGCAGCACAGCGGGTTGCCGCTAAGACAGACTCCCTGCCTGCCTTGGCCCCACGCCACTCCCAGAAGCGGCCAGCACGGCCCGTAGCCCAGGAGGTGGGGGGGCAGGGGGAATCTCCCTCCGCACACTGCTCCTACCTGCAAGCACCACCCCCGCAGCTCCCATTTGTTGGGAATAGGAAGCTGTGGCCAATGGGAGCTTCAGGGACAGTGCTTGCAGAGAGGGGCAACATGCGGAGGCATGTGCCACCCCCTTCAGCCCCATCCCAGGGGCCACAGGAGTTTGTTGGCCATTTCCAGGAGGAGTGTGGGGCCCAGGTAGGCAGGGAGCCTGCCTCAGCCGCTGGGGGTAAATGCTGCCTGGCAGGAGGCCACACTCCCAGCCCCAGCCCTGAGCTCCCTCCTGGAGCCAGCACCCCATGCCCCAGGTGTGGGCAAACTACAGCCCAGGGGCCGCATCCGGCCCTACAGACATTTTAATCTGGCCATTGAGCTCCTGCCAGGAAATGGGGTGTGCCATGGCTTCATGTGGCTCCCGGAAGCAGCAGCATGTTCCTTCTCCAGCCCCCATGTTTAGAGGTAGCCAGGGGGTTCCACACACTGCCCCTGCTCCAAGCAGTACCCCTGCATCTCCCATTGGCTCCCATATGCCCACCACCTGCATGGATGGGGCAGCGTGCAGAGCCACCTGGCTGCACCTCTGCTTGGGAGATGGAGACAGGCCATGCCGCTGCTGTTGGGAGATGCTTGAGGTAAGCACCGCCTGGAGCCTGCACCCCTGACCGCCTCCAGCACCCCAACCCCCTGACCCATCCCAGATACCCCTCCCACCCTCCAAACATCTCAGACCCACCCTCCTGCAACACAGAGCCTGCACCCCAAACTGTAGCCCTCACCCCCCCTCCCACACCCTGAACTCCTCATTTCTGGCCCCACCCCAGAGCCCAGCACCTACAGCCGGAGCACTCACCCCCTCCTGCATCCCAACCCCAATTTCATGAGCATTCGTGGCCCATCATACAATTTCCATACCCAAATATGGGCCCGGGACAAAATATTTGCCCACCCCTGCCATACCCCCTCGTACACCCCAAGCTCCTGCCCTAACTCCGCTTTCCATGTCCCATCCTCAGGCTCAAAGGGTACTGACTGGTGCTTTGATGAGCCAATGTCCTTACTAATCGTCTGCAAGATCCTTCATTCTTTACTCCCACCACCGGTCCCAGTTAAATCAATGGGGTCACACACACGGGGAATAAAGCCCGCAGGATTTCATTATTTCATGCCCGCATACGGATCTGCACGGGAATATTTCGCTAGTCTTATTGCTCACCGGGGTGTGTCATTCAATCAGAATTGCTGAGTCTCTGTAGGAATCATCCTCATTAGCTCTTGCTCTATGATAACTCCCCTCCCTGTTTTGCAAACACCTGCACGGAAATTTCAAGCCATCGTGGCAGAATTGTCGAGACTCAATTGTGCGCACACAGGGCATCCTCCAGAGAACACGGGACTAACCAGCCGGTGGTTCTGGGTTTGTTCGTTTGTTTCTCTGACTTTCATGGGCTTCCCATCAGTCTGTAGCAGGGCTAGAGTATTTACAGCGCACTGCCCACAATAACGCATCGTGACTCAAGTTACCCAGCTCAGAAACCAGTCACATTTCCCATGGTAAGGAGAATCCACCCGGTGTGTGGCTGGAAATGTTCCCATGCGGTACTGAAAACACCCCCGGTCATTGCCATGATTTTAGGAGCAGGACCAGGCTAAGAGACATTCCTCCGTTTTAGGCCCTCTCGTGGCCACATCACATGGCATCTGGGGACCTCCTGATCTTTCATGAGTTTGTCCTCACAACAGCGCTGCGAGGCAGGATGGTGCTGGAGTGTCCGAGGTGCGGGTGGGGGCCTGAAACACAAAGGGACACGTTACACTTGCTCAGGGCAACCCAGGGAGTCTGTGGAGGAAAAGGGGGATGGATCCCCATGCCCGTAACTCCAGGCTGGATCCCTAACCACTGACGTCTGACTGCAGCTCCCTGAATCACCAAACCAAGGTTTTCAGAGGCCGCTCTTAGGGAGCTTGTCTCTATTATAAGGAGGGGGACATACAAATAGGAGTGACAGGTTCCTGTTTAAATCTGCCCCTCTCTAGGTGCAGCCGGAGGGACAATCCGCAGCCCCTGGGTCTCTGCAGTTACCGGCCAAAAGTCTGAAAACTTTCCTCAACAACAATGTGGAAAATGACACTTTGGCTCCATTTGGTTTTCTTTGCAGCGGCTCTGGAAGGTAATTTATCCCAGATTAATACACAGGAGGGGTGGGGTATCTGGGACTATTGCGGCTGATATCGATGTGGGTGGGACACTTCTTTCTTCTGTCCTCTCCCATCGACTGATGTACAACGTGCCCAGTATGGCTGGTTCTCTCACTGTTCCCTGTTCACTTGCCATTGAACCCGGGGCTAATGACTGGTTTCATGTGGTGACTGAGCTTTAATTCCAATCTGCCATTTCCCTTCTCCCGCTCGCAGGTGGTTCTGACCCAGTCGGGGCAGCGCTGAAGAAGCCCGGAGAGTCCCAGAAACTGCAATGTGCCGCCAGCGGGTTCACTCTTAGCAGCACCTGGCTGGGCTGGATCAGACAGGAGCCGGGACAGGGGCTGGAGTGGCTGGCTTGGTATTACAATGAGGGAAACAAGTACTACGCTTCCTCGGTCCAGGGCCGGTTCACAGCCTCCAAGGACAGCACCAACTTCTACCTGCAAATGACCGGCCTGAGAGCGGAGGACACCGCCGTGTATTCCTGCGCCAGACACACAGCGAGGGGAAGCGAGTCTGAGCTCAGCCAAAAACCTCCCCCTGCAGTAACAGCGCAACGTGTCCGCTGCTGTGGGCGCGAACCAGCCCCCGACTGCCCGGGACAGGCGATGGAAGCAGCCCGGAGAAAGTCTCCCAGGCTAGAAATACTTGCAGATTGGAGCAGTTTCAGAATCGGTTTCACTCACTCCCCCTGGAACTCCTCTGAGCATCAGACAGGGTGCTGGAAAGATTTATTCTCTCTCCCTTTTCTTCGATTCCAGACACACACAAAAAACAGGTTTCAGAGTAACAGCCGTGTTAGTCTGTATTCGCAAAAAGAAAAGGAGTACTTGTGGCACCTTAGAGACTAACCAATTTATTTGAGCATGAGCTTTCGTGAGCTACAGCTCACTTCATCAGATACATACCGTGGAAACTGCAGCAGACTTTATATATACACAGAGAATATGAAACAATACCTCCTCCCACCCCACTGTCCTGCTGGTAATCAAAAAACAGTGATGCATGCAGAAAAATACACAAAGACACATAAGCACATACAGGCAATAACTGCTGCACAAAAACGCAAACAGAGACAGCATGCAAACACGCATAAAAACACATAAATATACACAATCACTCAAAAAACAAATACACACCTGAACACAAAAAGCTGCTCAGCACGTGGCTGGGAAGCCTCAGGGCTAGTCTACACTGGCAACGTTACAATGCTGCCTTGGCAGCGCTTTATGGTGGCTTGTGCGGTCACGGCACAGCACTGGGGGGGAGCTCTACCAGGGCTCTAAAAACCCACCTTCACCAGAAACCCCTGAGCAAGAAAGTTGCAGGGCTGTGAAGTGCCAGTGTAGACAAGCCCTTAGAGTTCTGACCATGGGCATGTCCCTGCCTGCCTTGCTGAGTCACAAGGTGCATCTGCCTTCTCTCAATGGGTCAGTTGAATCGCTGAGGGTCCTTCATGGGCCATCCAGCAGGCTAGGCAGTGCTGATGCCAAACTGTCTGGGGTGTCACCAGAAGCATAGCACAAGTTTGAAATACAGAGATACAGACACATAGCAATAACTCATCAGACAAAGGTGATACAAACATATAAACAAGATCATCACACCTGCCAAATTATAACTTTTTTGTAGATATCTTACATGATATATCTGGCTGTGACTGGTATCCCAGTGAGGGATAGCTATGGTCACTCCACTGGGGTGAACTGCAAAGAAAGGGGCAGACAATCCCCATAAAGCAGGAGGATATTCCAATACTGATAACTTCACATACAAAAATGATACCTGTATATAGATAACATAATTCTAATCAGCAAATCATAACCTTTTCATAGACACCTCACTCGACAACCTTTATACAAAATTTGCTGCAAATATATACCAGTAGTTGCAACAACGATCCAAATGGTCCTATTCTAATCAGAGAATGTCACAATAAATGTTCAGGTCACGGTTCGAATTTATCATTAGGGTGAGGACTAGGTCTGGGAGTCAGGGAAGGGGATACAGAAGATGTGACTTTGACCGACATAAATTCAGCAAGGAACCTTAGATGTAATCATGCTCGGAGCCCTGCTGTGAGAAGGTCGTCCGTTTCCTCCTGTTGGGCAGGCAGGGGTTGGTGGAGTCCGGAGGGATTGTGAGAGACTACAATGTGGGGATTTGATTCCCACTTGTCCTGCATTTTATTACGCCCCCGGTGTCTATGGGTATGAACTAGTACATGGTCACCAGGCCTGAGGAGAGCCCTACTGGACTTGTGATCCTAAGTCCTTTTCCTGCTTTGGGCTGTGTCTTTAGTTGTATTGAGAGCAACTTCACAGGCTATCTTCAGCCTGTCATGGTGACCTTTGACCCAATCATCCAAACTGTTCATCCCATCCTTAGAAAAGCCTTCTTGATGCTTCTCTGGTAATGCCCTTAAGTTAGCCACCTGTGCAGGCATCAGCCCCTGGCGTGCTGCTTGAACTGGAACCGGCAGTCTCTCACCACGTCTTTCTCGAGGAAAGGGAACTCATCCTCCCTGCTCCCTCCTTGTCACCCGCAGCTCATTTCCATTCTCCTCAAATATTACCTTCACCCGAGGAACCACTCCCGCAGGCCAATGTACCTCTGCAGTGCTGTTTTGAGGAGGCAACTCCACAGCCTTCAAACTTGAGTTTAGAAGACTCACTGGTCCTCTTCCTTTAATGGCATTAGTCAGACATTGCCTGGCTGGAGCCCATTCGGTAGGTTTACCCCAGATGTAGGCTCTACAAGAGCTCCATATCTATTGGTATTTCCTGGTACCCAGCAGTGTTAATCAAGGATCCTCCCTCTCTGAGAAGGAACAACACTCTTCTCTTATCTGCCCACTTTAACATTTATAATCTGCCCCGCAGGGCCCAGTCAATGGTTTTGTCTCTCTGCTCGAGCCAGTACTCGACTCAGCACAGCATTCTTCTTGGGGTGCCCATGGCAATTTATCCTCCTGGTTCCTTCTACTGGCAACAGTACCTCCTTCAGCTCACTAATGATGTTCATCCCTAGAATCCCTGGGACTCCTTCTCCCACATGGCTCCCTTCAGCGGCTTTGTCTTTCAGGATGAAGATGCATTTCCCTGGCAGAGTCTGACCCATGTAGTCTATGTCTGCTTTAACGCATCCCACCACTGGGATTGCCGGTCCATTAACTACTGTTAGACATAGAAACTGTGTGCTGTGCATGGTCAGCTCCTTGTCTTTCAAATAATTTTGAAAATGCGACTCAGTCATGGTGGTGACTTCTGAGCCAGTATCTAACAAACATCTGGTTTCCACCCCTGCTATACATACTTCAGAAGTTAGACAGTCTCCAAATGCTCACTTACGGAAGTCACTAGATATGCTGGCACTGCCGGTGTTCCTTTCAGGACAGTGGGGTGGGAGGAGGTATTGTTTCATATTCTCTGTGTATATATAAAGCCTGCTGCAGTTTCCACGGTATGCATCTGATGAAGTGAGCTGTAGCTCACGAAAGCTCATGCTCAAATAAATTGGTTAGTCTCTAAGGTGCCACAAGGACTCCTTTTCTTTTTGCGAATACAGACCAACACGGCTGTTACTCTGAAACCTTTCAACACTGTATGCAGAGTGATTTTCCACCAATCACAGGCCGAGGAATCCTTCTGCCGCTGCTTGGCCTTCTATTGTAGATGGACCACTTGCTCCTGGTGCCCCATTGGTTTCCAGTGCCTGGGACTCTCTTCTCCTTCTCAGTGGACATTCTCGGCTAGTATGCCCTGGCCTTTCACAAGGGTAACAAGTGTGCCTTCCCTGCTCATCCTGCAGTGGGGGTCTTCAGGATCCTGGTGTCCTTGGTACTTTGGCATTTTAGTGGAGGTTTTCCCTTTTATCACCTCAGTCATCACTTTCAGCTGTTGGACTGTCAGTTTTTGGACAGCTTCACTTAATCTTTTCAGTGTTTACTGTGTTTGGGGCAGGGTCTTTTCCCCAGCACTTGCATTCACTAGGCCCCCACTTCGTGTACAGGACTTTGGCTTGGCCGTCTCTGCCACAGGAACTTCCTCTTCTTCCGACCACATAATGGCAGCCAGACTGAGTTAATGGAACTTCTGACTGGGCTCTTCCTTAAACCTCCTTCTAATTTCACGGTGGAAGGAATCATCCTGGAGCCCCAGCACCAACTGCTCTTTCAGAACCGTATCTGGGTCTGGAACTCGTCGAGGGTCTCGCCTCTCCACTTTTCTCATTCCCTCCTGGAGCTCATATGCATATGGTCAGACAGTTTCACCAGGCTCCTGCTTGCTCTCAAATAATGCCTTAGTCTGGTTCCAATAAGGACCTTTGTGACAGGTTAAGTTACCAATCTGCCTGAGTGGTCAGGTGATCAGGCTGAGGCCACAGGATCATTAGGGGAGGAGATGACAGAGGACACCAAGTGATTAAGTTTAAAGCTTTATTAATAAAATAAAGTAAAATAACAGCGGAGAGTACTAGGGGTTCCCCATGTTACTCAGAGGAAGGAAGGAAGCATTAATGCCCCAGCCCTAATCCACTTTCATACTCACACATGCACTACCCAAGGCTGGCCACGCCCGGGATTAACGTACGAAGAAGCGGAGGGACAAGTGGATGGGAATTGTGTCCTGTGCACATGTCGTCCAGGGTCCGCTGTTGATCTCCAATTTGTTTAAGCTCTCGGGAA
The DNA here is from genome assembly GCF_965152235.1 of Eretmochelys imbricata. Taxonomy (NCBI): domain Eukaryota; kingdom Metazoa; phylum Chordata; order Testudines; family Cheloniidae; genus Eretmochelys; species Eretmochelys imbricata. The sequence goes on along the minus strand of NC_135584.1, from coordinate 41,205,450 downwards.
GGTTTTAAGTCCTGGGTTCTTCTGGGGGCGTTTCATCCAGGGATCTTTGTCCGCTGTGCTCTTTGTATCAGACCAAACCAGCCTTCCAAGTCTTCCTTGGCTTCCCCAAAACACTTCAGCTTCAGGGTAGTTATGTTCCTATTCACTGACCTTTGCCTTCTCACTAGTTTTTGCAATCCCCTGCAGTCTTTTTCAGTTTACTGCTCTGTTCTCACAGCTGGTTGGGGTTGGAATCCAGGCCCCCATCTTTTTTGGCATCAGAGAGTCTGCTTGGGTGCATTGGCCTTGAGTGGCTGGAATGAGCTTCTTTTCTTCGGCAGGATTAGGATCGCCAGGTTAACCCGTTCCTTTCTCCCTTCCTCCCCTTTTGGCCTCTCGCAACCTGCACAGGAATCTTTCACTCCACACTCACGCCTTCAACCCCTCCCAAAATCCTTTGCCATGCATATGCCTATATAGGTGTCAGCGATATACAATGCTGCTGCTTACCCAGAAGATCTCATGGGGGGCAATTTTATAGTGACTGGGACATTCCCATGAGGCTATTTTGTTGTGACTGTGACATCTTGTCTCCGTACACTTCTAGGAGGAGTTCAAATACCTTTTCCACATCTTTCTTGTCTGCCATTGCCATGAGCTTAACCATGGGCTTGGCCCTGGCCCTTCAGGTGTTCCTCTATGAAGCCCGTATGATCCTCTTCAGGTACTCTTTGCACACACAGAGTTGCCTTCACAGACTTGACTCATTCCTCTACTGTAATGTCTCCTGGTCTTGTTGGGAAGCCACCAAATTCTGTGACTTTCTGGTCCCATAGGACATAAATAGTAGGGAGTTTCTGAGCTTCTGCTGCCCGATGGTCCATTATTGCCTTAGCCAGTGATAAGGCTTCTCTCTGTTCTGTTCTAGCTTGTTGTAATGCCTGAGCTTGGTCTGATCATCTGCGCACAAGTTCAGCAAAGTGGGCCCATAGTTCTTCAATTCCAGCCATAGTCAGGTTCTTGACCAGGCCCGCACAGTGCTGTCAGAACTCAACCAGGAAACCAATGGGGTGGACCCTGTGGATAGGATCCTGTTCGTGATGCCAATTCTGTAAGTGGGGGAATGATCTAGCTACTGTGGGGAACTTTCCTGGCTTATACACTACCCCGGTGAAATGGGCTAGTGAAAGGATTTCAGTCCTCACTCCAACTACCTTTACCCCCTTAGCTTGGCCCCACTCTGAAGGGCCCAGGCAATTCCAGCTCACACAGAGGACGGGACCCCTCTTGCTGAGTTTACAATCTGAGTGTAAATGGGAAGTGGAGTGGGAATGGAAATATAAACAGGAATATAAATATTAACTGTGCATAATAATCTTCCTTCACTGTTGCCTGAATCCTCCTTGACTCTCCCCTGAGGAACAACACCCAGACACGCCGCTCTTGGCACACGAATGTCAGGGCGGCTTCACTGCAAAACTTAACTCTGTCCTCAGACTCCCCCGCCCCCCCCCCCCCAGCTTCTCCCACCTGCACCCACAGGCGGGCCCCCAGACCTGCTCCAAAGCACGAGCCAGGCTTGCTCAGATCACGTTCCTAGTGTCATGGATCATTTCAATGTAAACTTGTCACTGCTGGAAAGGGAAGGGAAAGGGGCTTCCCTCCCAAATCCCTCCCAGTGCCATGGGAAATCTTCCATCTCCAGCGAGTGGCCCAGCCCAATGGATCCCTGAGAGAAGACTTCGCGCCTCCCCCTCACCAGACACTGACTCCCCAGACCGGACACTGGCCCCCCGACTGGACGTTGCATGGCCCTTATGCTTGTGGAACCGGGCTCCAGAGCTTAGTCCCCCCAATCCTCAATATCAGGTGAAAAATGCCAGACCCTCAGTTCCCATGCGAGGAAATACAGTCCCTGCAGGGAGTTGTTCATTCCTCCCAGGGTCTGAAAGTGTCAGGAGGACCCCAGCGCCCTGTGCCCGGCACTGCACAGACACACGGGACGGGACAGTCCGACTCCCGCACCCGGAGCCCTGGGGCGAGTCAATCCGATCACTGGCAACAGGAGAGTGTCTCTTATAAAGCGGGGTATGCAAATGAGGGAGACAGTTTCCTCTTTAAATCTGAGCCTCTCCCTGCCCAGGCTGCACCCGGAGACACAATCCGCAGCCCCCTGGATCTGTGCAGTCACCAGCCAGTCCCCCGAGAACTTTCCACTCCAGCACCCGGGAAAATGGGATTTTTGCTCCTTGTCATTGTCGCTCTAGCAGCTCTGGAAGGTATTTTCCTCCTCTGAAGACCTGGCAGAGTTAGAAGAATATTGTGTTCTCGCTCTTTTTAAACCGATATTAATGGCCTGTCTTTATTCCCAGGTGTCCGGTCCCAGACGCTGGTGGAGTCCGGAGGGGGTGTGAAAAAGCCCGGAGACTCTCTCCGCCTCTCCTGCAAAGCCTCCGGGTTCTTCATCAGTAGCAACATGAACTAGGTCCGCCAGGCTCCAGGGAAGGGATTAGAATGGGTCGCTTATATAAGCTACGATGGGGGTTATCAGCAGCGGTGGGGGTACTATATACTACCTCGATGCAGTGAAAGGGCGATTCACCGTCTCCAGGGATAACGCCAAGAGTGAGCTGTATCTGCAAATGACCGGCCTGAAGCCCGAGGACACCGCCCGCTATTTCTGCGCGAGAGACACAGTGAAACGAAACCGGTTTGTGATCGTACAAAAACCCAGGCTGCGGAATCGCCCTTCTCCCGGCGGCCGCGCGGGGGCAACAGCGACACCCCCCGCTTCGGGCTCGGGCAGGAGACCCGGCACCCGGGGGAACAGGACACAAACCTCCCGTCAGTTTAACCCTTCCGTTCCCGGACTCTGAATGGCCCATTTCCCTACCCCAGAGATGGAGGCCCGGGTGTGGAAATGGGCCATGCAGGGTCCGGGCGGGGCTGGGGGGCAGAGATCACCCGGCGCCGGAATAAACCCCGCTCCGCTGCGCCTGGGGATGGGGCACCGCCGGGACTTTCCAAAGAGACTCGAGCATTTTTTCCATCCATTTGACAGCTGGAAATCACAGCCCCGGTGTAAACGGTGCCGCTCAGGATCCTGCCCACAATAAAGGGCCCCCATGTCACAGAGTCACCATGGAGATAAAAGGCCCCGCCCCTCAGCCCCGATGGCATCACTCAGCCCAGCCCGCAGGGCATTGGGGACAGTCAGGGGGCTAAGGGCTATGGACAGGGACACGGTGGGATTTCATGGGGTCGCTCGGGGGGAGGCGGCTGCCGAGGGAGAAGCAGAGGCCCGTGGGGGGGGGGGGCAGGGGGGCACGAGGGTCACAGAGCGCAGCTCCCACTGAGTGAGATTCACCATCTCCAGAGACAATCCCAACAACCTGCTGCCTCTGAAAATGACCTGCCTGAAGCCCAGGGGCACCGCCCGCTACCACTCTCGGTTCCCGAACAATGTGTCTCCCCTTCCTGCCCAGAGCCCCGCTGGGCTGCGGTGCACAGATCCCTCGCTCCATCTGTGAACTCCAATCCGGAGTGAGTCCTGTTCTGAGTCGCTCTCCACTCGTAGACCTGTCACGTTGGCTCTCCCGAGTCCCATCCCTGTGTGTGTGGGAAAGACCCCAGAATATTCATACCGAGAATCAAGCTATAGCCACTGGGTTATTCTTCCGTCCCCTGTCTGGGGGAATAAACAAGGAGTCTTTACACTGGTGCCGGTTCTAGATCCTAGATGGGGAAGAGAAAATTGATCACGGGCTCTTCAGTCTGGCAGACAAATATACAACAGGATCCGACGCTGGAAGCTGAAGCTAGACAATGTTCAGCTGGAAAGAAGGTGATTTTTTAAAAAGACATTGAGGTGAATTAACCATTGGAACAACTGATCAAGAGTCATGGTGGATTCTCCGTCACAAGCAACTATCGTCTGTATGATTCTGTGTCTTCTAGAAAATAAAGAAATGCAAAATCCATCGGGGGAGATTTAGGTTAGATATGGGGTCGGGGGGAGAAGTATTTAAGGGTACGCTTATCTAACTATCCACATTGGAACCGGTTACCTAGGGAGGTTGTGAAATCCCCATCACTGGAGGTTTTTAAGAACAGAAGAAGAACCAGGAGTGGTCTCGGTATATCTAATCCTGCCTCAGTGCAGGGGATCGGCTAGTTGACCTCTTGAAGTCCCTCTTCCAGCCCTACCTTTTAGGATTCTCTGAATTTCTTGTCCTCTGTGACTGAAGCAGAAGGCAGTCAGAATATTTCTCTTTCTTTAGGGACTTTCTCCAGCGCAGGATCCCATTAGGGTATTTGTAAAGAAGTGAGTCATTGTGGGATCCCATATCTCTAGCACAAGGATACACACCGGCATCTTCAGGTTTCAGGCTGCTGATGTGCAAATGCACCAGGTTATTGGAGGCGTCTCTGGAGATGGTGAATTGCCCTTTCCCTGAGTCCAGGTCATATGGGGTACCTGCACTATCTATGCTGGAGACCCACTCCAGTCCCTTCCCAGGAACATGACAGATCCAATACAGCCAGTTGCTACTGATGAAGAAGCCGGTGGCCTTGCAGGAGAGGCAGAGAGAGTCTCCGGGCTTTTTCACATCCCCTCCAGACTTCAAAAGCTGGACCTCTGACAGAGCTCCAAGTCGGGGGAAAGTATCGTGAATCACATCTGGAATTTTCAAAGGGTAAAGTCAAGGGGAATTACATACCCCATTACCTAAGTCCCCTTCAAAAATGTCAATCAACATTCCAGTAGGCCCTGCTCCAAACCCCACTCAGACCAAGGGAAGTCCTCCCCTTGCCTTTAGTGACCTTTGCACTAGGCCCATAGAGCATAATATTCCCCAATATCTCCAGAAAATGTGAGAAACCATAATTCCTTTAAAGGCCACTAGACTAAAGAGACAATTCAGCCAAAATATGCTGTTGATGCTGGATAAAGTGCTCATGGTGTCCCGGCATTAGCTGCCCAGACCCCTCCTTGTGTCCTAGTCATGCAGGTGCAGAGCTTTTAAGTGACTTAGGCAGGGCATTAAGGATATGCATTTCCATATCTTTTTTCTCTTTTTTTAATAAGCCATGTTTGAGCTCGAGCCCTCAAGCTATCTTAGGTTTTTATATTTTATCCAATACTGTAGTGTTTGAGCATCGCAACCATTGAAGTATTTAGGGTAACAAGAAAACATTTTACAAATACATTAGAAGCAAGAGGAAGATGAAGGACAGGGAAGGACCACTGCTCAGTGAGGAGGGTAAGACGGTCAAGAAAATGCAGCAATTGCCCAAATATTAAATGCCCTTTTTGTTTAGGTTTTCACCAAAAAGGTTAGCAGTAATCAGAGGACTAACAGTGAACATGAGTGTAAATGGGGTAGGATCTGAGGCTAAAATAGAGAAACAACAAGTTAAGAATTACTTAGACAAGTTAGACGTCCTTAAGTCAGCAGGGCCAGATGAAATACACCGGAGAATACTTAAGGGACTGGCCAAAGAGATCTTAGGGATTAAAGAATATTTTTGAGAACTCTCGGAGGACAGGAGAGATCCCAGAGGACTGGAAGAGGGCAAGTGGTACCTATCAATAAAAAGCAGAATAAGGGCAACCCAGGAATTATAAACCACTCAACTTAACTTCTGTACCCAGAAAGAATGGAGCAAATAATCAATTTGCAAGCACCTAGAAGATAAGGTGACAACTAACAAATCATGTCAAACCTGTTACCCGGGGTTCAACCCAAAACTCTTGGTAACTTTTACTCTGTGTGAGGTGCTGTCAGTTAATAAAAACTTTTCCCCTTATTTATACATTAGTAATAGTATGACATGTCCCTTAAAGCAAACTTGTTAAGTAAGCAGTTTCAATGGTCAAGCGAGAGGTGGCTTCTGATTATTGATTAACCAGGTGTGGGTTTTTCCAGAGTTTGCAGCCTTGAGGCCCCAATAGACATTCCTGGGGCACATTCTGCTCTTCTGAGATGCATGTATCAGCAACTTCAACACAATTCTTATCACAGGGGGTCAAGCTGCCCTCTCTGTGGCACCCAAAACTCCCCTCCCCCACCTCCAGCTCCTGCTTTGGTCAAGCTTAGAGTGCTGAATGGCCAATTTACAGCCTGCTGACTTGGCTGCTTTTAGCAATAATCCATAGTGGTTTCAGGCACTTTACTGGTTTGCCAAAGTCTCCCCATAGAAAACCTACCTCATACCCTCCTTTGACAGGGTAACAAGATGAGTGGATGGGGGTGGGGACAAGAACAGTAGATGTGGTATATCTCAACTTTAGTCAGACATTTCATACAGTCTCAGATAGCCTTCTCATCAGCAAACCAGGGAAATATAGACTGATGAACCTATTATAAGGGAGGTGCACAATGAGTTAGAAAATGTACTCAGATAGTAATTATCAATGATTCACAGTCAAGCTGGGAGGGAATACGGAGAAGTGTCCCAGAAGGATCTGTCCTGGGTCCACTTCTATTCAATAGCTCCATAAATGATTTGGATAATGGCAGAGAGAGTACACTTATAAAGTTTGCAGCTTATACCAATCTGAGAGGGGTTGCAAGCACTTTGGAGACCAGAATTAGAATTCAGAACGAGCTTGACAAATTGGAGACATGGTCTGAAATACATAGGCTGCATCCACACACTCTTTCTGTGTAGCTAAACCCAGCAAGGAAAGGCTCTGACAGGAGGAAGTAGCAGTAAATTCGTTCCCAACCCTAAATATCAGTCAGTTGGACCTTGAGCATGTGGGCAAGACCCACCTGCCAGACCCCTGGGAATGAGTTCTCTGTAGTCACTCAGAGCCCTCCCCATCTAGTGTCCCATCACTGGCCATTGGGGATATTTGCTACCAGCAGTTGTCGATGTGCCCATCTCATCATACCATCCCCCTCCACATAAGTTTATCAAGATCAGTCTTGAAACCAGTTCGGTTCCCCCTCCAACCCTTTTAGTTTAATTCTGGCTGAGATTTTCAAAGCCACCTAAAGGCATTTAGATGCCTGGTTTATATTAGGAAGAAAGGCAATTTTGGAAATCTTAACCCAAGTCATCTGGAAACCTACCCCTATTGTTACCTCCTCTTCCCTCTCTCCAGCCCCTTTGTTGATGCCTGGCTTTAAAGGTTTTTGTACTGCCTCAGTCCTCATGAAAATTAAGGAGGGTAACCACTTTTTTTAAGAGCCAGAGAATTTCTCCTTCTCCGGCACACCCCAAGTAACTTACTTTGTGCTGTATTCCTTCATCTGTTCCAGTAGGTTTCTGATTCAAAATTAAATATGTGTTTCATTTTTCTTTCCCTGCTGGCAGCTTTCTCAGGTAAGAACCTCAGAGGCACCTGGGATAAAAGAAGGAAACAAATGCAGCCAAAAGGAATCGTTGATTCTCCAGAGCACTGAAAAACGTGTTTTGCTGAATCATGGCCTAGATCTTTAATATTTGTCTATTTGCAGGTGTCTCTTGTCTCAAATCCAGTTAATCCAGTCCGGAGCAGAAGTTAAAACGCCAGGAGACTCTGCAAAACTCTCCTGTAAAGTGTCTGGACACACATACACTAGTCATGGTATGTACTGGGCACGGAGGTCTCCAGGGAAAGGACTGGAAAGGGGATTTTCAATTACAAACGGGGCTGGTGACACCACATACTACACAGACCCGGTTAAAGGACCATTCACCATCTCCAGAGACAACACCCAGAACCTGCTGGGGTAAACAGGGAGATGGCAAAATTTGCAGACAATACAAAACTACTCAAGATAGTTAAGTCGCAGGCAGACTGCGAAGACCTACAAGAGCAGTGGTCACCACCCGGTCAATCACGATCTCCGGCAGCACACCGCTAAGCCAGGCTGCCTGCCTGCCCCGGCCCCACGCCCCTCCCAGAAGTGGCCAGCGTAGCCCCGTGGCCCGGGGGTGGGGAGACAGGGTTCTCCCTCTGAATGCTGCTCCTTCCTGCGAGCACCACTCCCACAGCTCCCATTGGCTGGGAATGGGGAGCTGTGGCCAATGAGAGCTGCGGGGGTGGTGCTTGCAGAGAGGGGCAGTGCACAGAGCCATGTGCTGCCTGACCCTCCCCAGGGGCCGGAGGGGTGTGTTGGCCCTTTCCAGGAGTGGTGCAGTGCACAGGTAGGCAGGGAGCCTGCCTTAGTGGCAGCCACACTGTGCCACCGACCGTGAGCCTCTGGAGGGAAATGCTGCCTGGCGGGAGGCCGCACCCCAACCCCCAGCCCTGAGCCCCCTCCTGGAGCCAGCACCCCATGCCCCAGGTGTGGGCAAACTATGGCCCAGGGGCCACATCTGGCCCTTCAGACATTTTAATCCGGCCCTTGAGCTCCTGCCAGGGAGCGGGGTCTGGGGCTTGCCCTCTCCACATGTGCCGTGGCTTCAAGTGGCTCCTGGAAGCCGCAGCATGTTCCTGCTCTGGCTCCTATGCACAGGGGCAGCCAGGGGGTTCCACACGCTGCCCCTGCCCCAACTGTCACCTCTGCAGCTCCCATTGGCCGGCAACCAGGGGAGCATGTAGAAGCCGGAGTGGAGACATGCCGCTGCTTCCGGGAGCTGCTTGAGGTAAGCGCCACCTGGAGCCTGCACCCTTGATCCCCTTCCTGCCCTCCGAATCCCTCAGTCACAGCCTCATGCACCTCAGAGCCTGCACCCCCCAGCCGGAGCCCTCACCCCTCCACCTGCACCCCAACACCCTGTCGCAGCCCGGAGTCTGCTCCCACACTCTGAACTCCTCATTTCTGGCCCCACCCCAGAGCCCAGCACCTCCAGCCAGACCCCTCACCCCCTCTTGCACCCCAACCCCCAATTTTGTGAGCATTCATGGCCTGTCATACAATTCCCATATCCAGATGTGGCCCTCAGGCCAAAAACTTTGACCAGCCCTGCCATACCCCCTCACAAACCCTGAACTCCCTCCCACACCCCAAACCCCAGCCCTGACCCCCTCCCAGAGCCAGCAACATGTACCCCCTCCTTCACCCCAACCCCCTGCCCCAGCCCGGAGCCAACTCCTGCACCCAAACTCCCTCCCACTACTTGCACCCCTCACCCTCTCCTGCACCCCAACCCCCTTCCCCAGGCTCAGCCCAGAGCCCCCTCCCACACTGTGAACCCTTCAGCCCCAGCCAGGAGCCCGCATCCCCTGTCGAACTCCAGCCCTCTACCCCAGCCTTGTGAAAGTGAGTGAGGGTGGGGGAGAGCGAGTGAAGGGGTGGGGGATGGAGTGAGTGGGGTGGGACTTTGGGGAAGGGGTCAGGTGGATCCTGGGTTGCCTTTAAATTCAAAAAGTGATCTTGGGCGTAAAAGGTTGGAGACCCCTGTTCAAAAGGATCTTTCAGAACTAGGTGACTGGGCAACAAAATAGCAGATGAAATTCAGTGTTGATAAATGTGAAGCAATGCACATTGGAAAGCATAATCCCAACTATGCATAGCAAATGATGGGGCTAAATTAGCTGTTGCTATTCAAGAAAGAGATCCTGGAGTCACTCTGGATAGTTCTCTGAAAACCTCCACTCAATGTGCAGCGGCAGGCAAAAAAGTGAACAGAATGTGGGGAATCATTAAGAAAGGGAGAGATAATAAGAGCGAAAATATCATATTGCCTCTATATAAATCCATGGTATGCCTACATCTTGAATACTGCCTGCGGATGTGGTCGCCCCATCTCAAAAAAGATATATCAAATTGGAAAAGGTTCAGAAAAGGGCAACAAAAATGATTAGGGAAATGTAAAGGCTGCCATATAAGGAGAGATGAATAAGACAGGGACTTTTCATCTTGGAATAGGTCAGCTAAGGGGGGATATGATTGAGGTCTATAAAATTATGACTGATGTGGAGAAAGTAAATAAGGAAGCGTTATTTACTCCTTCTTATAACACAAGAACAAGGGGTCACCAAATGAAATTCATAGGCAGAAGGTTTAAAACAAACAAAAGGAAGGTTTTTTTCCCACACAATGCACAGTCAACCTGTGGAACTCCTTGCCAGAGGATGTTGTGAAGGTCAAGATTATAACAGGGTTCAAAAAAGAACTAGATCAATTCTATTAGCCAGGATGGCAGGTGGGGCAGGGATTGTGTCCCTAACCTCTGTTTGCCAGAAGCTGGGAATGGGCGATGGGGTGGATCACTTGATGATTCTCTGTTCTGTTCATTCCCTCTGGGCACCTGGCATTGGCCACTGTTGGTAGACAGGTTACTGGGCTATGTGGACCTTTGGTCTGACCCAGTCTGGCCACTCTTATGTTCTTAAGGAATTTTGTCTCTAAGAATTGTAGAGAACACTGCAGAAATTATTCTGTGAGTGGAATTCTTAATCTTCTCCTTTACTCACATCACCCTTTCCCACTACACCCACCTCCAGGAGGCTGAGTTTGCTGAGGGCTGAGGTCCAAGATCTGTGTCTTAGAAAGAGAAGCAGATGCAAATTCAGTGCCTCAGCGCATGATAAAAATCGTGTGATATCCAGGTCCCTGCAGGGCGAGCAGAGAGGACGGACAAGTCCGGGTGTCCGTGCAGATCCCACCATAAACCCTCCAGAGTCAGCAACATAAGACTGTGGCTGAACCTCACTTTCTTACTAGCAGCCCTTCCAGGTAATTTTATCCCCTTCCTCGCTACATGGACTGGAGACAACGGGGGATGCTGCACATCCCGAACCTGACCCAAAGGGCAGTGAAGTCAACGGGAACCTTTCTGCTGCTTCCAATGGGCTTTGAGCCAGGCCCTGTGTGAATGTGATTCTCATTCTTTCCAGGTGTCTGGTCATAGGTCCAGCTGGTGGAGTCCGGAGGGGGGATTCAAACTCCTGCGGGATCTCTCCGCCTCTCCTGCAAAGCCTCCAGATTCACCTTCAGCAGCTACCATATGAACTGGGTCCGTCAGGCGCCGGGGAAAGGACTGGAGTGGGTCGCACAGATACTCAATCCTACTTATAGTTCAGCAACATATTACAGTGATACGGTGAAAGGGCGATTCACCATCTCCAGAGACGAGTCCAGCAGCACGGTGTATCTGCAAATGAACAGCCTGAGAGCCAAAGACACCGCCCGGTATCACTGTGCAAGAGACACAGCGATCAGAAACCTCCTGCGGTTAGCACAGAAACCTCCAGCGTGAATCCCCCTCCCTCTCCGTGCCCACAGTCACTGCCAAAACAGAGCCGTTCACACAGACAGGAACCCAGAGTGTGAAGCCTCCAGTCCTTTATCCGGGCTTCACTCCTCTCAAAATTCACTTTGATGATGAAAGACCCACGGTTCCATCAGAACCGAGACCGTCCTTAAACATTCCCTAATGATGCAGAAATAGATTCCTTCTCCAAAGTGTTATTCACACTTAGCTCTCCGTCCTTCACCCTCCTTTCCCAGCAAACTCAGCTGGAGAAGACGGGCAGGAAGCAGGAGCCATGCAGCCAAAGGTGGACGTGAACTAGAATTTTTCACACCGGAATCTTGCCACACTTTGCACTCACCTAAAGAAAGGCCAAATCATACTTCTTGAACACACTGCTTCATTTCCAAAGTGACTGGGGTCCCTTATTAGTCAATGCCACATTCTGCAGGAAGCAGGAAATGGGAGTCACTCGTCCTAAATACACATGCAGACCGTGGGAATCCTCTTTACAGACTCTAGTGGATTCCTCTTTAGCCAAACTCCAAGTTTCTTGCACTTGCCCATTCATAATAAAACACCCCGTGTACAGAGAGCGTCTCAGTTTAAGAAAGAAAAGGAGTACTTGTGGCACCTTAGAGACTAACGAATTTATTTGAGCATGAGCTTTCGTGAGCTACAGCTCACTTCATCAGATGCATACCGTGGAAACTGCAGCAGACTCTATATATACACAGAGAATATGAAACAATACCTCCTCCCACCCCACTGTCCTGCTGGTAAGTGGGGTGGGAGGAGGTATTGTTTCATATTCTCTGTGTATATATAGAGTCTGCTGCAGTTTCCACGGTATGCATCTGATGAAGTGAGCTGTAGCTCACGAAAGCTCATGCTCAAATAAATTCGTTAGTCTCTAAGGTGCCACAAGTACTCCTTTTCTTTCTGCGAATACAGACTAACACGGCTGTTACTCTGAAACCTGTCAGTTTAAGAATTCCCTTTTAAAAAAAGAAGGAATCGTGGTTTTCTGAGCGCACTGAAAGTTAACACCACCGGTGTCTGGTTCATTCCTGTGTCAGACAGTCATTCTGCGCCTCTGTGTTATGATACATTTGTTCCAACTGAAATCAAATTCAAGATTACAACAGGGCAGCACACAATCTGTCCCACAAGCCGTGTCACCATGTAGCATCGCATCGTCTTCCTTCCTTCAGCCCACGTCTGCGAAAGACAGACCATTAACTAGGAGCGGCAAAGTGCAGGGGAATCATTTCACATATAAGCTTTGAAAGGGCCAGGCCTGGAATATCACAAAAGAAAATGTGGAGAGAGCTAATACAGGCTGACTGCTCCCTTCCAGCACAGCTGCCCTCGCTACACACTTCACCACAGTGACTCAGCTGTGAAGTGATCAATCCTGGTCCATTCAAGTCAAAGGCAAAACTCCCATTGGCTCAATGGGACTGGGATTCCCCGCAGTGATGGAAAGATGTGTCAGACTCATAGCACAGGGACAGAACTGTTTGCCTTGCAAAATGAAGGATTTCAGGATCTGTCAATACTTCTGTATGTCGATCTATGAGAGAGAGAGAGAGAGAGAGAGAGAGAGAGAGAGAGAGAGTTTAAAGTGAGGGAGAGGGGACAGTAAAGGGAAGGAGAGAGAGGGAAATGCAGTGGGGCATCAAGGGAATATCCCATACTTTTCTTACTCAGGTAGGTCTATCCATCCTTGTTCTCTATAGGATAAATTCCACCGTAGGCAGATATGTCAATACAAAGCTTATAGACCACTTAATTCCTCGATATTCAGTTGAAGGGTTTCAAGTGGTCCAGAGGGCTGATGGGCCCTCGGAACAGTAGGAAATTTAACCCACAAAATCATAGTGGTTAATAAGTTTTTAATTGTGAAACTAATGTACCATTGGAACAATTTATCAGGGTAGTGGTGGATTCTCTGTCACTGATAATTTTTAGATTAACATTGGTAGATTTTTTCTAAAAGATCTGCTCTAGGAATTGTTGGTGAAAGTTCTGAGGTGTGTGTTCCACAGAAAGTCTGACTAGATGATCACAATGGTCCCTTTTGGGCTTAGAATCTATGAGACCTATTGAGTAAAATTCAGGGAAATATCAGTTATTTGGGATTGATGTTCATGTCTCTCTTATATAGAGCGGTGCACGCAAATTATCCCCTTACATTTCCTGTTAAAAGCCAGCGATTCCCCTGACCCTGCAGCTCTGGGGTTCAGAGTTCGCAGCCCGTGTCTGCTCAGAGACCAGCCAAACCCCACCAGAACTCTCCCCACAGTCGGGAACATGGCACTGTGGTTTTTTTTCCTTCTCATTGAAACAGCTTTCACAGGTACGTCGATTTCCCCCAGGGTTTGTTACAATCTCACTTGGGAGCCAGGGTCTCTACGAATCTCATTGTGTCTATTTGCAGGGGCTTTTTCACAGGCTCAGCTGGTGGACTCCGGAGTGGGTGTGAAAGAGCCTGGAGACTCTCTCCGCCTCTCCTGCAAAGCCTCCGGCTTCACTTTCAGCGATTACTGAATGAGCTGGGTCAGACAGGCACCTGGGAAGGGACTAGAGTGGAAAGGGGAAATACACCCAACTGCAACTACCAGCAACTACGCACAGCCCTTCAAGGGCCGCTTCACCATCTCCAGAGACAACCCCAACAACCTGGTGTATTTGCAGCTGAGCAGCCTGAGACCTGAGGACACCGTCCTGTACTATTGTTCGAGAATCCCGCAGTGAGCACAAAGCTCATGCGGACCGGTCAAAAACTGATTTGGAGGTGGGTGCAATCTTCCCAATGGACAGCAGCGGTCAATAGTGCATTACAATTCAAAGGTTTCAGAGCAAGAGCCGTGTTAGTCTGTATTCGCAAAAAGAAAAGGAGTACTTGTGGCACCTTAGAGACTAACCAATTTATTTGAGCAGGAGCTTTCGTGAGCTACAGCTCACTTCATCGGATGAAGTGAGCTGTAGCTCACAAAAGCTCATGCTCAAATAAATTGGTTAGTCTCTAAGGTGCCACAAGTACTCCTTTTCTTTTTACAATTCAAAGATGTCCTAACGCGAGTAACACGAGAAGGAACAGGTCTGAATGACACCTCAACATGAAAAGGGAAGATTTGGAGAAAAGAGCAGTTGACAGGTGTCAAAGTTCCTTCCCCACCCTGAACTCTAGGGTACAGATGTGGGGACCTGCATGAAAAACCCCTAAGCTTATTTTTACCAGCTTAGGTTAAAACTTCCCCAGGGTACAAACTATTTTACCTTTTGCCCTTGGACTTTATTGCTGCCACCACCAAGTGTCTAACAAATATATAACCGGGAAAGAGCCCTCTTGGAAACGTCTTTCCCTCCAAAATCCTCCTCAAACCCTACACCCTCTTTCCTGGGGAAGGCTTGATAAAAATCATCACCAATTTGCATAGGTGACCACAGACCCAAACCCTTGGATCTGAGAACAATGAGAAAAACATTCAGTTCTTGAAAAGAAACATTTTAATAGAAGAAACAGTAAAAAGAATCACCTCTGTAAAATCAGGATGGTAAATACCTTACAGGGTAATTAGATTCAAAACATAGAAAATCCCTCTAGGCAAAGCCTTAAGTTACAAAAAGACACAAAAATAGGAATCTACATTCCATTCAGCACAGCTTATTTTCTCAGCCATTTAAAGAAAGCAGAATCTAATGCATATCTAGCTAGATTACTTACTAAGTTCTAAGACTTCATTCCTTTTCTGTTCCTGGCAAAAGCATCACCCAGACAGAGCCAGACCCTTTGTTTTTCTCCCTCCTCCCAGCTTTGAAAGTATCTTGTCTCCTCATTGGTCATTTTGGTCAGGTGCCATCGAGGTTATCCTAGCTTCTTAACCCTTTACAGATGAAAGGATTCTTCCTCTGGCCAGGAGGGATTTTAAAGGGGTTTATCCTTCCCTTTATATTTATGACACGCCCCCCCAAATCACAGCTAGGGTGAAACGCTGGCTGGGATTTCTTCCTGGAGCTCTAGGAAAAAACAGAGTTAATAAGACACATGCACCTCTAAATATACTACCAAGTACATAAAGACTAAGAATATTTTCCACATCTCAAGGACGATTTTAACCAGTTGATTCTGGGAAACTTTCACGGGAGAGTGCATCAGCCACTTTGTTAGAAGCTCCTGAGATGTGTTGGATGTTGAAATCAAAATCTTGGAGAGCTAAACTCCACCAAATAAGTTTTTTGTTATTTCCCGTGGTGGTATGAAGCCACTGTAGTGCAGCATGGTCAGTTTGCAGGTGGAAACGCCGTCCGCAAACATATGGGCGTAGCTTTTCCAGAGCATAGACAATGGCGTAACATTCTTTTTCACTGACTGACCAGTTGCTTTCCCTCTCAGACAGCTTCTTGCTGAGAAACACTGCAGGGTGGAATTCTTGATCCGGTCCTTCCTGTAATAAAACTGCTCCCACACCACGCTCGGACGCATCTGTGGTTACTAGGAACGGTTTGTCAAAGTCTGGGGCCCTTAGCACAGGGTCAGACATGAGTGTCGCTTTAAGCTGGTTAAAGGCCTTCTGACACTCTTTGGTCCACTGAATGGCATTTGGCTGTTTCTTTTTGGTTAGGTCTGTCAGTGGGGCAGTGATTTGGCTGTATTGTGGTACAAATCGCCTGTAATATCCGGCCAAGCCTAAGAAAGATTGAACCTGTTTCTTTGACTTTGGGACAGGCCACTTTTGGATAGCATCCACTTTGGCCTGTAGGGGACTGATAGTTCCTTGACCCACCTGGTGTCCAAGGTAAGTCACTCTGTTTAGGCCTATTTGACACTTCTTAGTCTTAACAGTTAGTCCTGCCTCCCTTATACGCTCGAAGACATTTTGTAGATGTTCCAGGTGTTCTGCCCAGGAATCCAAAAATATGGCCACATCGTCAAGGTAGGTGACTGCATATTCTCCTAATCCCGCTAGGAGACCATCTACAAGTCCTTGGAAGGTGGCGGGTGCATTTCACAGCCCGAAAAGGAATACATTAAATTCATACAGCCGGACATGTGTGGTGAAGGCTGACTTTTCCTTGGCAGATTCATCTAGCGGTACCTGCCAGAACTCCTTGGTTAAGTCCAAGGTAGAGATGAACTGGGCCCGTCCGTTCATCTGTGCGTGGCATTGGATAGTTGTCTGGGCGAGTTACAGCATTTATCTTACGGTAGTCCATGCAAAAACACATCTCCCCATCTGATTAGGGAACTAGAACCACTGGAGATGCCCATGCACTGCCAGAGGGGCGGATTACCCCCATCTGTAGCATATCCTGGATCTCCCGTTCTATGGCAGTTTTAGCTTGAGGAGACACCCGGTAAGGTTGGACTTTAACTGGGTGAGCATTACCTGTGTCAATGGAGTGGTATGCCCGTTCAGTCAGTCCTGGGGTGGCTGAGAATGTCGGCGTGTAGCTAGTGCACAGCTCCTGGATCTGTTGTCGCTGCATACGCTGTATCTGGGCCTGAGGACCTCTGGTGTGATTTCGGTGCAATGAACTGTAATCTGTTGGGGTTCTTGGGGCAGTTGGCCTTCACATGCCCCGGCTCATTACATTTAAAACATCGTCCAGCTGATGGATCACTGGGGCGAGGCGGGTTGCTGGAGAATGTTGTGGCGGGACGATAAGGTGGCTGGAGGGTTCCTCGGGGGTAGTTGGGGCCTTGGGCTGCCCCCGGTAGTAGGGTGTGGTCTGAGGTTGTCCCTTCTGGTATCCGCTCCAACAGCGACCAGTTTTTTTCTTTTCTGCTACCTCCACCTGTTAGGATATAGATATTCAGGCCTGTCTGTAAAGGCCTATACTCTAGGAATTTAGGTGTATTCTTATCATTTGGCTAATTATAGAGGTATAAAAGAAAGAATCAAAATCACTATCTGCTGGTGTAAGGGCCTTCTGTTACTGTGACAGTCTGAGGCCCTGTTCTTAGGCTAAGGCCTTTGGCTAAGCAGCAGAGGCAGCCATAAGCTGGGAAGCGACCGGTCACCTCCTCACATTCCAAACTAGTCACATTGAAATAAGGGGCTATTGGGCTGTTAGGCACTATCAGGACAGGATTGTGTTCCTATCACCTCCAGAGAAAGGGAAGTGCCTAGAAAATGTAAAAGGAAACTTAGTTTGATAGCATCCTGTCTGGCAAGAACTCACTTATCAATAGCTGGGATGTGAAATCCTCCCTTTTGTATTTTTTTGTCATCATAGTTCCCACTTTGCTGTTGTTTGTCTGTATAATCTCTGTCTGGTTCTGTGATTGTTCCTGTCTGCTGTATAATTAATTTTGCTGGGTGTAAACTAATTAAGGTGGTGGGATATAATTGGTTACATAATCATGTTACAATATGTTAGGATTGGTTAGTTAAATTTCAGGAAAATGATTGGTTAAGGTATAGCTAAGCAGAACTCAAGTTTTACTATATAATCTGTAGTCAATGAGGAAGTGAGTGGGTGTGGGTGGGGGTGGGGGTGTGAGATGGGAACAGGGAATGGGGGTAAGGAAATTGCAATCATGTTTTGCTAAAGGGGGAGATGGGAACAGGGAATGTGGGTAAGGAAGTTAGAATCATGTTTGGCTAAGGGTAGGAATGGGAACAGGGACACAGGTGTAAGGCTCTGTGGTGTCAGAGCTGGGAAGGAGGATACTAAGGAAGGAAACTGGAATCATGCTTGCTGGAAGTTCACCCCAATAAACATCGAATTGTTTGCACCTTTGGACTTCGGGTATTGTTGCTCTCTGTTCATGTGAGAAGGACCAGGGAAGTAAGTGGGTGAAGGAATATGCCCCCTAACACCACCCATTTGGCTCCAATCTCCCCCGCCTCGATTACAGTTTTGGGCTTCCCATCTTGGATGTATCTTTCTATTTCCTCAGGAACATCCTCTAAGAACTGCTCCATTTGCATTAGGAAGGGCAAATCTTCTGGAGATTTCACACCTGCTCCTGATATCCAGGCATCCCAATGTTTCACAATGTGGTAGGCTTGTCGGGTAAATGACACGTCTGGTTTCCACCTTAGGGCTCTGAACCGCCAACGGGAGTACTCGGGGGTTAGCCCCATTCTGACTCTCGCCTTGGTTTTAAACCGTTCATACTGGTTCATGTGGTCCTTAGGCATTTCAGCCGCCACCTCAGCTAAGGGTCCACTGAGCTGTGACCTCAGCTTTGTATTGGTCTGTAGAGATGCTGTACAAAGGCAGGCCTTTTCGAAGTTTTCTAAGAAGGCCTCGGTATCATCGCCTGCCTTGTAGGTGGGGAACTTCCTGGGATGTGAAGTGGTACCTGGAGAAGGATTGCTATTCTGCTGAGCCTTTGCCTTCTCCATCTCCAGGGTATGCTTCCTCTCTTTTTCCTTCTCAGCATGCTTCCATTAGGCAAGAGTGGCAAATGTGGGTAGCCCAATGTGTAGCAAAGCACAGGATGGACTAAGGCCTCAGGTAATTCAGTGATTTACAGGGTAAGATTATAGGGCTTCTTCTTCAGCTTCTTCTTCTCTTCAGCCCAAAACATCTTTAAAGGTAGCAGTACAGTGTCACCATCCATGTCTGCCTTTACGTCTGACTGACCCTGACAATATTTGCCCTATTGGAATCCTACCCTCTGTTTGTTGTCTACAGTGTCACCATCATTTTAACAGGTTTCAAAGTAACAGCCGTGTTAGTCTGTATTCGCAAAAAGAAAAGGAGTACTTGTGGCACCTTAGAGACTAACCAATTTATTTGAGCATGAGCTTTCGTGAGCTACAGCTCACTTCATCAGATACATACCGTGGAAACTGCAGCAGACTTTATATATACACAGAGAATATGAAACAATACCTCCAACAAAGCCCGTTGCCAATTGTGCCCACATATCTATTCAGGGGACACCATCACAGGGCCTAATAACATCAGCCACACTATCAGAGGCTCGTTCACCTGCACATCCACCAATGTGATTTATGCCATCATGTGCCAGCAATGCCCCTCTGCCATGTACATTGGTCAAACTGGACAGTCTCTACGTAAAAGAATAAATGGACACAAATCAGATGTCAAGAATTATAACATTCATAAACCAGTCGGAGAACACTTCAATCTCTCTGGTCACGCAATCACAGACATGAAGGTCACTATCTTAAAACAAAAAAACTTCAAATCCAGACTCCAGCGAGAAACTGCTGAATTGGAATTCATTTGCAAATTGGATACTATTAATTTAGGCTTAAATAGAGACTGGGAGTGGCTAAGTCATTATGCAAGGTAGCCTATTTCCTCTTGTTCCCCCCCCCCCCCAGATGTTCTGGTTTAACTTGGATTTAAACTTGGAGAGTGGTCAGTTTGGACGAGCTATTACCAGCAGGAGAGTGAGTCTGTGTGTGTATGGGGGTGGGTTTTTGGAGGGGGGTGAGGGAGTGAGAGAACCTGGATTTGTGCAGGAAATGGCCTAACTTCATTATCATGCACATTGTGTAAAGAGTTGTCACTTTGGATGGGCTATCACCAGCAGGAGAGTGAATTTGTGTGGGGGGGTGGAGGGTGAGAAAACCTGGATTTGTGCTGGAAATGGCCTAACCTGACGATTACTTTAGATAAGCTATTACCAGCAGGACAGTGGGGTGGGAGGAGGTATTGTTTCATATTCTCTGTGTATATATAAAGTCTGCTGCAGTTTCCACGGTATGTATCTGATGAAGTGAGCTGTAGCTCACGAAAGCTCATGCTCAAATAAATTGGTTAGTCTCTAAGGTGCCACAAGTACTCCTTTTCTTTTTACCATCATTTTAGTCTTTTTGATTGCAGCGAATCCTGCACCCTGACTTCACATCCTTTATTCCTTCCAACTTCTTCATTGGTCTGGAAATCATTACACCTGACATTACTGGGTCTGGAACACATCGAGGGTCTCACCCCTCCACTTTGCTCATTCTCTCCTGGAGCTCATATGCATATGCCCAGACAGTTTCACCAGGCTCCTGCTTGCTCTCAAATAACTCTTTTAGTCTGGTTCCAATAGGTGCCTTTGTGAGAGATTAAGTTACCAATCTGCCTGAGGTATCAGGTGATCAGGCTGAGGCCACAGGATCGTTAGGGAAGGAGATGATGGAGGACACCAAGTAACTGAGTTTAAAGCTTTATTAATAAAATAAAGTAAAATAACAGCGGAGAGGGCTGAGGGATTCCCACATCACTCAGAGGAAGGAAGAAAGCGTTAATGTCCCAGCCCTAATCCACTTTCATACTCAGACATGCACTACTCGAGGCTGGCCAAACCCGGGTGTAACGTACGAAGAATCGGGTGGAGAGGTGGATGGGAATTCTGTGCTGTGCACAGGTCATCCAGGGTCCACTGTTGATCTCCAACTTGCTTCAGCTCTCGGGAGGGTTTTAAGTCCTGGGTTCTTCTTGGGGCATTTCGTCCAGGGACCTTTGTCCGCTGTACTCTTTGTATCAGTCCAAACCGGCCTTCCGAGGCTTCCTTGGCTTCCCCAAAACACATCGGCTTCAGGGTTGTTATGTTCCCATTCACAGACCTTTGCATTCTCACTAGTTTTTGCAATCCCCTGCAGTCCTGTTCAGTTTACTGCTCTGTTCTCACAGCTGGTTGGAATTGGAATCCAGGCCCCCATCTTTCTTGGCATCAGAGAGTCTGCTTGGGTGCATTGGCCTTGAGCGGCTGGAGTCAGCTTCTTTTCTTCGGACCTAGTTGGATCGTCGAGTTAACCCGTCCCTTTCTCCCTTCCTCCCCTTTTGGCCTCTTGCAACTTGCAAAGGAATCTTTCACTCCACACTCACACCTTCAACCCCTCCCAAAATCCTTTCCCATGCATATGCCTATATAGGCGTCAGGGATATACAATGCTAATGCTTACTACATGAGCTGGGTCCGCCAGGCTCCCGGGGAGGGACTGGAATGGGTCTCTTTTATAAGCACCGCTGGGAGTCTAATATACTACCTTGATTCAATGAAAGGGCGATTCACCATCTCCAGGGATGACTCCAAGAGTGAGCTGTATCTGCAAATGGCCGGCCTGAAGCCCGAGGACACCGCCCGGTATTACTGTGCGAGAGACACAGTGACACCAAACCGGTTTGCGATCGTACAAAAACCCAGGCTGCGGAATCGCCCTTCTCCCGGCGGCCACACGGGGGCAGCAGCCACACCCCCTGCTTCGGGCTCGGGCAGGAGACCCGGCACCCGGGGGAACGGGACACAAACCTCCCGCCAGTTTAACCCTTCCGTTCCCAGGCAACGTTTCTCCCCTTCCTGCCCAGAGCCCCGCTGGTCCTGGGGTTCAGGGATCCCTCGCTTCATCTGTGAACCCCAATCCGGAGTGAGTCCTGTTCTGAATCACTCTCCCCTCGCAGACCTGGCACCTTGCCTCTCCCGGGCCAACCTCGGTGTCAGACTCACAGGCCAGCATCTGTCAGTGTAAAGGGGACAAGCACATTGGGGTTTGCATCAGATCCAAAGGTTGGAGCCAATTGCTCCTGGGGCCAAATCCGCCGCTAGTATAAAGTCACCGCAACTGCTTTCACTAGACTCGAGTTACTCCTGATTTACACCAGGGATGTTTATGGCATTAATGTAGTGGAAGGTAATTAGTTAATTATAACCGATGTGGGGCCCCTCCCAGTGGCATCTCTGCCCTTCACAAACGTTTATTGCCTTTATCCCCACAACGCCGCCATGAGGCGGGGAACTATCACAGCCCCAGGTTCAAAAAGTGGGACTGAGGCAGAGAGAGATGGAGGCTGGGATATGGCATTGGGCCATTCAGAGTCCAGGCGGGGCTGTGGGGCAGACAGGGCCGGCTCTCGGTTTTGTGCTGTCCCAAGCAAAAAAATTTTTGGGTGCTCCCCGTTTTTTTGGCTTTTACACATTTGCACTTTGCAATTTTCTTTTTGTTTTGACTGTTTAAAATTTTAAAAAATGAAAACAGAATTTGTAGTTAGTGAAATAAAACAATTTCCTACTAGTGTACTCATTAACACCAGCACCCAAGCAAAGGAACTTCCACTCCTCCCCTTGGAGCCACCAAAGCCTGGCGAAAATGGAGAGATGGCCCAGCTGCTGCTTCCCCCAGCCACTGGGCCAGTGACCCTGCCAAAGAAGGAGATTCAGCTGATTTGGCAAATCCGTGCTGGCTAGTCCTCATCATCCACTAGGAGCTTACAAATGCGTTGTTTAGTAATTTGTTCCAGCCCCTTTCCAGGATCGAAGTTGGGCTGACTGGTGCTTCATTGGACCTCTTCCTAAAGATGGCAAATGTCAAACCTTTCTCCAGTCCTCTGGCACCTAACTGGAGGAAAGGAGCAACTGATCCAGGGGCATCCAAAGCCGGGCCCCTGCAGTTGGTCATTTAAGACCCACAAAAGGGTACCTGGCCATGCACCTTCAGCCAAACTCCACCGGCATGGAGCCCCATGGAGCCCCCAGGGCTCAGAGGGCAGAGCTGAGTCCCGCAGCACCAGAACAGCCAGGGAGCAGGGATGGTGCCCAGAGCCTGGGGACAGGCTGGTGTCGAGACACCCGGGTCCCGATGCTGGACCAGTCCCAGGCGAGTTGGCCCGGAGGGGGTGGGAAGCAGCTTTGGACTGGTCAGTCCCGAGTCCAGGGGCAGCTCTGTGCACCAGGCCAGCTGTTTGCAGTGAAGTTTGGCTCAGCAGGGCCGGAGGAGGCCGCCCAGCCCATGCCACGGGTGGCGTCTCCTCCTCTCAGGGGTGGCTCCGGGCCCGGCCCCTCCCTCTGCCTCTGTGGCGGTGGCTCACTGGCAGGGCCGGCTCTAGGTTTTTTGGCACCCTAAGCATGTAAGCTTGCTTTGCTGGTGCCTAGAGCTGGTCCTGGGGGCAGAGATCATCCAGCACCAGAATAAACCCCACACCACTGAGCCTGGGAATGTGGCACTGCTGGGACTTTCCAAAGAGACTCCAGCATTTTTTTTCATCCATTTGACAGCTGGAAATCACAGCCCTTGTGTAAACGGTGCAGCTCAGGGTCCTGGCCCCAATAAAGTTCCACAATGTCACAGAGTCACCATGGAGATAAAAGGCCCCGCCCCTCAGCCCCCGATGACATCACAGCCCAGCGCTGGCCCTCAGGGCATTGGGGACAGTCACGTGGCGAAGGGCTGTGGACAGGGACACGGTGGGATTTCATGGGGTCGCTCAGGGGGAGGCGGCTCCCGAGGGAGAAGCAGAGGCCCGTGGGTGGGGGGCCAGGGGGGCACGAGGGTCACAGCGCGCAGCTCCCACTGAGTGAGATACGGCCCCGGCCTCCCCAAAGTCTCGCCTAGTCTAGTTTGGAGGTAGGGATGAAGGTTGAGGGCTAATATTAAAACTCAGATTAGAATTTACATTCAGGGTTAGAACTGTACCCTGGGTAAAGTCCGGATTTGGGGCTCTAAGTCAGGTATTCATGTAGTTTTCTGGTTCAGACATATATGAAGGTGGCGTTTATCCTCAGGGTCACGGTTAGGTGGGGGAGCTAGAGGAGGGATAAAGAAGATGCCAGTTTCTCTCCTTATGGTCGAGTAGGAAGCTCCGACTGAGACAAGGGTTAGGTACCACAGAGACAAAGCGCCGCCTCTTCTCTCGGCCCCACACAAAGGAACTGAGTTCGGGCTAGGAACTGGCGGGGGTCTCTTATAAGGAGCGGGGCATGCAAATGAGGGTGAGAGTTTCCTGTTTAAATCTGTCCCTCTCTCTGCCCAGGCTGCACCGGGAGACACAATCCGCAGCCCCCCGGGTCTCTGCAGTCACCAGCCAGTCCCCGGAGAACTTTCCCCTTCAGCACCTGGGGAAATGAAGCTTTGGTTGTACCTGGTTCTCATTGCAGCATCTCCAAAAGGTCCATTCTCCCTTTCCATGTACTGGGGAGGCGGGGGGTTATTGTGCTATTTCCCGAGGTCCTCATGTTCCGCATAATTAATTGTTATTCCCAGATGCCCGGTCCCAGCTGCAGCTGGTGGAGTCCGGAGGGGATGTGAAAAAGCCCGGAGACTCTCTCCGCCTCTCCGGCAAAGCCTCCAGGTTCACGTTCAGCAGCTACTGGATGAGCTGGGTCCCCCAAGCTCCCGGGAAGGGGCTGGAGTAGGTCGCCCAGATTCATGGCTGTAGCATATAGGACAGTGACTCGGTAAAAGGGCGATTCGCCGTCTCCAGAGATGACCCCAACAGCCTGTTCTACCTGCAGCTGAACCTGCCTGAAGCCCGAGGACACCGCCCGGTCTCACTGAGCGAGAGACCCAGCGAGGGGAATCCCGACCGGGCTCACACAAAAACCCGAGCGGCAGAACCGCCCTTCTCCCGTGCGCCGCGAAGGGGCAGCACTTCCACAGACAGCCCAGCCCTGGGCACAGGAATGGGACCTACAGCCAGAGTGAAAAACAAATCCGTGCTCAGGTTTCAGAGCTCAATATCCATCTACAGAGCCAGAGACTCCTGGGACTGGAGGGGACCTCGGGAGGTCATCTCGTCCCGCCCCCTGCACTCATGGCAGGATTCAGTATTATCTAGACCATCCCTGGCAGGTGATTGTCCAACCTGCTCTTAAAAATCTTCCCTGATGGAGATTCCACAACCTCCCTGGAAATTGATTCCAGTGCTTAACCACCCTGCCAGTTAGGAAGTTTTTCCGAATGTCAAACCTCCCTTGATGCAATTTAAGCCCATTGCTTCTTGTCCTATCCTCAGAGGTTTAAGAGAATAATTTGTCTCCCTCCTCCTTGTACTCCTCCTTTTATGTACTTGCAAACTTATCACATCCCAGCAACCGGATGAATGTAACACGAACCTCCCGTCAGTTTTAACCCTTCCGTTCACGGACAATATCTCTCCCCTTCCTTCCCAGAGCCCCGCTGGGTGCAGAGATCCCTCGTTTCATCTGTGAACCCCAATCTGGAGTGAGTCCTGTTCTGAATCACTCTCCTCTCGGAGACCTGGTGCCTCTGCTCTCTTGGGGCCCGTCTCTGTGTCAGACTCACAGGACCCCTCCTGTTGGTGTAAAGGAGACAAGCGCATTGAGGGATTGATCCAGTGCCAATCAGAGACAACGGGATTCATTCTCTTGCCCTCCTTTGGGTTTGTATCACACCCAACGGATGGAGAAAATTCCTCATGGGGCCAAATCTTCAGCTAGCGTAAAGTCTCTGCAACTGCTTTCACTGGATTCATAGACTCATAGATATTAATGTCAGAAGGGACAATTATGATCATCTAGTCTGACCTCCTGCACAATGCCGGCCACAGAATCTCACTCACCCACTCCTGCAATAAACCACTCACCAATGTCTGAGCTATTGAAGTTCTCAAATCATAGTTTAAAGACTTCTAGGTGCAGAGACTCCTCCAGCAAGTGACCTGTGCCCCATTCTGCAGAGGAAGGTGGAAAACCCCCAGGGCCTCTTCCAATCTGACCTGGAAGAAAATTCCTTCCCGACCCCAAATATGGTGATCAGCTGAATCCTAAGCATGTGGGCAATGTTTGCCAGCCAGATACCCAGGAAAGAATTCTCTGTAGTAACTCAGATCCCACCCCATTTAACATCCCATCACAGGCCTTTGGGCCTATTTACCATGAATGGTTAAAGATCAATTAATTGCCAAAATCATGTTATCCCATTATACCATCTCCTCCATAAATTTATTGAGTTTAATCTTGAAGCCAGATAGGTCTTTTGCCCCCACTGCTTCCCTTGGAAGGCTGTTCCAGAACTTCACTCCTCTGATGGTGAGAAACCTTTGACTAATTTCAAGTCTAAACTTCCAGATGGCCAGTTTATATCCATTTGTTCTTGCGTCCACATTGGTACTAAGCTTCAATAATTCCTCTCCCTCCCTGGTATTTATCCCTCTGATATATTTATAGAGAGCAATCCTATCTCCCCTCAGCCTTCTTTTGGTTAGGCTAAACAAGCCAAGCTCCTTGAGTCTCCTTTCATAAGACAGGTTTTCCATTCCTCGGATCATCCTAGTAGCCCTTCTCTGTACCTGTTCCAGTTTGAATTCATCCTTCTTAAACATGGGAGACCAGAACTGCACACTGTGTTCCAGGTGAGGTCTCACCAGTGCCTTGTATAACGGTACTAACACCTCCTTATCTCTACTGGAAATACCTCGCCTGATGCATCCCAAGACCGCATTAGCTTTTTTCACAGCCATGTCACATTGGCGGCTCATAGTCATCCTGTGATCAACCAATACTCCAAGGTCCTTCTCCTCCTCTGTTACTTCTAATTGATGTGTCCCCAGTTTATAACTAAAATTCTTGTTATTAATCCCTAAATGCATGACCTTACACTTCTCACTATTAAATTTCATCCTATTACTATTACTCCAGTTTACAAGGTCATCCAGATCCTCCTGTGTGATATCCCGGTCCTTCTCTAAATTGGCAATACCTCCCAGCTTTGTATCAGCTGCAAACTTTATTAGCACACTCCCACTTCTTGTGCTGAGGTCAGTAATAAAAAGATTAAATAAGATTGGTCCCAAAACCAATCCCTGAGGAACTCCACTGGTAACCTCCCTCCAGCCCGATAGTTCACCTTTCAGTATGACCCACTGTAGTCTCCCCTTTAACCAAATTCCTTATCCACCTTTCAATTTTCATATTGATCCCCATCTTTTCCAATTTAACTAATAATTCCCCATGTGGCACCGTATCAAATGCCTTACTGAAAACTAGGTAAATTAAATCCATTGAGTTTTCTTTGTCTAAAAAATGTTACTTTCTCAAAGAAGGAGATCAGGTTGGTTTGGCACAATCTACCTTTTGTAAAACCATGTTATATTTTGTCCCAATTACCATTGACCTCAATGTCCTTAACTACTTTCTCCTTCAATTTTTTTTTCCCAAGACCTTGCATACTACAGTTGTCAAACTAACAGGACTGTAGTTACCTGGATCACTTTTTCCCCCCTTTCTTAAAAATAGGATCTATGTTAGCAATTCTCCAGTCATACGGTACAACCCCTGAGTTTACAGATTCATTAAAAATTCTTGCTAATGGGCTTGCAATTCCATGTGCCAATTCCTTT
The DNA here is from genome assembly GCF_965152235.1 of Eretmochelys imbricata. Lineage (NCBI taxonomy): Eukaryota > Metazoa > Chordata > Testudines > Cheloniidae > Eretmochelys > Eretmochelys imbricata. The sequence continues at coordinate 41,178,276 of NC_135584.1, read as the reverse complement.
AATATTCTTGGATGAAGATTATCTGAGCCCCCCGATTTAGTCCCATTAAGCTGTTTTGAGTTTTGCTTCTACCTCAGATATGGTAATATCTACCTCCATATCCTCATTCCCATTTGTCATGCTGCCATTATCCCTAAGATCCTCATTAGCCTCTTTAAAGACTTAAAGCAAAGTATTTGTTTAGATATTGGGACATGCCTAGATTATCCTTAAACTCCACTTCATCCTCAGTGTTTAGCGGTCCAACTTCTTCTTTCTTTGTTTTCTTTTTATAAAGCTATAGAACCTTTTACTATTGGTTTTAATTCCCTTTGCAAGGTCCAACTCTACTTGACTTTTAGCCTTTCTCACTTTATCCCTACATGTTCTGGCCTCAATAAGGTAGCTTTCCTTGCTGATCCCTCCCATCTTCCACTCCTTGTAGGCTTTCTGCTTTTTCTTAATCACCTCTCTGAGATGTTTGCTCATCCAGCTTGGTCCTGCCTATGAATTTTTTCCCCTTTCTTAGGATGCAGGCTTCTGATAGCTTCTGCAGCTTTGACTTAAAGTAATCCCAGGCCTCCTCTGCCTTTAGATCCATAAGTTCTTCAGTCCAATCCACTTCCCTAACTAATTTCCTTAATTTTTGAAAGTCAGCCCTTTTGAAATCAAAAACCCTAGTTGCAGAGGAATCCATCAGCTATCACATCTCGGAGAATCTGAGCCCTATTATTACTAGCACTTGTCCTCCAGTCGATATCTGGGAAGTTAAAGTCTCCCATGATCACGCAGTTTTCATTAGTATTTACTTCATTAAAAACATTAAAGAGGGCTCTATCCATATCCAAATTAGATCCTGGTGGTCTATAGCACACCCCAACCACGATCCCAGGGGAGGCTCTAGTAATTTTCTTCCCCAATGTAATTTTTTCCCAGACAGACTCTGTCTTATCCATCCCATCACTTCTTATTTCTTTACATTCTACCTCATCATTGATATACAATGCTACTCCACCACCTTTACCTTTATTTCTGTCTTTCCTAAACAGCACATACCCTTCAATAGTGGTAGTCCAGTCATGACGACTATTCCACCATGTTTCTGTTCTCCCTGTAATATCTGGTTTCACTTCCTGCACCAGTAGCTCTAGTTTCTCCATTTTGTTACCTAGGCTCCTCGCATTGGTATACAAAGATTTAATTTTTGCTGTTTGGCCTCGCTCACGTTCTTTACCCGATTAGACACGGACATTCTACAGCCAGTATGACCTATTAGACTGGTACCAACACTGCCCTTCCTCCTTATGTCCATTCTCCAACCCACGGCTGTATCCTTTCTTACTTTGTTGTTTTCTTCCCTCTCAATGTTAAAATCCGGCGTGGAAATTACCTGGACATCCCCCAACCAACCATCTCCCACAAATTCCTAGTTTAAAACTCTCTTAATTAGTTGTGCCAGCCTCCATCCTAGAAGTCCATTTCCCTCCCTTCTCAGATGAAGTCCATCCCGAGAGACCTGTCCTCTGTCCATGAATGCCTCCCAGTGGCCACACATCCCAACGCCCTCCTTATAGCACCACTGCCTGAGCCATCTGTGGATAGTCATAATCTTGTCACACCTTTGTTGCCCTTCTCTAGGAACAGGCAGAATCCCACTGAAGATCACCTGAGCCTCGATTTCCTTAAGCATCTTCCCCAGCCTCACATAGTCTCCCTTGATATATTCCAGCGAGAATCTATCGGTGTCATTTATTCCCACATGAAGGACGATCAGCGGATTCTTTCCCGCTCCCTTTAGGTTCCTCTTCAAGTAGACTTGAGTTACTCCAGATTTACACTCACTGGGGATCTGGCTATAACCGTGCCTTGGTGGGTCACATCTGAGAATACCAAATTCAGGACAAACTGCTGAGAAATAGGGAAAATACACCCTAAAACTGGTAGTTATTATCTCATAAGATATACCAAACCAGCAACAAAAGTAAACTGATGTTTCACCACACTAGCTGACAAGAAGTCAGAAAAGCAGTTTCCTTAGCTTTTCCAGTGCTTGTATCACCACCAAAACCACTAGACTTAAAGATGAGTGGTTCTTTAAAACAATTTCATCAAATAAAATCCAGATAACGTCACACCCCAAATGCAAAATTGATGCAGGAAGGGGTGTCCCAGGCACTGCTGAATGCATCGTTGGATCTTCCCATTCTTAGTTCTGTATTACTACAGCTTCTAGCCCAATAGTAGAAGTGTTAGTGTATAACAGAAATCATAGAATCATGAAAGATCAGGGTTGGAAGAGCCCTCAGGAGGTCATCTAGTCCAACCCCCTGCTCAAAGCAGGACCAACACCAACTAAATCATCCCAGCCACGGCTTTGTCAAGCTGGGCCTTAAAAACCTTTAAGGATGGAGATTCCACCACCTCCCTAGGTAACCCATTCCAGGGCTTCACCACCCTCCTAATGAAATAGCGTTGCCTTATATCCAACCTAAACCTCCCGCACTGCAACTTGAGACCATTGCTTCTTGTTCTGTTATCTGCCACCACTGAGAACAGCCTAGCTTCATCCTCTTTGGAACCCCCCTTAATCATTTTCATTGCCCTCCGCTGGACTCTCTCCAATTTGTCCACATCCCTTCTGTAGTGGGGGGAACAAAACTGGACGTAATACTCCATGTGTGGCCTCACCAGTGCCAAATAGAGGGGAATAATCACTTCCGTCCATCTGTTGGCAATGCTCCTACTAATACAGCCCAACTCGCCATTGGCCTTCTTGGCAACGAGGGCACGCTGCTGACTGATATCCAGCTTCTCATCCACTGTAATCCCCAGGTATTTCTCTGCAGAACTGCTGCTTAGCCAGTTGGTCCCCAGCCTGTAACAGTGCTTGGGACTCTTCCTTCTGAAGTACAGGACTCTGCACTTGTCCTTGTTGAAACTCATCAGATTGATTTTGGCCCAATCCTCTAATTTGTCTAGGCCACTCTGGACCCTATCCCTACCCTCCAGTGTATCTACCTCTCCCCGCAGCTTAGTGTCATCTGAGAACTTGCAGAGGGTGCAATCCATCCCATCATCCAGATCATTGGTAAAGATGTTGAACAAAACTAGTCCCAGGACCAACCGCGGGGCACTCTGCTTGATACCGGCTGCCAACTAGACATCAAGACATTGATCATTACTCACTGAGCCCGACAATCTAGCCAGCTTTCTATCCACCTTATAGTCCATTCATCCAATCCATACTTTTTTAACTTGCTGGCAAGAATATTGTGGGAGACCATATCAAAAGCTTTGCTAAAGTCAAGATATATCACATCCACTGCTTTCCCTATATTCACAGAGCCAGTTATCTCATTATAGAAGGCAATCAGGTTGGTCAGCCATGACTTACACTTGGTTAATCCATGTTGACTGTTTCTAATCACCTTCCTCTCATCCAAGTTCTTCAAAATGGATTCCTTGAGGACCTGCTCCATGATTTTACCAGGGACTCAAGTGAGGCTGACCTGTCTGTAGTTCCCCGGGTTCTCTTTCTTCCCTTTTTAAAATTTGGGCACTATATTTGCCTTTTTCCAATCGTCCGGGACCTCCCCCTATTGCTACAAATTTTCAAAGAGAATGGCCAATGGCTCTGCAATCACATCAGCCAACTCCCCCTGCATCCTCGGATGCATTAGATCTGGACCCAGGGACTTCTGCATGTCCAGCTTTTCTAAATAGTCCTTAACCTGTTCTTTCACCAGTGAGGGCTGCTCACCTACTCCCCATACTGTGTTGCCCAGTGCAGCAGTCGGGGAGCTGACTGTGTTTGTGAAGACCGAGGCAAAAAAAGCATTGAGTACTTCAGCTTTTTCCACATCATCTGTCACTGTGTTGCCTCCCCCATTGAGGAAGGGTCCCACACATTCCTTGACCTTCTTCTTGTTGCTAACATACCTGTAGACACCCTTCTTGTTACCCTTCACATCTCTTGCTAGCTGCAACTCCAGTTTGCCTTGGCCTTCCTGATTACACCCCTGTATTGCTGTAGCAATATTTTCATACTCCTCCCTCTTCATCTGTCCAAATTTCCACTTCTTGTCAGCTTCCTTTTTGCTTTTAAGTTCCCTGAAGATTTCACTGGGAAGCCAAGCTGGTCACCTGCCATATTTGCTATTCTTTCCGCACATCGGGATGGTTTGTTCCTGCGCCTCACTAAGGCTTCTTTAAATACAGCCAGCTCTCCTGGCCTCCTTTCCCCCTCATATTAGCCTCCCAGGGGATCCTTAAGTTTCTTAAGGGAGTCTAAGTCTGCTTTTCTGAAGTCCAGGGTCCGTATTTTGCTACTCTCCTTTCTTCCTTTCGTGAGGATCCTGAACTTGACCATCTCATGGTCACTGCTGCCTACGTTGCCTCCACTTCTACTTCCCCTACCAATTCTTCCCTGTTTGTGAGCAGCAGGTCAAAAGGAGCACGGCCCCTAGTCGGTTGCTCCAGCACTTGCACCAGGAAGTTGTCCCCAACACTCTCCAAAAACTTCCTGGATTGGCTGTGCACTGCAGTATTGCTCTCCCAGGAGATGTTAGGGCGATTGACGTCCCCCATTAGTACGAGGGCCTGTGATCTGGAAACTTCACTTAGTTGTCTGAAGAAAGCCTCGTCTACCTCATCCTTCTGATCCCGTGGCCTATACCACACGCCCACCACGACGTCCCCCTTGTTGCTCTCGCCTCTGAACTTAACCCAAAGACTCTCAACAGGCTTTTCTCCATTTTCAAACTGGAGCTCTGAGCATACAATGCAACTCTTACATACAATGCAACTCCTCCACCTTTCCTCCCCTGCCTGTCCTTCCTGAACAGTTGATACCCATCCGTGACACTGCTCCAGTCATGTGAACTGCCCCACCAAGTTTCTGTTATTGCAATCACATCATAGTTCCTTGATTGTGCCAGGACTTCCAATTTTTCCTGCTTGTTTCCCAGGCTTCTTGCTTTCCTGTACATGCACCTAAGCTAATTAGCCAAATGGCTTATCGAAATCATGTTTGACTAAAACAGGATGTTTCTTTGTAAAGTTCATTGTGGAAGTAACAAGGTGATAGAATTTCTTTACAAACCCAAGGTAAAACTTGGTTAGACCAATAGTAGATTGGATCTGCTCTTGCAGCATGATTCCTGTATGTTTCATGTGATCTTGCCCTAAGCTAATGAAAATAGCTAATTTATTTATACAAGTTCTAGCAAATGTTTGGAACCCAATTCTTATCAAGTCAATGTAGATATTAATGTTCTCCAAAGTGTAGTGTAGGAATCTTGGCATTTAGTCATGGAAGCAAGATGGTAACGTGCCTCAGTTTCCCTTTTCATACAGCACATTAGGTCTGCAATGTCTTTTTTCCTGTGTACAGTTTCAAGACTAGTTACAGGCCCTACCTGTGAAATATCAATATCACAAGGTCTTTTAACGTAAAGTGTGATCTTATGTATCACTTCCAACATGTTCAAAGGTTTTTCCAAATGATTAGGCACGTTGTACATTTTCATAGTTTTTGGTATCAGCAAAACATTAGTCACAAGAGTTAACATTAGCATTAATATGAACATTAAATTAATTACAAGTGTACATTTCCAATCATTTTTGTCATGCCACACCTTTGGCTCAGTACCATTGGGGTTTTGGCATTTTAGGGTTAACCGGTGGCTTTTATTTGAAAGGTTTAGTCTTTCCCTTCCTCTCCTGTTCTGGGGGCGGGGGTGGGGGGGGGGGGAGGCGGGTGTCAAAATCTGAGCTCTTTTGTGCAACAGAATCCATTGTCTGGCTGGGTGTGTCCTCTTTGCTAAGGCCTATGGGCAAGTCTTTCTCTAATAACAATAATAATAACAACTAATAATAATTCCAAGGCTGGACTCTGTCTTAAAGAGATACCATCCATTTTCAGTAGCATGTTAGACCCAAGGTTCTTTTATCCTTCCATTACCAACCTCTGCTTCCACATGGAATCAGATGTTAGGTTCACTAAGAGACTGAAAGATATATCTAAAGTATTTAGAGATGAAATTTTGCCTACTATCCCCTGTATTCTCAAGAGATTAACTGCACCGCTGTCTTGGTCTGTAGATTCAGCTACGCAGTCTTCTCTCCGAACCTGAGACTCAGACTCTTCCCTCCAAGAGTCAACACCGTGACATCCCTGTTCCAACAACATTGTTTCCCCAACAGGCTGGCCAAGCTCAGTCACTTGGTTATAGGGCTGTTCAACATCCCAAACAATTTTTATTCCATCTGAGACCTTTTAGGCGATCCACACTGGATTTTTCAAAAGCAAGCTCATGGATCCATACATATCTGAAAGACTCTGGCAGTTAGGAACTGAAACTCCCTTAATCAAATCACTTCCACACCTCTCAGTTACAGCAAACTGCTCACAAAATCTACCATGGCAAAAACTGCCATGAGGATTCTTCTCCTTAGGAGCTCCTTTAAGGAACAATTCCGCTTTATCTTGCTCCACAGACGCATTGCTCTGCTGAGCCACAACCAACTCCTTCTGAATTTCATTTAAACCCAGAATCACCTCTGGCCCATCTAGAGGAGTTTTATACAACCCCCTTTCAGGCAAGCTGCTAGACTCCATAGTTAAAAGGTTAGAGGCGCTCTCTTTCCCTTTGCAGCCCTTCTTGCTGGCAACACTGCAAGTTACCAAGCTCACACACACAAGCTTTGGAATTATTTCCTTCATGTTAAAATTTTCCACATTGTCAGTGGGTAGCACAGTCAAATCATCTTCATGCTCTCCTGGTGCCCTGGTCATGATATCAACCTGGTTAAACAGAGTTGCCATACCCCCAGCAACACACGAGAACAGGCAAAATAGAAGCACCAGAATCGCCTGGTCCCTTGTTAAGACACTCGCTGGACACTATGTTATGACACTAGCTACTATCTATCTATCTAGCTATCTATCTAATCTAATCTAATCTATCTATCTATCCTTAATTCTCTAGTTACGGGTCTTCCTCCTTGTCTTGGATCCCCAGCCCCAGACAGTGTGACCGCTCGGGGAAGGAGTTGCTGTTTCTTATAAGGAAGTGGATATGCAAATAAAGGTGTCAGTTTCCTGTTTAAATCTGAGGCTCTCTCTGGCCAGGCTACACCCAGATTCACAATCCGCGGCCCCCTGTGTCTGCCAGTAACCAGCCAATCCGGTGAGAACTTTCCCCTCCAGCGCCAGGGAAAATGAGGCTTTGGCTCCACTATGTTCTCATTATAGCAGCTTTGGAAGGTAATTTCTCCCCCTAAATGCATTGCAGCGGCAGAGGAAGATTGCATTATTGCTATGCGTACTCATATAATTTATAACATGGTTTATTCCCAGGTGTCCGCTCGCAGATCCAGCTGGTGGAGTCTGGAGGGGATGTGAAAAATCCTAGAGACTCTCTCCGCCTCTCCTGCAAAGCCTCCGGCTTCACCTTCAGCAGCTACGAAATGAGCTGGGTTCCCCTAGGCTCCCGGAAAGGGGCTCGAGTGGGTCGCTCTTATAAGCACCGGTGAGAGTACTTACTACCTCGATTCAGTGAAAGGGCGATTCACCATCTCCAGGGATAACGGCAAGAGTGAGCTGTATCTGCAAATGACCGTCCTGAAGCCCGAGGACACCGCCCGGTATCACTGTGCGAGAGACACAGTGAGGGGAAGCCGGTCTGAGCTCAGACAAAAGCCTTCCCCTGAAGTAATGAGAGAAGTAGTCTGGTGTTGGGGGCGCCCAAGCTCTATAAGTGAAAATGAGATCAGTTCTGGGAAAGGGGCTAGCAACAACAAACCCTTTTTATTCTCATTATTGTTCCTCCTCCCTTAATTTTACCGAAGGTGAAGGAGTTGACACCTTTCCACAAAGACAGAACGTTCTTTTTTGGGACCCTTCCTCTTTCTTTCCTCTGCCGGGGACAAATTCTGAACCCACCCCCAGTCTCCCGGATAGTCACAGATGCACAGACTTCCAAGCCGGAAAGGAGCAGTATGATAAACTAGTTTGACCTCCGGCATAACACAGACCATAGAGCCTCAATCTGGTTCATTCGGGTTCCGTCTAGCGCCCTCTTAGTATCAGCCCGGTCAGTGACACGTTCTAGCAGAAAGACCCTGAACTCTCAGATTTGGGCACTAGTCTACACCAAGTTTGTTTGTTTGTTTGATTGATTTTTCCCCTTTGCTTAGTTGAATACTTTTCCCACCAAAGCTGGCTTTTCTGGCACAAGAAACATTTTCCTAGGAGAAAACAGATCCTGGGTTAAACGAATAAATAAATAACTCCAAAATATTCATTTTCTGGTTTAAATAACAATACAAGAAGGGGGTCAGTGAGAGAAATAGAGGAAAGGCTGCAGAAGCCCCTTCTCCCGTCCGCCACCAGGGGCAGCAATGAGCAAAGAGCACAGCCCAGCCTGGGGGACAAGACGGAAAAGGGGCACCGGAGGTTGGGAAACATCATTTTCCAACTCTGCACCTACAGAAACTGCTGCTTTGGACATAGGACCCGCCGGTGCCCTTTGACTCCGCCTCGCCTGTAAAGTCTCCGGGTTCCACTTCAGCGCTGGGTCCGTGTGGAGCGGGTCTCCAGGGCAGAGTACATGGGAAAGAGTTCACACGACACCGATTCAGCGAAACAAGGGTCATTCATTGCCTCCTGAGACAATCCCAACAACCGGCTGTATTTACAAACGAGCAGCCGGAGACCCGAGGACACAGGCCGGAATCACTGTGTGAGAGACTAGACCAGAGTCACAAAGCCCATCACCAAAACCAACGGTGGGTTCACACCGTGTTTGGGTTTTAAAATGGGCAAACCTAAGAAAAGACAGGAATTAACCCCAATAGTCAACGTTATGCCAAAGGCACCGATTTGTGCTCAGTTTTATTGTACAGAATGGAGAAGATGAAATATTTAGAATTTGATTGAACGTCCGGAGGACTGTATAAAATCGTTTCATGTTCTATATTCCTTTGCTTCTTGCAGGGATCATTGCTCTGGAGCTACCAATGCAGGAAATATAAGCAGTAATGAAGCACATAAAGTTCAGTGACAAATGCCCCTAAGGAATGTTATCATTGTTGGAGACATCCATCTATCTATCTATCTATCTATCTATCTATCTATCTATCTATCTACCTATCTATCTGTCTGTCTGTCTGTCTGTCTGTCTGTCTGTCTGTCTGTCTCTCTCTCTCTCTCTCTCTCTGTCTCCAATGTGTGTGAATGAGTTTGGGGAGATGAAAGGGAACATGAGTGGTAATGGGAATGGAAATCTGTGTTTCAGCGTGAATGCTTATACTTGTCTGAATGGAAGTGGGAATGGAAATACTTTTGTTCTTTTTGTTGTTATCCCTCAATATTACATCACGGGGATGCTGTGAAAACATGTAGCGTTCCTATCACACAAGTTCTTTAAACACAACCAGGAGAAAACTTCTGTCTGCACTTTATTGCTAATTAATAATTAACGAAGTAAATGATCTTGAGGATGATGCTCAGCGGTGATAGATTTGGTGCTGGTTGTGGTCCCAGTGCCCAAGGTCTCCAGAAGCCGGGCATGGGCGACAGGGGGTGGATCACTCGGTGATTCCCTGTTCTGTTCGTTCTCTCTGTGGCAACTAGCGTTGGTCACTGCCGGGAGACAAGATACTGGACTGGGCGGATCTTTGGTCTCACCCAGTCTGTCCGTTTTATGTTCTTAACTATAGTCTAGGATCCCATAGTCCTAGGCACGGTAAAAACACAGACCATAAAACTTCTCTCAGTCCCACCGAGTTTGCAATCAGAGTGTAAATGGGAAGTGGAGTGTGACTGGGAACAGGAATATAAATATCAGCCGTGGGTCATAATCTTCCTTCAAGGTTGCCTGACTCCTCCCTCGACTCTCCCCTCAAGAAAACTTCTCAGACAGGCCACTCTCAGGCCCTCTAATGTCAGGGAGGCTCCACTGCAAAACCTTAACTCTGTCCTCAGACTCCCCCCCCCTCCCCCCCAGCCCAGCTTCTCCCACCTGCACCCACAGGCGGGTCCCCAGACCTGGTCCAAACCACGAGCCAGGCTTGCTAAGGTCACGTTCCTTGTGTCATGGATCATGTCAATGTATCTGGTCACTACTGGGAAGGGAAAGGGGCTTCCCTCCCAAATCCCTCCCAGCGTCATGGGAAATCTACCCTCTCCAGAGGGGGGCTCAGACGAATGGATCCCTGGGACACGACCCCCCGCCACCAGAGACTGACCCCACTGACAGGACATTGCATATCCCTTGTGCGCGTGGAACGGGGCTTCAGAGCTGATAATCCCCCCCTCCTCCCCAATCCACAATATCACATTACAATAGTCAGGCCCTTAGTTCCTATGTGAGGAAATACAGTTACTGCAGGGAGCTGTTCATTCCTCCCAGGTGTGCAAAAGTATGAGGGGGACCCCAGCACCCTGTGCCCGGCGCTGCACAGACGCTCCGGACGGGACACTCTGACTCCTGCAGCCGGAGCCCTTGGGCGAGTCAATCAGATCACTGGCAGCAGGAGTGTGTCTCTTATAAAGCGGGGCATGCAAATGAGGGAGACAGTTTCCTGGTTAAATCTCTGCCTCTCTCTGCCCAGGCTGCACCCGGAGACACAATCCGCAGCCCCCTGGGTCGGTGCAGTCACCAGCCAGTCCCCTGAGAACTTTCCCCTCCAGCACCTGGGAAAATGGGATCTTTGCTCCTTGTGATTGTCTCTCTAGCAGCTCTGGAAGGTATTTTCCTCCTCTGAAGACCTGGCCGAGAAGAATATCGTGTTCTCGCTGTTTTTATACAGATATTAATGGCCTGTCTTTATTCCCAGGTGTCCGGTCCTAGACGCTGGTGGAGTCCGGAGGGGGTGTGAAAAAGCCCGGAGACTCTCTCCGCCTCTCCTGCAAAGCCTCCGGGTTCACCTTCAGCAGCTACTGGATGAGCTGGGTCCGCCAGGCTCCCGGGAAGGGACTGGAGTGGGTCGCTTATATCAGCAGCAGTGGGAGTACTATATACTACCTCGATGCAGTGAAAGGGCGATTCACCATCTCCAGGGAGGACTCCAGGAGTGAGCTGTATCTGCAAATGACCGGCCTGAAGCCCGAGGACACCGCCCGCTATTACTGTGCGAGACACACAGTGACGCCAAACCGGTTTGTGATCGCACAAAAACCCAGGCTGCGGAATCGCCCTTCTCCCGGCGGCCCCGCGCGGGGGCAGCAGCGACACCCCCCGCTTCGGGCAGGAGACCCGGCACCCGGAGGAACGGGACACAAACCTCCCGCCAGTTTAACCCTTCCGTTCCCGGACTCTGAATGGCCCATTTCCCTACCCCACAGATGGAGGGCGGGGTGTGGAAATGGGCCATTCAGGGTCCGGGCGGGGCTGGGGGGCAGAGATCACCCGGCGCCGGAATAAACCCCGCTCCGCTGCGCCTGGGGATGGGGCACCGCCGGGACTTTCCAAAGAGACTCGAGTATTTTTTCCATCCATTTGACAGCTGGAAATCACAGCCCTGGTGTGAACGGTGCAGCTCAGGATCCTGCCACAATAAACTGCCCCCATGTCACAGAGTCACCATGGAGACAAAAGGCCCCGCCCCTCAGCCCCCTATGGCATCACTCAGCCCAGCGCTGGCCCGCAGGACATTGGGGACAGTCACGTGGCTAAGGGCTGTGGACAGGGACACGGTGGGATTTCATGGGGTCGCTCAGGGGGAGGCGGCTGCCGAGGGAGAAGCAGAGGCCCGTGGGGGGGGGGGGGGGGCAGGGAGGCACGAGGGTCACGGGGCGCAGCTCCCACTGAATGAGATTCACCATCTCCAGAGACAATCCCAACAACCTGATGCATCTGAAAATGACCGGCCTGAAGCCCAAGGGCACCGCCCGCTACCACTCTCGGTTCCGGGCAATGTGTCTCCCCTGCCTGCCCAGAGCCCCGCTGGGCTGCGGTGCACAGATCCCTCGCCCCATCTGTGAACTCCAATCCGGAGTGAGTCCTGTTCTGAGTCGCTCTCCCCTCACAGACCTGGCACGTTGGCTCTCCCGGGTCCCATCCCTGTGTGTGTGGGAAAGACCCCAGGAATATTCATACCTAGACACAGGCTACAGCAACTAGATTATTCTTCCGTCCTATGGCTGGGGAATAAACAAGGAGTCTTTACACTGGTGCCTGTTGTAGATCCTAGATGGGGAAGAGAAATTAGATAATGAGCTCTTCAGTCTGGCAGACAAAGGTACAACAGGATCCAGTGCTGGAAGCTGAAGCTACACAAAGTACAGCTGGAAAGAAGGTGATTTTTTAAAAAGACATTGAGGTGAATTAACCATTGGAACAACTGATCAAGAGTCACAGTGGATTCTTCGTCAGGAGCAACTATCGCCTCTATGATTCTGTGTCTTTTAGAAAATAAAGAAATGCAAAATCCATCAAGGGAGATTTAGGTTAGATATGGGGGGGTGGGGGTAGGAGTTTTTAAGGATTAGCATATCTAACTATCCGCATTGGAACTGGTTACCTAAGGAGGTTGTGAAATCCCCATCACTGGAGGTTTTTAAGAACAGATGAAGAACCAGGGGTGGTCTAGGTATATCGAATCCTGCCTCAGTGCAGGGGGGTCAGCTAATTGATCTCTTGAAGTCCCTCTTCCAGCCCTACCTTTCTACAATTCTCTGAATTTCTTGAACTTTGTGACTGAAGCAGAAGGCAGTCAGAGTATTTCACTTTCTTTAGGGACTTTCTCCAGCGCAGGATCCCATTAGGGTATTCCTAGTGAAGTAAATCACTGTGGGATCCCATATCTCTAGCACAAGGATACAAACCGGCATCTTCAGGTTTCAGGCTGCTGATGTGCAAATGCACCAGGTTATTGGAGGCGTCTCTGGAGCTGGTAAATTGCCCTTTCCCTGAGTCCAGGTCATATGGGGTACCTGCACTATGTATGTATGTATGTGGACAGGAACATGGTGGGATTTAATGGGGTGGCTCAGGGGGAGACGGCTGCTGAGGGAGAAGTTGAGGTCCGTTTATGAAGATACAGGTAAGGGTCGGTCCTGTGGCCGGTTTTGTTCAATATCTTCATAAATGATCTGGAGGATGGTGTGGATTGCACCCTCTGCAAGTTTGCAGAAGACACTAAACTGGGAAGAGAGGTAGATACGCTGGAGGGTAGGGATAGGATACAGAGGGACCTAGACAAAATAGAGGATTGGGCCAAAAGAAATCTGATGAGGTTCAACAAGGACAAGTGCAGAGTCCTGCACTTAGTAGGGAAGAATCCCATGGACCACAACAGACTAGGGACCGAATGGCTTGGCAGCACCTAGGAGAGGCTGAAGGAAGTGGGATTGTTTAGTCTGCAGAAGAGAAAAATGAGGGGGGATTTGATAGCTACTTTCAACTACCTGAAAGTGGGTTCCAAAGAGGATGGATCTAGACTGTTCTCAGTAGTAGCAGGTGACAGAACAAGGAGTAATGGTCTCAAGTTGCAGTGGGGGAGGTTTAGGCTGGATATTTCCAGGAGTAGTGTGGGGCCCAGGTAGGCAGGGAGCCTGCCTTAGCCACTGGGGGTAAATGCTGCCTGGCAGGAGTCCGCACTCCCAGCCCCAGACCTGAGCTCCCTCCTGGAGCCAGCACCCCATGCCCCAGGTGTGGGCAAACTAGGGCCCAGGGGCCGCATCCGGCCCTACAGACATTTTAATCTGGCCATTGAGCTCCTGCCAGGAAATGGGGTGAGCCATGGCTTCATAAGGCTCCGGGAAGCAGCAGCATGTTCCCCCTCTGGCCCCCATGAGTAGAGATAGCCTGAGAGCGGAGGACACCGCCGTATATTACTGCGCCAGACACACAGCAAGGGGAAGCGAGTCTGAGCTCAGACAAAAACCTCCCCCTGCAGTAACAGCGCGACGTGTCCGCTGCTGAGGGCGCGAACCAGCCCCTGACTGCCCGGGACAGGCGATGAGAGCAGCCCGGAGACTGGAGCAGTTTCAGAATCGGTTCCACTCACTCCCCCTGGAACTCCTCTGAGCATCACACAGGGTGCTGGAAAGATTTATTCTCTCTCCCTTTTTCTTCGATTCCAGACACACAAACAAAACACTGATGCATACAGAAAAATACACAAACACACATACAGGCAACCACTGCTGCACAAGAACACAAACAGAGACAGCATGCAAACACACATACAAACACATAAATATACACAATCACTCAAAAACAAATACACATCTAAACACAAAAAGCAAACTCAGATACAAACAAACTCTTCCTTACACAAACATACACACCTAAACACACACACAAATAGTTTAGTCTTTTAACACAGAGAAAACTCTCACACAAACACATATAAACACAAATAGACACTTCCATCCAATTCCTATATGCATGGAACATAAAGAGAATGGACCAAATTCTCCTCCCAGCAGCATTGCTTTAAATATGAAGTCACTTCCCTGGAGTAAATATCATTATTCTCAATTTGCGCTGAGTGACAGAGACCAGAGTTTTACCCAGCACTGAGTGAAAAATTAACTCAGTGTAGAGAGATGGTCCACTGCCTTTGCCTACACTTTAATTCCCTCACAGATTGGCAGCTGGCTGCAGAAGCTGTCCCGTTGTAGTCGTGCACTGGACTCATGGGAACTGGGTTCTGTTCTCACCTCTACCAGGGAATTACTGGGCGACCTTGGGCATGCCACTTTACCCCCGCCTCCCCAGTCGCATGATAATGTCTGGTCATTTTAAGGTGAAAATAAGTGTAACTGTGTCTTAGTGAGTCACAACTGAAAATGCCAAAGACAGGATGAACTGCTGAGAAATAGGACAAACACAACCCAAAACTGGTGGTTATTCTTTTATAAGATATACCAAAGAAGCCACAAAAGTAAATTCTTGGTTCACCACAGTGGCTAACAAGAAAACATAAAGGTAGTTTCCTTAGGCATTCCAGCTCTTATATCACCGCCAAAAACAAATCCTCAGCCAGTGTAAAGTCACACAACTGCTTTCACTAGGTTCGAGTTACTCTCGATTTACACCCGTGAGGATCTGGCCCTTTAAGGAAAAGGGGATGTTTAGCGCATTAACGCCACAGAGGGAGATTACAGAGTAACAGCCGTGTTAGTCTGTATTCGCAAAAAGAAAAGGAGGACTTGTGGCACCTTAGAGACTAACCAATTTATTTGAGCATGAGCTTTCGTGAGCTACAGCTCACTTCATCGGATGCATACCGTGGAAACTGCAGCAGACTTTATATATACACAGAGAATATGAAACAATACCTCCTCCCACCCCACTGTCCTGCTGGTAATAGCTTATCTAAAGTGATCATCAGGTTAGGCCATTTCCAGCACAAATCCAGGTTTTCTCACCCTCCACCCCGCACACAAATTCACTCTCCTGCTGGTGATAGCCCATCCAAAGTGACAACTCTTTACACAATGTGCATGATAATCAAGTTGGGCCATTTCCTGCACAAATCCAGGTTCTCTCACTCCCTCACCCCCCTCCAAAAACCCACCCCCATACACACACAGACTCACTCTCCTGCTGGTAATAGCTCATCCAAACTGACCACTCTCCAAGTTTAAATCCAAGTTAAACCAGAACATCTGGGGGGGGGGGTAGGAAAAAACAAGAGGAAATAGGCTACCTTGCATAATGACTTAGCCACTCCCAGTCTCTATTTAAGCCTAAATTAATAGTATCCAATTTGCAAATGAATTCCAATTCAGCAGTTTCTCACTGGAGTCTGGATTTGAAGTTTTTTTTTGTTTTAAGATAGCGACCTTCATGTCTGTGATTGCGTGACCAGAGAGATTGAAGTGTTCTCCGACTGGTTTATGAATGTTATAATTCTTGACATCTGATTTGTGTCCATTTATTCTTTTACGTAGAGACTGTCCAGTTTGACCAATGTACATGGCAGAGGGGCATTGCTGGCACATGATGGCATATATCACATTGGTGGATGTGCAGGTGAACGAGCCTCTGATAGTGTCGCTGATGTGATTAGGCCCTGTGATGGTGTCCCCTGAATAGATATGTGGGCACAATTGGCAACGGGCTTTGTTGCAAGGATAAGTTCCTGGGTTAGTGGTTCTGTTGTGTGGTATGTGGTTGTTGGTGAGTATTTGCTTCAGGTTGCGGGGCTGTCTGTAGGCAAGGACTGGCCTGTCTCCCAAGATTTGTGAGAGTGTTGGGTCATCCTTTAGGATAGGTTGTAGATCCTTAATAATGCGTTGGAGGGGTTTTAGTTGGGGGCTGAAGGTGACGGTCCCACAATAAATCTCTGCAATTTCATAATTTCACCATGGAGATAAAAGACCCCGCCCCTCAGCCCTTGATGACATCACTCAGCCCAGCGCTGGTCCTCGGGTCAATGGGGACAGTCACGTGACCAAGGGCTCTAAGATCGGGGTCACTGCAATTGCAGACAGAGGCTGAGGCAGAGGAAGAAAAAGACCCCGGGATGGAGAGAGACCAGAACGCGGCTTCTACTGAACAACATAGAGCACAGTGCTCCCTCCATCCTTCCGTGAAAGTCCCATCCTAGATTAGGCAACCCCTGAATTTTAACTGCCAGGACTTCCACTGTTACAAACAAGCGTGCCTCAGTTTCCTCTTGGACCCAGAGAGTCTCACATGCACCGCCCCCGTTCTCCTGCCAAATATTTTTCTCTCCAACCCTCTGATCCCAAGGCCATGAAGAACAAGGGGTGTCCTACACTGAACCACCCGAAACATGCTCTGTCAGGCCATAAGATGGTGTTGAGGGGTGAGAGATCACTTCAGTCCTCCCTGGGATAACAGTATCATCAGGATCCGGCCGCCCAGGCGCTGCACAGCACAGAGGAAGGGACCGTCTGCACCGATAGTTAATCACTCAAAATAGTAAGGGTAAGAGTGTGTGTCTCTTATAAGGAGCGGGGCATGCAAATAAGGGCGAGAGTTTCCTGTTTAAATGTGTCCCTCTCCCTGCCCAGGCTGCAGCCGGAGACACAATCCGCAGCCCCCTGGGTCTGTGCAGTGACCAGCCAGTCCCCTGAGAACCCTACCCCTCCAGCACCCGGGAAAATGCGATTTTTGCTCCTTTTATTTTTCGCTGCAGCAGCTTTAGAAGGTATTTTCCTCCTCTGAATAACTGACAAAGTTAGAAGAATAGTTTCTTACCTCTGCTTTTATGTCGATATTAACAAACTCTCTTCATTCCCAGGTGTCCGGTCCCAGGTGCAGCTGGTGGAGTCCGGAGGGGATGTGAAAAAGCCCGGAGACTCTCTCCACCTCTCCTGCAAAGCCTCCGGCTTCAGCTTCAGCAGCTACGCGATGAGCTGGGTCCGCCAGGCTCCCGGGAAGGGGCTGGAGTGGGTGGCTGAGATTAGAGCCGATGCATCCAAGCAGTGGTATTCCCCGGCTGTTCAAGGGCGATTCACCATCTCCAGGGATAACGCCAAGAGTGAGCTGTATCTGCAGATGACCGGCCTGAAGCCCGAGGACACCGGCCGCTATTACTGTGCGAGACACACAGTGAGAGTAAAACGGTCCATGCTAACACCAAAACCGGAGCTGCGGGACTTCCCGCGCCGGCCGCGTGGGGGCAGCAACGACACAAACAAAACTCTCCTGTCGGGGCCGCAGGAGGGGAAGGGCCGTCAGGGCTGAAACCTCCGACATCGCGGGTTAACTCTTTCATGTCCTGACTACGTCCCCCCTCCCAGTGCATTGCAGAGCGCTGCTCGCCTCACGCAAACGGCTCTTCTCGTGCGAGTGAACGGGGGATCTCCAGGGAGCGAAGCAACGAGCCATTGGCCCCTTCTCCTTCTGGCTAAACCTGCCGGGGACTGTTTCCCTCTGGTCCCCGCACAGCTTCCTGGAGCCGGTCAC
This sequence comes from Eretmochelys imbricata, assembly GCF_965152235.1. Lineage (NCBI taxonomy): Eukaryota > Metazoa > Chordata > Testudines > Cheloniidae > Eretmochelys > Eretmochelys imbricata. Next base: position 41,160,400 of record NC_135584.1, on the reverse strand, counting down.
TGCTGGGAAGGGGATGCAGTCCCAACTCTCTCCCAGGGCCAGCGGGTCCCAGCCCCATGGGACCCCGTGAACCGGACCCTCCCCCACAGCCCGCTGCTCAAGGGCTGGAGCTGCAGAGCTGAGATTCGCCCTGACTTATGACTATTTATATTTATTTGTTTCCTTTATAACAAACAAACAAACAAACAAACAAAAAAGAACCAGCTGCGGACACCGCCACCTGTCACTGCGCCAGAGACACAGTGACCAGGGCACAGCAGGGCCGGTACCAAAAGGGGAAGTGTCTTTTCAGCAGTGCAGAGATACTGGGTCCCTTGGCATTGGTAACACCAGGTGATTCTCTCTTGCCTTTCCCCAGCTGTATTGCTGACAAAGCAGGGGAGTAGCTCCCCGCTCAATGTCTACAGTTACACTAGCACATGTATGCCCATGACAATGAACCACCCAAGACAACCACGAGACTTTCTGTTCCCTTCTCACCTAGACAAAGACACCCCCTCTCTGACCCCTCTTTTATACACTGATAGAAACAACTTAGGTATTGCCCCTCTAACATTGTTAGTTACTACGCTTTACCTTGTAGAGGTTGTTTCTATTGAAACATCTCAGTCCATCACCCTGTCTGTCATACTGACCGGATCTTTAAGAGGGGTGAGTGTGTTCTTGTCAGGGCCAGCTCAAGCCACCCGCTTTCCAAGCAGGTGCTTGGGGCAGCATTCATAACCTTGTATCGGGGTGTTCTGGAACTACCCTTAAGGAATGTGTTGACGTGAATACTAAGTGCATAGGACTGCTTCTGTTTTTGCAGCGCCAGCTCTGTCCTTGCCCAGATCATGGATTGCATAGCTAGCCTGCAAGCCGGCATCTGCTTTCTAACAGACCCTGACTTTTGCTCATAGTTTGACTCTTGCTATTTTCGCTTTAGATTCCCAGGGCCTGACTTTAGGTGAGGTCTTAGGTCATACACCAAGCCCTTATACCAGGTCTTATCTAGCAGATGCTCTCTTTGTACTACACCCTGCTTCACATATGGGGAAACTGAGGTATACGGAGGAGACGGGACTTGTCCAAAGTAACCCAGAACGCAAGTGGCAAAGGCAGTAACAGAACCAAGGTAATCTGTCCCAGTCCAGTGCCCCATCCTACAGACCCCACTGCTTCGCCTCAGCAGCATGATTGTCTTCATCGTCATCAGTCACGTGGTCATCATGGGCTGTGTAAAGATGGCGGTCAGAGTCATGATTCTAATAGATATTTCTGGCAGTAACTACAATACTAATGAATTGTATCCCTCGCAGTGCCTCACCCACCAGGCACCTCATGTACATACAAGGGTTAATGATGTAGCACCTTACCAGGGGACTCATTGTCTTTGACTATGTATCTGTGCAGCGCAATCGGTTGAACCTGCGGATGTGGCAGGTAAACAAACCAGCCTGGCCCACCAGGGGCTTTCCCTGCACAAGCATCGCCTCAAGTTTACGAAACACTGCTCTACATCATTCATGAAGATATTGAACAGAACCGGACCCAGAACGGATCCCTGTGGGGCCCTTCTCCTTATGCCCTTCCAGCACGACTGTGAACCACTGATAGCTACTCTCTGGGAACAGTTTTACAACCAGTTATGCACCCACCTTATAGTAGTGCTGTCTGTTTGTATATAGGTCTGTTTGTTAGCCTGGGATAGAATTTTGGCTTTGGCTTTTTGATACTCTTCTACTAACACGTGAAAACAAGGGACAAAGACACTGTGATGTTGCTTCTGCCTAGTCAGTTGGATTTGTTAGTACAATGGGAACAGATAAGAGCAGTTAAAGTGACAGGTTTCAGAGTAGCAGCCATGTTAGTCTGTATTCGCAAAAAGAAAAGGAGTACTTGTGGCACCTTAGAGACTAACCAATTTATTTGAGCATAAGCTTTCGTGAGCTACAGCTCACTTCATTGGATGCATTCAGTAGCTCACGAAAGCTTATGCTCAAATAAATTGGTTAGTCTCTAAGGTGCCACAAGTACTCCTTTTCTTTTAGCAGTTAAAGTGTTACTCAGAGCACACTTTAAGATTGCCTCAACCCCTATCTTAAGACAAAATCAACAGGGGCAGTCAGGAGGGGCAACAGGGATTTTGGGGGGAGGTCTAAAACATGAAAAGACCGAAGAAATGCCTGTCCCTGACCGGAGCGCAACCTCACTCCTTACCCCTCCCATGGGGTACAAAAGGGGTGAGATGAAGACACCAGACCCAAAATTGAACATGTCCCTAAACTGTAAGGGGTGGGACTGTGGGCGTGCATTGCAGGTATATTTGGGCCTGCTAAGAAGGAGAAGATGGGAATAGGGGCAATGGGGAACAGGGACACAGGCAAGGGTCAGAGCTGGGAAGGGGGTTATGGGGTAAATGCTCTGCGGTGTCAGAGCTGAGAATGGAACACTGACATGTAGAGCTATGGACATATTTGCTTGGAATTAACCCCAATAAACTTTGCATTGTCTACACTTGGACTTCTGGTCTTTTGCTGCTTGCTGTCTGCATGACAAGAACCAGGGAAGCAGGAGGGTGGAGGGAAATCCCTCTAACATCTTGGTGCCATGACTCAGATGCATCACGTTGGCCAGGTGAGTGATAGCCAGGTAAGCCCCCCGCCCCAACAGTCTGTGCAGCTGCTTGCAGGGGGTTATGATGGGCTCTCATGATGATAGTTGCAGGTCCTTGCAAGCTGGGGTAATAGTTGTGACATTCCCCTCTGGTGTTATTTAGATGGGTGATCTGCTAGGCCTCTCCAATCCTTGACTCTGGGAGCCAGCCTGACCCTGCTCTGCTGTGAGAACCCCCACTCCTGGGCTGTTCATGCTCAGCATCTGGCGTGTCAGCTGTTCCCAGCTACTTGCAACCAAATGACACTAGCCAATATCTCCAGTGCCAGACACAATCCTCGGAACCTCATCTTGCAGTGTCCAGTTATGCCCGCTGGATGCTGCAATCTTAAATGAGTTCATCAGTTTAACAAAGAAATTGATATGTACCAGGCTTGTTATCCCAAGGGGAGCCTCTGACGCACTGCAAACCAAACACACTGCTTCAGGTAGAATAAACAAACAGATTTATTAACTATAAAGATAGATCTTAAGTGATTATAAGTCAAAGCATAACAAGTCAGATTTGGTCAAATGAAATAAAAGCAAAACGCATTCTAAGCTGATCTTCACACTTTCAATGTCCTTAAAAACTTAGATGCTTCTCACCACAGGCTGGCTGGTTACGTTTCAGTCAGGCTCACCCCTTCGATCCTTTCAGTCGCTTGGTGTGGTGTCTATAGGTGTAGGTGGAAGAGAGAGAGAGACAGCATGGCAAATGTCTCTCCCTTTTATCATGTCCTTTCTTCCCTCATGGCTTTGCCCCCTCCCTCCTCCCCTTCAGAGTCAGGTGGGCATTACTGAGTCTCTCCAAGCAAGGTTGAGCAATTTCCCTGGTGTGGCCTCATGCAGATGAGTCATCGCATTGTAGCTCCCTTGCTGGACAATGGCTATTGATGGGTTGATTGACACGCTGTCCGGGTGTTGGCTACTTTCCTTGCTTTTGCCTCTGGGGACCTAATATCTGGCTGATTCCCCAACTTTCAGCATGTTTTAGTGACCACCATACAACACAATTCTCATAACTTCATATGCATTAATGATACACATATATGGATAGAGAAATGACTTTCAGCAGCTCATAACCTTTCCCCTGATACCTTACAAGGCATGCTTTATATGTGAGATCATGATTATATGAAAATGAAGAATATGGGGGTTACAATACGCTCCGCCAAGGTATAGAATGTCACACCTCCCCCCTTAGTTCACTGCAAGAGGGTTAGTCACTGACTATCTCAAAGGCAGTTTGTTGTTATGGTTCTCTTGGCATCCAGCCATTAAGGCCATGAGGCAGCGTGCCTCAGTTTCCCCATTCATCCACAGCAAACCTCGTTTTTTATGGTTTTCTTTCCCTCCAGTGTTCCCTTCTGTGTGGGCTCTTAATTGAATCATGTTTCTGATATTTTGATATCTCAGGGTCTGCCAGGATAAGGTTTCAGGGGGATCCTGCACATTGACTGGCCCTTTGGGGAGTGGTCTCCCAACCCCAGGACTGTACATATGCAGAAAATCCAGGTCCCCTTTTTGGGGTTACCTTGTGTTTCCCCCTCCCAGCACTGAGTCCTTCCCTGTCCCCTAGAGGACTGTGATCTGTGCTCTCTGGACTAGGTGTGTTTACCCTTTGATCAGATGCACCTTTTCCCCGTGGCTTTCCCATAACTGCTCCCTGTCTCTCACCAGCCTGGGGGAAATCACCCCCCCCAACCCCCCGGAGAGTTGGGACATCTGTATTCTGGCAGACTACCACCTGGTAATTTCCTGGTCCCAACTCCTCTGTTATCCCAGGCATTGGAGCTGCATCTTGATTTAAAGAGACACAGTTACTTTCCAAAAACTTAACAGAAATAGCATCCTGAAAAATGGGGACCTGGATTGGGGTACCCTCTGCCATCCCTTTCTCTGTCCCTGAGAAGTCAGCTGTGTGACTGCTCCCCTCCAGGAGGTCAGGTACACAGTTACTTCTCAAAACCTGGGTCACAGGCTGAGTGCCTGGGTGCACAGATGCTGACCCAGCCGTCCTCCTAATGTTGTGGGCATCCTGCCCCAAGTGACTAGTGAGGAGACATTCCCGCACCCCCGTTATTCCTTCCCCAGTTTCCTCCTCTAGGTCCCCATCTAAGACACATTTCTCTGTGCTCCATAAGAAGGGATCCATCCCTCGTTCAGCTGCAATACTCTGCCAGCTAACTACTGGGACAGTTTCCTTAATCCCTGACACCTCTCCTGCCCCTGAGGGCATGTTGCCTTCTGCTGGAAAGGAGCTAGTCTCAGCCCCTTCCATACTTGGAAGCACCCTGCTTCCCTGTGTTACAGAGTCACAGGAACCCTCACCCACCTCAGTGGTTTCTGAGATCCCATGCCCCTTCTCTGGGCTCTCCTCTGGGACACATTTCCCTATGCTTCCTAGAGCCAGGTCTGTCTCTGGTTCTGCTGCAACTTGCTGGCAGCTAACAACCTGGACAGTTCTCTCCCTGGCAGACATCACACCCCATCCCTTCCTGATGTGATGTTGCTTCCAGCTGCAGTGCAGGAGTTGGTCTCAACCACCCTCCCACCTGGAAACATGTGGCTTCCCCAGCTGCAGAAGAATCAAGGAGACTCTCCCCCATTCTCTCAGCAGTTCCTGAGACCTTACCCTTTCCCTCGGAGGATCCCAGCATAACACTCCCTCCTGCTGCAGGCAAATACTTTAACCTGAGCTACACAAACAAAAAAATCATTACCAAGGAGCAGGTTGAAGAGGAGGTGTTCCATTACCCCCACAGTCAAAACACTTTCCAAACCACATGGATTTTAGCTGGTGGTACGAGGAATTTGCTTTCGCCCACCCCCACTGTGACAGGTTGGATCACAGAAACCTCTTTGGGGCTGCCAATTGATGTGCTATGACTACTTCTGCCCCTGCCTTCCTTGCCAGCTTGGGACTCCAGAACCCTACCTGGCTGTGCCAGACACACTTGCTGGCCACAAACACAGACCCAGGTCTGAATCATGTCCCACAAAATGCAAGCTTAATTAAAAGCAGCTTAAGAAATATTCCTGTCTTTAATAGTCAGAAGCCCAACTCCCAATGGGTTCCAAACCCCAAATAAATCCCTTTTACCCTGTATAAAGCGTATACAGGGTAAACTCATAAATTGTTCGCCCACTAGAACACTGACAGAGAGATATGCACAGCTGTTTGCCCCCCCCCCCAGATATTAATACATACTCTGAGTTAATTAATAAGTAAAAAGTGATTTTATTAAATACATAAAGTAGGATTTAAGTGGTTCCAAGTAATAGCAGACAGAACAAAGTGAATTACCAAGTAAAATAAAATAAAACATGCAAGTTTAAGCCTAATACCGTAAGAAAACTGAATACAGATAAAACCTCACCATCAGAGGCATTCTAGTAAGCTTCCTTTTACAGACTAGTCTCCTTCTAGTCTGGGTCCAGCAATCACTCGCACCCCCTGTAGTTTCTGTCCTTTGTTCCAATTTCTCTCAGGTATCCTTGGGGGTGGTGAGGCTATCTCTTGAGCCAGCTGAAGCCCTAATGGAGGGGTCTCCCAGGGGTTTAAATAGACTTTCTTTTGCGGGTGGAGACCCCTCCCTTCCCCTGTGTAGAATTCCAGCTACAAGATGGAGTTTTGGAGTCACATGGACAAGTCACATGTCCATGCATGACTCAGAACTTACAGGTAGCAGCCATGGTTCACATGCTACCTTGAACGTCCTCATGTAGACTTCTTATGTGGATTGGAGCCTTCCAAAAACCATTGTCCATCAAGTGCTTCTTGATTTGTCACTTAACTTGCAGATTCCTTTCTAAAGAAGCTGACCAAATGCCTTACAAAGGCTATTTAAAATCAAACAAGTACACAGCCAATATTCACAACTTCAAATACAACAATGACACATGTATACAAATAGGATGAATATATTCAGTAGATCATAACCTTTACATAGATATGTTACATGGCATATGTAGCATAAAACATGTTCCAGTTATGTCATATATACATTCATAAGTATATTTCCATAATGTCTTATGGGGTACAACATCACACCCACAATCTCTGCTATTTTGCCAGGCAACATACTGGCCTTTGGAACCACACTCTGCTTTTTAACCAGAGAGATCTGGGCCCCTGTATCCCTCTGCCCCAAGTATTCCCTGCTATCAATTTGGACAGCCGTAACATGCTGCATATCTGGTTCTGCAGAGGCTAACCTCCCAGAGTCAATACGATAGGTTTCAAGTGCTTGGAGGTGGGGGTGGCGGTTCTGTGTTGAGGGCAGCAGAACTAACAGGAGCTGTTGGTTGCCTGCTTCCTCATAGCACAGGACATCTATTCCTCAGGTGATCAGTGGAATTACACTGATCGCACCTTCTGGGCTCTTCTGCTTTTACAGGAGATTTGGGATGAGGGTTAGAGGAATGGTTTTGGGCAAGAGAGTGTTTAGGATCCCAACTCCCTTCTCTCTTCCCAGGGGCAAAATGGGATCCTCCCTTCCCACCAGTTTAAACTCCTCTTTCTCTGGCCTGCCCTCAGTAGACGCCTGATTCTGTTCAAAGGCATCAGCTAAAAAAGCCATCTCCTCCCCAGACTTCACATCTTTGTCCCACAGACACTGCTTCACCTCAGCCTGACATGTGCCTAGAAAATGCTCTTGAGCAACAAGATCCAACATTCCCTCAAAACTTGCCACCTCCTTGCCCCTCACCCATTTTCCCAACAAATCTTTCATTTGATTTACATATTCCCCATTACTCATCCCAATATCCCTTTTAAGATTCCTAAATTTAACTCTATATGTTTCAGGGGTAATCTGAAAACTTCACAAAAGAGTATCTTTAAATTTACAATAGTCAAAAGCATCTTCACTAGGCATTCCACTGAATACGTTTCGAGCTGTACCAGTTAATTTCACAATCAGGGTAGGAAATCTCTTAACACCAGAGATTTCATGTATCACACACGGCCTGTCAAAGGCCGTCAGATATTCAGCTCTATTGTCATCCTCACTGTGTGCAGGACATAAGTGTTCCCATTTGTGGATTATTGGCGTGATGGGAGTCATTGGGGTCGGGGGTTCTGGCTTTGCCTCTCTAGCAGGTCCAGCTGGTGTTTTCGCTCTCTCTCTCTCTCTCGCTCTCTCTTTTTTTCTTCCATGGATCTTCTGTGAGCAGCCTCCTCTGGCTGTCTCTTTTCCTTTTCCTCTTCTCTCCAGTTCTGTCAGTGGCAGTCATCTCTGGGGCTCACTCTCCCTTTCTGCAGACTGAAGCCTAGCTCCAACTTCGCAATCACTTCCCTCATTTTCTTCTTTTCTGTTCCTACTTCCCTTTCCCGAAATAAGCAAACAGAAAATAACAGAAGTGTGACCCCCCTCCTGACTGCTCTTAGCCACTGCACTGAAGACTCACTTAAAATCACAAATATCAGGGCTTAAAGTGTGAACTTCACTCCGAGTAACAAGCCGCACATACACCCTGCTCGCTGCGCCACTGAAACCCCCTCCGTTGCTGTCTGGACGGGGGATCTGCTCGGCCTCTTCAATCCCTGACTCTGGGAGCCGGCCTGACCCTGCTCTGCTGTGAGAACCCCCAATCCTGGGCCCTTCACCCACAGCCCATGGCATGTCAGCTGCTCCCAGCTACCTGCAAGCCAATATCTCCTCTCCCAGAAACAGCCCTAGGAGCCTCCATCTTGCAGTGTCCAGTTATGCCCACTGGACCCTGCCAGCTTGTATAATTTTGTCAATTTAATAAAGAAATTATTATGTACCAGGCTTGTTCTCTGAAGGGGAGCCTCTGACACACTGCAAACCAAACGCACTGCTTCAGGTAGAATAAACAAACAGATTTATTAGCTATAAAGGTAGATTTTTAAGTGATTATAAGTCAAAGCTTAACAAGCAGGGAGCTGTTCATTCCTCCCCCGGGGTACAAAAGTATCAGCAGGACTCCTGCGCTCCGTGCCGGGCGCTGCAGAGACACACAGGAAGGGAAGGTCTGACGCCTGCACCCTGAGCCCTGGAGCAAGTCAATCAGACCACTGTCAGCAGGAGTGTGTGTCTCTTATAAAGCGGGGCATGCAAATGAGGGAGACAATTTCCTCTTTAAATCTCTGCCTCTCTCTGCCCAGGCTGCATCCGGAGACACAATCCGCAGCCCCCTGGGTCTGTGCAGTCACCAGCCAGTCCCCTGAAAACTTTCCCCTTCAGCACCCGGGAAAATGGGATTTTTGCTCCTTGTCATTGTCACTCTAGCAGCTCTGGAAGGTATTTTCCTCCTCTGAAGACCTGGCAGAGTTAGAAGAATATTGTGTTCTCGCTCTTTTATACCGATATTAAAGGTCTGTCTTTATTCCCAGGTGTCCGGTCCCAGACGCTGGTGGAGTCTGGAGGGAGTGTGAAGAAGCCCGGAGACTCTCTCCGCCTCTCCTGCAAAGCCTCCGGGTTAGACTTCAGCAGCTACTAGATGAGCTGGGTCCGGCAGGCTCCCGGGAAGGGACTGGAGTGGATCGCTCACATAAACCCTGGTGGGGGTAGTACATACTACCTCGATGCAGTGAAAGGGCGATTCACCATCTCCAGGGAGAACTCCAAGAGTGAGCTGTATCTGCAAATGACCGGCCTGAAGCCCGAGGACACCGCCCGCTATTACTGTGCGAGAGACACAGTGACACCAAACCGGTTTGTGATCGCACAAAAACCCAGGCTGCGGAATCGCCCTTCTCCCGGCGGCCGCGCGGGGGCAGCAGCGACACCCCCCGCTTCGGGCTCGGGCAGGAGACCCGGCCCCCGGGGGAACGGGACACAAACCTCCCGCCAGTTTAACCCTTCCGTTCCCGGGGAATGTGTCTCCCCTTCCTGCCCAGAGCCCCGCTGGGCCTGAGGTGCAGAGATCCCTCGCTTCATCTGTGAACTCCAATGCGGAGTGAATCCTGTTCTGAGTCGCTCTCCTCTCGCAGACCTGGCATGTTGGCTCCCCCGGCCGGTCTCAGTGTCAGACTCACAGGACAGCGTCTGTCCCTGTAAAGGGGACAAGCGCGTTGGGGTTCGCATCAGACCCAAGGGATGGAGCGAATTGCCCCTGGGGCCAAATCCTCCCCTACTGTAAAGTCACACAACTGCTTTCACTACACTCGAGTTACTCCTGATTTACACCAGGGAGGCTCTGGCCCTTTCAGGAAACTGGGATGTTTGTAGAAAAGGAGGACTTGTGGCACCTTAGAGACTAACCAATTTATTTGAGCATAAGCTTTCCTGAGCTACAGCTCACTTCATCGGATGCTCACAAAAGCTTATGCTCAAATAAATTGGTTAGTCTCTAAGGTGCCACAAGTCCTCCTTTTCTTTTTGCGGATACAGACTTACAGGGCTGCTGCTCTGAAACCTGGGATGTTTATGGCATTAATGCAGGGGAAGGTGATTAGTTCATTGTCACCTACGTGGGGCTCCTCACCTCCTGGCATCTCCGCCCTTCAGGTGTGGCCTTTATCCCCACAACGTCGCCGGGAGGCCGGGGAACTCTCACAGCCCCTGGTTCAAGAGCGGGACTGAGAAAGTCTCCCAGGCTATAGATAGTTGCAGACTGGTGTAGTTTCATAATCGCTTTAACTCACTCCCCCTGGAACTCCTCTCAGCATCTGACACTGTGTGGGAAATATTCCCCCCACCCCACCCCACCCCCTTTTTTTTTCTATTCCAGACACACAAACAAAACAGTGATGCATACAGAAAAATACACAAACACACATAAACACGTACAGGCAATCACTGTTGCACAAAAACACACAAGTATACACACAGAGAAAGCATGCAAACACACGTTAAAACACAGATATATACACCATGACTGAAAAAACAAACACACACCTAAAAACAAAAAGCAAACTCAGAGACACAAACGAACTCTTCCTGACACAAATATACACACATAAACACACACATACAAACAGATTCATCTTTTAACACACAGAAAACGCTCACACGAACACATATAAACACAAACAGACAAATAGACACATACTTACAATTACTGTATGCCTCTAACATAAAGAGAACAGATCAAATTCTCCGCTCAGTGACTTTGCTTTAGATATGAAGTCGCTTCCTTGTGGTAAACATAATTATTCTCAATTTGTGCTGAGTGACAGAGAAGAGATGTTTACCCAACACTGAGTGAAAAATGAATTCAGTGAAGAGAGATGGTCTACTGCCTTTACCTACACTTTAATTCCCTCACAGGTTTGCAGCTGGCTACAGAAAGTTTTCCCATAGTGGTAAAGCACTAGAATCCTGGGGCCTGGGTTCTGTTATCACCTCTGCCAGGGAATTACTGGGCGACCATGGGCATGTCACTTTACCCCCCACACCATACCCCAGTCAAGTGATAAGGTCTGGTAGTTTTAAGGGTAACATAAGTGTAACTGTGTCTTAGTGGGTCATAACTGATAATGCCAAATTCATGATGGACTGCTAAGAAATAGGGCAAAAACATCCCCAAACTGGTGGCTATTCTTTTATAAGATATACCAAATCAGCCACAAAAGTAAACTCCTGTTTCACCACACTGGCTAACAAGAAAACATAAAGGCAGTTTCCTCAGGCATTCCAGCTCTTATATCACCACCAAAAAACACTAGGTTCAGAGGTGAGTGGTTCTTTACAACCAGTCTCATCAAATAATAGGTTCTTCTCATCCCAAAGAACCGGCCACACACCCAGGTGAATATATAACTTAGATCTCACCCCAAAATCACACTGATGCCAATCCCTTAGTGTCTAAAATCTCAAGGTGTATTCATAGAAAGAAAGAAAGAAAGAAAGAAAGAAAGAAAGAAAGAAAGAAAGAAAGAAAGAAAGAAAGAAAGAAAGAAAGAAAGAAAGAAAGAAAGAAAGAAAGGTGAGAGTTACAATTGGTTAAAGGAATCAATGACATACAGTAATGGCAAAGTTCGTGGTTCAGGCTTGTAGCAGTGATGGAGTAATCTGCTGTCTTAAGTCAAGCCCTGGAGCACACCCACAGCCCGGATGGGTCATTCAGTCCTTTGTTCAGAGCTTCCATTTGTAGCAAAGTCCTTCCAGAGGGAAGAAGCAGGACTGAAGACCAAATGGAGAAGATGCAGCTAGCTGCCTTTTACAGTCTTTTCCATGCGGCCTGTGCTTCCTTTGTTTCAAACACAAGCCGGCCAGCACATGGCTGGGAAGCCTTTAGGGCTTGTCTACACTACCCGCTGGATTGGTGGGCAGTGATCAATCCAGCGGGAGGTCTATTTATCGCATGTAGTATAGACGCGATAAGTCAACCACTGAGCGCTCTCTCTTCCGGTACTCCACCAGAACGAAAAGCACAAGCGGAGTCAACGGGAGAGTCTCAGCTGCCAAGTTACCGCAGTGAAGACACCGCGGTAAGTAGATCTGAGGTGATACAAACATATAAACAAGATCATCATATGTGGCAAATTCTAACATGTTTGCAGATATCTTACACGGCATATCTGGCTGTGACCAGTGTCCCAGTGGGGGACAGCTCTGGTCACTCCATTAGGGTGAATTGCAAAGAATGGGGCAGACAATCCCCATAAAGCGGGTGGATATTCCCAGGGCTGGTGCAACCACTAGGTGAACTAGGCGGTCGCCTAGGGCACCAAGATTTGGGGGCACCAAAAAACGGTGCCCCCCCAATTTTTTTACAGTGTTTCAGCCTGCCGCCCCCCTGCCCCCGCACTTCCCTAAAGTGTCCTCCGGCCCCCACTTGCTGCCCCGGTGCGCTTTCCCAGCCCCAGAAGCGTCCCTGCATCTCTCCTGCAGCCCCACACTGCCTCCGCTCTGCTCTGCTCCTGGCATCAACTGCTGCCGCAGGGTCCTAGCACCCCATTTCCACTAGGGCAGGGCAGGTTGCCCTTCCCCTGCCCTTCCCCCTCAAACCTTCCCTTTTCCGGCAGGACCCTCCACCAGCACAGGCCCCCCCCCCACCCGCAGTCACCGCTCCTGCCCCACACTGGGCAAGGGTCACCCCCAGTGAGGCTACAGTGAGGAGCAGCAGCAGGGGAGGAGGCGCACATGTGATGGCAGCTGCCCCCTCCCAGCTCCCACCACAGGGGGGGCGAGGGGGCTTCCTGGACCTGAGAGGGACCCTAGGAGCATGTGCGTTGACAGTGGTACAGGGTGAGTGTGCTACCGAGGGGGGGGGATGTGGGGGGCCCCTCCCACAGAACTCACTGCTGCCAGCAGAGAGAGGGCTGGGGGGAGTCCTCCGCTCTGGCCCCATCCTTGGGGCAGCCTGTCTGCACCCAAAACTCATCCCCAGCCCTGCCCCACCTGAGACCCTGCACCTCCAGCCAGAGCCCTCACCCCCCACACCCCAACCCTCTGCCCAGCCCTGAGCCTCCTCCCACACCCCAAAACCCTCATCCCCAGCCTCACCCCATAGTCCTCACCCCTCCACCCCCATCCCCTTCCCACACACCCTCTCTGCTGCCAAACTTCCTCCCAGAGCCTGCATCCCAGCCCTTCACACTCCCTCCCAGAGCCTGCACACCTCACCCCCTCCTGCACCCCCACCCTCTGCCCCAGCCTGGAGCCTGCACCCAGCACCCAAACTCCCTCCCGGAGCCTGCACCCCAATCTCCTGCCCCAACCCAGAGTCTGCACCCCAGACCTCCTCCCCCCATCCAAACTCCCTCTCAGAGCCTTAGGCAGAGTTTGCGGGGGCAGGTTTTAGGACCCACCAAAATTTCTGCAAACCTGCCACCCCTGCCAGTATCTGGGTTTTAAGCCCTGTTATGCCTGCAACAGGCCTAAGCCTGTGAGTGACCCCCATAGCAGCTGCCTGAAGTGCTTGAGGGAATCAGACATGAAAGACAAGTGTCAGATTTGTAAAAACTTTTGTCCGAGAACACAGAAGGAGCATGTAGTTTGTAGTTAATCCCTGGCACCAGGATCAGTCTGGCACCTCTGCCCCTCGCCAGTGTCCAAGAAGCAGTCAAAAAAGTGGCACTCCCTGGCACCAAGCAAAAAGGGTCAAGGAACTTCGGACAAAGTTCCTAGTTCAGGCCACCTGCCCGCCATGGAGCCGCATGGGGATTTCTCTACAATTGGATCCACTAGTCTCCCCAGGGAGCCACCGCTGGCTCCCAGGAGTGGCACGGGATCCAGACTCACTATTGTGCAAATATGAGTGTGTAGGTTGTTGAAATTTGTTATATTGATATTGTCAGTTGTTGTTGTATGATGGAGTATCCACCAGTCTAATGTTATAACTTTTTATTAATAACAGTAATTGGATATGCTAACAGTAGAATAAAATACAGTAGATTGTGATATGAAAGAATGAAGGAAGGAAATATACTTGATTAAAAAGGGTGTATTTTTAAAAAGGGAGCTGTTCATTCCTCCCAGGGTCCGAAAGTGTCAGGTGGACCCCAGCGCTCTGTGCCCGGCGCTGTACAGACACACAGGACGAGATACTCTGACTCCTGCAGCCGGAGCCCTAGGCCGAGTAAATCAGATCACTGACAGCAGGAGCGTGTGTCTCTTATAACGCGGGGCATGCAAATGAGGGAGACAGTTTCCTGTTTAAATCTCTGCCTCTCTCCGCCCAGGCTGCACCGGAGACACAATCCGCAGCCCCTGGGTCTGTGCAGTCACCAACCAGTCCCCTGAAAACTTTCCCCTTCAGCACCCGGGAAAATGGGATTTTTGCTCCTTGTCATTGTCGCTCTAGCAGCTTTGGAAGGTATTTTCCTCCTCAGAAGACCTGGCAGAGTTAGAAGAATATTGTGTTCTCGCTTTTTTTATACCGATATTAATGGCCTGTCTTTATTCCCAGGTGTCCGGTCCCAGACGCTGGTGGAGTCCGGAGGGGGTGTGAAAAAGCCCGGAGACTCTCTCCGCCTCTCCTGCAAAGCCTCCGGGTTAGACTTTAGCAGCTACGGGATGAACTGGGTCCGCCAGGCTCCCGGGAAGGGATTAGAATGGGTCGCTGCTATAAGCTATGATGGGGGTAGTGTAGACTATCTCGATGCAGTGAAAGGGCGATTCACCATCTCCAGGGATAACGCCAAGAGTGAGCTGTGTCTGCAAATGACCGGCCTGAAGCCCGAGGACACCGCCCACTTTTACTGTGCGAGAGACACAGTGACACCAAACCGGTTTGTGATCGTACAAAAACCCAGGCTGCGGAATCGCCCTTCTCTCGGCGGCCGCGCGGGGGCAGCAGCGACACCCCCCGCTTCGGGCTCGGGCAGGAGACCCGGCCCCCGGGGGAACGGGACACAAACCTCCCGCCAGTTTAACCCTTCCGTTCCCGGACTCTGAATGGCCCATTTCCCTACCCCAGAGATGGAGGGCGGGGTGTGGAAATGGGCCATGCAGGGTCCGGGCGGGGCTGGGGGGCAGAGATCACCCGGCGCCGGAATAAACCCCGCTCCGCTGAGCCCGGGGATGGGGCACCGCCGGGACTTTCCAAAGAGACTCGAGCATTTTTTCCATCCATTTGACAGCTGGAAAACACAGCCCCGGTGTAAACGGTGCAGCTCAGGATCCTGCCCACAATAAAGTGCCCCCATGTCACAGAGTAACCCTAGAAACAAAAGGCCCCTCCCCTCAGCCCCCCGATGGCATCACTCAGCCCAGCGCTGGCCCGCAGGGCATTGGGGACAGTCAGGGGGCTGTGGACAGGGACACGGTGGGATTTCATGGGGTCGCTCAGGGGGAGGCGGCTGCCGAGGGAGAAGCAGAGGCTCGTGGTGGTGGTGGGGAGGCAGGGGGGGCACAAGGGTCACAGAGCGCAGCTCCCACTGAGTGAGATTCACCATCTCCAGAGACAATCCCAACAATCTGCTGCCTCTGAAAATGACCTGCCTGAAGCCCAGGGGCACCGCCCGCTACCACTCTCGGTTCCCGGGCAATGTGTCTCCCCTTCCTGCCCAGAGCCCCGCTGGGCTGCGGTGCACAGATCCCTCGCTCCATCTGTGAACTCCAATCCGGAGTGAGTCCTGTTCTGAGTCGCTCTCCCCTCGCAGACCTGGCACGTTGGCTCTCCCGGGTCCCATCCCTGTGGGTGTGGGAAAGACCCCAGGAATATTCATACCGAGACTCAAGCTATAGCCACTAAGTTATTCTTCCGTCCCATGGCTGGGGAATAAACAAGGAATCTTTACACTGGTGCCTGTTGTAGATCCTAGGTGGGGAAGAGAAATTTGAAACAGGCTCTTCAGTCTGGCAGACAAAGATACAACAAAAGGAAAAGGAGTACTTGTGGCACCTTAGAGACTAACAATACCTCCTGCCACCCCACTGTCCTGCTGGTAATAGCTTATCTAAAGTAACCTGATGATTACTTTAGATAAGCTATTACCAGCAGGACAGTGGGGTGGGAGGAGGTATTGTTTCATATTCTCTGTGTATATATAAAGTCTGCTGCAGTTTCCACGGTATGCATCCGATGAAGTGAGCTGTAGCTCACGAAAGCTCATGCTCAAATAAATTGGTTAGTCTCTAAGGTGCCACAAGTACTCCTTTTCTTTTTGCGAATACAGACTAACACGGCTGTTACTCTGAAAGATACAACAGGATCCGATGCTGGAAGCTGAAGCTAGACAATGTCCAGCTGGAAAGAAGGTGATTTTTTAAAAAAGACATTGAGGTGAATTAACCATTGGAACAACTGATCAAGAGTCATGGTGGATTCTCTGTCACTAGCAACTATCCTCTCTATGATTCTGTGTCTTTTAGAAAATAAAGAAATACAAAATCCATCAAGGGAGAATTAGGTTAGATATGTGGTTGGGGGGGGGGGAGAAGTTTTTAAGGATAAGCATATCTAACTATCAGCATTGGAACAGGTTACCTAGGAAGGTTGTGAAATCCCCAGCACTGGAGGTTTTTAAGATCAGATGAAGGGTGGTCTCGGTATATTGAATCCTGCCTCAGTGCAGGGGGGTGGGCTAGTTGCCCTCTTGAAGTCCCTCTTCCAGCCCTACCTTTCTACAATTCTCTGAATTTCTTGTCCTCTGTGACTGAAGCAGAAGGCAGTCAGAGTATTTCACTTTCCTTAGTGACTTTCTCCAGCGCAGGATCCCTTTAGGGTATCTGTAATGAAGTGAATCACTGTGGGATCCCATATCTCTAGCACAAGGATACACACTGGCATCTTCAGGTTTCAGGCTGCTGATGTGCAAATGCACCAGGTTATTGGAGGCATCTCTGGAGATGGTGAATTGCCCTTTCCCTGAGTCCAGGTAACATGGGGTACCACATTACCTAAGTCCCCTTCAGAAATATCAATCAACATTCCAGTAGGCCCTGCTCCAAATGCCACTCAGACCAAGGGAAGTCCTCCCCTTGCCTTTCGTGAACTTTGCACCAGGCCCATAAATATTACCCAATGATCTCCAGAAAATGTCAGAAACCATAATTCCTTTAAAGGTCTCTAGACTGAAGAGACAATTCAGCCAAAATATGCTGTTGATGCTGGGTAAAGTGCTCATGGTGTCCCGGCATTAGCTGCCCAGACCCATCCTTGTGTCCTAGCCATGCAGGTGAAGAGCTATTGAAAGACTTAGGCAGGGCATTAAGGATATGCATTTGCATATCTTTTTTTTTCTTTTTTAAATAAGCCATGTTTGAGCTCGAGCCCTCAAGCTATCTTAGGTTTTTATATTGTCCACATTACTGTAGTGTTTGAGCATCACAACCATTGAAGTATTTAGGGTAACAAGAAAACATTTTACAAATACATTAGAAGCAAGAGGAAGATGAAGGACAGGGAAGGACCACTGCTCAGTGAAGAGGGAAACACAGTCACAAGAAAATGCAGCAATTGCCCAAGTATTAAACGCCATTTTTGTTTAGGTTTTCACCAAAAAGATTAGTAGTAATCAGAGGACTAACAGTGAACATGAGTGTAAATGGGGTAGGATCTGAGGCTAAAATAGAGAAACAACAAGTTAAGAATTATGTAGACAAGTTAGACATCCTCAAGTCAGCAGGGCCACATGAAATACAACTGAGAATACTTAAGGGACTGGCCAAAGAGATCTTAGCCATTAAAGAATATTTTTGAGAACTCTCGCAGGGCAGGAGAGATCCCAGAGGACTGGAAGAGGGCAAGTGGTACCTATCAATAAAAAGCAGATAAGGGCAACCCAGGAATTATAAACCACTCAACTTAACTTCTGTACCCAGAAAGAATGGAGCAAATAATCAATTTGCAAGCACCTGGAAGATGAGGTGACAACTAACAGTCAACATGGATTTGTAAAGAACAAATCATGTCAAACCTGTTATCCGGGGTTCTTTTGACTCCACTTCTGTGTGAGGTGGTGTCGGTAAATACAAACTTTTTCCCCTTATTTATACCTTCATAATAGAATGACATGTCCCTTAAAGCAAACTTGTTAAGTAAGCAGTTTCAATGGTCAAGCGAGAGGTTCCTTCTGATATCAATTAACCAGGTGTGGGTTTCTCCAGAGTTTGCAGCCTTGAGGCCCCAGTAGACTTTCCTGGGGCACATTCTGCTCTTCAAAGATGCATGTATCAGCAACTTCAACACAATTCTTATCAGGAAGGACACGGGGCCAAGCTGCCCTCTCTGTGGCACCCAAAACTACCCCCCCCCTCCTGCTTTGGTCAAGCTTAGAGTGCTGAATGGCCAATTTACAGCCTGCTGACTTGGCTGCTTTTAGCAATAAGCCATAGTGGTTTCAGGCACTTTATTGTTTTGCCAAAGTCCCCCTGTACAAAACCCACCTCATATCCACCTTTGACAGGGTAACAAGATGAGGGGGTGGGGGCGGGGATGGGAACAATGCATGTGGTATATCTCAACTTTACTCAGACATTTCATACAGTCTCAGATCGCCTTCTCATAAGCAAACCAGGGAAATATAGACTGATGGACCTATTCTAAGGTAGGTGCAGAACGAGTTAGAAAATGTTCCCAGAGAGTAGTTATCAATGATTCACAGTCAAGCTGGAAGGGAATATGGAGAAGGTTCCCACAAGGATCTGTCCTGGGTCCACTTCTATTGAATAGCTCCATAAATGATTTGGATAATGGCATGGAGAGTACACTTATAAAGTTTGCAGATTATACCAAATCTGGGAGGGGTTGCAAGCACTTTAGAGACCAGGATTAGAATTCAGAATGAGCTTGACAAATTGGAGACATGGTCTGAAATACATAGGCTGCATCCACACATTCTTCCTGTGTAGCTAAACCCAGCAAGGAAAGGCTCTGACAGGGGGAAGTAGCAGTAAATTCCTTCCCAACCCCAAATATCAGTCAGTTGGACCTTGAGCGTGTGGGCAAGATCCCCCAGCCAGACCCCTGGGAAAGAGTTCTCTGTAGTCACTCAGAGCCCTCCCCACCGAGTGTCCCATCACTGGCCATTGGGGATATTTGCTACCAGCAGTTGTCGATGTGCCCACCTCATCATACCATCCCCCTCCACATAAGTTTATCAAGCTCAGTCTTGAAACCAGTTCGGTTCCCCCTCCCACCCTTTTTAGTTTAATTCTGGCTGAGATTTTCAAAGCCACCTAAAGGCATTTAGATGCCTGGTTTATATGAGGAAGAAAGGCAGTTTTGGAAATTTTAACCCAAGTCATCTGGAAAACTACCCCTATTGTTACCTCCTCTTCCCTCTCTCCTGCCCCTTTGTTTGCTGCCTGGTTTTAAAGGCTTTTTGAACTACCTCAGGCCTCATGCAAATTAAGTAGGGCAACTTCTTTGTTTAAGAGCCAGAGAATTTCTCCTTCTCTGACACACCCCAAGTAACTTACTTGGTGCTGTATTCCTTCGTCTATTCCGGTAGATTTCTGATTCAAAACTAAATATGTGTTTCATTTTTATTTCCCTGCTGGCAGCTTTCTCAGGTAAGAACCTCAGAGGCACCTGGGGTAAACGAAGGAAACAAATGCAGCCAAAAGGAATTGTTGATTCTCCAGAGCACTAAAGAACGTGTTTTGCTGAATCATGGCCTAGATCTTTAATATTTGTCTATTTCCAGGTGTCTCTTCTCTCAAATCCAGTTAAGCCAGTCCGGAGCAGAAGTTAAAACGCCAGGAGACTCTGTAAAAATCTTCTGTAAAGTGTCTGGACACACATACACTAGTCATGGTATGTACTGGGCACGGAGGTCTCCAGGGAAAGGACTGGAAAGGGGATTTTCAATTACAAACGGGTCTGGTGACACCACATACTACACAGACCCGGTTAAAGGACCACTCACCATCTCCAGAGACAACACCCAGAACCTGCTGGGGTAAACAGGGAGATGGCAAAATTTGCAGATGATACAAAACGACTCAAGACAGTTAAGTCATAGGCAGACTGCGAAGAGCTACAAGAGCAGTGGTCACCACCCAGTCGATCATGATCTCCGGCAGCACACCACTAAGCCAGGCTGCCTGCCTGCCCCGGCCCCACGCCCCTCCCAGAAGTGGCCAGCGTGGCCCCATGTCACCAGGGGTGGGGAGACAGGGTTCTCCCTCTGAATGCTGCTCCTACCTGCAAGCACCACCCCCACAGCTCCCATTGGCCGGGAATGGGGAGCTGTGACCAATGGGAGCTGCAGGGGTGGTGCTTGCAGAGAGGGGCAGTGCACAGAGCCAAGTGCTGCCTGACCCTCCCCAGGGGCCGGAGGGGTGCATTGGCCCTTTTCAGGAGTGGCGCAGTGCACAGGTAGGCAGGGAGCCTGCCTTAGTGGCAGCCATACTGTGCCACTGACCGTGAGCCTCTGGAGGTAAATGCTGCCTGGCAGGAGGCCGCACCCCAACCCCCAGCCCTGAGCCCCCTCCTAGGGGGCAGCACCCCATGCCCTAGGTGTGCGCAAACTATGGCCCGGGGGCCACATCCAGCCCTTCAGACATTTTAATCCTTCCCTTGAGCTCCTGCCAGGGAGTAGGGTCTGGGGCTTGCCCTCTCCACATGTGCCATGGCTTCACGTGGCTCCAGGAAGCAGCAGCATGTTCCCGCTCCAGCTCCTATGCATAAGGGCAGCCAGGGGGTTCCACACACTGCCCCTGCCGCAACTATCACCTCTGTAGCTCCCATTGGCCGGCAACCAGGGGAGCGTGTAGAAGCTGGAGTAGAGAGATGCCGCTGCTTCCGGGAACTGCTTGAGGTAAGTGCCACCCAGAGCCTGCACCCCTGATCCCCCTCCTGCCCTCTAAACCCCTCAGTCACAGCCTCATGCACCCCAGAGCCTGCACCCCGCAGCCGGAGCCCATACAATTTCCATACCCAGATGTGGCCCTCAGGACAAAAACTTTGCCCAGCCATACCATACCCCCTCATACACCCTGAACCCCCTCCTGCACCTTGAACCCCAGCCCTGACCCCCTCCCAGAGCCAGCACCATGTACCCCCTCCTGCACCCCAAACCCCTGCCCCAGGCTCAGCCCAGAGACCCCTCCCACACTGTGAACCCTTCAGCCCCAGCCAGGGGCCCGCACCCCCTGTCGAACCCCAGCCCCCTACCCCAGCCTTGTGAAAGTGAGTGAGGGTTGGGGAGAGAGAGTGAAGGGGTGGGGGATGGAGTGAGTGGGGTGGGACTTTGTGGAAGGGGTCAGGTAGATCCTGGGTTGCCCTTAAATTCAAAAAGTGATCTTGGGCATAAAAGGCTGGAGACCCCTGTTCAAAAGGATCTCTCAGAACTAGGTGACTGGGCAATAAAATGGCAGATGAAATTCAATGTTGATATATACGAAAGAACGCACATTGGAAAGCATAGTCCCAACTATGCATAGCAAATGATTGGTGCTTTGATGAGCCAATGTCCTTACTAATCTTCCTCAAGACCCTTTATTCTTGACTCCCACAACCGGTCCCAGCTAAATCAATGGGGTTACACACACAGGGAATAAAGCCCACAGGATTTGATTATTTCATGCCCGCAAACGGATCTGCACAGGAATATTTCACTCGTCTTATTGCTCACCGGGGTGTGTCATTCAATCAGAATTGCTGAGTCTCTGTAGGAATCATCCTCATTAGCTCTTGCTCTATGATTCATAGATTCATAGATACTAAGGTCAGAAGGGACCATTATGATCATCTAGTCCGACCTCCTGCACAATGCAGGCCACAGAATTTCACCCACCCACTCCTGCGAAAAAACCTCTCACCTATGTCTGATCTATTGAAGTCCTCAAATCACGGTTTAAAGACTTCAAGGAGCAGAGAATCCTCCAGCAAGTGACCCGTGCCCCAGGCTGCAGAGGAAGGCGAAAAACCTCCAGGGCCTCTTCCAATCTGCCCTGGAGGAAAATTCCTTCCCGACCCCAAATATGGCGATCAGCTAAACCCTGAGCATATGGGCAAGATTCACCAGCCAGATACTACAGAAAATTGTTTCCTGGGTAACTCAGATCCCACCCCATCTAATATCCCACCACAGGCCATTGGGCCTATTTACCATGAATATTTAATTACCAAAACCATGGGGATCTCAAACTCCATTTTCCTATTTGTAGTGTCGAGGCAGAGACTCTTACTTAGCACCATCTATTCTTCCTTCTAGATTATTAAATTAGATTAATCAAAGCTGCTAGTGTGTCAGATACACTATCCAACAAGTTCTTGCAACCTATCACAAGTAACAGACACCCGTCACCACAGAAACTGAGCAACATCTTAGGCGTCTCAAGGCCAAGATTAACTTGTATCATGCTCATGTAGTAGGATAGGATGACCCCTATGCTCCTTTAAAAAGTTACCTTTTGTTTATTCCGTGTGCAACCAAGCTGAGCATCTATTTGACACTCTCATCAAAAGCACCTGAGACAGGGTCTCAAATGCAAAATTTTCTAGGATGTCTAAAAGATACATTTACCTTAATGATGTACTATGTACTCTCTGGGTACTCTGTGCCATCTATGACTCAGTAACTGAGTATCATAGAATCATAGAATCATAGAATATCTATGATTCTATGATTCTATGATACTCAGTAACTCACAATCATTTTGCCCTGTGTGCTTAGTTTAAAGTAACTGATTTTCTCTACACACACCCACACCAAATATTTATGTTGGTTGAAGACATTAACACAAATGAAATTAAACAAGTACCTAGATGATATTTTAGGAGCAAAACATTAGCTAACAGATGAACTAATCCAGGGATCGGCAACCCTTGGCACGCGGTCCCTCAGGGAATGCCCCTGTGGGCCAGGACAGCCTGCCCACCTGCAGCGTCCGCAGGTTCAGCCGATCGCAGTTCATGCAAACAGGCAGATGAGTGTTAATGAGAACATCAGCATGCGTGAGAATGAGCACGGGGATATTAAAGAAAACATGCGTCAGACTGGAGAGGGGAATGGAAAGATGAGTGTCGGGGGTGGTTATTGGTGTATGAATGTGAGAATGGAATTTATTATTTATTATTATGACTATTTTTATTATTAGTGTTGGAGTTGGGGGTGGCTGTGGGCCAAGCGCCTAAGGCCTCCAATCACAGACCACAACCCCACAGTGCTAGGCACTGTCCCAAGACAGAACACAAGGCCTTTCTCCACCGCAGTGAGTTTACAGCCTAGGTCTTAATGGGAAGTGCAGTAGGAGTAGGAATGGGAACAGGAATGGGAATATGAGCAACAGTATGAATCTCCATGATTAATAATCATCTCTCTTCAGCGCTGCCTGCATCCTCACCTAGAGAAAGACTCCCTGACACACGCCGCTCGCTGCCCCAGGAAATTTAACTCTCCAGCAGGTGTCCCAGCCCAGTGCAACCCTGTGACCCGACCCGACCCCTCCCCTTCACTGACCCCACTGACCTGACCTTCGCAGAGGCAGGGGCTCCGGAGACCCCTTTCCCATGCCCGGATAATCTGATGACAATCAGGCCCCACGTTAATAACCGGAGAATTTGGCTCACATCTCATCTGGGATCTGATTCTTTCCCCCTTTATACACCACCCCACCGCACTGGGGCTGCACAGACAAACAGGAAGGGGCGATCTGACTCCTGTCTGAACCCTGGGGCAAGAAATTCACAGCCTTCAGGGAAGGAGTTTGCGTTCCTTATAAGGAGCGGGATTGTCCCTCTCTCTGCCAGGTTGCACCCAGAGAGACAGCCCTCAGCCCCCGTGTTTGTGCAGTGATCAGCCAATTCCCTGAGGACTTTCCCCTCCAACACTAGGCAAAATGAACCTTTGTGTGGTAATTGAGACACAGCCAGGAACGAGTACTCTTACAGGTCCGCTCTGCGGCAGCAGAAGATACTGGCACCTATTACTGTGCGCAGGTTCTATGTTTCTTAGGCACAATGATTGGGACCCTTTCAAATATTGGAAAGAAAACTGTGCCAAAGCCGGCGATTTGTCCCCTTCTCTCTCTGCTCCCACCCACGAGACCCCACTCTCCTTCCACCAGAGCTGGGACTAGAATCCAGGAGTGATGGCTCGCCACCTCCCACCCTCATCTAGCCCACTAGACCCCCAAACCGGGAAAGCAGCCTACAAGTCACCCCGTCTATTATTTTATTAATCTTTCTAAGAACAGAGAGAGAGAGAGAGAGAGAGAGCAACTTTACTAGATAAGGGGTTTTGGCTTCAAGGGAGCTATCTCCATTTACAGGCTCCGATTTCATTAATTGTTGTATTTAGCCTGTGAAATCTATTTATGGTTTGGTGGGTTGGTTTTACTGCCAATTCGGTCCAGGTAAGTTTTATTTATTGCAAAGCAAACAGTCAATAAAACATACCTTTATACAAATTGTTTCTTCTTTCGGCTCTATACCCTGTGATCAAATAAAGTACATATGCATTGCTTCTGGGTAAGACTTTCCTTATTAAAAGCTTGCATTTTTTCTACTGCGGGATCTCTGATAAGCTCAGCTAGCACATGAGAAATGTTCTTCTCACTGAGAACGCCTTTTTGTCCAATGAGTAAATTTGACTGTTTTTAAGGATCATCAGGTTGGGAATAAAGGTTAAGTTACCCAGTAGAAACAAACTTGTCCTCAGAGTTACTCCCCGGTGAGGTTTTCCTTCATAGCTCAATTCATATTTCTGGAAGAGGCTCATAACTGAAATAGCAAGGACTGGTGCTAATAATGAGTAAGATGAATTCGGTGTTTGTGAATGGAAGGAAGCAATGGATTGATTGATTGATTGATTGATTGATTGATTGATTGATTGATTGATTGATTGATTTCTTTCTTTCTTTCTTTCTTTCTTTCTTTCTTTCTTTCTTTCTTTCTTTCTTTCTTTCTTTCTTTCTTTTTTTCCCAGCACTGTTCGCGGAGGATGTCTTGTTCTCCTTTCGAAAACATGATCATTTCCCCCCTCTACATAGATAAGTTTTCTCAAAGATGCAAAACGCCCCCATCTTATTTCCTATTTAAAAACTCAGTGGTCCAGAGAAGCTTGTTCATTCAATTTGCCAGCGACCTTCTGCATTCACCTTCTGACCAGTCCTATGGCTGTGCCCTTAGCTGTCCGCAGCTTCATTTTCCTGATCAGACTTTCATGTTACTTAATGATTCGTTAATAATTATGTATATACCGTTATAAATCTGGTCGGGAAACTACAGTGGTGAAGGGATAGATTAGAGAGAGGCAGACACAGAGAGAGAGAGAGAGAGAGATCCAATCAGCATACATACAGAGGGAAGGATGGTTTGATGGATACTTCAGAAAGAATAGACAGCCAGCGTGCAGAGAGGAGGTAGAATGAGGGGATGGACAGAAGGATGGGAAGCTCTTGCGAGTACATGGACAGAGGAGTATTTTTAAAACTATATTTTCAAAAAAAAAAATCTCTTTTCCTTTGTCAGGCGTCCTCTCCCAGGTTGTCCTGACCCAGTCAGGTCCGGAAGTCAGGAAGCCAGGCGAGTCCATTCTTCTGAAATGCGCTGTGCCGGGGGCTGATCACAGCTCATCTATCATGACTTGGATAAGACAGGCTCCGGGGAAAGGACTGGAGTGGCTGGTTTACTACTATTCCCAGTCGAGCATCTTTTACTCACCTGGCATCCAGGGGCGATTCACCGCTTCCATGGACAGCTCCGGCCTCTATCTGCAGATGCACAGCCTAAAAGAGGAAGACACCGCTGTGTATTACTGTGTGAGACAAGGGGTGTCCACAGTGCTCCCGCGCCTTACAAATACCCCGCGGCACAGAAGCAGCTCCCTGTAAAACCCTTTCCCTGTTCTTCTTATGGTATTCTTCACAATTATGGGGACCAACGATTAATTAAAATAGCAACGATGATGGTTATGGCAGCGCCCCAAATCAACCACTCGCTTTCCAGACCTTTACCAAGAGACAGAGGCACAACGTAGGGACAGACAGAGAAGCACGCAGAGGTATTGCGGGTAAAGGAAGGCACCGCCTTGACACAGAGCAGAAACCGACTGCGGTTAGCACAAAACCCTCCTATGCCCTTCTCCATTCTGCTCATTGCCAGCGGTCTCTGCATTAATGAGCTGTTTGGCAGAGAGGAGCATAGACTGTAAAGTCTCCAGTGCTTTGTCCTTTCCAAACACACACTGATCATGAAACACCCACTAGGCTGGCAGAGCAGAGATCGCTTTATGCACTGACCAACAGCCCAGAACTATAATCTACCTCGAGAGTGGCATCACGGGCTTTTCAAACCATAACCGATGGAATAAGAAAAGGGAATAGAGGAGATTATGTCATCAAGGGTCATGGTGTAGCCTGTCCTTGAATTTTGCACACCACTAAACAAGGCTAAATTGGGCTTCTGGGGCGCATTGTCTTGTCTGGTTACATAATCAACTAAAGGCGCCATTGTCAGAGGTAAGCACAGGGAGGCGGAGTTACAGGTTTGTTCGGTGCAAGCTGAATATGTTCAGGGCCTGGTGAGATGTGCTGACGAGGCGAATTCAGGGGTGGATGCTGCAGTATGAAAAAGCCATTTTAGGTTGTGGTTTTCAAAGGGGCCGAAGCAATTCATGCCCCCAGATCCCAGGCATTGCAATGCAAATGAGGCCCCTACTCCTTTCATCTGCTCGGAAAAATCTCAGCCTGAGGGACTTGCCCCAAACCAGGAAGTTCACAGAGCTCCTGATTCACAGCCCGGTGCCTTAACCACAAGCCAGGTCTCCGTGGAGAGACCCATCCTACCCTAGGCCATAAGTGGGGTAGATTGACCGGACCGATGCAGATTCCATCCTTCATTGCTAATCTTCTGTTCAGGGCTGCAACGCAATGGCCTTTGGCAGGGGACCCATATTAGAAAGAACGAGGCAGCAGTCTTTGACACAGGGGATAAATTACAAAAAGGCAGAGCACAGACACATCCCATTCTGTAGGCGATCTCCTAAGGCTGAGAGGACAGTTCTCCCTGTTCTATTTGTCCAATTATCCTGCGGAGGGTTCTGGTCTCTGCTTTTTATATCAGGCCACACTCAAATCCTTGCAGCTTCACACGCCCATCAGCCCCTCACCCGGCCTGCGCCTCTCACTAAATTCAGACCCTTTTATTTCCCACTCACCCGGCTCTACCCAGAATATGCGAAGCTGCCACATACGACGACCTACTTAACCACTGACTGGGGCATCTCAGCCAAAGGCCCCGCATCCGGCTCAGGGACTTATAGGGCTGCGCTCCCATCCCACCACCAAGATGGGTGCGCTGAGAATCTGCATTTTCCTGGTTGGACTCTCATGTCGTTTTGTTTGTTTGTTGTCTCTCTTAGATCTCTCTGCAATCCATGGGCTGAGCGGGATTTTCTGAAGTTCTGAGATTTATCTAGGAACACTTGGAAAATCAACCGTGCTCGTGTTGCTAAATAATATGAGTGCTTTAGAAAATCCACTGTACAATTCATCCTGCGTGGAAAGGCATTGAGATCAGGGGAGTCAGAGTAGGGCTTTATTAGACCCGTACCTATATAGGGAGCTTTCAGAGTAGCAGCCCTGTTAATCTGTATTCGCAAAAAGAAAAGGAGGACTTGTGGCACCTTAGAGACTAACCAGTTTATTTGAGCAGAAGCTTTCGTCCGATGAAGTGAGCTGTAGCTCACGAAAACTTATGATCAAATAAATTTGTTAGTCTCTAAGGTGCCACAAGTCCTCCTTTTCTTTTTATATAGAGAGCTGTGTGTCTCCTTTTCTCGATTGTTTCTATCTCGCTAACTTAAAAGTAATCTTTAAAAATAGCAATTAACAGCCCGCTTTGTTTCTCCCCAGGGGTCCGGGCACAGGTGGTTCTGACCCAGTCCAGCCCGGAGATTAAGAAACCCGGGGAATCCACTAAACTGACCTGTACAGTGAGCGGCTTTGCTCTCAGCAGCCATGGTATGAACTGGGTCCGGCAGGCTCCGGGAAGGGGGCTGGAGTGGCTGATCTACTATTATTCCTTGTGCAGCAACAGCTACTCCCCGGCAGTTCAGGGGCGATTCACAGCCTCCAAGGACAGCTCCAGCGTCTACCTAACAGGAGCAGCCTGAAGCCCGAGGACACCGCGGTGTATCCCTGGGCGAGGGACACGGTGAGGGGAAGCCGGTCTGGGCTCAGACACAAACCGCCCCTGGTGCTAGTTTCAAAAGAAGCCCCCAGCAGGTGGCGCTCCGGAGCTACACGCAGCAAGGGGCCCGTGGCCGCAAAGACACTCAGAGCCGGACCGGCTGGTCTCCCTCCTTTGTCCTCCTCTCCCTGCATCCAACACAGAGCAGATAAAAGCAGAAAATAAAGACGCTCTTAAAACAGCCTTTACTATTTACTTATTTGTTTAGCCCTTTCAGGAATCCTATAGTGCTCTCCACCGCTCCAGCTGAACTCAATTGCAGAGGAAGATAAGAATCGCCACACTTGATAAGAACAGGCAACAAACTAGGCCATTTTCTGTCTCTGTTAGGGACCATTAAAAATTGCAAGAAATCCGGCTGCTGTGGGAATTTATGCAACAGTCTATGCACCGGGAAATTTCTCTAAAACTCTCCTAAGTCATAGGTTGGTTTATGCTACACAGTAGATTAAGGGAAGGACTTTGGGGGACCTTATCCGTGCACTGAGTGTTTCACCATCATCTGTAAACTGTAAGGTAGGGAAGCATTATTCCCGTTTCACAGATAAGGGAGCGAGGCACAGAGAGATTCAAAGGGAGGCACCCAACTATCACCGACTTTGAGTGAGAGTCAGTCCCCCCGACTGTGCTTCTGCAAATCTCCTCCGAGCAGATTTGCCCACGGTTAAAAGGATGCCTGCGGCACAGGTGGGAGCAGGACAGACTTCTCCTGGGTTCCGGTCCAGCGCCCCTTCTCCCTGACCATCCCCCCTAGGTCCTTCCCAAAACCTTTGTGGCCAGAGCCTCCTGCAATAACCAGGGGAAACAGAAACACTCTCTCTCTCTCTCTCTCTCTCTCTCTCTCAGGGTAAATTATCATATAACTGCCCACTGGGGGATGCACGGCCCCAGTTTCTGAAGCAGATGCACCGATTGCTCTCAGAGACAAGCGACTGGGAATCACCCTCACCACTTCCGCTTCGATCTCACGGTGCCTAACAGGGAGATAAGCGCCATTGTCCACATGCTACTGGTCGCTCCTTGAGTTATGGATTCCAAGGCCAGAAAGGACCATTGTCAACATCTAATCTGACCTCCACAGGCCAGAGAACTGCCCAGAAATAATCCCTCGGGCAGATCTTTTAGGGGGGAAAAGTGCAATCCGGCTTTAAAAATTTTCAGTGCTGGAGAACACACTGAGACCATTGGTGAGTTGTTCCAGTGGCTGACTACTCTCCCTGTTAAATATTTGCACCCTATTTCCAGTCTGAATGTGACTAGCTTCAACTTCCAGCCCTTGCTTCATGTTATACCTTTGTCTGTCAGATTAAAGCGCCCAGGATTAAATATTTGCTTCCCACGTAGGAACTGATCCCCTGTGGGTGGCAGTCAAGGGGCCACGTCGCTTCTGTTTTCAGGAAGGTTTGGGTCTGAACGTTGCGCACATTCTTCGCCCGTCCCTCGGACTCGGAGGGCGAGAAATATGATCGTTCAGGAAAGGAGTTTGTCCGACTCTTCTAAGGAGGAACTGGGATATGCAAATGGGGGTGATACTTCCCTGTTTAAATCTGTGCCTCCCTCTGCCCAGGCTGCACCCGGGGAGACAATCCACAGCCCCCTGAATCTGTGCAGTTCCCACCTGATCCCCTAGAGAAGTTTCCTCTCCAGTCCCAAGGAAAATGAAACTTTGGCTCCATTTAAGTTTTAATTATAGCAGCTCCTCCCCTCAAATTGTAGGTATATTAAAGAATGCCTGTGATTCCCCATAATTAATCCCCCACAATTTAAATCCCAGGGAATTAACAACTGAAAGATCTCTTGGGTCTCTTGTTAACTGGCAAGCTGCTGACGGTGTCTGTGTAAAGCTTGTGAACCGTTAATTGACTCTGCTCTCTAAGTGATACTTTAAAAAGAAAAGGAGGACTTGTGGCACCTTAGAGACTAACCAATTTATTTGAGCATAAGCTTTCCTGAGCTACAGCTCACTTCATCGGATGCATTCAGTGGAAAGTACAGTGAGCAGATTTTATATATACACACAGAACATGAAAACAATTACGTTGTAAGGAGAGGTTTCAGAGTAACAGCCGTGTTAGTCTGTATTCGCAAAAAGTAAAGGAGTACTTGTGGCACCTTAGAGACTAACCAATTTATTTGAGCATGAGCTTTTGAAGTGAGCTGTGGCTCAGGAAAGCTCATGCTCAAATAAATTGGTTAGTCTCTAAGGTGCCACAAGTACTCCTTTACTTTTTGTTGTAAGGAGAGTGATCACTTAAAATGAGCTATTACCAGCAGGAGAGTGGGGTGGGGGGAGAGAAAACCTTTTGAAGTGATAATCAAGGTGGGCCATTTCCAGCACATTTCCAGGAGTTAACAAGAACCTCTGAGGAACAGTGGGGGGTGGGGGAGGGGGGGTGGAGGAATAAACAAGGGGAAATAGTTTCATTTAGTATAATGACTCAACCACTCCCAGTGTCTATTCAAGCCTAAGTTAATTGTATGCAATTTGCAAATTAATTCCAATTCAGAAGTCTCTGGTTGGAGTCTGTTTTCAAAGTTTTTTTGTTGAAGGATACTCAATTTGAGATCAGAAATCGAGTGACCAGAGAGATTGAAGTGTTCTCCGACTGCTTTTTGAACGTTATAATTCTTGACATCTGATTTGTGTCCATTTATTCTTTTACGTAGAGACTGTCCAGTTTGACCGATGTACATGGCAGTGGGGCATTTCTGGCACATGATGGCATATATCACATTGGTGGATGTGCAGGTGAACGAGCCTCTGATAGTGTGGCTGATGTGATTAGGCCCTGTGATGCTGTCCCCTGAATAGATATGTGGACACAGTTGGCAACGGGCTTTGTGCAAGGATAGGTTCCCGGGTTAGTGGTTCTGTTGTGTGGTATGTGGTTGCTGGTGAGTATTTGCTTCAGGTTGGGGGTCTGTCTGTAGGCAAGGACTGGCCTGTCTCCCAAGATTTGTGAGAGTGTTGGGTTGTCCTTCAGGATAGGTTGTAGATCCTTGATAATACGTTGGAGAGGTTTTAGTTGGGGGCTGAAGGTGACGGCTAGTGGTGTTCTGTTATTTTCTTTGTTGGGCCTGTCCTGTAGTAGGTGACTTCTGGGTACTCTTCTGGCTCTGTCAATCTGTTTCTTCACTTCCGCAGGTGGGTATTGTAGTTGTAAGAAAGCTTGACAGAGATCTTGTAGGTGTTTGTCTCTGTCTGAGGGGTTGGAGCAAATGCGGTTGTATCGTAGAGCTTAGCTGTAGACAATGGATCGTGTGGTGTGGTCAGGGTGAAAGCTGGAGGCATGCAGGTAGGAATAGGGGTCAGTAGGTTTCCGGTATAGGGTGGTGTTTATGTGACCATTGCTTATTAGCACTGTAGTGTCCAGGAAGGGGATCTCTTGTGTGGACTGGTCCAGGCTGAGTCCAGGGTTCCATGCCACCATCAACCTCAGCCAGGCCCTGTGTGAATGTGATTCTCATTCTTTCCAGGTGTCCGGTCACAGATCCAGCTGCTGGAGTCCGGAGGGGGGATTCAAACCCCTGGGGGATCTCTCCGCCTCTCCTGCAAAGCCTCCGGATTCACCTTCAACAACTATTGGATGAACTGGGTCCGTCAGGCGCTGGGGAAAGGACTGGAGTGGGTCGCACAGATACGCAATCCTGCTTATAGTTCAGCAGCATATTACAGTGATGCGGTGAAAGGGCGATTCACCATCTCCAGAGACGAGTCCAGCAGCACGGTGTATCTGCAAATGAACAGCCTGAGAGCCGAAGAGACCGCCCGGTATCACTGTGCGAGAGACACAGCGATCAGAAACCTCCTGCGGTTAGCACAGAAACCTCCAGCGCGAATCCCCCTCCCTCTCCGTGCCCACAGTCACTGCCAGAACAGAGCCGTTCACACAGGAACCCAGAGAGTGTGAAGCCTCCAGTCCTTTATCCGGGCTTCAGTCCTCTCAAAATTCACTTTTATTATCAGAGACCCGCGGTTCCGACAGAACCGAGACCGCCTTATACATTCCCTAGGAATACAGAAAGAGATTCCTTCTCCAAAGTGTGATTAACACTTAGCTCTCCGTCCTTCCACCTGCCTTACCAACAAACTCAGCTGGAGGAGACAGGCAGGAAGCAGGAGCCATGCAGCCAAAGGTGGACCGTGAACTTTAGAATTTTTCACACCGGGATCTTGCTACACTTTGCACTCACCTAACGAAGGCTGAATTGTGCTTCTCGAACACCCTGATTCATTTGCAGAGGGACTGGAGATCCTGAATAGCCAATGCCACGTTCTGCAGGAGGGGGAAATGGGGGTCACTCATCCTACACTCATAGGCAGACCGTGGGAATTCCCTGTACAGAGTCTAGTGGATTGATCTTTAGCCAAACGCCAAGGTTCTTGCTAATGCCCATCCATAATAAAATACCCCTTGTACAGAGATGGTCTCATTTTAAGAATTCCCTTTAAAAAAAAATCGTGATTTTCTAAGCACACAAAAAATTCACACCACTGTTGTCTGGTTACTTCATGTGTCAGACGGTCATTCCTCACCTCTGTGTTTCAACAAATCTGTTTATACTGAAATCACATTCAACATTACAACCGGTCAGAATATCACCTGTCTCACAAGCGGCGTCAAAATGTAGCATCTCATCATTTCCCTTCCTTCGGCCCACTTCTGCACAAGGCAGCCCCTAATTAAGAAAGGGAAAGTGCAGGGGACTCATTTAATCTGAGAGCTTTGAAGGAGCCAGATCTGGAGTATCACAAAAGAGCATTGAGAGCAGGGGTCGGCAACCTATGGCACGTGTGCCAAACCCCTGCAGGCAGCAGCGAGCCATTAAGAATCCTGCCCGCCCTGGCCTGCTCTTCTCCGCCCCCACCCTCCTCGCTGGGGGGCAGGGTGAAGAAGCTTCGTCCTGCGGGCTACTGCGGCAGGGCAGACGAGCTCTCCCCTCCCCCACCTCTTCCCCCCCCCCGCTGTGCTGGGTTCCTGCCCCTGCCCCTCCCCTGCCGCCCATCAGCTGATGGCCCTTGGAGGGAGGGGGAGAAGCCGAGCAGCAGCGCACTTGTTGCTTCCGGGAGGAGGCGGAGAAGAGGTGGGGACGGGTCCTCCAGGAAGGGATGTGGAATCAGAGTATATCCCTTCCAGGCCCCTGCCGTGAGCCGCTCTGGGCAGGGGGCTGGGAGCACCCCCATGACCCTAGCCCACACCCACACCCCCAGCCCTCTGCCCCGACCCCTACACTCCCCCCCACACACCCCTGCCCTGACCCCTACACCCCCTCACACACTCCCAGCCCTCTACCCTGACCCCTGCACCCCCACACATACCCAGCCCCCCAGACCCCATGCCCTGACTCCTGCACCTGCCACACCCCATGCCCTGACTCTTGCACCCCCCACATTCCCACCCCTACCCTGAGCACCAAACGGGAGCCCGGCATACACACCCCCACGTTCCCACCTGCACCCCTTGCACCAAATGGGAGCTGCCCAGGTAAGCACTCCACACCCAAACCTCCTGCCCCAGCCCTGAGCCCCCTCCCTCATTCTAGCTCTTGGCCAGGCCCTACACCCCAACCCCCAGCCTGCTTCTTCACCCCCAGCCCTGTGCTCAGTGCACTCCCACCCTCAGCTCAGTGCAGAGAGAGAGGAAGAGAATGGGCTAGAACCAGGGAGAAGGTAGGTCCCCACTCTATGTGGGCAGGGCCGGGATCCCAGACCGGCAGCGGGCTGAGCTGCTCAGCCTACTGCTGGTCTGCGGTCCCAGCGGCTGGCCCCACTCAGCCTGCTGCCGGCCTAGGTGAACGGAACCCCAGGCTGGCAGCGGGCTGAGCGGGCCGGTGGCATAAGATCAGAATTTTAATTTCATTTTAAATGAAGCTTCTTAAACCTTTTGAAAACCTTGTTTACTTTACATATGACAAGAGTTTAGTTATATAATATATAGACTTATAGAGAGAGACCTTGTAAACAAATGTTAAAATGTATTACTGGCACGTGAAACCTTAATTTAAAGTGAATAAATGAAGACTCGGCACGCCACTTCTGAAAGGTTGCTGACCCCTGATTTAGGGATACCTCTGGTTACGAGCAAAGCTTTGCAGAGGGCTCTGGGTGTCTTTCTGTGACCCTTACTTGGCTCACACACACACACAGAGACTAAGTCCTAGACAGCCACCTTTGTGGCTTTTCTGGCCTACCTGAAGGCATCAGAACTATTTGAAAATAAAGTTCAGATCCAGCACTCAACTCACCCAATTCCAGAGCCTATAGTCAATTCTCCACTGAAAACCCAATATGGAGATTTAAAAGGTCTCGTACCTTTTACATGGCGCCTTGGGTTCGGAGGGAAACGGCCTGCGGTCCTCTAGTCCTGGATGGTATACGGTGGATCCTGGATGAGGCCCCAGATTGTTGTAGAAAATGAGTCACACCATCTGTTTGGTTCAAACAGTCTGAGGTCCTTTTATTTTGAATACAAGCATGCCGGGGGAAGGAGACAGAGATGGCCACACGCAGGTGCCACCCTGGTCTCTCTCTGTCCTGCCCCTATAATACCAGTCTTACATAGTTTTTTTACATTAAAGTTAAATGATACATTTCCTTAATTTTTTATCACTCAAGCATTGTTAATAAAGCTTCATAAGGAGCCAAAGTAAACAGTGTCATCATTAGTAACAGTGTCATCATTAGTAAACAGTGTCAGTAAACTGTGCTGACGCACGTCGTTATTATCAAGATCTGTGGTTTGCTTGTGGCAGCGTTTTGTCTAGGGGCTTTAGCAGGTTTGGCGGGGGGGAGGGGTTTCATATAATGGACAGCTAGGGACTTGAGCTCGGCTAGAGGTTGGCCTAGTTCATTATCTGGGTCAAAATACCACAGCCCCGCATATGCAAATGCTCTTAGTGCAAGCGAAGTCTTACAGGATGCCAGCCTGCAGGCCTCTTGAGTTACCGCTCTTGCCTACGCTGCATACAGTGCATAGATCTTGCACAGAGTGGGATGGGGTCAGCTTCAACAGCAAGGTTAACAGCAATTTCCCCCACACCTTCACCCAACGATACATCAATAGGTTTCCCTTCATTAAAACTTGACCATGAAGAATAGCTCAACACATGAGATTTTGACAGTTGGGGGGTTTTAAAACATTCATTAGCCCTAAGCCAGTTTCTGAACCCCTTATCACTAAATGCTGGGTCAGTGTGACCTTTGTTTTCTGCATCATTAGAGGAGAAGAAAAGGCAGTAAAAGCAAAATGCTGCATCCTTTGATGGGCTACAGTCTAACCACCTAGACTTTTCATACCAATCAGACTGAAAACTTCTTTGTTTATTCCCTATTTTACTTCTAGGAAACATGCTCAATCTAGGCTGATAAGAACCTCTAGATAATCGAGACTGGCGTTCTAATCTATTTTTTGGAATATCCCAGACCGGGTCATCAGAGGGAATGTTTGATGGCTTTGAATAGGAGCGACACTGACCTGAGCTAAGGGACGAAGTCTGTTTCTGGTGGTCATTGCTCAGTTCATTGCACGCACTGGAACTGGTGGCGGCATTCTCTTCATGTAAGTTCTTAACCGAGGTGTCCAAGCTATTTGCACTACGATCAGCACGTTCATTATCATTCAGTTTGTCTGCTCCTTTTCTTCTCTTAACAATGAGCCGATCCATAGTTTAAAATTAAAAGGGGGTATCATACAGTTGAATTAAAACGGAAAGCCACGGGCTTGTTATGCTATTTCAGCAGCGTACACGTGACAGAGATTACAAACACTGTAGACACGGCGCTAGGCACACCTGACGCGGCCCCGTATATAGGTCAAAGAATTTTCTAGAAGAGTAGTCGGAGGGGGAGGGAGGACCAATGGTCATGTGACGCTGCAGTAGTGGGGACGCATGCGGCGAGCGAACACGGGCTTTCTAGAAATTTCTACCACATCTATACTATGCAATTTGGCGCTTATTGCATAATACAACAATCCCTACTTTAAAACTAAAAAAGTGTATCATGCGATTAAATTAAAACACAAAGACACTTTTTTTTGAGACATTAGGTCAGGGGTGGGCAAACTTTTTGGCCCGAGGGCCACGTCGGGGTTGCAAAATTGCATGGAGGGCGAGGTAGGGAAGGCAGTGCCTCCCCAAACAGCCTGGCCCCCGTCCCCATCTGCCCCCTCCCACTTCCCATCCCCTGACTGCCCCCCTCAGAATCACTGATCCATCCAACCCCCCTATTCCTTTTCCCGATTACCCCCACCAGAGACCCCCCCACCCCTAACCACCCCCGCAAGATCCCACCCACTATCTAAGACCCCCTGCTCCTTGTACCCTGACCGCCCCCTCCAGAGACCCGCCACCCCCCGCCCCAACCACCACCACCCCTGGGATCCCACACCCTATCTAAGCACCCCCGCTCCCTGAATGCCCCCACGCCTGACAGACCCTTGGGACTCCCCCACCTATACAACCCCCCCCACACATTTCCTGACTGTCCCGCCCCCCCGCCCCAGAACCTCCACCAAGGACAGGCCAAGGAATCCTTCGGCAGCTGCTTGGCCTTCTACTGTAGATGGACCACTTGCTCCTGGTGCCCCATTGGTTTCCAATGCCTGGGACTCTGTTCTCCTTCTCAGTGGACATTCTCGGCAAGTATGCCCTGCCCTTTCACAAGTGTAACAAATGTACCCTCCCTGCTTATCCTTTAGTGGGGTTCTTCAGGATCCTGGTCTCCATGGATACTTTGGCATTTTAGTGGAGGTTTTCCTTTCATCACCTCAGTCATCACTTTCAGATGTTGGACTGCCGGTTTTTGGACAGCTTCACTTAATCTTTCCAGTGTTAACTGTGTTTGGGGCAGGGTCTTTTCCCCAGCACTTGCATTCACTAGGCCCCCACTTCATTTACAGGACTTCGGCTTGGCCGTCTCTGCCACAGGAACTTCCTCTTCTTCCGACCACATAATGGCAGCCAGACTCAGTTAATGGAATTTCTTACTGGGCTCTTCCTTAAACCTCCTTTTAATGTCACGGTGGAAGGAATCATCCTGGAGCCCCAGCACCAACTGCTCTTTCAGAACCATATCTGAGTCTGGAACTTGTCGAGAGTCTCGCCCCTCCACTTTGCTCATTCTCTCCTGGAGCTCATATGCATATGTCCAGACAGTTTCACCAGGCTCCTGCTTGCTCTCAAATAACTCCTTTCGTCTGGTTCCAATAGGGACCTTTGTGACAGATTAAGTTACCAATCTACCTGAGGCGTCAGGTGATCAGCTTGAGGCCGCAGGATCATTAGGGGAGGAGATGACGGAGGACACCAAGTGACTGAGTTTAAAGCTTTATTAATGAAATAAAGTAAAATAACAGCGGAGAGTGCTGGGGGTTCCCCACGTCACTCAGAGGAAGGAAGGAAGCATTAATGCCCCAGCCCTAATCCAATTTCATACTCATACATGCACTACCCGAGGCTGGCCAAGCCCGGGTGTAACGTACGAAGAAGCGGGGGGAGAGGTGGAAGGGAATTGTGTCCTGTGCACAGGTTGTCCAGGGTCCACTGTTGATCTCCAGCTTGCTTCAGCTCTCAAGAAGGTTTTAAGTCCTGGGTTCTTCTGGGGGGTTTTGTCCAGGGACCTTTGTCCACCGTGCTCTTTGTATCAGTCCAAACCGGCCTTCCGAGGCTTCCTTGGCTTCCCCTAAATACATCAGGGCTTCAGGGTTGTTACGTTCCCATTCGCTCACATTTGCATTCTCACTAGTTTTTGCAATCCCCTGCAGTCTTGTTCAGTTTACTGCTCTGTTCTCACAGCTGGTTGGGGTTGGAATCCAGGCCCCCATCTTTCTTGGCATCAGAGAGTCTGCTTGGGTACATTGGCCTTGAGTGGCTGGAGTCAGCTTCTTTTCTTTGGACCTAGCTGGATCGTTGAGTGAATGTGTTCCTTTCTCCCTTCCTCCCCTTTTGGCCTCTCGCAACCTGCAAAGGAATCTTTCACTCCACACTCAGGCCTTCAAGCCCTCCCAAAATCCTTTCCCATGCATATGCGTATATAGGCATCAGGGATATACAATGCTGGTTCTTACCCAGGAGACCTCATGGGGGGCAATTTTATCGTGCCTGGGACATTCCCATGAGGCTATTTTATTGTGACTGTGACACCTTGTCTCCATACACTTGTAGGAGGAGTTCAAATACCTTTTCCACATCTTTCTTGTCTGCCATTGCCATGAGATTAACCGTGGCCTTGGCCCTGGCCCTTGAGGTGTTCCTCTATGAAGTCCATATGATCCTCTTCAGGTACTCTTAGCACACACGGACTTGCCTTCACAGACTTGACTCACTCCTCTACTGTAATGTCTCCTGGTCTTGTTGGGAAGCCACCAAACTCTGTGACTTTCTGCTCCCATAGGACATAAATAGTAGGGGATTTCTTTGCTTCTGCTGCCTGATGGTCTATTATGGCCTTAGCCAGTGATAAGGCTTCTCTCTGTTCTGTTCTAGCTTGTTGTAATGCCTCAGTTTAGTCTGATCATCTGTGCACAAGTTCAGCAAAGTGGGCCCATAGTTCTTCAATTCCAGCCATAGTCGGGTTCTTGACCAGGCCTGGACAGTGCTGTCAGAACTCAACCAGTAAACCAGTGGGGTGGACTCTGTGGATAGGATCCTGTTCATGATGCCAATTACGTAAGCGAGGGAATGGTCCAGCTACTGTGGGGAAGTTTCCTGGCTTATACACTACCCAGGTGAAATGGGCTAGCGAAAGGATTTGAGTGCTCACTCCAACTACCTTTACCCCCTTAGCTCGGCCGCACTCTGAGAGACCCAGGCAATTCCAGCTCACACAGAGGACGGGACCCCCCTTGCTGAGTTTACAATCTGAGTGTAAATGGGAAGTGGAGTGGGAATGGAAATATAAACAGGAATATAAATATTAACCGTGCATAATAATCTTCCTTCACTGTTGCCTGAATCCTCCTCGACTCTCCCCTAAAAGAAAAACACCCAGACACGCCACTCTTGGCACAGTAATATCAGGGAGACTTCACTGCAAAACTTAACTCTGTCCTAAGACTCTCCCCAAGCCCAGCTCCTCCCACCTGCACCCACAGGCGGGCCCCCAGACCTGGTCCAAAGCACGAGCCAGGCTTGCTCAGATCACGTTCCTAGTGTCATGGATCATTTCAATGTAGCCGGTCACTGCCGGGAAGGGAAGGGAAGGGAAGGGAAAGGGGCTTCCCTCCCAAATCCCTCCCAGCGTCATGGGAAATCTTCCGTCTCCAGCGGGGGGCCCAGCCCAATGGATTCCTGAGACAAGACTTCAGGCATCCCCCATCCCGGACACTGACCCCCTGATCGGACGTTGCATGGCCCTTATGTTTGTGGAACCGGGCTCCAGAGCTGAGTCCCCCCAATCCCCAATATCAGGTCAAAAAGAGAGACCCTCAGTTCCCATGCGAGGAAACACAGTCACTGCAGGGAGCTGTTCATTCCTCCCAGGGTCCGAAAGTGTCAGGAGGATCCCAGCGCCCCATGCCCGGCTCTGCACAGACACACAGGACGGGACACTCTGACTCCTGCAGCCGGAGCCCTGGGGCGAGTCAATCAGATCACGGACAGCAGGAGTGTGTGTCTCTTATAAAGCGGGGCATGCAAATGAGGAGACAGTTTCCTGGTTAAATCTCTGCCTCCCTCTGCCCAGGCTGCACCCGGAGACACAATCCGCAGCCCCCTGGCTCTGTGCAGTCACCAGCCGGTCCCCTGAGAGCTTTCCCCTCCAGCACCAGGGAAAATGGGATTTTTGCTCCTTGTCATTGTCGCTCTAGCAGCTTTGGAAGGTATTTTCCTCCTCTGAAGACCTGGCAGAGTTAGAAGAATATTGTGTTCTCGCTCTTTTTATACCGATATTAATGGCCTGTCTTTATTCCCAGGTGTCCGGTCTCAGACGCTGGTGGAGTCCGGAGGGGGTGTGAAAAAGCCCGGAGACTCTCTCCGCCTCTCCTGCAAAGCCTCCGGGTTCCCCTTCAGCAGCTATGAGATGAACTGGGTCCGCCAGGCTCCCGGGAAGGGACTGGAATGGGTCGCTCTTATATACCCCGGTGGGGGTAGTACATACTACCTCGATGCAGTGAAAGGGCGATTCACCATCTCCAGGGATAACGGCAAGAGTGAGCTGTATCTGCAAATGACCGGCCTGAAGCCCGAGGACACCGCCCGCTATTACTGTGCGAGAGACACAGTGACACCAAACCGGTTTGTGATCGCACAAAAACCCAGGCTGCGGAATCGCCCTTCTCCCGGCGGCCGCGCGGGGGCAGCAGCGACACCCCCCGCTTCGGGCTCGGGCAGGAGACCCGGCCCCCGGGGGAACGGGACACAAACCTCCCGCCAGTTTAACCCTTCCGTTCCCGGACTCTGAATGGCCCATTTCCCTACCCCAGAGATGGAGGCGGGGTGTGGAAATGGGCCATGCAGGGTCCGGGAGGGGCTGGGGGGCAGAGATCACCCGGCGCCGGAATAAACCCCGCTCCGCTGAGCCCGGGGATGGGGCACCGCCGGGACTTTCCAAGGAGACTCGAGCATTTTTTCCATCCATTTGACAGCTGGAATTCACAGCCCCGGTGTAAACGGTGCAGCTCAGGATCCTGCCCCCAATGAAGGGCCCCCATGACACAGAGTCACCATGGAGATAAAAGGCCCCGCCCCTCAGCCCCCGATGGCCTCACTCAGCGCAGCGCTGGCCCGCAGGGCATTGGGGACAGTCAGGGGGCTAAGGGCTGTGGACAGGGACACGGTGGGATTTCATGGGGTCGCTCAGGGGGAGGTGGCAGAGCTCCGGAGAGAATCACATCTGGAATTTTCAAAGGGTACAGTCAAGGGGAATTAGATACCCCACTACCTAAGTCCGCTTCAAAAATGTCAATCAACATTCCAGTAGGCCCTGCTCCAAACCCCACTCAGGACTTAGGCACGGCATTAAGGATAAGCATTTGCATATCTCTTTTTTTTTTTTTAAATAAGCTAATTTGGAGTTCCAGCCCACAAGCAATCTTAGGTATTCATATTGTCCCCATCACTGTACTGTTTGAGCATTTAGGGCAGGGGTGGGCAATTTTTTTGGCCCAAAGGCCACATAGGAGGGCCGGGCAGGGAGGGCTGTGCCTCCCCAAACAGCCCGGCCCCCACCTCCTATCCACCTCCTCCCACCTCTGGCCCCCTGACTGCCCCCCTCAGAACCTGCAACTCATCCACCCCCCCCCGCTCCTTCTCCCCTGACTGCCCTAAAGCCTATCCACCTCCTTGCCCCCTGACAGGCCTCCTGGGACTCCCACCCCTTATCCAATCCCCCCTGCTCTCTGTCCCCTGACTGTCCCCTGGAACCCTCTGGCCCTTATCCAACCCCCTGGCTCCCCGCGCCCTAACTCTGCCGCTCAGAGCAGCAGGAGCTCACAGCCACGCTGCCCATGCTGCCCAGCAGGGGCGGTGGGCCAGAGCCCTTGAGATGCGGTGCACTGGGGCTGCGGGCTAGCCTCCCTGGCCGGGAGCTCAGGGGCCAGATGTAGCCCACAGGCCGTAATTTGCCCACGTCTGATTTAGGGTAACAAGAAAACATTTTACAAATACATTAGAAGCAAGGGGAAGATGAAGGACAGGGAAGGACCACTGCTCAATGAGGACGGAAACACAGTCACAAGAAAATGCAGGAATTGTCCAAGTATTAAATGCCAATTTGTTCAGGTTTTCTCCAAGGAGGTTAGCAGTTATCAGAGGACTAACAGTGAACATCAGTGTAAATGGGGTAGGATCTGAGCCTAAAATAGGGAAACAACAAGTTAAGAATTACTGAGACAAGTTAGACGTCCTCAAGTCAGCAGGGCCAGATGAAATGCACCAGAGAATACTTAAGGGACTGGCCAAAGAGATCTTAGCCGTTAACAATTATTTTTGAGAACTCTCGGAGGACAGGAGAGATCCCAGAGGACTGGAAGAGGGCAAGTGGTACCTATCAATAAAAAGCAGAATAAGGGCAACCCAGGAATTATAAACCATTAAACTTAACTTCTGTACCCAGAAGGAATGGAGCAAATAATCAATTTGTAAGCACATAGAAAATAAGGTGACAAAGAACAAATCACATCAAACCCACCTCATATTCTCCTTTGACAGGGTAACAAGACGAGGGGATGGGGGTGGGTAGAAGAACAGTGGATGTGGTATATCTCCACTTTAGTCAGACATTTCATACAGTCTCAGATCACCTTCTCATAAGCAAACCAGGGAAATATAGACTAGTGATCCTATTATAAGGTAGGTGCACAACGAGTTAGAAAATGTTCTCAGAGAGTAGTTATCAACGATTCACAGTCAAGCTGGGAGGCAATATTGAGAAGAGTCCCACAAGGATCTGTCCTGGGTCCACTTCTATTCAATAGCTCCATAAATGACTTGGATAATGGCAGAGAGAGTACATTATAAAGTTTGCAGAATACCAATCTGGGAGGGGTTGCAAGCACTTCAGAGACCAGGATTAGAATTCAAAATGAGCTTGACAAACCAGAGACATGGTCCGAAATACATAAGCTGCCTCCACACTCACTGGCTGTGTAGCTAAACCCGGCAGCAAAAGGCTCTGGCAGGGGGAGGTAGCAGTAAATTCCTTCCCGACCCCAAATATCAGCCAGTTGGACCTTGAGCCTGTGGGCAAGACCCACCAGCCAGACACTGGGGAAAGAGTTCTCTGTAGTAACTCAGAGCCCTCCCCACCTAGTGTCCCATCACTGGCCATTGGGGATATTTGCTACCAGCAGTTGTCGACGTGCCTACAATGGCATGTGGCCATCTCATCATACCACCTCCCACCATAAGTTTATCCAGATCAGTCTTGAAACCAGTTCGGTTCCCCCTCCCCACGTTTTAGTTTAATTCTGGCTGAGATTTTCAAAGCCACCTAAAGGCATTTAGATGCCTGGTTTATATTAGGAGGAAAGGCAGTTTTAGAAATCTTAACCCAAGTCATCTGGAAACCTTCCCCTATTGTTACTTCCTCTTCCCTCTCTCCTGCCCCTTTGTTTGCTGCCTGGCTTTAAAGGCTTTTTGAACTACCTCATGCAAATTAAGTAGGGCTACTGCTTTTTTAAGAGCCCGAGAACATCTCCTTCTCAGACACACACCAAATACCCTACTTTGTGCTGTGTATCTTCGTCTGTTCCCTTGGAATTCTGATTCAAAAATAAATACCATGCGTTTCATTTTTCTTTCCCCGCTGGCAGCTCTCTCAGGTAAGAACTTCAGAGGCACCTGGGATAAAAGAAGGAAACATATGCTGCCAAAATGAACGTTCAGTTCAATCTTTGATTCTCCAGAGCACTGAAGAACATGCTTAGATGCTTTGCTGAATTACGGCCTAGATCTTTAATATTTGTCTATTTGCAGGTGTCTGGTCACAAATCCAGTGCAGCCAGTCCGGAGCAGAAGTTAAAAAGCCAGGAGACTCTGCAAAACTCTCCTGTCAAGTGTCTGGCTACACGTACACTAGCCACGGTAGGCACTGGGCACGGAGGTCTCCGGGGAAAGGACTGGAATGGGCGTCTTCAATTACAAACCGGGCTGGTGACACCACATGCTACACAGACTCGGTCAAAGGGAGATTCACCATCTCCAGAGACAACACCCAGAACCTGCTGTTCTTGCAAATGAATGGGCTGAAGCCGGAGGACACAGCTGTGTGTTACTGTGCCAGATGGGGTGAACACAGGGTCGGAGAACGTACCCTTGTACACTCAAACTCCTTAGTGGGAGATTCCAGGTCATCTCTCCACCAGATGGCAGCAGCGGCCCACGTTAGGAGAGGCCAGGGAAAGACCCAACCACAGCTCAGAATGACACCTGTCCTGTATGCAGGGTCATCTCTTAATGACAGCACTGGATAAAACACCATTCGTGGGGCTAATGCGAGAATGCTTTTCTCTCCCGCTGAAAATTTCAACTCTCTTTTTGTTGAAATTTTCTGCAAAAAACTTCAACTTTCTGTCAATGAAAAGGTTTATTTAATTTTGAGGAAAGTGGACACTTTCTGGAAACATCTTGGTTTAGCCAAAACCCCAATTCTCTAAAAGTTTGGATGGAAAGTTTTGGGCCAGGCCTAATTATTTGCCCTTTTTCAATAGAAGGAGTCTGCTTCAGTAAGGCAAGGAAAGGACAGACAGACATGTTTAGATTATTCTTACCTCCTCTTCCTACTCTCCCTTACTTTGTGTCCTTCCCCTCTTGCATCTTTCCTTTGACCAAGTCCCTGATCCTTCAAGTGGAAGTCAACAGGGCTCCAGAATTTGGAGCATCTTGAAGGGTTGAGATAAAGGCCCTGATTCAGCAAAGCACTCTGCTTCGCATTTCCAGAGGAGTCTAAAGGTCCGTATCCAGGGGGATAAAAGCCCTGTGGCATGACTGTGTCTGTCCTGGATCAGCTGTCTGGGGCCAAGGGG
Organism: Eretmochelys imbricata; assembly: GCF_965152235.1. Lineage (NCBI taxonomy): Eukaryota > Metazoa > Chordata > Testudines > Cheloniidae > Eretmochelys > Eretmochelys imbricata. The sequence continues at coordinate 41,115,794 of NC_135584.1, read as the reverse complement.
CTAAAAATTGCTGTGTAGACTTTCGGTCTGGGGCTGGAGCCTGAGCTCTGGGATCCTCCATCCTCACAGGGTCCCAGAGCTCAGGCCCAGCCTAAGCCTGAATGTGGAAACAGCCATTTTTAGCCGCTTGGCCCCAGCCAGCTGACCCAGGCCAGCAGCAACTTTATCCCTGTGTAGACAAACCACAACAGAGTGAGAAACCCAGATCCTATTGAACATAAGAGCTGCCATTATGGTTCGGACCACAGACCGCACTGCCCAGTATCCTGTCTGACAGTGGCCTATACCAGAGATTCATGGGAGCTTACGTAACAGGGCAATTCTGCAGTGCTTCATCCCTGTCTTCCACTCCCAGCTTCAGGTCGTCAGAGGTTTAGGGTCACCCCAAGCATGGGGTTGCATCCCTGAGCATTTCAGCTAATAGCCATTGATGGACTTATCCATGAATTTATCCATTTTTTAACCACGTTATAGTTTTGGCTATCAAACCATCCCATGGAAATGAGTTCCACAGGTTAGCTGTGCACTGCATGAAAAAGTACTTCCTCTTCTTTAGTATGACTGATACAACCAACATTAACAGGTTTAAATAAGTGTTATTTAACCCCCCAACTCCTTCAACAGCCAGGCGGAGGATTTCCAAGCTGCCCTACAGATATGGACACATCATTCCTCTTATAATCCTGCAGGGACTTTAGAAAACCTCCACCTCTGGGATTCAGGAGACTCAAGTCCCTGCTCTAATGAGTCTTTTATTACTGATAGCAAGTGCAACAACCTTGCAACTCCCACATCCCCTTGGGAGCTTAGCCCTTAATCTATAAATTCCGAGACCCATCCCTAAAAATTTCATCTTACATAACTACACTCAGATCGCAGAAAACATACCCCCAGGGGAAAGAAATACAGAGAGCAGAAGGCAAGGACAAAAATAAAGCTGAGCTTGCTCGTGTCGCTTCAAATGATCATTCCAGACAGAAGTAGGGAATGGACAGTGACAACCTTATGTTGACTGGCACCCAACACTGTGTATAACCCGTCTGGTGAACACAAATATTAGCGGGTGTTTGGGTATTTCTCTATGATTCAGTAACATTAGACAAATTTTCACCAGGTCTTATATAGCCCATGGCGCTACTCAGAGATCCAGTGAGCTGCTATCTCCCTTAAGGACTCCTGAATACCCCAACACCAGCTCTCAGCTTTTACAAAACAATCTCTGCAAAGGGTCACCCACCCCGAAAAGGAAACAGAGCCTGGCATCTGAGCGCACTGCCTCTCACCTGGGAGATAACACTCACTGCCTGACTGAGCAGCGTCCCGCAACATGGAGACTCTTGGGCTACGACTCTCACAACAACAGAGGGGATCCTGACCCACAAATTGCCACCATTTAAAATTCTGGTAGAATAATAATAAATAATAATTCGGTCTTCTAGTCCGTCATTGATAGAAAGAGTTTAATAGACTTTCTCCAGTTCTTCAAGAAGAAGTTTTCAGACATGAGCAGTAATAACAACCCCTAGCTATTCTGTAGTGGCTTTCATTCATAGATCTCAAAGCACGGACAAAGGAGGCTGAATATCATTTCCCCCACACTTCAGAGACATACAAATTCAGGCATCGGAAGTGTAATTTCTTGTCCAAGGTCACCCATCAGATAAGGAACAAAGTCAGGAATAAACTGCTGGGTTCTTGAGTACCAGGCTAATGAGCCCAAACAAGATTGCACTGCTCCAAGGGTCTCACAAGAACAGAGGGACAAGCAGACAGAACTTAGTGGAAGCTTTAAGCTGTCAGGGGATAGGAGGGAAGGTTCTCTCATGGATCAGTAACTGGCTAAAAGATAGGAAACAAAGGGTAGGAATAAATGGTCAGTTTTCAGAATGGAAAGGGGTAAATAGTAATGTCCCCCCAAGGGTCTGTACTGGGCCCAGTCCTATTCAACACATTCATAAATGATCTGGAAAAGTGGGTAAACAGTGAGGTGGCAACATTTGCAGATGATACAAAACTACTCAAGATAGTTAAGTTGCAGGCGGACTGCGAAGAGCTACAAAAGCAGTGCTCTCCCCCCGGTCGATTGCGATCAACTGGTCGATCCTAGAGGATCTTCCAGTTGATCGTGATCTCCAGCAGTGCAGCGGGTTGCCACTAAGACAGACTCCCTGCCTGCCTCGGCCCCACGCCGCTCCCAGAAGGGGCCAGCACGGCCCGTGGCCCAGGAGGGGGGGGGGGGCAGGGGGAATCTCCCTCCGCACACTGCTCCTACCTGCAAGCACCACCCCCGCAGCTCCCATTTGTCGGGAATGGGGAGCTGTGGCCAACAGGGCAGTGCTTGCAGAGAGGGGCAACATGCGGAGCCATGTGCCACCCCCCTTACCCCCACCCCAGGGACCACAGGAGTGTGTTGGCCATTTCCAGGAGTCGTGTGGGGCCCAGGTAGGCAGGGAGCCTGCCCTAGCCGCTGGGGGTAAATGCTGCCTGGCAGGAGGCCGCACTCCCAGCCCCAGCCCTGAGCTCCCTCCTGGAGCCAGCACCCCATGCCCCAGGTGAGGGCAAACTACGGCCCGGGGGCCGCATCCGGCCCTACAGACATTTTAATCTGGCCATTGAGCTCCTGCCAGGAAATGGGGTGAGCCACGGCTTCATGCGGCTCACGGAAGCAGCAGCATGTTCCCCCTCTGGCCCCCATGAGTAGAGGTAGCCTGAGAGCGGAGGACACCGCCGTGTATTCCTGCACCAGACACACAGCGAGGGGAAGCGAGTCTGAGCTCAGCCAAAAACCTCCCCCTGCAGTAACAGCGCAACGTGTCCGCTGCTGAGGGCGCGAACCAGCCCCCGACTGCCCGGGACAGGCGATGGGAGCAGCCCGGAGAAAGTCTCCCCGGCTACAAATACTTGCAGACTGGTGCAGTTTCAGAATCGGTTTGACTCACTCCCCCTGGAATTCCTCTGAGCATCAGACAGGGTGCTGGAAAGATTTATTCTCTCTCCCTTTTTCTTCGATTCCAGACACACAAACAAAACACTGGATGCATACAGAAAAATACACAAACACACATACAGGCAATCACTGCTGCACAAGAACACAAACAGAGACAGCATGCAAACACCCATACAAACACATAAATATACACAATCACTCAAAAAACAAATACACATCTAAACACAAAAAGCAAGCTCAGACACAAACAAACCCTTCCTTTCACAAACATACACACCTAAACACACAAACAAATAGATTAGTCTTTTAACACAGAGAAAACTCTCACACAAACACATATGAACACAAACACACAAAGAGACACATCCATACAATTCCTGTATGCATGGAACATAAAGAGAATGGACCAAATTCTCCTCCCAGCAACATTGCTTTAAATATGAAGTCGCTTCCCTGGGGTAAATATCATTATTCTCAATTTGTGCTGAGTGACAGACACCAGAGTTTTACCCAGCACTGAGTGAAAAATGAATTCAGTGTAGAGAGATGGTCCACTGCCTTTGCCTACACTTTAAGTCCCTCACAGATTTTCAGCTGGCTGCAGAAGCTGTCCCGTTGTAGTCATGCACTGGACTCATGGGAACTGGGTTCTGTTCTCACCTCTACATCTACCAGGGAATTACTGGGAGACCTTGGGCATGCCACTTTACCCCCGCCTCCCCAGTCGCAGGATAAGGTCTGGTCATTTTAAGGTGAAGATAAGTGCAACTGTGTCTTAGTGGGTCACAACTGGAAATGCCAAAGACAGGATGAACTGCTGAGAAATAGGGCAAACACAACCCAAAACTGGTGTTTATTTTTTTATAAGATATACCAAAGCAGCCACAAAAGTAAATTCCTGGTTCACCACAGTGGCTAACAAGAAAACATAAAGGCAGTTTCCTCAGGCATTCCAGCTCTTATATCACCACCAAAAACACTAGGTTCAGAGATGAGTGGTTTTTTTACAACCCGTCTCATCAAATAATAGCTTCTTCTCATCCCAAAGGACCAGCCACACACCCAGGTCAATATACAACTTTGATCTTACCCCAAAATCATGCTGATGCCAATCCCTTAGTATCTAAAATCTAAAAGGTTTATTCATAAAGAGAAAGAAAGAAAGAAAGAAAGAAAGAAAGAAAGAAAGAAAGAAAGAAAGAAAGAAAGAAAGGAAGAAAGAAAGGAAGAAAGAAAGAAAGAAAGGTGAGAGTTACAAATGGTTAAAGGAATCAATGACATCCAGTAATGGCAAGGTTCGTGGTTCAGGCTTGTAGCAGTGGTGGACTAATCTGCTGTTTTAAGTCAAGTCCCTGGAGGACACCCACAGCTGGGATGGGTCATTCAGTCCTTTGTTCAGAGCTTCAGTTTGTAGCAAAGTCCCTCCAGAGAGAAGAAGTAGGACTGAAGACCAAATGGAGAAGATGCAGCTGCCTTTTATAGTCTTTTGCCATGTGTTAAGGAAAAGTTAGCACATGTGACTCCATTTTGGTTTGGGGCCCACCATTGTTTAAATGCCAGCACATCATACATCAGGAGGAGTAATCCTTAGATATTGAATCCCTGTGAAAATCCTCCTCCTTGTCTCCAGCCTGCCTTGTCTCCCAGTATCTGGTTTTTGTCAGTCTCTAACTCCCTGTCTCTTGGCCTTGATGTGAGGCCTCCCATCCTGATAATAAAAGTTACTGATGCATGGCTTTAGGACCATGCTGTGTAATTAACATACTGGTATAGCACGAGGAATGCACCAAGCAGGGATAGGTGGTAGATAAGACAAGGGTTTGTTTATTGGCTAAGGTTTCCGATGCACGAGGGCAACATGCTTTGCTAAAAGGTATATAACCTTTGTATAATCTGCATTCAGGGTCCCCTCCTGGCTAGCAGGGGGGCACCACGCTCGAGCGTAATAAACTTAGTGTCTTTTGGGAACTCTGCAGTTGTGGACTTTGTTTCTGTGCCTCAGCCTAGATTCGAACTGTGCGTGACCTATCAGGTATAATTCGCAGCACTGGTGTGCGTGTCCTATCAGGTGTAATTCGTAGCACTTGTGTGCGTGTCCTACCAGGTGTAATTCGTAGCACTTGTGTGCGTGTCCTACCAGGTGTAATTCGTAGCACTTGTGTGCGTGTCCTACCAGGTGTAATTCGTAGCACTTGTGTGCGTGTCCTACAAGGTGTAATTCGTAACAGTTTTGGCGACCACGAAGGGACTCTAGGCTCGCCCCAACAAGCGAGACTACACTCCTCCTCTCGGACAGCTCCAGCCGGCACAAGGTGAGTTCACCTTTGAGAACTCCGAGGAGGGGGGGGTGTGAGCCGTCGCTTAGGCGATAAGGTGGCACATTTTGTGTTCTTTTGGTAGCCCATTATGGGTTCTGGGCAGAGTGTAAGTAAGGGGACCCCTTTAGCTGAAATTCTCGAAAATTGGGGGAATATCTCTGGCACCCATGGGTTAGGCAGAAAGAAAGCTGTTATTTTATGTAAGGTTGAGTGGCCAGCACTAACAACTCAAACATCTGTTGAATGGCCACCGGATGGGTCCTTTGCTGGGGATACATTAACAACGCTTAGAAGAAGGCTGGAGGACAAAGCTCCAGCCCAAATGGATTATTGGTATGTATGGGACAACTGGGCTTATGCGCGTGCGAAAGGACGTCCTCTTTCCTCCTCCTTTTCCTATCTATCTCAGGGGTCTTCAGCCCCACTCTGTGCTATGCCTGTTTCTTCTCCTCCCCGGCCTGTTTCTGCCCCTCCCCCGGCTTACCCTCGGCTTTCTGACTTATGCCTATCATCTCCTTGCTCACCACCCCCCTGCCCGTGCGGGCCCACCATTGACCCACCGGTTACTCTGCAAGCTCCCCTCATTCAGCAACCCCTTGTTACTCATAATACGGACGGAAGTGAACGGTTTGCTTTTCCCTATGTTCACCGCCCTTTTGGCCCAGGCGATTTAGTAACATGGCAACAGCAGATGCCTCGCCTGCGTGACGATCCAGAGAAGGTTCTGCAAACCATTCGGTCTGTATTTACCGCATTTAATCCTACATGGGGAGATGTCCAGGTAATCCTGGACACACTTTTTACCCCTGACGAAAAATATTCCATTCTGGATGCTAATAGGCGCTGGGCAGGGGAGGATAGTACCCGGGCTTCTTGGCCCCTGACTGATCCCAATTGGAATCCTAATGTGCCTACTCAAATGGGCCTTTTAAAGGCAGGTAGAAACGGCCTTTTAGAAGCTGTACGTAAAGCTGGTAGTAAAACGGCTAACTGGTCTAAAATTCGTGAATGTCAGCAAGAGCTTACTGAGCACCCCTCCGCCTTTTTGGCCCGGTTGTCCAAGCAAGTTCGTGTATATGGGGGCGGTATAAACCCTGAGGCAGAGGAAAACCGTCCTATGATGGTCTCCTTTTATGTTGATCAGGCAGCATCAGATATAAAAAAATATTTTTCTAAGCATGTGCCCGATTGGCCAGGAAAACCCCTCCAGGAGGTTGTCCGCCTGGCCACCTTTGTGTTTAACGGCAGGGACGAGGAAAAAGCACGGGAAAAACGTAAACAGAAGAAGGAGGAGGTAAGTATGTTAGCTGCTGCCTTGCAGGCTCCTTCGGGAAACCAGCAATGGCGAGGGCGCGGAGAGATGAGGGGAAGGGGGCATGGACAGGGGACAGGAGGAGGGGGAGGTTGGGATAGAATGAGGGACGGGAATTGTAATTATTGTAAACAACCAGGGCACTGGAGGAGGGAGTGTCCCCTGCTTCCCCGAGGGGCTCCTTGGAAGAACCAGGTAGAGGCTAATCCTTCTTTTCCCCCTAACGCCCCCCAGAACCTTGTTAACCCCCAGTGACTAGAGGCGGAGGTTTTGGGGACTTTGGGAGAGTTGGAATGGGACTTGGGATTACAGTCACAAATTTATTTAAAGGTTGGGGAACACCTTGTGCCTTTTCTAGTAGATACTGGGGCCACTCTCTCCACTTTAACTTTTGTTCCGGGCTCTCTGTCCGATACCAAGGTTTGGGTGCAGGGTATAGAAGGTAATCCCTGCCCGGCCCCTTTATCCTACCCTGTCCCTATCGAGCTTGGTTCTTTAAAGCTATCACATAGATTTGTTGTAATGCCGGAGGGCCCCGCAAACCTCCTCGGGCGGGATGTGCTGGGCAAATTGGGGGCACATATATATTGCGCCCCCGAGGGGCTCCGCATGTCCGTCCCGGACTCGGCGGTTGCTTCTCTTATGACATCGGTTACCCCTATTCCTGGTGTGCCCTCTGAATTGTCCAGTGTTCCCCACGCTTTGTGGAGCACAAATTCTACTGATGTGGGTCTTCTTAAATCAGCAGTTCCAGTGAGTCTGAAAACAGGGGGCGGACCGCCTCTGTCCGTAAAACAATACCCCTTGCCGAGGGAGGCGGAAGAAGGCATCTCACTCCTTATTGACAGTTATTTGACTCAGGGGGTTTTAGTCCCTTGCAGTTCGCCCTGTAATACTCCCATTCTTCCAGTAAGGAAGCCTAAACCGGGACCAGACGGGCGTCCAGTCTATCGATTTGTTCAGGATCTTCGGGCTATAAATGGTTATGTTATAGCCCCCCATCCAGTTGTCCCTGATCCGAGCACTATTCTAACGCTAATTCCTCAGTCAGCCACTTGCTTTACTGTCATAGATTTGTGTGCAGCATTTTTCAGTATTCCTTTGCACCCTGATTCTCAATATTTATTCGCATTTACCTGGAAGGGTCAGCAGCTAACATGGACGCGTCTTCCCCAGGGGTTCTCAGGATCCCCTACTATTTTTTCCCGGATTCTCACCGAGGATTTAAAAGACATTGTTTTGCCTAGTTCGTCTGTCCTGGTTCAGTATGTGGATGATTTGCTAATCGCTGCCTCAGATTATAACGCATGTTTAATTGACTCTGTTGTTTTGCTTACTGCATTAGCTAATAAGGGTCATCGTGCTTCCCCATCCAAGTTGCAGCTGTGCCTAGATCAGGTAATTTATTTGGGCTTTGTAATTAGGCCTGGGGAGCGTTTACTCTCCCCTGATAGGGTGCGGGCAATCCAGGATTACCCACGTCCGACTACAAAAAAGCAGTTACGGGCTTTCCTGGGGGCTGCGGGGTTCTGTCGACCCTGGGTTGTGGCTTTCGGAGAATTGGTAAAACCGTTAGTTCAAGCTACTACAACACTGACCCTCGATCCTGTCTCCTGGACCCCGGAAATGGAAAATGCTTTTAAATCCGTCAAAAAGGCTCTGATCTCTGCGCCCGCCTTGGGATTCCCGGATTACGGTAAACCATTTTCTCTTTTCACTCATGAACGACAGGGAGTGGCTAGCGGCGTCCTTTTGCAATATCTGGGGGGTCGCCCACGCCCCGTAGCCTATTATTCAGTACAACTGGACCCTGTGATTCAGGGCTCTGTCTCCTGTGTACGGTCTGTTGCTGCTGCTGCTGTCATGGTTGAACGGTCACGACCTATTGTTTTGGGGCACCCTTTGACTGTCTGGGTCCCTCATGAGGTTGAAATTCTTTTAAAACAGCATTCTACACAGGCATTGTCTCCACAGCGGGCTCATAAATATGAACTAATCCTGTTGGCCGCTGACAACGTTACTTTACGCCGCTGTAACATCCTCAATCCAGCCACAATGCTACCCCTCCCAGAGGACGGTACCCCTCACCATGTATGCATGGATGTCGTCGCGCAGAATGGTAAGCCCCGCCCGGATTTAGCGGACTCCCCTTTAGTAGAGCCCGATTTACTTCTTTTCACAGATGGGTCCTCGTACTATTTAAATGGCCACCGGGTCTCGGGCTATTCGGTTACCTCTCAGGCAGACGTTATCGAGGCTGCCCCCCTACCACCTTCCTTCAGCGCCCAGGGTGCAGAGTTACACGCGCTTACCAGGGCTTGCTTATTGTCTTCAGAAAAAACTGTTACCATTTATACAGACTCTAAGTATGCTTTTGGGGTTTGTCATGCTACAGGCCAGCTCTGGAAGCAACGAGGATTTTTAACCTCCTCAGGCACAAAAATCGCTAATGGCCCTCTAATCTCTGCCCTTTTGGAAGCTATTCAGGCCCCTCGTCAGGTGGCGGTGGTTCATTGTTATGCGCACAGGCAGTCTAACAGTGTTGTGTCTCAGGGCAATGCATTAGCTGATTCAGCCGCAAAGGCTGCAGCTCTACAGCCCCTTCTGGTTTCGGCTTCCCTCCCCCTGGATGTGTCCTTCCCACCTGCTGACTGGACACTGCTGTATGCTGACGTATCCTTGGAGGAGCTGCATGACTGGAAACGCTGGGAGGGATCTAAGGGCTCCGATAAGGTTTGGCGGATCGGGAACAAACCTATTCTCCCCCGTCGTTATCTACTCGCAGCTGCTCATTATTTTCATTCCCTGGGTCACGCTGGTATTCAGGGCACGGTGGCTGCCATACTAAAGTTCTGGGCAGCACCGCATGTTTATCCCGCGGTAAAGCGAGTTCTTGGCTCCTGCCCTACTTGCCTGGCCTTCTCTGCTAAGACTCGGCTCGATGCCAACTCAAAAGGGGGGAGACCCTGGGCAAACTTCCCGTTTCAGCGCTTGCAGATGGACTACGCAGAAATGCCTAAATGCTCAGGGTTTCACCACCTCCTTGTTATAGTGGACCAACTTTCCGGATGGCCTGAAGCAATACCAACCAGAAAGGCAGATGCAAGATCTGTGGTCAAGTTCTTAATGAAAGACATTGTACCCAGGTTTGGTGTCCCTGAAGTCATTGATTCAGATCGGGGCTCACACTTTACTGCAAAGATTTTGGAGGAACTGTACCGGTGCTTGGGGATTATTCGACAATTACACACCCCGTACCACCCCCAGTCTGCAGGTCAGGTGGAGCGCATGAACCGAACAATAAAGACAATGGTAGCAAAGTTTTGTAAGGAAACTGGACTTAAGTGGCCAGAGGCCTTGCCTATAGTTTTATGGCATATAAGACGAACGCCACGCATGCCCCTAGGCCTGTCCCCATTTGAGGTACTGTTTGGGAGACCAGCTTTGGTCCCGGGAACTTATGTTCCTGTACATGCTAGCCTCTTGGATGGAGATGAAACTTTGGCCAGATATGTTGCTAGACTGCAAAAGGAGCTGACTGAAAACCAGTCTGAAGCTCAGTTGTTTCAAACCGCACCCTTAGGGTTACAAGTTCATTCCTTTAAACCAGGGGATTGGGTAATGGTAAAAAAGATCCCCCGCACCGACCCCCTGGAACCTCGGTGGGAGGGGCCGTACCAGGTTCTGTTATGTACTTATTCTGCTTTAAAAGTTGCAGGTAAAGGTTCCTGGATTCACCATAGCTACGTCAAGTTGGCAACAGAACCCCCACCTGACCCTGGCAAGCCAGCAGACGAGCCACTTCACGAATGAACACTACAGCCAACCCATGGACTGAGCTTTCCAGCTACTGGGACCTTCATAGCCCACCAGGACTTTTTGTGTTCCTGTTTATTGGACTTACATTGGGGGTAGTGTTTTTTGTATGGTACAGGGGAGGATGTCAACATTGGTATGGTTTGCCTGGGGGATCCTCTCCCTATTCCCAAGTCCAGTACAAGGATGGGAGGGCAATAGCTTTTTAAATTTAACCCGTGCTATCAAACAGGGTGTAAATCGAACGCAGTGTTGGATTTGTATTCATACCCCCACATATTTAGGTCAGGGCGTCCCGTTGGTAGGGGTACCTATCCCCCTTAATCGAACGCTCCAAACCAAGCTATGGGCAAACACTACATTTAACTGGAATGTTACAATTCAAATATGGTCTATTGATATGGTGGCCCAGGGTAATTATGCTTTATGTGTGTCACGACGTAAGGGCATAGAAAATACAGTTTTTGTAGGGAATTTTGTAGGGTGCAAGGACACCACCCAAATCAGCTCTGGTGCGGGAGGCCCCTCTACCTACTCCAGAACCCCGTGGCCAGTCCCCGAGGGGTCTGGCTGGTATTGGTTATGCAATCACACAGCCTATAAGGTTCTCCCAGCAGGATGGTGTGGTACATGTACCTTAGGGGCTATAGTACCCGCCGTGACAGTACACCAGAACCTGACCCGGGGAGAGATCCGCAATCTAGTATGGAGGGACCGACGAAGTATTCCTTTAAACCCCCTTTCTTATCGGCCCAAAGGCTTTCACTCCTTTGTGCGTTGGTTTCTGCCATGGTTGGGAGTAAGCGAGCTGGAAAAAGCTATAGTTAACATTTCAGCTGCTTTGGAACTAATGGCAAATGCTACTGCAGATGCTCTATCTGCCCTTCAAATTGAAGTCACCCAGCTATCCCAAACTACATTGCAAAACCGCCTAGCCCTGGATTATCTCCTTGCAAATCAGGGCGGGGTTTGTGCTCTGGTCAACTCAAGCTGTTGCGTATTTGTAAATCAGCATCATAGGGTGGAAACTGACATCCACATCCTCAAGCAACAGGCAGCCCTATTCCACCACATCAGCCTCGATACTACCAGCGCCGGATTCCAGGAGGTCTGGGACTGGCTCACCTCATGGCTACCGGATGTGGGGACTTGGGGACGGCGTATTTTGTATTTACTTTTTTTAACTGTTATTGTTTTTGCGTTATTTTTTGTATGCCTACAATGCTGCAGTATGTGCTGTCGGCAATTGCTAACCCTGCAGCGCGGTTACTCAGCCCCAATATAGCTTACTGATGTACAAAAAAAAAAGGGAGGACTGTTAAGGAAAAGTTAGCACATGTGACTCCATTTTGGTTTGGGGCCCACCATTGTTTAAATGCCAGCACATCATACATCAGGAGGAGTAATCCTTAGATATTGAATCCCTGTGAAAATCCTCCTCCTTGTCTCCAGCCTGCCTTGTCTCCCAGTATCTGGTTTTTGTCAGTCTCTAACTCCCTGTCTCTTGGCCTTGATGTGAGGCCTCCCATCCTGATAATAAAAGTTACTGATGCATGGCTTTAGGACCATGCTGTGTAATTAACATACTGGTATAGCACGAGGAATGCACCAAGCAGGGATAGGTGGTAGATAAGACAAGGGTTTGTTTATTGGCTAAGGTTTCCGATGCACGAGGGCAACATGCTTTGCTAAAAGGTATATAACCTTTGTATAATCTGCATTCAGGGTCCCCTCCTGGCTAGCAGGGGGGCACCACGCTCGAGCGTAATAAACTTAGTGTCTTTTGGGAACTCTGCAGTTGTGGACTTTGTTTCTGTGCCTCAGCCTAGATTCGAACTGTGCGTGACCTATCAGGTATAATTCGCAGCACTGGTGTGCGTGTCCTATCAGGTGTAATTCGTAGCACTTGTGTGCGTGTCCTACCAGGTGTAATTCGTAGCACTTGTGTGCGTGTCCTACCAGGTGTAATTCGTAGCACTTGTGTGCGTGTCCTACAAGGTGTAATTCGTAACACATGCGGCCTGTGCTTCCTTTGTTTCAAACACAAGCTGCCCAGCACGTGGCTGGGAAGCCTCAGGACTAGTCTACACTAGCAACATTAAAAAGCTTCCGTGGCAGCAGGCACCAGGCCTGAGGAGAGCCCCACTGGACTTGCGACCCTAAGTCCTTTTCCTCCTTTGCTCGTTGTCTTTTGTTGTATTGAGAGCACTTCACAGGCTGTCTTCAGCCTGTCATGGTGACCTTCGACCCAGTCATCCAAACTGTTCACCGCATCCTTAGAAAAGACTTCTTGATGCTTCTCTGGTAACCCCTTAAGTTAGCCACCTGTGCAGGCATCAGCCCCTGGCGTGCTGCGTGAACTGGAACTGGCAGTCTCTCATCACGTCTTTCTTGAGGAAAGGGAACTTGTCCACCCTTCTCCCTCTTTCTCACCTGCAGCTCATTTCCTTTCTCCTCAAATGTTTCCTTCACCCGAGGAACCACTCCCGCAGGCCAATGCATCTCTGCAGTGCTGTTTTGAGGATGCAACTCCACAGCCTTCAAACTTGAGTTTAGAAGACTCATTGGTCCTCTTCCTTTGATGGCATTAGTCAGACATTGGCTGGCTGGAGCCCATTCGGTAGGTTTACCCCAGATGTAGGTTCTACAAGAGCTCCATATCTATTGGGATTTCCTGGGACCCAGCAGTGTTCATCAAGCATCCTCCCTCTCCGAGGAGGAACAACACTCTTCTGTTCTCTGCCCACTTTAACATTTCCAATCTGCCCCGCAGGGCCCAGTCAATGGTTTTGTCTCTCCGCTCCAGCCAGTACTCGACTCAGCACAGTATTCTTCTCGGGGTGCCCATGGCAATTTATCCTCCAGGTTCCTTCTACTGGCAACAGTAGCTCCTTTAGCTCACTAATGATGTTCATCCCTAGAATCCCTGGGACTCCTTCTCCCATATGGCTCCATTCAGCGGCTTTGTCTTTCAGGATGAAGATGCATTTCCCTGGCAGAGTCTAACCCATGTAGTCTATGTCTGCTTCGAGGCATCCCACCACTGGGATTGCCAGTCCATTAACTACTGTTAGACATAGAAACTGTGTGCTGTGCATGGTCAGCTCCTTGTCTGTCAAATAATTATGAAAATGCAACTGAGTAATGGTGTTGACTTCTGAGCCAGTATCTAACAAACATCTGGTTTCCACCCCTGCTATACATACTTCAGCAGTTAGACAGTCTCCAAATGCTCACTTACGGAAGTTGCTAGATATGCTGGCACTGCCCGTGTCCCTTTCAACACTGTATGCAGAGTGATTTTCCACCAACGACAGGCCGAGGAATCCTTCTGCCACTGCTTGGCCTTCTACTGTAGATGGACCACTTGCTCCTGGTGCCCCACTGGTTTCCAATGCCTGGGACTCTCTTCTTCTTCTCAGTGGACATTCTCGGCTAGTATGCCCTGGCCTTTCACAAGGGTAACAAATGTACCTTCCCTGCTCATCCTGCAGTGGGTTTCTTCAGGATCCTGGTGTCCTTGGATACTTTGGCATTTTAGTGGAGGTTTTTCCTTTCATCACTACAGTCATCACTTTCAGCTGTTGGACTGCCGGTTTTTGGACAGCTTCACTTAATCTTTCCAGTTTTAACTGTGTTTGGGGCAGGGTCTTTTCCCCAGCACTTGCATTCACTTGGCCCCCACTTCATGGACAGGACTTCGGCTTGGCCGACTCTGCCACAGGAACTTCCTTTTCTTCTGACTACATAATGGCAGCCAGACTGAGTTAATGGAACTTCTGACTGGGATCTTCCTTAAACCTCCTTTTAATTTCATGGTGGAAGGAATCATCCTGGAGCCTCAGAACCAACTGCTCTTTCAGAAACATATCTGGGTCTGGAACTCGTCGAGGGTCTCGCCCCTCCACTTTGCTCATTCTCTCCTGGATCTCATATGCATATGCCCAGACAGTTTCACCAGGCTCCTGCTTGCTCTCAAATAACTCCTTTTGTCTGGTTCCAATAGGTACCTTTCTGACAGATTAAGTTACCAATCTGCATGAGGTGTCAGGTGATCAGGCTGAGGCCGCAGAATCGTTAGGGGAGGAGATGACAGAGGACACCAAGTGACTGAGTTTAAAGCTTTATTAATAAAATAAAGTAAAATAACAGCGGAGACTGCTGTGGGTTCCCCATGTCACTCAGAGGAAGGAAAAGCGTTAATGCCCCAGCCCTAATCCACTTTCATACTTACACATCCACTACCCAAGGCTGGTCAAGCCCGGGTGTAACGTACGAAGAAGTGGGAGGAGATGTGGACGGGAATTCTGTCCTGTACGCAGGTCGTCCAGGGTCCGCTTTTGATCTCCGACTTACTTCAGCTCTCGGGAAGGTTTTAAGTCCTGGGTTCTTCTGGGGGCATTTTGTCCAGGGACCTTTGTCCACCGTGCTCTTTGTATCAGTCCAAACCGGCCTTCCGAGGCTTCCTTGGCTTCCCCAAAACACATCGGCTTCAGGGTTGTTATGTTCCTATTCGCTGACCTTTAATTCTCACTAGTTTTCTCAATCCCCTGCAGTCTTGTTCAGTTTACTGCTCTGTTCTCACAGCTGGTTGGGGTTGGAATCCAGGCCCCCGTCTTTCTTGGCATCAGAGAGTCTGCTTGGGTGCATTGGCGTTGGGCAGCTGGAGTCAGCTTCTTTTCTTTGCACCTAGCTGGATCGTTGAGTTAACACATTCCTTTCTCCCTTCCTCCCCTTTTGGCCTCTCACAACCTGCAAAGGAATCTTTCACTCCACACTCACGCCTTCAACCCCTCCCAAAATGAATATGCCTATATAGGCGGCAGCGATATACAAGGCTGGTGCTTACCCAGGAGACCTCATGGGGGGCAATTTTATCGTGCCTGGGACATTCCCATGAGGCTATTTTATTGTGACTGTGACACCTTGTCTCCATACACTTCCAGGAGGAGTTCAAATACCTTTTCCACATCTTTCTTGTCTGCCACTGACATGAGCTTAACCGTGGCCTTGGCCGTGGCCCTTGAGGTGTTCCTCTATGAAGCCCGTATGATCCTCTTCAGGTACTCTTAGCACACACAGAGTTGCCTTCACAGACTTGACTCACTCTTCTACTGTAATGTCTCCTGGTCTTGTTGGGAGGCCACCAAACTCTGTGACTTTCTGTTCCCATAGGACATAAATAGTAGGGAGTTTCTTAGCTTCTGCTGCCTGATGGTCTATTACTGCCTTAGCCAGTGAAAAGGCTTCTCTCTGTTCTGTTCTAGCTTGTTGTAATGCCTTAGCTTGTTCTGATCATCTGTGCACAAGTTCAGCAAAGTGGGCCATAGTTCTTCAATTCCAGCCATAGTCGGGTTCTTGACCAGGCCTGGACAGTGCTGTCAGAACTCAACCAGGAAACCAATGGGGTGGACTCTGTGGATAGGATCCTGTTCGTGATGCCAATTATGTAAGCGGTGGAATGTTCCAGCTACTGTGGGGAAATTTCCTGTCTTATAGACTACCCCGGTGAAATGGGCTTGCGAAAGGATTTGAGTCCTCACTCCAACTATCTTTATCCCCTTAGCTCGGCCCCACTCTGATGGACCCAGGCAATTCCAGTTCAGAAAGAGGATGGGACCCCCCCTTACCCAGTTTACAATCTGAGTGTAAATGGGAAGTGGAGTGGGAATGGAAGTATAAACAGGAATATAAATCTCAACCATGCATAATAATCTTCCTTCACTGTCACCTTAATCCTCCTCAACTCTCCCCTAAAGAAAAACACCCAGAGACGCTGCTCTTGGCACACGAATGTCAGGGCGGCTTCACTGCAAAACTTAACTCTGCCCTCAGACTCCCCCCACCCCCCGCCAGCTTCTCCCACCTGCACCCACAGGTGGGCCCCCAGACCTGGTCCAAAGCACGAGCCAGGCTTGCTCAGATCACGTTCCTAGTGTCATGGATCATTCAATGTAGCCGGTCACTGCCAGGAAGGGAAAAGGGCTTGCCTCCCAAATCCTGCCCACCGCCATGGGAAATCTTCCATCTCCAGCGGGTGGCCCAGCCCAATGGATACCTGAGACAAGACTTCGCGCGTCCCCCCCACCGGACACTGGCCCCCCTGACCGGACATTGCATGGCCCTTATGCCTGTGGAACCGGGCTCCAGAGCTGAGTCCCTCCAATCCCCAATATCAGGTCAAAAAAGCCAGACCCTCAGTTCCCATGCGAGGAAATACAGTCCCTGCAGGGAGGTGTTCATTCCTCCCAGGGTCCGAAAGTGTCAGGAGGACCCCAGCGCCTTGTGCCCGGCGCTGCACAGAGACACAGGACGGGACAGTCCGACTCCTGCAGCCAGAGGCCTGGGGCGAGTCAATCCGATCACTGACAGCAGGAGTGTGTGTCTCTTATAAAGCGGGGCATGCAAATGAGGGAGACAGTTTCCTGGTTAAATCTCTGCCTCCCTCTGGCCAGGCTGCACCCGGAGACACAATCCGCAGCCCTTTGGGTCTGTGCAGTCACCAGCCAGTCCTCTGACAACTTTCCCCTCCCGCACCAGGGAAAATGGGATTTTTGCTCCTTGTCATTGTCGCTCTAGCAGCTCTGGAAGGTATTTTCCTCCTCTGAAGACCTGGCAGAGTTAGAAGAATATTGTGTTCTCGCTGTTTTTATACCGTTGTTAATGGCCTGTCTTTATTCCCAGGTGTCCGGTCCCAGACGCTGGTGGAGTCCGGAGGGGGTGTGAAGAAGCCCGGAGACTCTCTCCGCCTCTCCTGCAAAGCCTCCGGGTTAGACATCAGCGGCTACGACATGAACTGGGTCCGACAGGCTCCCGGGAAGGGATTAGAATGGGTCGCTTATATAAGCTACGATGGGAGTAGTATATACTACCTCGATGCAGTGAAAGGGCGATTCACCATCTCCAGGGATAACGGCAAGAGTGAGCTGTATCTGCAAATGACCGGCCTGAAGCCCGAGGACACCGCCCGCTATTACTGTGCGAGAGACACAGTGACACCAAACCGGTTTGTGATCGCACAAAAACCCAGGCTGCGGAATCGCCCTTCTCCCGGCGGCCGCGCGGGGGCAGCAGCGACACCCCCCGCTTCGGGCTCGGGCAGGAGACCCGGCCCCCGGGGGAACGGGACACAAACCTCCCGCCAGTTTAACCCTTCCGTTCCCGGACTCTGAATGGCCCATTTCCCTACCCCAGAGATGGAGGCGGGGTGTGGAAATGGGCCATGCAGGGTCCGGGCGGGGCTGGGGGGCAGAGATCACCCGGCGCCGGAATAAACCCCGCTCCGCTGAGCCCGGGGATGTGGCACCGCCGGGACTTTCCGAAGAGACTCGAGCATTTTTTCCATCCAGTTGACAGCTGGAAATCACAGCCCCGGTGTAAACGGTGCAGGTCAGGATCCTGCCCACAATAAAGTGCCCCCATGTCACAGAGTCACCATGGAGATAAAAGGCCCCGCCCCTCAGCCCCGATGGCCTCACTCAGCCCAGCGCTGGCCCGCAGGGCATTGGGGACAGTCAGGGGGCTAAGGGCTGTGGACAGGGACAGGGTGGGATTTCATGGGGTCGCTCAGGGGGAAGCGGCTTCCGAGGGAGAAGCAGAGGCCCGTGGGGGGCACGAGGGTCACAGAGCGCAGCTCCCACTGAGTGAGATTTACTGCAGGAAATGGCCTAACTTCATTATCATGCACATTGTGTAAAGAGTTGTCACTTTGGATGGGCTATCACCAGCAGGAGAGTGAATTTGTGTGGGGGGGTGGAGGTTGAGAAAACCTGGATTTGTGCTGGAAATGGCCTAACCTGATGATTACTTTAGATAAGCTATTACCAGCAGGACAGTGGGGTGGGAGGAGGTATTGCTTCATATTCTCTGTGTATATATAAAGTCTGCTGCAGTTTCCACGGTATGCATCTGATGAAGTGAGCTGTAGCTCACGAAAGCTCATGCTCAAATAAATTGGTTAGTCTCTAAGGTGCCACAAGTACTCCTTTTCTTTTTGCGAATACAGACTAACACGGCTGTTACTCTGAAACCTGTCATATCCAGAGACAATCCCAACAACCTGCTGCATCTGAAAATGATGCATCTTTACACTGGTGACTGTTGTAGATCCTAGGTGGGGAAGAGAAATTTGATCATGGGCTCTTCAGTCTGGCAGACAAAGGTACAATAGGATCCGATGCTGGAAGCTGAAGCTAGACAATGTCCAGCTGGAAAGAAGGTGATTTTTAAAAAAGACATTGAGGTGATTTAACCATTGGAACAACTGATCAAGAGTCAAGGTGGATTCTCCGTCACGAGCAACTATCGTCTCTATGATTCTGTGTCTTTTAGAAAATAAAGAAATGCAAAATCCATCAAGGGAGATTTAGGTTAGATATGGGGTGTGGGGGAGAAGTTTTTAAGGATAAGCATATCTAACTATCTGCATTAGAACCGGTTACCTAGGCAGGTTGTGAAATCCCCATCACTGGAGGTTTTTAAGAACAGATGAAGAGCCAGGGGTGGTCGAGGTATATCTAATCCTGCCTCAGTGCAGGGGGGTTGGCTCATTGACCTCTTGAAGTCCCTCTTCCAGCCCTACCTTTCTAGGATTCTCTGAATTTCTTGTACTCTGTGACTGAAGCAGAAGACAGTCAGAGTATTTCACTTTCTTTAGTGACTTTCTCCAGCGCAGGATCCCATTAGAGTATTCGTAGTGAAGTGAATCACTGTGGGATCTCATATCTCAAGCACAAGGATACACACTGTCATCCTCAGGTTTCAGGCTCCTGATGTGCAAATGCACCAGGTTACCTGAGGCATCTCTGGAGATGGTGAATTGCCCTTTCCCTGAGTCCAGGGAATATGGGGTACCTGCACTGTCTACACTGGAGACCCACTCCAGTCCCTTCCCAGGAACATGACGGATCCGATCCAACCACTTGCTACTGATGAAGAAGCCGGAGGCTTTGCAGGAGAGGCGGAGAGAGTCTCCGGGCTTTTTGACATCCCTTCCGCACTCCACCAGCTGGAACTTTGACAGAGCTCCTAGGGGGGAAAAAGTATCATGAATCACAACTGGAATTTTCAAAGGGTAAAGTCAAGGGGAATTAGATACCCCATTACCTAAGTCCCCTTCAAAAATGTCAATCAACATTCCGATAGGCAAAGGTGCAGAGCTATTAAATGGCTTAGGCAGGTCATTCAGGATATGCATTTGCATATATATATATATATATATGCCATGCTTGAGCTCTAGCCCTCAAGCTATTTTAGGTATTCATATTGTCCCCATTACTGTAGAGTTTGAACATTTAGGGCAGGGGTGGGCAAACTTCTTGGCCCAAGGGCCACATTGGAGGGCCGGATAGGGAGGGCTGTTCCTCCCCAAACAGCCCGGCCCCCACCCCCTATCCACCTCCTCCCACTTCCCACCCCCTGACTGCCCCCCTCAGAACCAGTGACCCATCCAACTCCCCCCCGCTCCTTCTCCCCTGACTGTCCCGAAGCCTATCCACCCCACCAGCACCCTCTGACAGGCCTCCTGGGACTCCCATCCCTTATCCAATCCCCCCTGCTCGCTGTCCCCCAACTGCCCCCTGGAACCCTCTGGCCCTTATCCAACCCGCTGGCTCCCCGCGCCCTAACTCTGCCGCTCAGAGCGGCAGAAGCTCTCAGCCACGCTGCCCAGCAGGAGCGGAGGGCCAGAGCACTTGCGGTGTGGAGCACTGAGGCTGCGGGGGAGAGCGGACAGTGGGGGAGAGGCTGAGGGCTAGCCTCCCTGGCCCGGAGCTCAGGGGCCAGATGTAGCCCGCAGGCTGTAATTTGCTAACCTCTGATTTAGGGTAACAAGAAAACATTTTACAAATACATTAGAAGCAAGAGGAAGATGAAGGACAGGGAAGGACCACTGCTCAATGAGGACGGAAACACAGTCACAAGACAATGCAGCAATTGCCCAAGTATTAAATGCCATTTTTGTTTAGGTTTTCTCCAAAGAGGTTAGCAGTTATCAGAGGACTAACAGTGAACATCAGTATAAATGGAGTAGGATCTGAGTCTAAAATAGGGAAACAACAAGTTAAGAATTCCTTAGACAAGTTAGACGTCCTCAAGTCAGCAGGGCCAGATGAAATACACCAGAGAATACTTAAGGGACTGGCCAAAGAGATCTTTGTGATTAAAGAATATTTTTGAGAACTCTCAGAGGATAGGAGAGATCCCAGCGGACTGGAAGAGGGCAAGTGGTACCTATCAATAAAAAGCAGAATAAGGGCAACCCAGGAATTATAAACCACTCAATTTAACTTCTGTACCTGGAAAGAATGGAGCAAATAATCAATTTGCAAGCACCTGGAAGATAAGGTGACAACTAACAGTCAACATGGATTTGTAAAGTACAAATCACATCAAACCCACCTCATATCCTCCTTTGACAGGGTAACAAGACAAGGGGATGGGGGCGGGGACAAGAACAGTAGATGTGGTATATCTCATCTTTAGTCAGACATTTCAGACAGTCTCAGATCGCCTTCTCATAAGCAAACCAGGGAAATATAGACTGATGAACCTATTATAATGTCAGTGCACAGCTCATTAGAAAATGTTCTCAGATAGTAGTTATCAATGATTCACAGTCAAGCTGGAAGGGAATATTGAGTGGGGTCCCACAGGTATCTGTCCTGGGTCCACTTCTATTCAATAGCCCCATAAATGACTTGGATAATGGCAGAGAGAGTACATTATAAAGTTTGCAGATTATACCAATCTGGGAGGGGTTGCAAGCACTTCAGAGACCAGGATTAGAATTCAAAATGAGCTTGATAAACCAGAGACATGGTTTGAAACACATAGGCTGCCTCCATACTCACTGTCTGTGTAGCTAAACCCAGCAGCGAAAGGCTCTGGCAGGGGAGGTAGCACTAAATTCTTTCATGACCCCAGATATCAGCCAGTTGGACCCTGAGCATGTGGGCTAGACCCACCAGCCAGACCCTTGGGAAAGAGTTCTCTGTAGTAACTCAGAGCCCTCCCCACCTAGTGTCCCACCACTGGCCATTGGGGATATTTGCTACCAGCAGTTGTTGATGTGCCTACAATGGCATGTGGCCATCTCATCATACCACCACCCACCATAACTTTCTCAAGCTCAGTCTTGAACCCAGTTGGGTTTTCCCTCCTTTTTAGTATTAATTCTGGCTGAGATTTAATTTTAAAAAGCCACCTAAAGGCATTTAGATGCCTGGTTTATATTAGGAAGAAAGACAGTTTGGGAAATCTTAACCTAAGTAAACTGGAAACCTTTCCCTATTGTTACCTCCTCTTCTCTCTCTCCTGCCCCTTTGTTTGCTGCCTGGCTTTAAAGTCTTTTTGAACTATCTCATACAAATTAAGTAGGGCAACTGCTTTTTTAAGAGCCAGAGAACATTTTTAAACAGCCGTTTTTAGCCGCTTGGCCCCAGCCAGCTGACCCAGGCCAGCAGTTGGTTTATCCCTGTGTAGACAAACCCCAACAGAGTGAGAAACCCAGATCCTATTGAACATAAGACCTGCCATTATGTTCAGACCACGGTCTGCATTGCCCAGTATCCTGTCTGACAATGGCCTATACCAGAGCTTCAGGGGGAGTGTATGTAACAGGGCAATTCTGCAGTGCTTTATCCCTGTCTTCCACTCCCAGGTTCAGGTAGTCAGAGGTTTAAGGTCACCCAAAGCATCCCTGAGTGTTTCGGCTTATAGCCATTGATGGACTTATCCATTAATTTATCCATTTTTAACCATGTTATAGTTTTGGCTATCAAACCATCCCATGGAAATGAGTTCCACAGGTTAGCTGTGCATTGCATGAAAAAGTACTTCCTCTTCTTTAGTATGTAACCCGCTGCTTATTAATTTAATCTTCAGTGCAATGGAATTTGCCAGCGTATCTCCTTTCTGATCTTTCGAAAATCTCAATCACTGCTAAAATTGGTGCTTAAAAAGGTATGTACTTGTCTGGGTCTTGTCTCTTTAGGGTAGGATTTTTCAAAGGGGCCAAAGGGAGTTAGGCACCCAATCCAATTACGGGATTTGGGCACTTAGCTGTGTTAGGGTTCCTTGCAAACCCTAACCTTAAATTTTCAGGGGGAGAATTTCAAAGGCCCAAAGTGCATTGAAATTAAAAATCCATGTGAACTGGCTGCTTAGCTCCCACTCTTGCCTTTGACAAGGCTCCCTAAACTCACTGCAGGTTCTTCCGAGGGGTGCACAAAGCACTTTACACAACTGGGTCTCTGCTTTGGTAAGGGTCCCTGGGCACTATTGTAAAAACAACAATCGGATGCTCTTCCCCCTCCAAATCTTTTGTACCTCCTCATGCAACATGACTTTGTACTTCATCATCCCATTTTCCCTGCAGCACATGAGAACAGCAGAGACACCTGGTGGGAATTTAGTTCACAAGGAAGTCCAGGCAACAGGGAATTAGACTGGGTCTTTCAAAGGGACTGAGGGAATGCAACACACAGACTGCCTTGAATTTTAGAGGGAGGTGCCTTTTGAAAATCCATTCTTAAACCTAAACCATACAAAGATCTAAGCATATGGAGCTTGATTTCTAAAGAACACCAATGGATTGCACATGGATTGGTCTGTAAGGTGCACCAGAAGGCTCTGCACATGTTCTGTAGTGCACCTTAACTTAGTACTATCCTCCATGAATTTATCTAGTTCTTCTTTGAAGTCTAGAACAAGGTTCAAAAGAGACCCAGATAAATTCATGGAGGCTAGGTCCATCAATGGCTATTAGCCAGGATGGGAAGGGATAGTGTCCCTAGCCGCTGTTTGCCAGAAGCTGGGAATGGACAACAGGGGATGGATCATTTGATGTTTCCCTGTTCTGTTCATTCCCTCTGGGTCACCTGGCATTGGCCACTGTCAGGAGACAGGATACTGGGCTAGATGGACGTTTGGTCTGACCATTGTGACCATTCTTGTGTTCTTAGTGTTTCAAACAGAAATGAGACCCCTGCAGAGCACATTACTCCACCCTAGACAAAGCTCCTAGTTAAATTTACTCCTACGAGTAGTCCCATTTAAATTAATAAGATTACTCACATGTGCAAAGTGCAGCACATTCCTAAATCTCTGCAGGATGGAGAGGGAGGATGTCCAGTGGTTAGAACTCACCTGGAGTTTGGAAGAATTTGCTTCAACTCCCCTCTCTGGTAGCGAGTTCCTGTGTGACCTTGAGCAGGTCACTTTAGCTCAGTGCATAAGTGGGGAAACTGAGGCAGGCAGTAGGAATGATACCCCCTATTTCAAAGACGCGCATGCATCACAGACTGTGAGGTGATCAGATTCTACAGTGATGGGGCCATACAAGTAGTGGAGAGAGAAATTTGTGACGCACCTCGCTCCCTGGGCCGGACTGCATGGACCTCTCTGAGTTTATCATGCAAGTGCCCAGCCTTACTCCTTCTGAGTGTCTGGTTTTATACATTGGAGGGTGGCGCAGCCTCCCTACGCAAATGAAGAGGGAGTCCCTTTTCCCTGTTAAAAGGCAGGGACTGGCCCTCAGTGGATGCTCTGGGACGTATGTCGCCCAACACACTCTGGTGTCTGCACACCTCACAAGCAAAGCTCATTTAAAGTGCCGAAGCCTCTTTCTCACCTTATGCTCAGGAGCGATCATCGCCTATGGGACCTTTTGTGCCCTTTGAGACATCAACATGCTACATGCAAATCTCCGCTCCTCGTTCCCTGTTCATATACGGAGCTCTGCTTCTCTGTTCCTTCAATGAGGACGTTCACTCTCGATTGGACTTCTCACCCAACTCTGAAGTTGCTACTCCTCTCTCTTCTTGCTTTGGTTTTCCCTACAAGTAAGGCTGTGGGGAGTGATGCAATACTGAGTTTATTGAGTAAAGGACTACACGATGTTGAATTAATCTCTCTCTCTCTCTCTCTCTCTCCAGGCATCTCTTCTCAAGTGACACTCGTTCAACCCGGCCAGGGACCGCTGAAACCTTCCGAGTCTCTCAAACTGACCTGTGCTAATTCTGGAGTCTCCATCACTGGTGGGTGCTGCTGGTGGCACTGGGTAAGGCAGCGTCCAGGGAAAGCATGGGAATGGTTGGGGCTCAGCAAGAATGACGGAGGTTTAGTGTACTCCCAGTCCTTCCAAAGCCAGCCCAGTCTCTCCAGAGACAGCCCAGAACGCCTACTATCTCCAGCTCGTCTCCATGACTAATGAAGACACTGTAAGGTATCACTGTACGAGACACACACTGAATAGAAACCAGTGAGGGCTGGGACCAAAACAAGAACCTCCTCTGAGCAACCCACCCCGCAGAGCCCATGCTGCGAAACGCATCTCAGAAGGAGCGGTTCAGACCCCTCCATTCCCACTCACACGGGCTGAATTTTGACCCTTGAAGAACTGAGCCTTTTAACGCACTTGTGGGACAAACAATTGCAGCCACTTAGCTCCTACCTGCCCCAATGCTGTCTACTGCAGCCGGTGCCGCTGGGCAGAGAAAGCCAGATCCACAGCTAGTGTGAATCGGCCCAGCTTTCCTGGAACCAGCGGGCCAGGTGCTCAAATGATGTCAACAGGTGTTAACGTCAGAGGGTGGCCATGCAGCCAGCGTCCACCCGCCAGAGCTCCTTTGAAGTCCATGGGGCAGTGGTAAATCAGCAGAACTGGATTCTTGCCACTTTCCCCCAATTGAAATGCTTTTCTCAGCCTGATCTTGTGTTTCAAAATTTCTATCCTACAGCCCGGCTCAGCTGTGTGCTGACCAAGCTCCTGTTCCACATTCAGAAGCTGCCGCTGGCAGGGAAAGAGGAAGATTGCGCAAGAATTACCCAGCAGTTTGTACAGCAGCCTATGGCTCTCTGGGTTTGTAGCACTGTGCAGAGGTGGGCAAATACCCAGAGAAACGCCCTAGAGCTGCACTGATTAAAGCACTAGAAAAGCTCTGGCTAGGAGTGCTCTGGGTGCAAAAGAAAAACAATTGGTCACTTCCCAGGATCCTCTGCTTGTGTGTCAGATGAGAACCCCACAGTACAAGGAAAATCTGAATTCTAAATTTTCTCCCTTTTGAATGAATATTAAATCCTCTGTGGAACACCATCCCCCCATCCACCTCCACCTTCACACAGGGAAAGCCAAATGATATATTTCAGAGTAGCAGCCGCGTTAGTCTGTATTCGCAAAAAGAACAGGAGGACTTGTGGCACCTTAGAGACTAACCAATGTATCTGAGCATAAGCTTTCGTGAGCTACAGCTCACTTCATTGGATGCATACCGTGGAAAATACAGTGGGGAAATTTATATACATAGAGAACATGAAACAACGGGTGTTACCATACACACTGTAATGAGAGTGATTACTTAAGGTGAGCTATTACCAGCAGGAGAGCAGGGGAAAAAACCTTTTGTAGTGATAATCAAGGTGGGCCATTTCCAGCAGTTGACAAGAACGTCTGAGGAACAGTGGTGGGTGGAGGGTGGGGGAATAAACATGGGGAAATAGTTTTACTTGGTGTAATGACCCATCCACTCCCAGTCTCTATTCAAGCCTAAGTTAATTGTATCCAGTTTGCAAATTAATTCCAATTCAGCAGTCTCTTGTTGGAGTCTGTTTTTGAAGTTTTTTGTTGAAGAATTGCAACTTTTAGATCTGAAATTGAGTGACCAAAGAGACTGAAGTGTTGTCCGACTGGTTTTTGAATGTTATAATTCTTGACGTCTGATTTGTGTCCATTTATTTTTTTACATAGAGACTGTCCAGTTTGACCAATGTACATGGCAGAGGGGCATTGCTGGCACATGATGGCATAGATTACATTGGTGGATGTGCAGATGAACGAGCCTCTGATAGTGTGGCTGATGTGACTGGCCCTATGATGGTGTCCCCTGAATAGATATGTGGGCACAGTTGGCAATGGGCTTTGTTGCAAGAATAGGTTCCTGGGTTAGTGGTTCTGTTGTGTGGTGTGTGGTTGCTGGTGAGTATTTGCTTCAGGTTGGGGGGGCTGTCTGTAAGCAAGGACTGGCCTGTCTCCCAAGATCTGTGAGAGTGATGGGTCGTCCTTCAGGATAGGTTGTAGATCTTTGATGATGCGTTGGAGAGGTTTTAGTAGGGGGTGAAGGTGATGGCTAGTTTCTGTTATTTTCTTTGTTGGAGAGTCTGTGACAATGACATGTAAAACCTCCGGCTACACCTTTACCAGCCATTACATTAACTGGGTATGGCAGGCTCCTGGGAAAGTATTGCAGTGAGTGGGATATATCAGTCCCAGTAGCGGTGGAACTGGCTACTCCCAGGCCTTCCAGGGGTGATTCTTCATCACCAGCAACACCTCCATAAGCACAGCCTATCTACAGCTGGGCAGCCTGAGAACCGACGACACAGCCATGTATTACTGTGCTAGGGACACAGTGACACAAACCACATCTACAGCAATTCTAAAACCCTCAGTGAGAGAACCCAGGTCTCCGGCGAACACTGGTTGAGCCTTTAGTCACCCCAGAAAGCTTTTACCCACGTAAACAGACTGAGGGTAATTTCCCCCAAACTTCTTAGGCTCCTCACTCACTTAAGCCTCATGGTAAATAGATTTTTTTCTAGCTACTAAGTCACTTCTCAAAATATGAATTAGGCTCCTGTGACACAGTCACCTGTCACAGCAACAAAACTGTCCTGGGCTAATGGCCTAAGCACCAGGCTATGGGGTATTTTGGGGAGGGGTCTTTCAATCTCTCCTGTTGAAGCTCTTCCACTGTGAATAATTTAATTCTCATGAGGCCTGAAAAAGAAAGGGGGTGTCTGCACCCTAATATCACCCTCCCTTTGACAGTGGAAGATATGGGCTCCAATCCCTGTCCCAATTCAGCTCTGAACCAAAGGTCCTTCCCCACCCCTCTGAGCTTCACTTCAGTTCCTCCTCTTATGAGTGTAGAAGGCCCCTAGGCTCCTCCCACTGGGAGCCCAAGTGCCCTTTAAACTAGCCTTCCACCCTTCTTGGCCTTCTAGCTCACTCCCTGGTCCTCACAAACCCTACCTCAGGGCTCCATCTCACTCTAGCCCCCCAGGAGTTCACCCCACTCCCGTAGCTCTGCTTTCTGGCCACAGCCTGTCCCCAACTAACTAAACCTTCCTCCAGCAACTCTGCCTAGATCCCCATCCTCTAGGCCTCTGCTGAGCTCCCAGCTCTCTTGAAGCAATGCTCACCCTCCCTCATCACCACAGCTGGGCTCAGTCTTTCTAATGAAGCCCCATTACATGCAGCTGGGGTCACTAATGAGCTCCTAAGTACCCAGCTCATCTGTGAGGCTGAGGAATAGCTGCAAAGTCATGGGCAAACAAAGGTGATTTTATTAAGTATAACAAGTAGGATTTAAGTGGTTCCAAAAAATAACAGACAGAACAAAGTAAGTTACCAAGCAAAATAAAGCAAAACATGCAAGTCTAAGCCTAAAACATTAAGAAACTGAATACAGGTAAATCTCACCCTCAGCGATCTTCCAATAAGCTTCTTTCACAGACCAAGGAGGACTTGTGGCACCTTAGAGACTGACAAAGGTGCCACAAGTACTCCTTTTCTTTTTGCGAATACAGACTAACACGGCTGCTACTGTGAAACCTTTCACAGACCAGACTCCTTCCTAGTCTGGCCCAATCCTTTCCCCTGGTACAATCCTTGTTAGTTCCAGAAGACATCTTAGGTGGGAAGCAGGGGTGTTCTCATGACTGGCAGCCCCCTTTGTTCTCTTCCACCCACTTCTATAATGAGCTGCATGCAATTCTAGGGGGTGCCCCTACCGCTACCCCACCCCTGTACATGGACTCCTGCAAGGGAGGAGTCTCACACAACAGGGATGAGGATTTTGGGGATGATGAAGAGGAGGAGAATGTTCTCCCATGACAGCCAGGAACTGTTTATCACCCTGGAGCCACTACCGTCCCAACCCTCCCAAGGCGGGCTCCTGGACCATGAAGCCGGAGAAGGCACCTCTGGTGAGTGTACCTTTGTAAATATAATACATGTTTAAAATCAAGCGTGTTTAATGATTAATTTGTCCTGAAGACTTGGGATGCATTTGCAGCCAGTACAGCTACTGGAAAAGTCTGTTAACGTGTCTGGGGATGGAGCGGAAATCCTCCAGGGACATTATTAAGGGGACATTCAGAGGTGTCCATTCCTGCTGAGCTGTTTGCCTGTGGCTGAAAATAAATCATCCCCGCTGTTAGCCATATGGAGGGGGGGGCGTGGTAGGGGGCGGACCAGTTTATGCTGAGCTGTTCACGTGTCTTTTTAAATACTACTCTCCCTGTTTTTCCTCCCGCAGCTGTAAATGTTTCAACGCTCCCCCTATCATCTCCGACCCAGAGGCTAGTGCAGATAAGAAGGCGAAAAAATTCACTCGTAATGAAATGTTCTCTGAGCTCATGCAGTCCTCCCATGCTGAAAGAGCCCAGCACAATGCATGGAGGCAGACAGTGTCAGAGTCCAGGAAGGCAGAAAATGAATGTGAGGGCAGGAGGGACGAGCAAGAGGAGATGTGGCGGGAGCAAGAGGAGAGGTGGAGGCTGCGTGATGAGAGGAGGCAGGATGCAATGCTGAGGCTACTGGGGGATCAAACTGATATGCTCCGGCGTATGGTTGAGCTGCAGGAAAGGCAGCAGGAGCACAGACCACCACTGCAGCCCCTGTGTAACCACCCTCCCTCCTCCCCAAGGTCCATATCCTCCTCACCCAGATGCCCAAGAATGTGGTGTGTGTGTGGGGGGGCCCTCCGGCCACCCAACCACTCCACCCCAGAGGACTGCCCAAGCAACAGAAGGCTGGCATTCAATAAGTTTTGAAGTGAAGTGTGGCCTTGTCCTTCCCTCCTCCCCCACCCCTCCCGGGCTACCTTGGTAGTTATCCCCCTATTTGTGTGACAAATTAATAAAGAATGCATTATTTTGAAACAACAATGACTTTATTGCCTCTGCAAGCGGTGATCAAAGGGGGGCGGAGCGGGCAGGTGGCTTACAGAGAAGTAGAGTGAACCAAGGGGGCGGGTTTTCCTCAAGGAGAAACAAACAGAACTTTCACACTGTAGCCTGGCCAGTCATGAAACTGGTTTTCAAAGCTTCTCTGAAGCTCAGCGCACCCTGCTGTGTTCTTCTCATCACCCTGGTGTCTGGCTGCACGTAATCACAGCCAGGCGATTTGCCTCAACCTCCCACCCCGCCATAAAGATCTCCCCCTTACTCTCACAGATATTGTGGAGCACACAGCAAGCAGTAATAACAGTGGGAATATTGGTTTCGCTGAGGTCTAACTGAGTCAGTAAACTGCACCAGCACACTTTGAAACATCGAAATGCACATTCTACCACCATTCTGCACTTGCTCAGTCTATAGATGAACAGCTCCTTACTACTGTCCAGGGTGCCTGTGTATGGCTTCAATATGACCCATGGCATTAAGGGGTAGGCTGGGTTCCCAAGGATAACTATAGGCATTTCAACATCCCCAATGGTTATTTTCTGGTCTGGGAAGTAAATCCCTTCCTGCAGCTGTTCAAACAGACCAGAGTTCCTGAAGATGCGAGTGTCATGTATCTTTCCCAGCCATCCCACTTTGATGTTGGTGAAATGTCCCTTGTGATCCACCAGTGCTTGCAGCACCACTGAAAAGTACCCCTGGCGGTTTATGTACTGTCTGCCAAGGTAGTCCGGTCCCAAGATAGGGATATGCGTTCCGTCTATTGCCCCACCACAGTTAAGGAATCCCATTGCAGCAAAGCCATCCACTATGACCTGCACATTTCCCAGAGTCTCTACCCTTGATAGCAGCAGCTCAGTGATTGCGTTGGCTACTTGCATCACAGCAGTCCCCACACTAGATTTGCGCACTCCAAATTGATTCCCGACTGGCTGGTAGCTGTTTGGCATTGCAAGCTTCCAGAGGGCTATTGCCACTCGCTTGTGAACTGTGCGGGCTGCTCTCATCTTGGTATTCTTGTGCTTCAGGGCAGGGGAAAGCAAGTCACAAAGTTCCATGCAAGTGCCCTTATGCATGCAAAAGTTTTGCAGCCACTGAGAATCATCCCAGACCTGCAGCACTTCCTGTCCCACCAGTCTGTGCTTATTTCCCGGGCCCAGAATCGGTGTTCCACAGCCTGCCCCATTGCCACCAGGATGTCCAAATTGCTGGGGCCAGTGCTTTGAGAGAAGTCTGTGTCCATGTCCTCGTCACTCTCGTCACTGCGCTACCATTGCCTCCTTGCCTGCTTTTGCAGGTTCTGGTTCTGTACATACCGCAGGACAATGTGAGAGGTGTTTACAATGCTCATAAGTGCTGCGGTGATCTGAGCAGGCTCCATGCTTGCTGTGGTATGGTGTCTGCAGGAGAGCAGAGTTGCAGCGGAAGCAGTGGCTGATGATGGATGCCAGAAGAATAGATATTTATAGAGAACGATGAGAGGACCTGCGAGGTGGATTCATGAGAGCGGGAGAGCCAAGTTGCAGCGGAAGTGGTGGAGGACGACGGTTAGCACGGCGGTTAGCACGGACATTTCCCGAGGAAGAACACACGGACCCAGGAGCCCATGACAGACAACATGGGGAAGTTTCCATAGTATGCATCCGATGAAGTGAGCTGTAGCTCACGAAAACTCATGCTCAAATAAATTGGTTAGTCTCTAAGGTGCCACAAGTCCTCCTTTTCTTTTTGCGAACATGGGGAAATTCGCTATTAAGACAAAGCAGCAGAGCAGAGTGACAGCGGAAGCGGTGGAGGACGATGACGGTTAGCAGTCCTACTGCGCCGTCTGCTGACAGCAGCATGGCATCCGCACGGAAAAAAGGCACGAAACGATTGCCTGCCATTCCTTTCATGGAGGGAGGGGAGACTGACAGCGTACCCCAAACCATCTGCAATAATGTTTTTGCTCCACCGGGTGTTGGGAGCTCAACCCAGAATTCCAATGGGCAGCAGAGTTTGTGGGAACTGTGGGATAGCTACCCACAGTGCAACGCTCTGAAAGTCGACAGTAGCCATGGTAATGTGGACGCACTCCACTGACTTAATGCGCTTAGTGGGGACACACACACAATCAGCTGTATAAAATTGCTTCCTAAAACTCGACTTCTATAAATTCGACCTAATTTCGTAGTGTAGAAGTGGCCAAGCACAAGACAAGCGGACATTCTTGAGAACACTTAACATTGCTCTGTTTTTCTGTTAATTCATAGGACACACACAGACATTCCTAAGTACTCAGTACATTGAAGAGGACTCCCTTGCTTCAGACAACCTAGGGACAGATCAGGACATTACAAACCTCTAGTCTCACCTCCGGTTTGTGGATAACACGGCCCTGTAAGATCATAGCACATGCTCACTGACTGCTCATATCAAACCTTCTCATTGACTTCACACCCATCCTTCTTAGTGTAGCCAGCTTCCAGAGAACAGCAGTGAAAGGCTCTTCAGAGAGAGATGTCTCATGAATAGGCAGAGGGATGGACTTCTTGCAGTTCAGTGAAAACCCCTGGAAACAGTTCTAAAAGCAAATCAGCACACACAGAAAAATCCTCCCACCTCAATCCTGCAGGGCTTACAGGAAACAGAAATGACCAAGTTATTAAACCGAGAGGAAGAAGAGGGGGAAACCGCTTCTATGTTTATCAAAGGGACAGACCCACATAGAATCATAGAATCATAGAATATCAGGGTTGGAAGGGACCTCAGGAGGTCATCTAGTCCAACCTCCTGCTCAAAGCAGGACCAATCCCCAATTAAATCATCCCAGCCAGGGCTTTGTCAAGCCTGACCTTAAAAACTTCTAAGGAAGGAGATTCTACCACCTCCCTAGGTAACGCATTCCAGTGTTTCACCACCCTCCTAGTGAAAAAGTTTTTCCTAATATCCAACCTAAACTTCCCCCACTGCAACTTGAGACCATTACTCCTTGTCCTGTCCTCTTCTACCACTGAGAATAGTCTAGAACCATCCTCTCTGGAACCACCTCTCAGGTAGTTGAAAGCAATATGGACCTGATGTTACAGCTGTGACCAATCTATGTTGGTTGACTTTACAGCTGGGTGAAAACTGCAAAAAATCTGCATGAATAATCATTTGAACTTTTAAATGAATTCACTTTGACAGAATTTGTGGTCCTTTTGTGTTTGTTCTCTGGGAATGTCTTAGTAAAGGAGTTCACCAGTAGGAACATTCACTGATGCAAGCACATTTTATGTGAATATTGTACAATATTTGCAGGACAGGAATTCTGAATTTGTAATCACAAACACTTACATTTAATCTGATCACCACTTAGTGAGAGATACACCATGTGAGTTACATAGCCAAGCAAGCCAACTTGAATTTCACGGGGGCAGCAAAGTGTCATGTTCGATTATGAAACATTTCTATCCAGAGACTGAACCCGGGGACAATCCCAATGAATTACTGTCCACAGTACCGAAGGCTGGAATTTTTAAAGTCAGGGTTTGCCCACAAAAAACCCTTTCCAATCAGCGGGAACTGAGTATCCAGCGCTCCTCCGAGGTTTGGGAAATCACAGCTCACATCCCTATTTCACCAGTGAAGGGCGCTAGTGCTTATACATTCATTGATTCTATGGTATTTCAATTTTATATCCATTGGGTGTTACACTTTGGTAACCCACTATTAGGCGCCTTAACACACGAGTTTACCAATTATCTGTAAACTCACACTGAAGTCCCCCGATGTCAAAGTGGATTAGTGTTTTCCTGGATTGGGGTCCAAATTATATTAATTTGGTCCCCTTGATATCAACACACTTATGCTTTCCTGAATCGGGGCATAAATTCCATTGCAGTGACCTACTGATTCCCCCTCAGCCTGTCACTCCGGGTTCTGAGGTCGTTTATTTGCCAAGGCCGGTGCCGCTGCGGTTTATTCAAATGTCTTGGCAATGACCACATGCAAATGAAGTCGGGAAACTTCCTGATAAAGGAGAGCGACTGATCCTCACTGGAAATCTGCCGGGGCAGCCAGACAGTTCACAGTCGTTGCACCAAGCAGGGTGGTTGGGTAGAATTGAAATGGCGTGTCTGGGGTTCCTTGTCCTTTTGGCAGCCTTCTCCGGTAAGTGGAGTAAACTGACAGGCAGCGAGCTCGGACGGCGGGGGTTGCACACCATGGCTTTCTGGTTAAGATGTAGGACTGCATCTCAATCATTCTGTGTTCAAATCCTGTTTCTTTCACATGTGCCTTGAAACCGGTCATTTAAAGTGAAAAGGTACCGAAGGGATCTGGATGCCAAATTCTTGGTTTTACTGCAAAGTGGGTGTCAAAATCTCTTAGGCATCATGGACAATCCCAGGCTGAATCTCTGTGACTCAGTTTCCTATCGGTAAAATGGGGTAACAGCACATCCCTACCTCAGCAGGGTGTTGTGGGGATAAATTCATAAGTACACCAGGAACTCAGATAATTCTGCGAGGGGCGGAGGAAGGGGCAATAGAAGGACCTGGAAACATCAAGGAAATGGAGTGGGGGAAAGAGGGAAATAAAGTGTATTTTTTCTTCTTATTTATTGACAGGTGTCAGCTCCCAGATCCAGCTGACCCAGTCTGGGGCAGAAATCAAGAAGCCTGGAGAGTCTGCGAAGGTGACATGTAAAACCTCCGGCTACACCTTTACCAGCTATGGCATGCACTGGGCACGGCAGGCTCCCGGGAAAGGACTGGAGTGGGTTGGAGCTATCAATCCCAGTAGCGGTGACACTAGCTACGCCCAGGCCTTCCAGGGGCGATTCACCATCACCAGGGACACCTCCATGAGCACGGCCTATCTACAGCTGGGCAGCCTGAGAACCGATGACACAGCCAGGTATTACTGTGCTCGGGACACAGTGACACAAACCACATCTGGACCAATTCAAAAACCCGCCAGTGAGAGAACCCGGGTCTCCTGCGAACACTGCAGCCCTCAGCCACCCCGGATAACGGTGACCCCTGTGAACAGACTCTGGGTAATTATCCCCTAGTGACTTAGGATGAGTGAAAGCTAATGGGATTTAGATCCTTAAGTGCCTAAATCACTTTTCAAGCTAGGACTCTGTTCCCGGGACACAGTCAACATTAGCCGGAGGAGAAGGTGACCAGAACAATCACAGACCTTGGAGAAGCTGGGTGTGCCAGGAAGCCTGTGTCTGCCGCAGGATCGGACCCATTACCGGGGCGTTGACCCCCTGCCTTCGCCCACAGCTCCCGGAAGGGAAGGGAGCCCCAGCTATTAGACCCTGTTAGCGAACCTCGCTGGGAGTGAGAGGAGACTAAGGACCCCCCCAAAACAGGCGCC
Organism: Eretmochelys imbricata; assembly: GCF_965152235.1. NCBI lineage: Eukaryota > Metazoa > Chordata > Testudines > Cheloniidae > Eretmochelys > Eretmochelys imbricata. Next base: position 41,081,086 of record NC_135584.1, on the reverse strand, counting down.
TTGAACTCCGTCTGTGGGAGGAGAGCGAGCCCTGGGGAAAGGGGGCTACCCAGGGAGTGCTGAGGAGGGAGGGCAGAAGGGGCGGTGGGCGGCGAGGTCTATGGGCCCGTGGCGCCTGGGCACCAGGAATATTCTTGGCCCGGGGCCCTATCCAGCAATGTCTGAGGCCGGGTCTCTCCCTCGCCCCGACTTCTGCCCCCGGGTGCTCCCCAGCGGGTGATTGAAAGTGTCCCTGGGGCCCCCACCCACCACCGGCAACGCAGCGGAGCTGAGCGGGGTCCTGCCTGCTCGCTCCACGTGGCTGCCGGCCCCGCCCTGCGGCCCCTGGTTGGGGTAGGTCGGGTCTGTGTCCTTGCTCTCTGCTCCCGCCCCAAACGCCCCTGCAGCCAATAGGACACCCGGCTCGCCCTGCCTAGGAGCCCCAGATAAGCGCTGCACCCCCCACCCCCTCCCAGAGCCTGCACCCGCACCCCTTTCCCACACACCCCCTCCCACCCCCAAACTCCCTCCCAGAGCCTGCACCCAGCGAAGAGAGGCAGCCCCGAGAAAGCTCGCACTGACTTTGGGCTCACAGGCCGGGGCTTCCCTTCTTCAGGAGAACACGGACACCTCAGAGGAAAAAGACTTTGATTTCACTGAGCCCTGAAAACTTATGGGGGAAGTGGGACTCAGAGCCACTGAAGGGAAATCCGAGTGAAATGAACACCCGGGCATTTTTAATAGATCTGCTCCATCTCCGTCTTTATGTTCCCCACCCCTTCTGTGGGGGCAGGTCGTCTTGTTTTACCAGTGAGTACCTGAGAATGGTCCCTAACTCCCTTAACAAATAGTCCCCGAGTGGCTAAGTGTTTTCCCCACGAGGAGAGGAGACACAATCTAACCCAGTAAAAGGACATCGGAGGCGAGGAGACAGGAGCCGTCACTGAAATGTCACACTTCTCAGAGCAGCCAGTGGCCGGAATTGTCAATGGAGATGAAGGGAATTAGGTGCCAAAATTCCAATGAAACCAAAGGGGATTTCGGTGTGGGGTTTTCATAACATCCAGCTGCCTCCTCAGTACAAGTCCTGTTTTCCTCTGCCCCTCTGGAAATCACAGCCAGTGTCTGTCTGCTCATGACTCTTTGGGGCTGAGATTTGAAACCCAAAATACCGTTTCGATCAAGGGGACCCAGCTACACTAATCTACTCAGCATCTCTGAGAAATCCCGGTCTCTTTAAACACCAGTTATACAGCTGTGCGGACACGCTGTGGGGGTCTGTCTCACATACCCTAAGGGCGTCCAGGGCCCCATTATGCAGGGTGCCGCACTTCCCCCTGGGGACAGGCAGTCCCAGCGCTGAAGGGTTCACAATCCAAATACTCCAGGCAGACACCAGCAGAGGCTCAGAGAGTTGAAGTGACACCCCAAGGTGAACCAACAGGTCCATTGGAAACGCCTGGAGGAGAACCCAGGGCTGTTCTTTAGATCCCTTGTTTACAGACCATGCCTGAGGCCCATGGATATTGTACAAGTATTGGATTTTGGGAAGGGTTTCTGCAGTGTGTGTGTGTGTGTGTGATTGTAATAGTTGCATCAATACCCTCCCCAGACTGGACACAGGTATAGCTGCAGAAATGTGCCTTATACTGGGATATTGCATTCTCCTTCCCACCCAAGAACAGCCACACGAGCTGAAGGAACTTTGTACTGATTCATAGACTCAGATTTCAAGGCCAGAAGGGAAGATCTTCATAACTTACTTTGCCCTCCTGTGTAACACTGGTATGTCTGTGTCTATATTAGGGGAGGAGTGTGTTGTACCCCCTGAATTATATCTTTATAGTTCCAATGGTACACCTTTTGTGTGTAGACAAGTGCTAAGATTTTCAAAGCTGTCTAGGGGATTTAGACTCCAAGGGATAAATATTCAAAGGCACAAATGGCACTTAGGCCCTAACTCAATTGAAAATCAATGTGATTTTGATGCCCAAGCATTTGTAGCTTTGAAATAGCCACCTCAAGTCCCCATCGATTTGAAAGGGAACTGGGTATCCAAATCCCTTGGACAGCTCAGGAAAGTTCAGCCTCTAGATCCGTTTTGTGTTTCCCTTTAAATGCTAATTCTTTTCCTTGAATCCCATTTTGAATATTTTACCTAGATAAACTGCAGCTCACAATAGAATCGGGGCCTTCTCCTGATGTGCTACTGCAAGAGATTTAATTAAAAATAGATTCGGGTGAGTTCTGAGAACCAGAAGAACGGCAGATGCCAGATCCAAGCACAGCTGATGCGTTCTGATTCCCGTTCAGCTCCTTGGAGGTTTTGAGGCATCTCTGATATTGAATATGCAAATAAAGTAATTATACTCCCTGTTTAAAGTTTGCAATGGGAGAAAATCACCATCCAAAGGAGTCACCTTGCTTTGCGAGGTGGAGGGTGTTGCAGAAACAACCATTAAATATTTGCTACATTATCTGTTCCTGCTGGCAGCCTTCCCGGGTAAGTGAATTTCAGAGAGATCTGGGGTGTGCAGGAGAAAGGAGAGCCAACAAGAAGGGTACTCAGACTCATGCATTCTTGTCGCCTAATTGCAGGTGTCTGGTCCCAAATCCAACAGGTCCAGCCTGGTGCTGAGAATAAAAAAACCTGGAGAGTCAGAGAAGCTGTCCTGTAAACCATCTGGGTACAGCTTCACTAGCCACTTGCTGTCTTGGATTCAACAGGATTAACCCAAATAATGGAGGAATTGGCTATGCTACAAATATAAAGGGCGATTCACCTTCTCCAGAGACAACTTCATCAGCACAGCCTATGTAGAGATCAGTGGGCTCAGAAGTGAAGACACCACCACGTATTACCATGAGAGCAGCACAGCAAAAGGAAAGGTTTCAGAGTAACAGCCGTGTTAGTCTGTATTCGCAGAAAGAAAAGGAGTACTTGTGGCACCTTAGAGACTAACGAATTTATTTGAGCATGAGCTTTCGTGAGCTACAGCTCACTTCATCAGATGCATACCGTGGAAACTGCAGCAGACTCTATATATACACAGAGAATATGAAACAATACCTCCTCCCACCCCACTGTCCTGCTGGTAATAGCTTATCTAAAAGCCATTTCCAGCACAAATCCAGGTTTTCTCACCCTCCACCCCCCCACACAAATTCACTCTCCTGCTGGTGATAGCCCATCCAAAGTGACAACTCTTTACACAATGTGCATGATAATGAAGTTAGGCCATTTCCTGCACAAATCCAGGGGTAGGTCAGGCAGCTCTCCACTCATTGTGCTGGCTTTTGCAAATCCCTGTATGAAGCACCTAACTCTCCTCTACACATGGATCATTTCAGTGTAGCCGGTCACTGCTGGGAAGGGGGCTTCCCTCCCGATGCGATGGGAAGTTTCCCGCTCCAGCGGGTGGCCCAGACCAATGAATCCCTGGCACACGACCCCTCTCCAGACACTGACTCCCCTGACCGGACGTGGAAAGGGGCTCCAGAGCTGAGTCCCCCCAGTCCCCAATATCCCCTCACAATAGCCAGGCCCTCAGTTCCCATGCGAGGAAATACAGTCACTGCAGGGAGCTGTTCATTCCTCCCAGGGTCTGAAAGTGTCAGGAGGACCCCAGCGCCCTGTGCCCGGCGCTGCACAGACACACAGGACGGGACAGTCTGACTCCTGCAGCCGGAGCCCGAGGGCGAGTCAATCCGATCACTGGCAGCAGGAGCGTGTGTCTCTTATAAAGCGGGGCATGCAAATGAGGGAGACAGTTTCCTGTTTAAATCTGAGCCTCCCTCTGCCCAGGCTGCACCCGGAGACAAAATCCGCAGCCCCTGGGTCGGTGCAGTCACCAGCCAGTCCCCGGAGAGCTTTCCCCTCCAGCACCCGGCAAAATGGGATTTTTGCTCCTTGTCATTGTCGCTCTAGCAGCTCTGGAAGGTATTTTCCTCCTCTGAAGAACTAACTGGCCGAGTTCGAAGAATATTGTGTTCTCGCTGTTTTTATACCGATATTAATGGCCTGTCTTTATTCCCAGGTGTCCGGTCCCAGACGCTGGTGGAGTCCGGAGGGGGTGTGAAAAAGCCCGGAGACTCTCTCCGCCTCTCCTGCAAAGCCTCCGGGTTCACCTTCAGCAGCTACGCGATGAGCTGGGTCCGCCAGGCCCCCGGGAAGGGGCTGGAGTGGGTCGCCGGCATTTACAGCTCTAGCATAGACTACAGTGACTCGGTCAAAGGGCGATTCACCGTCTCCAGGGATAACGCCAAGAGTGAGCTGTATCTGCAGATGACCGGCCTGAAGCCCGAGGACACCGCCCGCTATTACTGTGCGAGAGACACAGTGACACCAAACCGGTTTGTGATCGCACAAAAACCCAGGCTGCGGAATCGCCCTTCTCCCGGCGGCCGCGCGGGGGCAGCAGCGACACCCCCCGCTTCGGGCTCGGGCAGGAGACCCGGCCCCCGGGGGAACGGGACACAAACCTCCCCCCAGTTTAACCCTTCCGTTCCCGGGGAATGTGTCTCCCCTTCCTGCCCAGAGCCCCGCTGGATGCACAGATCCCTCACTTCATCTGTGAACTCCAATCCGGAGTGAGTCCTGTTCTGAATCACTCTCCCCTCGCAGACCTGGCACCTTGGCTCTCCGGGCCCACCTCGGTGTCAGACTCACAGGCCAGCGTCGGTCAGTGTAAAGGGGACAAGCGCGCTGGGGTTCGCATCAGACCCAACGGATGGAGCGAATTGCCCCTGGGGCCAAATCCTCCGCTAGTGTAAAGTCACCGCAAGGGCTTTCACGAGACTCGAGTCACTCCTGATTTACACCAAGGATGTTTATGTCATTAATGCAGTGGAAGGTAATTAGTTAATTATAACCGATGTGGGACCCCTCCCCGTGGCATCTCCGCCCTTCACAAACGTTTATTGCCTTTATCCCCACAACGCTACCGGGAGGCCGGGGAACTATCACAGCCCCAGGTTCAAAAAGTGGGACTGAGGCAGAGAGAGATGGAGGCTGGGATATGGAAATGGGCCATTCAGAGTCCGGGCAGGGCTGTGGGGCAGACAGGGCCGGCTCTCGGTTTTGTGCTGCCCCAAGCAGAAAAAATTTTGGCTGCTCCCCCTTTTTTTGGCTTTTACACGTTTGCGCCTTGCAATTTTTTTTGTTTTGACTGTTTAATTTTTTTAAAAATGAAAACAGAATTTGTAGTTAGTGAAATAAAACAATTTCCTACTAGTGTACTCATTAACACCAGCACCCAAGCAAAAGAACTTCCACTCCTCCCCTTGGAGCCACCAAAGCCTGGCGAAAATGGAGAGATGGACCAGCTGCTGCTTCCCCCATCCCCTGGGCCAGTGACCCTGCCAAAGAAGGAAATTCAGCTGGTTTGGCAAATCCATGCTGGCTAGTCCTCTCATCCACCAGGAGCTTACAAATGCATTGTTTAGTCATTTGTTCCAGTCCCTTTCCAGGGATCAAAGTTGGGCTGACTGGCCTATAGTGCCCTGGTGCTTCACTGGTCCCTTGCCTAAAGATGGCAAATGTCAAACCTTTCTCCATTCCTCTGGCACCTAACTGGAAGGAAGGAGCGACTGGTCGAGGGGCATCCAAAGCCAGGCCCCTGCAGTTCCTCATTTAAGACCCACAAAAGGGTATCCGGCCATGCACCTCCAGCCAAACTCCACCAGCATGGAGCCCCGTGGAGCCCCCAGGGCTCGGAGGGCAGAGCTGAGTCCCGCCGCACCAGAACAGCCAGGGAGCAGGGATGGTGCCCAGAGCCTGGTGGCAGGCTGGTGTCAAAACACCCGGGTCCCGATGCTGGACCAGTCCCAGGCGAGTTGGCCCGGAGGGGGTGGGAAGCAGCTTTGGACTGGTCAGTCCCGAGTCCAGGGGCAGCTCTGTGTGCCAGGCCAGCTGTTTGCAGTGAAGTCTGGCTCAGCAAGGCCAGAGGAGGCCACTCAGCCCCGTGCCATGGGTGGCGTCTCCTCCTCTCCACGGTGGCTCCGGGCCCTGCCCCTCCCTCTGCCTCTGCGGCGGTGGCTCGCTGGCAGGGCCGGCTCTAGGTTTTTTGCCACCCCAAGCATGTAAGCTTGCTTTGCTGGTGCCTAGAGCTGGTCCTGGGGGCAGAGATCACCCAGCGCCGGAATAAACCCCGCTCCGCTGAGCCTGGGAATGTGGCACTGCGGGGACTTTCCAAAGAGACTCGAGCATTTTTTTCATCCATTTGACAGCTGGAAATCACAGCCCCGGTGTAAACGGTGCAGCTCAGGATCCTGCCCACAGTAAAGTTCCACAATGTCACAGGTTTCAGAGTAGCAGCCGTGTTAGTCTGTATTCGCAAAAAGAAAAGGAGGACTAGTGGCACCTTAGAGACTAACCAATTTATCTGAGCATCAGCTTTCGTGAGCTACAGCTCACTTCATGGGATGCAACTTCATCGGATGTCACAGAGTCACCATGGAGATGAAAGGCCCCGCCCCTCAGCCCCCGATGACATCACAGCCCAGCACTGGCCCGCAGGGCATTGGGGACAGTCAGGTGGCTAAGGGCTGTGGACAGGGACACGGTGGGATTTCATGGGGTCGCTCAGGGGGAGGCGGCTGCTGAGGCAGAAGCAGAGGCCCGTGGGTGGGGGGCCAGAGGAGCACGAGGGTCGCAGAGCGCAGCTCCCACTGAGTGAGATACGGCCCCGGACTCCCCAAAATCTCTCCTAGAGTTAGTTTCTAGATAGGGATGAAGGGTGAGACCAGTATTAAAACTCAGGGTTGGAATTACATCCTGGGTAAAGTCCGGTTTTGGGGCTCTAAGTCAAGTATTCATGTAGTTTTCCGGTTCAGACATATATGAAGGTGGCGTTACCCTCAGGGTCACGGTTAGGTGGGGGAGCTAGAGGAGGGATAAAGAAGATGCCAGTTTCTCTCCTTATGGTCGAGTAGGAAGCTCCAACTCAGACAGGGGCGGTGCCACAGAGACAAAGCGCCGCCTCTTCTCTCAGCCCCACACAAAGGAACTGAGTCCGGGCTAGGAAATGGCGGGGGTCTCTTATAAGGAGCGGGGCATGCAAATGAGGGTGAGAGTTTCCAGTTTAAATCTGTCCCTCTCTCTGCCCAGGCTGCACCCGGAGACACAATCCGCAACCCCCGGGGTCTGTGCAGTCACCAGCCAGTCCCCTGAGAACTTTCCCCTCCAGCACCCGGGGAAATGAAGCTTCGGTTGTACCTGGTTCTCATTGCAGCATCTCCGGAAGGTCCATTCTCCCTTTCCATGGGTTGGATGTACTGGGGAGGCGGGGGGTTACAGCGCTATTGCCCGAGGTACTCATGTTCCCCATAATTAATTGCTATTCCCAGGTGCCCTGTCCCAGCTGCAGCTGGTGGAGTCCGGAGGGGTGTGAAGCCCGGAGACTCTCTCCGCCTCTCCTGCAAAGCCTCCGGGTTCACCATCAGCAGCTCCGGGATGAGCTGGGTCCGACAGGCTCATGGGAAGGGACCGCCAGCATTTACAGCACCAGCATAGACTACAGTGACTCGGTAAAAGGGCGATTCGCCGTCTCCAGAGATGACCCCAACAGCCTGTTGAACCTGCAAATGACCGGCCTGAAGCCCGAGGACACCGCCCGGTCTCACTGAGCGAGAGACCCAGCGAGGGGAATCCCGACCGGGCTCACACAAAAACCCGAGCGGCAGAACCGCCCTTCTCCCGTGCGCCGCGCGGGGGCAGCACTTCCACAGACAGCCCAGCCCTGGGCACAGGAACGGGACCTACAGCCAGAGTGAAAAACAAATCCTGCTCAGGTTTCAGAGCTCAATATCCATCTATAGAGCCAGAGACTCCTGGGACTGGAAGGGACCTCGGGAGGTCATCTCGTCCCGCCCCCTGCACTCATGGCAGGATTCAGTATTATCTAGACCATCCCTGGCAGGTGTTTGTCCAACCTGCTCTTAAAAATCTTCCCTGATGGAGATTCCACAACCTCCCTGGGAAATTTATTCCAGTGCTTAAGCACCCTGCCAGTTAGGAAGTTTTTCCTAATGTCAAACCTCCCTTGATGCATCTGTTGATAGTCATATCTTGTCACGCCTTTGTTGCCCTTCTCTAGGAACAGGCAGAATCCCACTGAAGATCACCTGAGCCTCGATTTCCTTAAGCGTCTTCCCCAGCCTGACATAGTCTCCCTTGATATGTTCCAGCGAGAATCTATCGGTATCATTTATTCCCACATGAAGGACGATCAGCGGATTCTTTCCCGCTCCCTTTAGGATCCTCTTCAACTAGACTTGAGTTACTCCTGATTTACACTCACTGGGGATCTGGCTATAACGTGCCTTGGTGGGTCACATCTGAGAATACCAAATTCAGGACAAACTGCTGAGAAATAGGGAAAATACACCCTAAAACTGGTAGTTATTATCTCATAAGATATACCAAACCAGCAACAAAAGTAAACTGATGTTTCACCACACTAGCTGACAAGAAGTCAGAAAAGCAGTTTCCTTAGCTTTTCCAGTGCTTGTATCACCACCAAAACCACTAGACTTAAAGATGAGTGGTTCTTTAAAACAATTTAATCAAATAAAACCCAGATAACGTCACACCCCCAACGCAAAATTGATGCAGGAAGGGGTGTCCCAGGCACTGCTGAATGCATCATTGGATCTTCCCATTCTGAGTTCTGTATTACTACAGCTTCTAACCCAAGAGTAGAAGTGTTAGTGTATAACAGAAATCATAGAATCATAAAAGATCAGGGTTGGAGGAGCCCTCAGGAGGTCATCTAGTCCAACCCCCTGCTCAAAGCAGGACCAACACTAACTAAATCATCCCAGCCAAGGCTTTGTCAAGCCGAGCCTTAAAAACCTTTAAGGATGGAGATTCCACCACCTCCCTAGGTAACCCATTCCAGTGCTTCACCACCCTCCTAATGAAATAGTGTTTCCTTATATCCAACCTAAACCTCCCGCACTGCAACTTGAGACCATTACTTCTTGTTCTGTCATCTGTCACCACTGAGAACAGCCGAGCTCCATCAGGTTGCTGAAGGCTGCAATCAAATCCCTCCTCACTCTTCTCTTCTGCAGACTAAATAACCCCAGTTCCTTCAGCCTCTCCTCGTAAGTCATGTGCCCCAGCCCCTTAATCATTTTCATTGCCATCCACTGGACTCTCTCCAATTTGTCCACATCCCTTCTGTAGTGGGGGGAACAAAACTGGACGTAATACTCCATGTGTGGCCTCACCAGTGCCGAATAGAGGGGAATAATCACTTCCGTCCATCTGTTGGCAATGCTCCTACTAATACAGCCCAACTTGCCGTTGGCCTTCTTGGCAACGAGGGCACGCCGCTGACTCATATCCAGCTTCTCATCCACTGTAATCCCCAGGTATTTCTCTGCAGAATTGCTGCTTAGCCAGTTGGTCCCCAGCCTGTAACAGTGCATGGGACTCTTCCTTCTGAAGTACAGGACTCTGCACTTGTCCTTGTTGAACCTCATCAGATTTATTTTGGCCCAATCCTCTAATTTGTCTAGGCCACTCTGGACACTATCCCTACTCTCCAGTGTATCTACCTCTCCCCGTAGCTTAGTGTCATCTGAGAACTTGCAGAGGGTGCAATCCATCCCATCATCCAAATCATTGATAAAGATGTTGAACAAAACTGGTCCCAGGACCGACCCCTGGGGCACTCTGCTTGATACCGGCTGCCAACTAGACATCAAGACATTGATCATTACCCACTGAGCCTGACAATCTAGCCAGCTTTCTGTCCACCTTATAGTCCAATCATCCAATCCATACCTTTTTAACTTGCTGGCAAGAATACTGTGGGAGACCGTATCAAAAGCTTTGCTAAAGTCAAGATATATCACATCCACTGCTTTCTCCATATTCACAGAGCCAGTTATCTCATTATAGAAGGAAATCAGGTTGGTCAGGCATGACTTACCCTTGGTTAATCCATGTTGACTGTTTCTGATCACCTTCCTCTCCTCCAAGTTCTTCAAAATGGTTTCCTTGAGGACCTGCTCCATGATTTTGCCAGGGACTCAAGTGAGGCTGACCTGTCTGTAGTTCCCCAGGTTTTCTTTCCTCCCTTTTTAAAATTTGGGCACTATATTTGCCTTTTTCCAATCATTCGGGACCTTCCCCTATTGCCACAAATTTTCAAAGAAAATGGCCAATGGCTCTGCAATCACATCAGCCAACTCCCCCAGCACCCTCGGATGCATCAGATCTGGACCCAGGGACTTCTGCATGTCCAGCTTTTCTAAATAGTCCTTAACCTGTTCTTTCACCAGTGAGGGCTGCTCACCTACTCCCCATACTGTGTTGCCCAGTGCAGTAGTCTGGGAGCTGACCGTGTTTGTGAAGACCGAGGCAAAAAAAGCATTGAGTACTTCAGCTTTTTCCTCATCATCTGTCACTGTGTTGCCTCCCCCATTCAGGAAGGGTCCCACACATTCCTTGACCTTCTTCTTGTTGCTAACATACCTGTAGAAACCCTTCTTGTTACCCTTCACATCCCTTGCTAGCTGCAACTCCAATTGTGCCTTGGCCTTCCTGATTACACCCCTGCATTGGTCTAGCAATATATTTATACTCCTCCCTCATCATCTGTCCAAATTTCCACTTCTTCTAAGCTTCCTTTTTGCTTTTAAGTTCCCTGAAGATTTCACTGTGAAGCCAAGCTGGTCACCTGCCATATTTGCTATTCTTTCTGCACATCGGGATGTTTTGTTCCTGCACCTCACTAAGGCTTCTTTAAAATACAGCCAGCTCTCCTGGACTCCTTTCCCCCTTATATTAGCCTCCCAGGGGATCCTTAAGTTCCTTAAGGGAGTCTAAGTCTGCTTTTCAAAGTCCAGGGTCCGTATTTTGCTACTCTCCTTTCTTCCTTTCGTGAGGATCCTGAACTCGACCATCTCATGGTCACTGCTGCCTACGTTGCCTCCCACTTCTACTTCCCCTACCAGTTCTTCCCTGTTTGTGAGCACAGCCCCTAGTCGGTTGCTCCAGCGCTTGTACCAGGAAGTTGTCCCCAACACTCTCCAAAAACTTCCTGGATCGGCTGTGCACTGCAGTATTGCTCTCCCAGCAGATGTTAGGGTGATTGAAGTCCCCCATTAGTACCAGGGCCTGTAATCTGGAAACTTCACTTAGTTGTCTGAAGAAAGCCTCGTCTACCTCATCCTTCTGATCCAGTGGTCTATAGCGCACACCCACCACCACATCACCCTTGTTGCTCTCACCTCTCAACTTAACCCAAAGACTCTCAACAGGCTTTTCTCCATTTTCAAACTGGAGCTCTGAGCATACAATGCAACTCTTACATACAATGCAATTCCTCCACCTTTCGTCCCCTGCCTGTCCTTCCTGCACAGTTTATACCCATCCGTGACACTGCTCCAGTCACGTGAACTGCCCCACCAAGTTTCTGTTATTCCAATAACATCATAGTTCCTTGATTGTGCCAGGACTTCCAAGTCTTCCTGCTTGTTTCCCAGGCTTCTTTCTTTCCTGTACATGCACCTAGGATAATTAGCCAAATGGCTTATCAAAATCATGTTTGACTAAAACAGGATGTTTCTTTGTAAGGTTCATTATGGAAGTAATGAGGTGATTGAATTTCTTTACAAACCCAAGGTAAACCTTGGTTAGACCAATAGTGTATTGGATCTGCTCTTGCAGCATGATTCCTGTATGTTTCATGTGATCTTGCCCTAAGCTAATGAAAATAGCTAATTTATTTATACAAGTTCTGGAAAATGTTTGGAACCCAATTCTTATCAAGTCAATGTAGATATTAATGTTCTCCAAAGTGTAGTGTAGGAATCTTGGCATTTAGTCATGGAAGCAAGATGGTAACATGCCTCAGTTTCCCTTTTCATACAGCACATTAGGTCTGCAATGTCTTTTCTCCTGTGTACAGTTTCAAGACTAGTTACAGGCACTACCTGTGAAATATCCATATCACAAGGTCTTTTAACATAAAGTGTGATCTTATGTATCACTTCCAACATGTTCAAAGGTTTTTCCAAAAGATTAGGCACGTTGTAGATTTTCACAGTTTTTGGTATCAGCAAAACATTAGTCACAAGCTTTAACATTAGCATCAATATGAACATTAAATTAATTACAAGTGTACATTTCCAATCATTTTTGTCATGCCACGCCTTTGGCTGAGTACCATTGGGGTTTTGGCATTTTAGGGTTAACTGGTGGCTTTTATTTGAAAGGTTTAGTCTTTCCCTTCCTCCCCCGTTCTGGGGGGTGGGGCGGGGGGAAGGCAGGTGTCAAAAACTGAGCTCTTTTGTGTAACAGAATCCATTGTCTGGCTGGGTGTGTCCTCTTTGCTAAGGCCTATGGGCAAGTCTTTCTCCCCCTGTCTGTCAGGCAATTTGCATCAGCACAGACATTAGTTTTTGACTGGTTTTCAGATTCTCAACTAATAACAATTCCAAGGCTGGACTCTGTCTTAAAGAGGTACCATCCATTTTCACTAGCATGTTAGACCCAAGGTTCTTTTGTCCTTCCATTACCAACCTCTGCTTCCACATGGAATCAGATGTTAGGTTCACTAAGAGACCGAAAGATATATCTAAAGTATTTAGAGATGAAATTTTGCCTGCTATCCCCTGTATTCTCAAGAGATTAACTTCACCGCTGTCTTGGTCTGTAGATTCAGCTACGCAGTCTTCTCTCCGAACCTGAGACACAGACTCTTCCCTCCAAGAGTCAACACCGTGACATCCCTGTTCCAACAACATTGTTTCCCCAACAGGTTGGCCAAGCTCAGTCACTTGGTTATAGGGCTGTTCAACATCCCAAACAATTTTTATTCCATCTGAGACCTTTTAGGCTATCCACACTGGATTTTTCAAAAGCAAGCTCATGGATCCATACATATCTGAAAGACTCTGGCAATTAGGAACTGAAACTCCCTTAATCAAATCACTTCCACACCTCTCAGTTACAGCAAACTGCTCACAAAATCTACCATGGCAAAAACTACCATGAGGATTCTTCTCCTTAGGAGCTCCTTTAAGCAACAATTCCCCTTTATCTTGCTCCACAGACGCATTGCTCTGCTGAGGCACAACCAACTCCTTCTGAATTTCATTTAAACCCAGAACCACCTCTGGCCCATCTAGATGATTTTTGTACAACCCCCTTTCAGGCAAGCTGCTAGACTCCATAGTTAAAAGGTTAGAGGCGCTCTCTTTCCCTTTGCAGCCCTTCTTGCTGGCAACACTGCAAGTTACCAAGCTCAACGCTCACAAGCTTTGGAATTATTTCCTTTGTGTTAAAATTGTCCACACTGTCAGTGGGTAGCACAGTCAATTCATCTTCATGCTCTCCTGGTGCCCTGGTCATGATATCAACCTGGTTAAACAGAGTTGCCATACCCCCAGCAACACACGAGCAATAGGCAAAATGCAAGCACCAGAATCGCCTGGTCCCTTGTTAAGACACTAGCTGGACACTGTGTTATGACACTAGCTCCTATCTATCCATCCCCATCCACCCCCTCTATCTAATCTAATCTATCTATCTATCCTTATTTCTCTAGTTACGGGTCTTCCTCCTTGTCTTGGATCCCCAGCCCCAGACAGTGTGACCGCTCGGGGAAGGAGTTGCTGTTTCTTATAAGGAAGTGGATATGGAAATAAAGGTGTCAGTTTCCTGTTTAAATCTGAGGCTCTCTCTGGCCAGGCTACACCCAGATTCACAATCCGCGGCCCCCTGGGTCTACCCAGTTACCAGCCAATCCGGTGAGAACTTTCCCCTCCAACACCAGGGAAAATGAGGCTTTGGCCCCACTTTGTTCTCATTACAGCAGCTTTGGAAGGTAATTTCTCCCCCTAAATGCATTGCAGCTGCAGAGGAAGATTGCATTATTGCTATGGGTACTCATATAATTTATAACTTGGTTTATTCCCAGGTGTCCGCTCGCAGGTCCAGCTGGTGGAGTCCGGAGGGGATGTTAAGAAGCCCAGAGACTCTCTCCGCCTCTCCTGCAAAGCCTCCAGGTTCCCCTTCAGCAGCTACGGGATGAGCTGGGTCCGCCAGGCTCCCGGAAAGGGATTAGAATGGGTCGCTTATATCAGCAGCGGTGGGAGTCTGCATATTACCTCGATTCAGTGAAAGGACGATTCACCATCCCCAGGGATAACTCCAAGAGTGAGCTGTGTCTGCAAATGACCGGCCTGAAGCCCGAGGACACCGCCCGGTATCACTGTGCGGGAGACACAGTGAGGGAAGCCGGTCTGAGCTCAGACAAAAGCCTTCCCCTGCAGTAATGAGAGAAGTAGTCTGGTGTTGGGGGCGCCCAAGCTCTATAAGTGAAAATGAGATCAGTTCTGGGAAAGGGGCTAGCAACAACAAACCCTTTTTATTCTTCTTATTGTTCCTCCTCCTTAATTTTACCGAAGGTGAAGGAGTTGACACCTTTCCACAAAGACAGAACATTATTCTTTGGGACCCTTCCTCTTTCTTTCCTCTGCCGGGGACAAATTCTGAACCCACCCCCAGTCTCCCGGATAGTCACAGATGCATAGACTTCCAAGCAGGAAAGGAGCAGTATGATTGTCATAAATATAAGGGGAAGGGTAAACCCCTTTGAAATTCCTCCTGGCCAGGGGAAAGCTCCTCTCACCTGTAAAGGGTTAAGAAGCTAAAGGTAACCTCGCTGGCACCTGACCAAAATGACCAATGAGGAGACAAGATACTTTCAAAAGCTGGGAGGAGGGAGAGAAACAAAGGTTCTGTGTCTGTCTGTATGCTGTTTTCTGCAGGGGATAGACCAGGAATGGAGTCTTAGAACTTTTAGTAAGTAATCTAGCTAGGTATGTGTTAGATTATGATTTCTTTAAATGGCTGAGAAAAGAATTGTGCTGAATAGAATAACTATTTCTGTCTGTGTACCTTTTTTGTAACTTAAGGTTTTGCCTAGAGGGGTTCTCTATGTTTTTGAATCTAATTACCCTGTAAGATATCTACCATCCTGATTTTACAGGGGGGATTTCTTCATTTCTATTTACTTCTATTTTCTATTAAAAGTCTTCTTGTAAAAAAACTGAATGTTTTTTCATTGTTCTCAGATCCAAGGGTTTGGGTCTGTAGTCACCTAGGCAAATTGGTGAGGCTTTTTACCAAACCTTGTCCAGGAAGTGGGGTGCAGGGTTTTGGGAAGTATTTTGGGGGGAAAGACGCGTCCAAACAGCTCTTCCCCAGTAACCAGTATTAGTTTGGTGGTGGTAGCGGCCATTCCAAGGACCACGGGTGGAATACTTTGTACCTTGGGGAAGTTTTGACCTAAGTTGGTAAAGATAAGCTTAGGAGGTTTTTCATGCAGGTCCCCACATCTGTACCCTAGAGTTCAGAGTGGGGGAGGAACCTTGACATGGTGGCATAGTGGTGGGATTAACCTGAAATCATTTTTGAGATCCAGTTGAGATTTTTTGAACTAGAAATACAGATTTTAAAAAGGAATTTTTTTTTTCCTTTGGAAAGCAGTTGAAACTGAAAGCAGATTGTTTTTTCTCTGCTTTGTGGCCAAGCAGAGACAAAAGGGGATTATCTTGTGAATTGCAGGTTTTCTTTGCCTGGAGGCAGGGTACTTAACTCCTGCAGGGAAATTCACAGTCTTCCAACCCAGAGTTTTTTTTTTTTCTTTTCTTCCAAAAAGTAAATAGGGGGGGTGTGCTCTACCCATTTGCCTGGAGACAAAAGTGGCAGGGTGTTTTTTTTAGGATTTTGATTTTTTTTGTTTTACAAGGAGCACAGGTTTGAAAGGGAATTTTTTTTTCTTTGGGCTGGGTAAGCAGGTTTCCAAGTAGCTGGAGGTTTTTTGCTTTAAGTTGGGCCCAGAGCAGAGACAAGGGAATTGTCTTTTTCTGTAGGCTGACAATCACTATCAGAGAATAGGTATTCTATTCCAGCACAGCAAAATTTTACAGCCAAGTTTTGTTTGTTTATTTCTAAACCTCGGGTGTAAAGTTAGTTAAAAACAGAGAGGTTAGAATGGCAAAATCCACGGCTCGACTACAGCTCGAATTAGCCAAATTTCAGGCTGAGGAAAGACAAAGGGAACATGAAAGACAGATAGAACTCATGCGGCTGAAGAAGGAACAAGAAAGGGAGGCAGCGAGAGAAGCAGAACAACACCAAGCGGCTGCTCACAGGAGAGCTATGGAAGCGAGGGACAAAGAACTGGAGGAGAAGGAAAAAGAGAGGAAGTATGTGGAGGAGATGGAGAAGATAAAGGCTCAGCAGAATATCCCAACAAACCCTAGTAATCCTTCTCCAAGTACCACTTCCCATCCCAGAAAGTTCCCCACCTACAAGGCAGGCGATGATACTGAGGCCTTCCTAGAAAACTTCGAAAGGGCCTGCCTTGGGTACAACATCTCTACTGACCAATACATGGTAGAGCTGAGGCCACAGCTCAGTGGACCCTTAGCTGAGGTGGCAGCTGAAATGCCTAAAGAACACATGAACAAGTATGAACTGTTTAAATCCAAGGCGAGAGTCAGAATGGGGATAACACCCGAGCAGTCTCGTCGGAGGTTCAGAGCCCTAAGGTGGAAACCAGACATGTCATTTACCCGACATGCCTACCACATTGTGAAACATTGGGATGCCTGGATATCAGGAGCAAGTGTTGAATCTCCAGTAAATTTGCCCTTCCTAATGCAAATGGAACAATTCTTAGAGGGTGTTCCTGAGGAAATAGAAAGATACATCCTAGATGGGAAACCCAAAACTGTAATCGAGGCAGGAGAGATTGGAGCCAGATGGGTGGAGGTGGCAGAGAAGAAGAAAACTGGTCGCAGTTGGAGCGGAGACCAGAAGGGACCACCCCAGACCACACCCTATTACCGGGGGCCGCCCAAGGCCCCACCTACCTCCCAAAGAACCCTCCAGACCCCTTATCGTCCTGCCACCCCGTTCTCCAGCAACCCTCCTCGCCCCAGTGACCCGTCAGCTGGACGATGTTTTAAATGTAACGAGCTGGGGCATGTAAAGGCCAACTGCCCCAAGAACCCCAACAGATTACAGTTCATTGCACCGGAATCACACCAGAGGTCCACAGGCCCAGATACCTCCCAGATACCCTTGGAGCGGAGGGAAACTGTGAGTGTGGGCGGGAAGAAGGTCACCGCGTGGAGGGACACCGGAGCACAAGTGTCAGCTATCCATGCTTCCTTAGTGGACCCCAATTTAATCAACCCAGAGATCCAAGTGACGATTCAACCCTTCATGTCCAACTCTTTCAATTTGCCTACAGCCAAGTTGCCTGTCCAGTACAAGGGCTGGTCAGGAATGTGGACTTTTGCAGTCTATGATGATTATCCCATCCCCATGCTGTTGGGGGAAGACTTGGCCAATCATGTGAAGCAGGCCAAGAGGGTGGGAATGGTCACCCGCAGCCAGGCTAAACAAGCCGTGAGGCCTAGCTCTGTTCCGGAAACTTCTATCAGGACCCAGTCAGAGGTGATGGACCCGGACCCCAGGCCAATGTCTGCAACAGCAGTAGTGGATCCAGTCCCAGAGACCCAGACGGAACCAGTCCCAGAACCGGAACCAGCCGAACAACCAACACCAGACCCAGTGTCAGCACTGAATCCAGTACTTGCAACCTCAACACCAGAGGGCCCCACCGAACCTGAACTGGCAGCAGCCGATAACCCTACACAAGAGGCTCAGCCGGAGCCTGAATCCCAACATAGTGCACCAGCGGAGAGCGGTTCACAGTCAACAGAAACAGCTCCATCCCCTATATCGCTTCCAGAGGGACCAAGCCTAGGTCCACAATCCAATGAGGAACTGATGTCCCCAGCATCAAGGGAACAGTTCCAGACCGAACAGGAAGCAGATGAAAGCCTCCAGAGAGCTTGGACGGCGGCACAGAGCAACCCACCGCCTCTCAGCTCTTCTAATCGATCCAGGTTTGTTGTAGAAAGAGGACTTTTATACAAGGAAACTCTTTCTGGTGGACACCAGGAAGACTGGCATCCTCAGAGACAGTTGGTAGTTCCAACTAAATACCGGGCCAAGCTCTTGAGCTTAGCCCACGATCACCCTAGTGGCCATGCTGGGGTGAACAGGACCAAAGACCGTTTGGGGGGGTCATTCCACTGGGAGGGAATGGGCAAGGATGTTTCTACCTATGTCCAGTCTTGTGAGGTGTGCCAAAGAGTGGGAAAACCCCAAGACCAGGTCAAAGCCCCTCTACAACCACTCCCCATCATTGAAGTTCCATTTCAGCGAGTAGCTGTGGATATTCTGGGTCCTTTTCCGAAAAAGACAGCCAGAGGAAAGCAGTACATACTGACTTTCATGGATTTTGCCACCCGATGGCCGGAAGCAGTAGCTCTAAGCAACACCAGGGCTAAAAGTGTATGCCAGGCACTAGCAGACATTTTTGCCAGGGTAGGTTGGCCCTCCGACATCCTCACAGATGCAGGGACTAATTTCCTGGCAGGAACTATGAAAAACCTTTGGGAAGCTCATGGGGTAAATCACTTGGTTGCCACTCCTTACCACCATCAAACAAATGGCATGGTGGAGAAGTTTAATGGAACTTTGGGGGCCATGATACGTAAATTCGTAAATGAGCACTCCAATGATTGGGACCTAGTGTTGCAGCAGTTGCTCTTTGCCTACAGAGCTGTACCACATCCCAGTTTAGGGTTTTCCCCATTTGAACTTGTATATGGCCGTGAGGTTAAGGGGCCATTGCAGTTGGTGAAGCAGCAATGGGAGGGATTTACACCTTCTCCAGGAACTAACATTCTGGACTTTGTAACCAACCTACAAAACACCCTCCGAACCTCTTTAGCCCTTGCTAAAGAAAACTTACAGGATGCTCAAAAAGAGCAAAAAGCCTGGTATGATAAACATGCCAGAGAGCGTTCCTTCAAAGTAGGAGACCAGGTCATGGTCTTAAGGGCGCTCCAGGCCCATAAAATGGAAGCATCGTAGGAAGGGCCATTCATGGTCCAGGAGCGCCTGGGAGCTGTTAATTATCTCATAGCATTCCCCACCTCCAACCAAAAGCCTAAGGTGTACCATATTAATTCTCTAAAGCCCTTTTATTCCAGAGAATTAAAGGTTTGTCAGTTTACAGCCCAGGGAGAAGATGATGCTGAGTGGCCTGAAGGTGTCTACTACGAAGGGAAATGTGGTGGTGGTGTGGAAGAGGTGAACCTCTCCATGACCCTTGGGCGTATGCAGCGACAGCTGATCCAGGAGCTGTGCACTAGCTACGCACCAACGTTCTCAGCCACCCCAGGACTGACTGAACGGGCATACCACTCCATTGACACAGGTAATGCTCACCCAATTAGGGTCCACCCTTAGCGGGTGTCTCCTCAAGCTAAAACTGCTATAGAACGGGAGATCCAGGATATGTTACAGATGGGTGTAATCCGCCCCTCTGAAAGTGCATGGGCATCTCCAGTGGTTCTAGTTCCCAAACCAGATGGGGAAATATGTTTTTGCGTGGACTACCGTAAGCTAAATGCTGTAACTCGCCCAGACAACTATCCAATGCCACGCACAGATGAACTATTAGAGAAACTGGGACGGGCCCAGTTCATCTCTACCTTGGACTTAACCAAGGGGTACTGGCAGGTACCGCTAGATGAATCTGCCAAGGAAAGGTCAGCCTTCATCACACATCTCGGGCTGTATGAATTTAATGTGCTCCCTTTCGGGCTGCGAAATGCACCCGCCACTTTCCAAAGACTTGTAGCGGGATTAGGAGAATATGCAGTCGCCTACCTTGACGACGTGGCCATATTTTCGGATTCCTGGGCAGACCACCTGGAACATCTACAAAAAGTCCTTGAGCGCATAAGGGAGGCAGGACTAACTGTTAAGGCTAAGAAGTGTCAAATAGGCCTAAACAGAGTGACTTACCTTGGACACCAGGTGGGTCAAGGAACTATCAGCCCCCTACAGGCCAAAGTGGATGCTATCCAAAAGTGGCCTGTCCCAAAGTCAAAGAAACAGGTTCAATCCTTCTTAGGCTTGGCCGGTTATTACAGACGATTTGTACCGCACTACAGCCAAATCGCTGCCCCACTGACAGACCTAACCAAAAAGAAACAGCCAAATGCTGTTCAGTGGACCGGAAAGTGTCAGAAGGCCTTTAACAAGCTTAAAGCGACACTCATGTCTGACCCTGTACTAAGGGCCCCAGACTTTGACAAACCGTTCCTAGTAACCACAGATGCATCCGAGCGTGGTGTGGGAGCAGTTTTAATGCAAAAAGGACCTGATCAAGAATTCCACCCTGTAGTGTTTCTCAGCAAAAAACTGTCTGAGAGGGAAAGCAACTGGTCAGTCACTGAAAAAGAATGTTATGCCATTGTCTACGCTCTGGAAAAGCTACGCCCATATGTTTGGGGACGGCGTTTCCACCTGCAAACCGACCATGCTGCACTGAAGTGGCTTCACACCGTCAAGGAAACTAACAAAAAACTTCTTCGGTGGAGTTTAGCTCTCCAAGATTTTGATTTCGACATCCAACACATCTCAGGAGCTTCTAACAAAGTGGCTGATGCACTCTCCCGTGAAAGTTTCCCAGAGTCAACTGGTTAAAATCGTCCTTGAGATGTGGAAAATAGTGTTAGTCTTTATGTACTTGGTAGTATATTTAGAGATGCATGTGTCTTATTAACTCTGTTTTTCCTAGAGCTCCAGGAAGAAATCCCAGCCAGTGTTTCACCCTAGCTGAGATTTGGGGGGCGTGTCATAAATATAAGGGGAAGGGTAAACCCCTTTGAAATTCCTCCTGGCCAGGGGAAAGCTCCTCTCACCTGTAAAGGGTTAAGAAGCTAAAGGTAACCTCGCTGGCACCTGACCAAAATGACCAATGAGGAGACAAGATACTTTCAAAAGCTGGGAGGAGGGAGAGAAACAAAGGTTCTGTGTCTGTCTGTATGCTGTTTTCTGCAGGGGATAGACCAGGAATGGAGTCTTAGAACTTTTAGTAAGTAATCTAGCTAGGTATGTGTTAGATTATGATTTCTTTAAATGGCTGAGAAAAGAATTGTGCTGAATAGAATAACTATTTCTGTCTGTGTACCTTTTTTGTAACTTAAGGTTTTGCCTAGAGGGGTTCTCTATGTTTTTGAATCTAATTACCCTGTAAGATATCTACCATCCTGATTTTACAGGGGGGATTTCTTCATTTCTATTTACTTCTATTTTCTATTAAAAGTCTTCTTGTAAAAAAACTGAATGTTTTTTCATTGTTCTCAGATCCAAGGGTTTGGGTCTGTAGTCACCTAGGCAAATTGGTGAGGCTTTTTACCAAACCTTGTCCAGGAAGTGGGGTGCAGGGTTTTGGGAAGTATTTTGGGGGGAAAGACGCGTCCAAACAGCTCTTCCCCAGTAACCAGTATTAGTTTGGTGGTGGTAGCGGCCATTCCAAGGACCACGGGTGGAATACTTTGTACCTTGGGGAAGTTTTGACCTAAGTTAGTAAAGATAAGCTTAGGAGGTTTTTCATGCAGGTCCCCACATCTGTACCCTAGAGTTCAGAGTGGGGGAGGAACCTTGACAATGATAAACCAGTTTGACCTCCGGCATAACACAGGCCATAGAGCCTCAACCTGGTTCATTCGGGTTCAGTCTAGCGCCCTCTTAGTATCAGCCCGGTCAGTGACACATTCGAGCAGAAAGACCCTGAACTCTCAGATTTGGGCACCAGTCTACACCAAGTTTCAGAGTAATAGCCGTGTTAGTCTGTATTCGCAAAAAGAAAAGGAGTACTTGTGGCACCTTAGAGACTAACCAATTTATTTGAGCATGAGCTTTCGTGAGCTACAGCTCACTTCATCGAAAGCTCATGCTCAAATAAATTGGTTAGTTTCTGAGTCTACACCAAGTTTCTTTGTTTGTTTGATTGATTTTTCCCCTTTCCTTAGTTGAATACTTTTCCCACCAAAGCTGGCTTTTCTGGCACACGAAACTTTTTCCTAGGAGAAAACAAATCCTGGGTTAAACGAATAAATAAATAACTCCAAAACTACTCATTTTCTGGTTTAAATAACAATAAAAGAAGGGGGTCAGTGAGAGGAGGAGAGGGAAGGCTGCAGAGGCCCCTTCTCCCGTCCGCCACCAGGGGCAGCATTGAGCAAAGAGCCCAGCCCAGCCTGGGGGACAAGACGGAAAAGGGGCACCGGAGGTTGGGAAACATCATTTTCCAACTCTGCACCTACAGAAACTGCTGCTTTGGACGTAGGACCCGCCGGTGCCCTTTGACTCCGCCTCGCCTGTAAAGTCTCCGGGTTCCACTTCAGCGCTGGGTCCGTCTGGAGCGGGTCTCCAGGGCAGAGTACACGGGAAAGAGTTCACACGACACCGATTCAGCGAAACAAGGGCCATTCATTCCCTCCCGTGACAATCCCAACAACCGGCTGTATTTACAAACGAGCAGCCGGAGACCCGAGGACACAGGCCGGAATCACTGTGTGAGAGACTGGACCAGAGTCACAAAGCCCATCACCAAAACCAACGGTGGGTTCACACCGCGTTTGGGTTTTAAAATGGGCAAATCTAAGAAAACACAGGAATTAACCGCAATAGTCAACGTTATGCCAAAGGCACCGATTTGTTCTCAGTTTTATTGTACAGAATGGAGAAGATGAAATATTTAGAATTTGATTGAACGTCCCGAGGACTGTATAAAATCGTTTCATGTTCTAGATTCCTTTGCTTCTTGCAGGGATCATTGCTCTGGAGCTACCAATGCAGGAAATATAAGCAGTAATGAAGCACATAAAGTTCAGTGACAAATGCCCCTAAGGAATGTTATCATTGTTAGAGACATCTCTCTCTCTCTCTCTCTCCAATGTGTGTGAATGAGTTTGGGGAGATGAAAGGGATCATGAGTGGTAATGGGAATGGAAATCTATGTTTCAGCGTGAATGCTTATACTTGTCTGAATGGAAGTGGGAATGGAAATAGTTTTGTTCTTTTTATTGTTATCCCTCAATATTACATCACGGGGATGTTGTGAAAACATGTAGCGTTCCTATCACACAAGTTCTTTAAACACAACCAGGAGAAAACTTCTGTCTGCACTTTATTGCTAATTAATAATTAAGGAAGTAAATGATCTTGAGGATGATGCTCAGCGGTGATAGATTTGGTGCTGGTTGTGGTCCCAGTGCCCAGGGTCTCCAGAAGCCAGGAATGGGCAACAGGGGGTGGATCACTCGGTGATTCCCTGTTCTGTTCGTTCCCTCTGGGGCACCTGGCGTTGGCCACTGCTGGGAGACAAGATACTGGACTGGACGGACCTTTGGTCTGACCCAGTCTGTCCGTTTTATGTTCTTAACTATAGTCTAGGCTCCCATAGTCCTAGGCACGGTACAAACACAGACCATAAAACTTCTCTCAGTCCCACCGAGTTTGCAATCCGAGTGTAAATGGGAAGTGGAGTGTGACTGGGAACAGGAATATAAAGAGAAATATAAATATCAGCCGTGGATCATAATCTTCCTTCACGGTTCCCTGAATCCTCGATTCTCCCCTCAAGAAAACTTCTCAGACATGCCACTCTCGGCCCTCTAATGTCAGGGAGGCTCCGCTGCAAAACCTTAACTCTGTCCTCAGACTCCCCCTGCCCCCCCCAGCCCAGCTTCTCCCACCTGCACCCATAGGCGGGTCCCCAGACCTGGTCCAAACCACGAGCCAGGCTTCCTAAGGTCACGTTCCTTGTGTCATGGATCATGTCAATGTATCTGGTCACTACTGGGAAGGGAAAGGGGCTTCCCTCCCAAATCCCTCCCAGCGTCATGGGAAATCTACCCTCTCCAGAGGGGGGCCCAGACGAATGGATCCCTGGGACACGACCCCCCGCCACCAGACACTGACCCCACTGACCGGACATTGCATATCCCTTGTGCGCGTGGACGGGGCTTCAGAGCTGATAATCCTCACTCCCCCGCCCCAAAATCCACAACATCACATTACAATAGTCAGGCCCTTAGTTCCTATGTGAGGAAATACAGTCACTGCAGGGAGCTGTTCATTCCTCCCAGGTGGGCAAAAGTATGAGGGGGACCCCAGCACCCTGTGCCTGGCGCTGCACAGACACTCCGGACAGGACTCTCTGACTCCTGCTCCCCGAGCCCTGGGGCGAGTCAATCTGATCACTGGCAGCAGGAGTGTGTGTCTATTATAAAGCAGGGCATGCAAATGAGGGAGAAAGTTTCCTGGTTAAATCTGAGCCTCCCTCTGCCCAGGCTGCACCCGGAGACACAATCCGCAGCCCCTGGGTCTGTGCAGTCACCAGCCAGTCCCCGGAGAACTTTCCCCTCCAGCACCCGGCAAAATGGGATTTTTGCTCCTTGTCATTGTCGCTCTAGCAGCTCTGGAAGGTATTTTCCTCCTCTGAAGACCTGGCAGAGTTAGAAGAATATTGTGTTCTCGCTGTTTTTATACCGATATTAATGGCCTGTCTTTGTTTCCAGGTGTCCGGTCCCAGACGCTGGTGGAGTCGGGAGGGGATGTGAAAAAGCCCGGAGACTCTCTCCGCCTCTCCTGCAAAGCCTCCGGGTTCACCTTCAGCAGCTACGGGATGAGCTGGGTCCGCCAGGCTCCTGGGAAGGGATTAGAATGGGTCGCTTATATCAGCAGCAGTGGGGGTAGTATAAACTACCTCGATTCAGTGAAAGGGCGATTCACCATCTCCAGGGATAACGCCAAGAGTGAGCTGTATCTGCAAATGACCGGCCTGAAGCCCGAGGACACCGCCCGCTATTACTGTGCGAGTTACACAGTGACACCAAACCGGTTTGTGATCGCACAAAAACCCAGGCTGCGGAATCGCCCTTCTCCCGGCGGCCGCGCGGGGGCAGCAGCGACACCCCCCGCTTCGGGCTCGGGCAGGAGACCCGGCCCCCGGGGGAACGGGACACAAACCTCCCGCCAGTTTAACCCGTCCGTTCCCGGACTCTGAATGGCCCATTTCCCTACCCCAGAGATGGAGGGCGGGGTGTGGAAATGGGCCATGCAGGGTCCGGGCGGGGGTGGGGGGCAGAGATCACCCGGCGCCAGAATAAACCCCGCTCCGCTGAGCCCGGGGATGGGGCGCCGCCGGGACTTTCCAAAGAGACTCGAGCATTTTTTCCATCCATTTGACAGCTGGAAATCTCAGCCCTGGTGTCAACGGTGCAGCTCAGGATCCTGCCCACAATAAAGTGCCCCCATGTCACAGAGTCACCATGGAGATAAAAGGCCCCGCCCCTCAGCCCCCGATGGCCTCACTGAGCCCAGCGCTGGCCCGCAGGGCATTGGGGACAGTCAGGGGGCTAAGGGCTGTGGACAGGGACACGGTGGGATTTCATGGGGTCGCTCAGGGGGAGGCGGCTGCCGAGGGAGAAGCAGAGGCCCGGGGGGGGGGGGCGGGCAGGGGGGCACGAGGGTCACAGAGCGCAGCTCCCACTGAGTGAGATTCACCATCTCCAGATACAATCCCAACAACCTGCTGCCTCTGAAAATGACCGGCCTGAAGCCCAAGGGCACCGACCGGTACCACTCTCGGTTCCCGGGCAATGTTTCCCCCCTTCTGGCTGCTGAGGGCACGAACCAGCCCCAGACTGCCCGGGACAGTCGATGAGAGCAGCCCGGAGAAAGTCTCCCAGGCTAGAAATACTTGCAGACTGGAGCAGTTTCAGAATCGGTTTCACTCACTCCCCCTGGAACTCCTCTGAGCATCAGACAGGGTGCTGGAAACATTTATTCTCTCTCCCTTTTTCTTCGATTCCAGACACACAAACAAAACAGTGATGCGTACAGAAAAATACACAAACACACATGAGCACATACAGGCAATCACTGTTGCACAAAAACACAAACAGAGACAGCATGCAAACACACATACAAACACATAAATATACAGAATCACTCACAAAGCAACACACACCTAAACACAAAAACCAAGCTCAGACACAAACAAACTCTTCCTTACACAAATATACACACCTAAACATACACACAAACAGATTAGTCTTTTAACACAGAGAAAACTCTCACACAAACACATATAAACACAAACACCCAAACAGACATATCCATAGAATTCCTGTATGCATCGAACATAAAGAGAAAGGACCAAATTGTCCTCCCGGCAACATTGCTTTAAACATGAAGTCGCTTCTCTGAGGTAAATATCATTATTCTCAATTTGTGCTGAGTGACAGAGACCAGAGTTTTACCCAGCACTGAGTGAAAAATGAATTCAGTGTAGAGAGATGGTTCACTGCCTTTGCCTACACTTTAATTCCTTCACAGATTTGCAGCTGGCTGCAGAAGTTGTCCCCCTGTAGTCATGCACTGGACTCATAGGAACTGGGTTCTGTTCTCACCTCTACCAGGGAATTACTGGGCGACCTTGGGCATGCCACTTTACCCCCACCTCCCCAATCGCAGGATAAGGTCTGGTCGTTTTAAGGTTAAGATAAGGTGTGTCTTAGTGGGTCACAACTGAAAATGCCAAAGACAGGATGAACTGCTGAGAAATAGGGCAAACACAACTCAAAACTGGTGGTTATTCTTTTATAAGATATACCAAAGCAGCCACAAAAGTAAATTCCTGGTTCACCACAGTGGCTAACAAGAAAACATAAAGGCAGTTTCCTCAGGCATTCCAGCTCTTATATCACCACCAAAAACACTAGGTTCAGAGATGAGTGGTTTTTTACAACCCGTCTCATCACATAATAGGTTCTTCTGATCCCAAAGGACCAGCCACACACCCAGGTCAATATACAACTTTGATCTTACCCCAAAATCACGCTCATGCCAATCCCTTAGTATCTAAAATCTAAAGCATTCATTCATAAAGAGAAAGAAAGAAAGAAAGAAAGAAAGAAAGAAAGAAAGAAAGAAAGAAAGAAAGAAAGAAAGAAAGAAAAAGAAAGGTGAGAGTTACAATTGGTTAAAGGAATCAATGACATCCAGTAATGGCAAGGTTCGTGGTTCAGGCTTGTTGCAGTGATGGAGGAATCTGCTTGCTTAAGTCAAGTCCCTGGAGCACACCCACAGCTGGGATGGGCCATTCAGTCCTTTGTTCAGAGCTTCAGTTTGTAGCAAAGTCCCTCCAGAGGAAAGAAGCAGGACTGAAGACCAAATAGAGAAGATGCAGCTGCTTTTTATAATCATTTGCCACGCGGCCTGTGCCTCCTTTGTTTCAAAGACAAGCTGCCCAGCACGTGGCTGGGAAGCCTCAGGGCTAGTCTACACTGGCAATGTTACAATGCTGCCGTGGCAGCGATTTATTGTGGCTTGTGTGGTGACAGCACAGTGCTGGGGGGGAGCTCTCCCAGGGCTCTAAAAAACCCACCTTCACGAAAAGAAAAGGAGTACTTGTGGCACCTTAGAGACTTCATGAGAAACCCCTGAGCAAGAAAGTTGCAGGGCTGTGAAGTGCCAGTGTAGACAAGCCCTTAGAGTTCTGACCTTGGGCATGTCCCTGCCTGCCTTGCTGAGTCACAAGGTGCATCTGCCTTCTCTCAATGGGTCAGTTGTATCGCTGAGGGTCCTTCATGGGCTATCTAGCAGGCTAGGCAGTGCTGATGCCAAACTGTCTGGGGTGTCACCAGAAGCATAGCACAAGTTTGAAATACAGACATAAGACAAAGGTGATACAAACATATAAACAAGATCATCATACCTGCCAAATTATAACTCTTTTGCAGATATCTTACATGGCATATCTGGCTGTGACTGGCATCCCAGTGGGGGATAGCTATGGTCACTCCACTAGGGTGAACTGCAAAGAAAGGGGCAGACAACCCCCATAAAACAGGTGGATATTCCAATACTTATAACTTCACATAAAAAAATGATACCTGTATATAGATAGCCTAATTATAATCAGCAAGTCATAACCTTTTCATAGACACCTCACTCGACAATCTTGATACAATATTTGCTACAAATATATACCAGTAGGTGCAACAACGATCCAAATGGTCCTATTCTAATCAGAGAATGTCACAATAAGTGTTTAGGTCAGGGTTCGAATTTATCATTAGGGTGAGGACTAGGTTTGGGAGTCAGGGAAGCGGATACAGAAGATGTGAATTTGACCGACATAAATTCAGCTAGGAATCTCAGACGCAATCACTCTCAGAGCCCTGCTGTGAGAAGGTCACCCCTTTCCTTGTGCTGGGCAGGCAGGGGGTGGTGGAGTCCGGAGGGGTTGTGAGTGACTACAATGTAGGGATTTGACTACCACTTGTCCTGTATTTTATTACGCCCCTGGTGTCTATGGTTATCATCTAGTACACGGTCACCAGGCCTGAGGAGAGCCCCACTGGACATGCGATCCTAAGTCCTTTTCCTGCTTTGGGCTGTGTCTTTAGTTGTATTGAGAGCAACTTCACAGGCTGTCTTCAGCCTGTCATGGTGACCTTTGACCTAGTCATCCAAACTGTTCACCGCATCCTTAGAAACGACTTCTTGATGCTTCTCTGGGAATGCCCTTAAGTTAGTCACCTGTGCAGGCATCAGTCCCTGGCGTGCTGCGTGAACTGGAACCGGCAGTCTCTCACCACGTCTTTCTCGAGGAAAGAGAACTCATCCTCCCTTCTCCCTCCTTGTCACCCGCAGCTCATTTCCATTCTCCTCAAATGTTACCTTCACCCGAGGAACCACTCCCGCAGGCCAATGTACCTCTGCAGTTCCGTTTTGAGGATGCAACTGCACAGCCTTCAAACTTGAGTTTAGAAGACTCACTAGTCCTCTTCCTTTGATGGCATTAGTCAGACATTGGCTGGCTGGAGCCCATTCGGTAGGTTTACCCCAGATGTAGGCTCTACAAGAGCTCCATATCTATTGGGATTTCCTGGGACCCAGCAGTGTTCATCAAGGACCCTCCCTCTCCGAGGAGGAGCAACACTCTTCTGTTCTCTGCCCACTTTAACATTTCCAATCTGCCCCGCAGGGCCCAGTCAATGGTTTTGTCTCTCTGCTCAAGCCAGTACTCGACTAAGCACAGCATTCTTCTCGGGGTGCCCACGGCAATTTATCCTCCTGGTTCCTTCTACTGGCAACAGTAGCTCCTTCAGCTCACTAATGATGTTCATCCCTAGAATCCCTGGGACTCCTTCTCCCACATGGCTCCCTTCAGAGGCTTTGTCTTTCAGAATGAAGATGCATTTCCCTGCCAGAGTCTGACCCACGTAGTCTATGTCTGCTTCGAGGCATCCCACCACTGGGATTGCCAGTCCATTAACTACTGTTAGACATAGAAACTGTGTGCTGTGCATGGTCAGCTCCTTGTCTTTCAAATAATTTTGAAATTGCGACTGAGTAATGGTGGTGACTTCTGAGCCAGTATCTAAGAAACATCTGGTTTCCACCCCTGCTATACATACTTCAGCAGTTAGACAGTCTCCAAATGCTCACTTACGGAAGTTGCTAGATATGCTGGCACTGCCCGTGTCCCTTTCAACACTGTATGCAGAGTGATTTTCCACCAATGACAGGCCAAGGAATCCTTCTGCCGCTGCTTGGCCTTCTACTGTAGATGGACCACTTGCTCCTGGTGCCCCACTGGTTTCCAGTGCCTGGGACTCTCTTCTTCTTCTCAGTGGACATTCTCAGCTAGTATGCCCTGGCCTTTCACAAGGGTAACAAATGTACCTTCCCTGCTCATCCTGCAGAGGGTTTCTTCAGGATCCTGGTGTCCTTGGATACTTTGGCATTTTAGTGGAGGTTTTTCCTTTCATCACCTCAGTCATCACTTTCAGCTGTTGGACTGTCAGTTTTTGGACAGCTTCACTTAATCTTTCCAGTGTTAACTGTGTTTGGGGCAGGGTCTTTTCCCCAGCACTTGCATTCACTTGGCCCCCACTTCGTGTACAGGACTTTGGCTTGGCCGTCAATGCCACAGGAACTTCCTCTTCTTCTGACTACATAATGGCAGCCAGACTGAGTTAATGGAACTTCTGACTGGCCTCTTCCTTAAACCACCTTTTAATTTCATGGTGGAAGGAATCATCCTAGAGCCCCAGAACCAATTGCTCTTTCAGAAACATATCTGGGTCTGGAACTCGTCGAGGGTCTCACCCCTCCACTTTGCTCATTCTCTCCTGGAGCTCATATGCATATGGCCAGACAGTTTCACCAGGCTCTTGATTGCTCTCAAATAACTCCTTTCGTCTGGTTCCAATAGGTACCTTTGTGAGAGGTTAAGTTACCGATCTGCCTGAGGTGTCAGATGATCAGGCTGAGGCCGCAGAATTGTTAGGGGAGGAGATGACTGAGGACACCAAGTGACTGAGTTTAAAGCTTTATTAATAAAATAAAGTAAAATAATAGCGGAGAGTGCTGGGGCTTCCCCACGTCACTCAGAGGAAGAAAGGAAGCGTTAATGCCCCAGCCTTAATCCACTTTCATACTCAGACATGCACTACTCGAGGCTGGCCAAGCCCGGGTGTAACGTACGAAGAAGCGGGAGGAGATGTGGACGGGAATTCTGTCCTGTACTCAGGTTGTCCAGGGTCCGCTTTTGATCTCCGACTTACTTCAGCTCTCGAGAAGGTTTTAAGTCCTGGATTCTTCTGGGGGCATTTCGTCCAGGGACCTTTGTCCCCTTTGCTCTTTGTATCAGTCCAAACCGGCCTTCTGAGGCTTCCTTGGCTTCCCCAAAACACATCGGCTTCAGGGTTGTTATGTTCCCATTCGCTGACCTTTACCTTCTCACTAGTTTTCTCAGTCCCCTGCAGTCTTGTTCAGTTTACTGCTCTGTTCTCACAGCTGGTTGGGGTTGTAATCCAGGTCCCCGTCTTTCTTGGCATCAGAGAGTCTGCTTGGGTGCATTGGCCTTGAGTGGCTGGAGTCAACTTCTTTCCTTCGCACCTAGCTGGATCGTCGAGTTAACACATTCCTTTCTCCCTTCCTCCCCTTTTGGCCTCTCACAACCTGCAAAGGTATCTTTCACTCCACATTCACGCCTTCAACCCCTCCCAAAATCCTTTCCCATGCATATGCCTATATAGGCAGCAGGGATATACAATGCTGGTGCTTACATAAATAGTAGGGGGTTTCTTAGCTTCTGCTGCCTGATGGTCCATGACTGCCTTAGCCAGTGATAAGGCTTCTCTCTGTTCTGTTCTAGCTTGTTGTAATGCCTCAGCTTGGTCTGATCATCTGCGCACAAGTTCAGCAAAGTGGGCCCATAGTTCTTCAATTCCAGCCATAGTTGGGTTCTTGACCAGGCCTGGGCAGTGCTGTCAGAACTCAACCAGGAAACCAGTGGGGTGGACCCTGTGGATAGGATCCTGTTCGTGATGCCAGTTATGTAAGCAGGGGAATGGTCCAGCTATAGTGGGGAACTTTCCTGGCTTATACACTACCCCGGTGAAATGGGCTAGCGAAAGGATTTGAGTCCTCGCTCCCACTACCTTTACCCCCTTAGCTCGGCCCCACTCTGATGGACCCAGGCAATTCCAGCTCACACAGAGGATGGGACTCCCCTTGCCCAGTTTACAATCTGAGTGTAAATGGGAAGTGGAGTGGGAATGGAAATATAAACAGGAATCATTTTATTTGAGCATGAGCTTTCGTGAGCTGTAGCTCACGAAAGCTCATGCTCAAATAAATTGGTTAGTTCTGATGAAGTGAGCTGTAGCTCACGAAAGCTCATGCTCAAATAAATTGGTTAGTCTCTAAGGTGCCACAAGTACTCCTTTTCTTTTTATAAACAGGAATATAAATCTCAAACATGCATAATAATCTTCCTTCACTGTCGCCTTAATCCTCCTCAACTCTCCCCTAAAGAACAACACCCAGAGACGCTGCTCTTGGCACACGAATGTCAGGGCGGCTTCACTGCAAAACTTAACTCTGCCCTCAGACTCCCCCCACCGCCTGCCAGCTTCTCCCACCTGCACCCACAGGCAGGGTCCCAGACCTGGTCCAAAGCACGAGCCAGGCTTGCTCAGATCACGTTCCTAGTGTCATGGATCATTCAATGTAGCCGGTCACTGCCGGGAAGGGAAAGGGGCTTGCCTCCCAAATCCCTCCCAGGGCCATGGGAAATCTTCCATCTCCAGCGGGTGGCCCAGCCCAATGGATCCCTGAGACAAGACTTCGCGCCTCCCCCACACCGGACACTGACCCCCGCAAACCGGACGTTGCATGGCCCTTATGCTTGTGGAACTGGGCTCCAGAGCTTAGTCCCCCCCAATCCTCAATATCAGGTCAAAAAAGCCAGACCCTCAGTTCCCATGCGAGGAAATACAATCCCTGCAGGGAGCTGTTCATTCCTCCCAGGGTCCGAAAGTGTCAGGAGGACCCCAGCGCCCTGTGCCCGGCGCTGCAGAGACACACAGGACGGGACAGTCTGAACTCCTGCACCCGGAGGCCTGGGGCGAGTCAATCCGATCACTGACAGCAGGAGCGTGTCTCTTATAAAGCGGGGCATGCAAATGAGGGAGACAGTTTCCTGTTTAAAACTCTGCCTCTCCCTGCCCAGGCTGCATCCGGAGACACAATCCGCAGCCCCTGGGTCTGTGCAGTCACCAGCCAGTCCCCTGAGAACTTTCCCCTCCAGCACCCGGCAAAATGGGATTTTTGCTCCTTGTCATTGTCGCTCAAGCAGCTCTGGAAGGTATTTTCCTCCTCTGAAGACCTGGCAGAGTTAGAAGAATATTGTGTTCTCGCTGTTTTTATAACGATATTAATGGCCTGTCTTTATTCCCAGGTGTCCGGTCCCAGACGCTGGTGCAGTCGGGAGGGGGTGTGAAAAAGCCCGGAGACTCTCTCCGCCTCTCCTGCAAAGCCTCCGGGTTAGACTTCAGCAGCTACGCGATGAGCTGGGTCCACCAGGCTCCCGGGAAGGGATTAGAATGGGTCGCTTATATAAGCTATGATGGGGGTAGTATAGGCTACCTCGATTCAGTGAAAGGGCGATTCACCATCTCCAGGGATAACGGCAAGAGTGAGCTGTATCTGCAGATGACCGGCCTGAAGCCCGAGGACACCGCCCGCTATTACTGTGCGAGAGACACAGTGACACCAAACCGGTTTGTGATCGTACAAAAACCCAGGCTGCGGAATCGCCCTTCTCCCGGCGGCCGCGCGGGGGCAGCAGCGACACCCCCCGCTTCGGGCTCGGGCAGGAGACCCGGCACCCGGGGCAACGTGTCTCCCCTTCCTGCCCAGAGCCCCGCTGGACCTGAGGTGCAGAGACCCCCCGCTTCAACTGTGAACTCCAATCCGGAGTGAGTCCTGTTCTGAGTCGCTCTCCCCTCGGAGACCTGGCACGTTGGATCTGCCGGGGCCCGTCTCAGTGTCAGACTCACAGGACAGCGTCTGTCAGTGTAAATGGCACAAGGGCGTTGGGGTTTGCATCAGCCCCAAGTGATGGAGCGAATTGCCCCTGGGGCCAAATTCCCCCCCCCCCCAGTGTAAAGTCGCCGCAACTGCATTCACTAGACACAAGTTACTCCTGATTTACACCAGAGAGGCTCTGGCCCTTTCAGAAAACTGTCATTAATGCAGCAGAAGGTGATTAGCCGATTATAGCCATTATAGCCGATGTGGGGCCCCTCTCCGTGGCGTCTCCGCCCTTCACTTGCGGTTATTGCCTTTGTCCCCTCAACGCCGCCGGGAGGCCGGGGAACGATCACAGCCCCTGGTTCGGGCGGGGGACTGAGGCAGAGAGAGATGGAGGGCGGGGTGTGGAAATGGGCCATTTTGGGTCCGAGCGGGGCTGGGGGCAGAGATCACCCGGCGCCGGAATAAACCCCGCTCCGCTGCGCCGGGGGATGTGGCGCCGCCGGGACTTTCCAAAGCGGCTCCTGGGTTGTTTTCACCAACAGCCCTGTGGAAATCCCAGCCCGGACCCTCCGCTGGTGTCAGTGGGTGGAGCTGAGACATCCCAACCCCCAATAAAGTGCCGCCACGTCACAGAGTCACCCTGGAGATAAAAGACCCCGCCCCTCAGCCCCCGATGGCCTCACTCAGCCCAGCGCTGGCCCGCAGCGCATTGGGGACAGTCACGTGGCTAAGGGCTGTGGACAGGAACAGGGTGGGATTTAACGGGGTGGCTCAGGGGGAGGCGGCTGCTGAGGGAGAAGTTGAGGTCCGTTTATGAAGATACCGGTAAGGGTCGGTCCTGTGGCCGGTTTTGTTCAATATCTTCATAAATGATCTGGAGGATGGTGTGGATTGCACCCTCAGCAAGTTTGCAGAAGACACTAAACTGGGAGGAGAGGTAGATACGCTGGAGGGTAGGGATAGGATACAGAGGGCCCTAGACAAATTAGAGGATTGGGCCAAAAGAAATCTGATGAGGTTCAACAAGGACAAGTGCAGAGTCCTGCACTTAGGACGGAAGAATCCCATGGACCACAACAGACTAGGGACCGAATGGCTTGGCAGCACCTAGGAGAGGCTGAAGGAAGTGGGATTGTTTAGTCTGCGGAAGAGAAAAATGAGGGGGGATTTGATAGCTACTTTCAACTACCTGAAAGTGGGTTCCAAAGAGGATGGGTCTAGACTGTTCTCAGTGGTAACAGGTGACAGAACAAGGAGTAATGGTCTCAAGTTGCAGTGGGGGAGGTTTAGACTGGATATTTCCAGGAGTAGTGTGGGGCCCAGGTAGGTAGGGAGCCTGCCTTAGCCACTGGGGGTAAATGCTGCCTGGCAGGAATCCGCACTCCCAGCCCCAGCCCGGAGCTCCCTCCTGAAGCCAGCACCCCATGCCCCAGGTGTGGACAAACTAGGGCCCGGGGGCCGCATCCGGCCCTACAGACATTTTAATCTGGCCATTGAGCTCCTGCCAGGAAATGGGATGAGCCATGGCTTCATAAGGCTCCTGGAAGCAGCAGCATGTTCCCCCTATGGCCCCCATGAGTAGAGGTAGCCTGAGAGCAGAGGACACCGCCGTGTATTACTGCGCCAGACACACAGCGAGGGGAAGCGAGTCTGAGCTCAGCCAAAAACCTCCCCCTGCAGTAACAGCGCGACGTGTCCGCTGCTGAGGGCGCGAACCAGCCCCCGACTGCCCGGGACAAGTGATGAGAGCAGCCCGGAGAAAGTCTCCCAGGCTAGAAATACTTGCAGACTGGTGCAGTTTCAGAATCGGTTTCACTCACTCCCCCTGGAACTCCTCTGAGCATCACACAGGGTGCTGGAAAGATTTATTCTCTCTCCCTTTTTCTTCGATTCCAGACACACAAACAAAACACTGTTGCATACAGAAAAATACACAAACACACATACAGGCAATCACTGCTGCACAGGAACACAAACAGAGACAGCATGCAAACACCCATACAAACACATAAATATACACAATCACTCAAAAAACAAATACACATCTAAACACAAAAAGCAAGCTCAGATACAAACAAACCCTTCCTTACACAAACATACACACCTAAACACACACACAAATAGATTAGTCTTTTAACACACAGAAAACTCTCACACCAACACATATAAACACAAACACACAAAGAGACACATCCATACAATTCCTGTATGCATGGAACATAAAGAGAATGGACCAAATTCTCCTCCCAGCAACATTGCTTCAAATATGAAGTCGCTTCCCTGGGGTAAATATCATTATTCTCAATTTGTGCTGAGTGACAGACACCTGAGTTTTACCCAGCACTGAGTGAAAAATGAACTCAGTGTAGAGAGATGGTTCACTGCCTTTGCCTACACTTTAATTCCCTCACAGATTTTCAGCTGGCTGCAGAAGCTGTCCCGTTGTAGTCGTGCACTGGACTCGTGGGACTTGGGTTCAGTTATCACCTCTACCAGGGAATTACTGGGCGACCTTGGGCATGCCACTTTACCCCCCCACCCCCAAGTCGCATGATAATGTCTGGTCATTTTAAGGTGAAGATAAGTGCAACTGTATCTTAGTGAGTCACAACTGAAAATGCCAAAGACAGGATGAACTGCTGAGAAATAGGACAAACACAACCCAAAACTGGTGTTTATTTTTTTTATAAGATATACCAAAGAAGCCACAAAAGTAAATTCTTGATTCACCACAGTGGCTAACAAGAAAACATAAAGGTAGTTTCCTTAGGCATTCCAGCTCTTATATCACCACCAAAAACACTAGGTTCAGAGATGAGTGGTTTTTTACAACCAGTCTCATCAAATAATATGTTCTTCTGATCCCAAAGGACCAGCCACACACCCAGGTCAATACACTTCTTTGATCTTACTAAGGGATTGACATCAGCCTGATTTTGGGGTATCTAAAATATAAAGGGTTTAGAAAGAAAGAAAGAAAGAAAGAAAGAAAGAAAGAAAGAAAGAAAGAAAGAAAGAAAGAAAGTTACAATTGGTTAAAGGAATCAATTACAGATTATAATTATAATTAATCAATTACAAAGTTTGAAATACAGACATACAGTCATAGCTATAACTCATAATACAAAGGTGATACAAAACATATAAACAAGATCATCACACCTGCCAAATTATAACATTTTTGCAGATACCTTACATGGCATAGCTGGCTGTGACTGGTATTCCAAGGAGGGATAGGTATGGTCACTCCACTAGGGTGAACTGCAAAGAAAGGGGCAGACAATCCCCATAAAGCAGGTGGATATTCCAGAACTGATAACTTCACATACAGAAATGGTACATGCATATAGACAGCCTTATTAACAGCAGCAAATCATACCCTTTTCATAGACAGCTCACTCGACAACCTTGATACAATATTTGCTGCAAATATATTACAGTTGTTGCAACAATGATCCAAATGGTCATATTCTAATCAGATAATGTCACAATAAGTGTTCAGGTCAGGGTTGAAATTTATCATTACGGTGAGGACTAGGTTTGGGAGTCAGGGAAGGGGATACAGAAGATGTGACTTTGACCTACATAAGTTCAGCTAGGAATCTCAGATGCAATCATGCTCGGAGCCCTGCTGTGAGAAGGTTGCCCCTTTCCTTGTGTTGGGCAGGCAGGGGGTGGTGGAGTTGGGAGGGGTTCTGAGAGACTAGAGAGTGGGGATTTGACTCCCACTTGTCCTGTATTTTATTACGCCCCCGGTGTCTATGGTTATCAACTAGTAGACGGTCACCAGGCCTGAGGAGAGCCCCACTGGACTTGCGACCCTAAGTCCTTTTCCTGCTTTGGGCTGTGTCTTTAGTTGTATTGAGAGCAACTTCACAGGCTGTCTTCAGCCTGTCATGGTGACCTTTGACCCAGTCATCCAAACTGTTCACTGCATCCTTAGAAAAGACTTCTTGATGCTTCTCTGGGAATGCCCTTAAGTTAGTCACCTGTGCAGGCATCAGCCCCTGGCGTGCTGAGTGAACTGGAACAGGCAGTCTCTCACCACGTCTTTCTTGAGGAAAGGGAACTCGTCCTCCCTTCTTGTCACCTGCAGCTCATTTCCATTCTCCTCAAATGTTACCTTCACCCAAGGAACCACTCCCGCAGGCCAGCGTACCTCTGCAGCGCTGTTTTGAGGATGCAACTCCACAGCCTTCAAACTTGAGTTTAGAAGACTCACTAGTCCTCTTCCTTTGATGGCATTAGTCAGACATTGGCTGGCTGGAGCCCATTCGGTAGGTTTACCCCAGATGTAGGTTCTACAAGAGCTCCATATCCATTGGGATTTCCTGGGACCCAGCAGTGTTCATCAAGGATCCTCCCTCTCCGAGGAGGAACAACACTCTTCTGTTTTCTGTCCACTTTAACATTTCCAATCTGCCCCGCAGGGCCCAGTCAATGGTTTTGTCTCTCTGCTCGAGCCAGTACTCGACTCAGCACAGCATTCTTCTTGGGGTGCCCATGGCAATTTATCCTCCTGGTTCCTTCTACTGGCAACAGTAGCTCCTTCAGCTCACTAATGATGTTCATCCCTAGAATCCCTGGGACTCCTTCTCCCACATGGCTCCCTTCAGAGGCTTTGTCTTTCAGGATGAAGATGCATTTCCTTTGTAGAGTCTGACCCATGTAGTCTATGTCTGCTTCGAGGCATCCCACCACTGGGATTGTCAGTCCATTAACTACTGTTAGACATAGAAACTATGTGCTGTGCATGGTCAGCTCCTTGTCTTTCAAATAATTGTGAAAATGTGACTCAGTAATGGTGGAGACTTCTGAGCCAGTATCTAACAAACATCTGGTTTCCACCCCTGCTATACATACTTCAGCAGTTAGACAGTCTCTAAATGCTCACTTACGGAACTTGCTAGATATGCTGGCACTGCCCGTGTCCCTTTCAACACTGTATGCAGAGTGATTTTCCACCAAGGACAGGCTGAGGAATCTTTCTGCCACTGCTTGGGCTTCTACTGTAGATGGACCACTTGCTCCTGGTGCCCCATTGGTTTCCAGTGCCTGGGACTCTCTTCTCCTTCTCAGTGGACATTCTCTGCTAGTATGCCCTGGCCTTTCACAAGGGTAACAAGTGTGCGTTCCCTGCTCATCCTTCAGTGGGGTTCTTCAGGATTCTGGTGTCATTGGATACTTTGGCATTTTAGTGGAGGTTTTTCTTTCATCACCTCAGTCATCACTTTCAGCTGTTAGACTGCCAGTTTTTGGACAGCTTCACTTAATCTTTCCAGTGTTAACTGTGTTTGGGGCAGGGTCTTTTCCCCAGAACTTGCATTCACTAAGCCCCCGCTTCATGTACAGGACTTCTGCTTGGCCATCTCTGTCACAGGAACTTCCTCTTCTTCTGACTACATAATGGCAGCCAGACTGAGTTAATGGAACTTCTTACTGGGCTCTTCCTTAAACCTCTTTTTAATTTCATGGTGGAAGGATCATCCTGGAGCCCCAGCACCAACTGCTCTTTCAGAATCGTATCTGGGTCTGGAACTCGTTGAGAGTCTTGCCCCTCCACTTTTCTCATTCTCTCCTGGATCTCATATGCATATGGCCAGACAGTTTCACCAGGCTCCTGATTGCTCTCAAATAACTCCTTTCGTCTGGTTCCAATAGGTACCTTTGTGACAGATTAAGTTACCAATCTGCCTGAGGTATCAGGTGATCAGGCTGAGGCCGCAGGATCATTAGGGGAGGAGATGACAGAGGACACCAAGTGACTGAGTTTAAAGCTTTATTAATAAAATAAAGTAAAGTAACAGCGGAGACTGCTGGGGGTTCCCCACGTCACTCAGAGGAAGGAAGGAAGCATTAATGCCCCAGCCCTAATCCACTTTCATACTCATACATGCACTACCTGAGGCTGGCCAAGCCCAGGTGTAACGTACGAAGAAGCGGCGGAAGAGGTGGATGGGAATTCTGTCCTGTGCACAGGTTGTCCAGGGTCCGCTGTTCATCTCTGACTTGCTTCAGCTCTTGGAAATGTTTTAAGTCCTGGGTTCTTGTGGGGGCGTTTCATTCAGGGACCTTTGTCCACCGTGCTCTTTCTATCAGTCTAAACGGGCCTTCCGAGGCTTCCTTGGCTTCCCCAAAACACATCGGCTTCAGGGTTGTTATGTTCCCATTCGCTGACCTTGGCATTCTCACTAGTTTTTGCTATCCCCTGCAGTCTTGTTCAGTTTACTGCTCTGTTCTCACAGCTGGATGGGGTTGGAATCCAGGCCCCCGTCTTTCTTGGCATCAGAGAGTCTGCTTGGGTGCATTGGCCTTGAGTGGCTGGAGTCAGCTTCTTTTCTTCAGACCTAGCTGGATCGCCGGGTTAACCCATTCCTTTCTCCCTTTCTCCCCTTCCGGCCTCTCGCAACCTGCAAAGGAATCTTTGACTCCACACTCACGCCTTCAACCCCTCCCAAAATCCTTTCCCATGCATATGCCTATATAGGCGTCAGGGATATACAATGCTGGTGCTTACCCAGGAGACCTCATGGGGGGCAATTTTATCGTGCCTGGGACATTTCCATGAGGCTAGTTTATTGTGACTGTGACACCTTGTCTCCATACACTTCTAGGAGGAGTTCAAATACCTTTTCCACACCTTTCTTGTCTGCCATTGCCAGGAGCTTAACTGTGGTCTTGGCCCTGGCCCTTGAGGTGTTCCTCTATGAAGTCCATATGATCCTCTTCAGGTACTCTTAGCACACACAGAGTTGCCTTCACAGACTTGACCCACTCCTCTACTGTAATGTCTCCTGATCTTGTTGGGAAGCCACCAACTCTGTGACTTTCTGCTCCCATAGGACATAAATAGTAGGGGGTTTCTTAGCTTCTGCTGCCTGATGATCTATTACTACCTTAGCCAGTGATAAGGCTTCTCTCTGTTCTGTTCTAGCTTGTTGTAATGCCTCACCTTCGTCTGATCATCTGCGCACAAGTTCTGCAAAGTGGGCCCATAGTTCTTCAATTCCAGCCATAATCGGGTTCTTGACCAGTGTCAAAGTTTGACTCAGACTCACAATTTATCAGACCACTCTGTTTTATTAGCAAAGCTGCTCTGCTAATACATTTAGAAGTGAGGCCCCCGAGTGGGGCTTGTGTCTCTTAATTTATACAGTTTTTTGGAGAACAAGTTACAGAGAAGTTACAGACAAAAGAAGATAAAGATTTTAGTCACCACCCTTCGAGATCCCTGAGACCAGTCACGTATCTTCAATTACCTGCCACCCTTAACAATCTCCTTTAACAGCTTCCAGTTAACTTAACTAATTGCCCTTCACACCTTCCATTCTGATGCCTGCTTCTTAGACGTGCTGGCTCTATCTTAATTGCTTCTCCATTCAAAAGCTAATTGTCCCTACGTGTGCTCCCTCAGATACTTTGTAACATGTTTTGGCATGCCCTCTCATATACAATGTATCCATCATGTCCCCTTATACAACGTTATACTTATACAATGTTATACTTCCACACCAGGCCTGGACAGTGCTGTCAGAACTCAACCAGGAAACCAGTGGGGTGGACCCTGTGGATAGGATCCTGTTCGTGATGTCAATTATGTAAGCGGTGGAATGGTCCAGCTACTGTGGGGAACTTTCCTGGCTTATACAATACCCAAGTGAAATGGGCTAGTGAAAGGATTTCAGTCCTCACTCCATCTACCTTTACCCCCTTAGCTTGGCCCCACTCTGACTGACCCAGGTAATTCTAGCTCACACAGAGGACAGGACACCCCTTGCCGAGTTTACAATCTGAGTGTAAATAGGAAGTGGAGTGGAAATGGAAATAAATATAAATATCAACCGTGCTTAATAATCTTCCTTCACTGTAGCCTCAATCCTCCTCGACTGTCCCCTAAAGAACAAGACCCAGACACGCCGCTCTTGGCACACGAATGTTAGGGAGGCTTCACTGCAAAACTTAACTCTGTCCTCAGACTCCCGCCCCGCGCCCCGCCCAGCTTCTCCCACCTGCACCCACAGGAGGGCCCGCAGACCTGCTCCAAAGCACGAGCCAGGCTTGCTCAGATCATGTTCCGAGTGTCATGGATGATTTGAATGTAGCCGGCCACTGCCGGGAAGGGAACGGAAAGGGGCTTCCCTCCCAAATCCCTCCCAGCGCCAAGGGAAATCTTCCGTCTCCAGCGGGTGGCCCAGCCCAATGGATCCCTGAGACAAGACTTCGTGCCTCCCCCTCACCAGACACTGACTCCCCAGACCGGACGTTGCTTGGCCCTTATGCTTGTGGAACCGGGCTCTATAGCTGAGTCCCTCCAATCCCCAATATCAGGTCAAAAAAGCCAGACCCTCAGTTCCCATGAGAGGAAATACAGTCCCTGCAGGGAGCTGTTCATTCCTCCCAGGGTCCGAAAGTGTCAGGAGGACCCCAGCGCCTTGTGCCCGGCGCTGTACAGACACACAGGACGAGATACTCTGACTCCTGCAGCCGGAGCCCTAGGGCGAATAAATCTGATCACTGACAGCAGGAGCGTGTGTCTCTTATAAAGCGGGGCATGCAAATGAGGGAGACAGTTTCCTGTTTAAATCTGTGCCTCTTTCTGCCCAGGCTGCAGCCGGAGACACAATCCGCAGCCCCCTGGGTCGGTGCAGTCACCAGCCAGTCCCCTGAGAACTTTCCCCTCCAGCACCCGGCAAAATGGGATTTTTGCTCCTTGTCATTGTCGCTGTAGCAGCTTTGGAAGGTATTTTCCTCCTCTGAAGACCTGGCAGAGTTAGAAGAATATTGTGTTCTCGCTGTTTTTATACCGACATTAATGGCCTGTCTTTATTCCCAGGTGTCCGGTCCCAGACGCTGGTGGAGTCCGGAGGGGGTGTGAAAAAGCCCGGAGACTCTCTCCGCCTCTCCTGCAAAGCCTCCGGGTTCACCTTCAGCAGCTACTACATGAGCTGGGTCCGCCAGGCTCCCGGGAAGGGACTAGAATGGGTCGCTCACATAAACCCCGGTGGGAGTACTACATACTACCTCGATGCAGTGAAAGGGCGATTCACCATCTCCAGGGATAACGCCAAGAGTGAGCTGTATCTGCAAATGACCGGCCTGAAGCCCGAGGACACCGCCCGCTATTACTGTGCGAGTTACACAGTGACACCAAACCGGTTTGAGATCGTACAAAAACCGAGGCTTCGGAATCGCCCTTCTCCCGGCGGCCGCGCGGGGGCAGCAGCGACACCCCCCGCTTCGGGCTCGGGCAGGAGACCCGGCACCCGGGGGAACGGGACACAAACCTCCCGCCAGTTTAACCCTTCCGTTCCCGGACTCTGAATGGCCCATTTCCCTACCCCAGAGATGGAGGCGGGGTGTGGAAATGGGCCATGCAGGGTCCGGGCGGGGCTGGGGGGCAGAGATCACCCGGCGCCGGAATAAACCCCGCTCCGCTGCGCCGGGGATGGGGCACCGCCGGGGCTTTCCAAAGAGACTCGAGCATTTTTTCTATCCATTTGACAGCTGGAAATCACAGCCCCGGTGTAAACGGTGCAGCTCAGGATCCTGCCCCCAATAAAGGGCCCCCATGTCACAGAGTCACCATGGAGATAAAAGGCCCCGCCCCTCAGCCCCGATGGCCTCACTCAACCCAGCGCTGGCCCGCAGGGCATTGGGGACAGTCAGGGGGCTAAGGGCTGTGGACAGGGACACGGTGGGATTTCATGGGGTCGCTCGGGGTCAGGCGGCTTCGAGGGAGAAGCAGAGGCCCGTTGCGGGGGGGGGGGGGCAGGGGGCACGAGGGTCACAGAGCGCAGCTCCCACTGAGTGAGATTCACCATCTCCAGAGACAATCCCAAAAACCTGCTGCATCTGAAAATGACCGGCCTGAAGCCCAGGGGCACCGACCGGTTCCAGTCTCGGTTCCCGGGCAATGTGTCTCCCCTTCCTGCCCAGAGCCCCGCTGCGCTGCGGTGCACAGATCCCTCGCTCCATCTGTGAACTCCAATCCGGAGTGAGTCCTGTTCTGAGTCGCTCTCCCCTCGGAGACCTGGCACGTTGGCTCTCCCGAGTCCCATCCCTGTGTGTGTGGGAAAGAGCCCCGGGAATATTCATACCGAGACTCAAGCTATAGCCACTAGGTTATTCTTCCGCCCCTGGCTGGGGGACTAAACGAGGAGTCTTTACACTGGTGCCTGTTGTAGATCCTAGACGGGGAAGAGAAATTTGATCATGGGCTCTTCAGTCTGGCAGACAAAGGTACAACAGGATCCGATGCTGGAAGCTGAAGCTAGACAATGTCCAGCTGGAAAGAAGGTGATTTTTTAAAAAGACATTGAGGTGAATTAACCATTGGAACAACTGATCAAGAGTCATGGTAGAGTCTCCGTCACTAGCAACTATCGTCTCTATGGTTCTGTGTCTTTCAGAAAACAAACAAATGCAAAATCCATCGAGGGAGATTTAGGTTAGATATGGGGTGGGGGCAGACTTTCCAAGGATAAGCATATCTAACTATCTGCATTGGAACCGGTTACCTAGGGAGTTTGTGAAATCCCCATCACTGGAGGTTTTTAAAAACAGATGAAGAACCAGGAGTGGTCTAGGTATGTCAAATCCTGCCTCAGTGCAGGGGGGTGGGCTAGTTGACCTCTTCAAGTCCCTCTTCCAGCCCTACCTTTCTAGGATTCTCTGAATTTCTTGTACTCTGTGACTGAAGCAGAAGGCAGTCAGAGTATTTCACTTTCTTTTGGGACTTTCTCCAGCACAGGATCTCATTAGGGTATCTGTAATGAAGTGAATCACTGTGGGATCCCATATCTCTAGCACAAGGGTACACACCGGTGTCTTCAGGTTTCAGGCTGCTGATGTGTAAATGCACCCAGTTATTGGAGGCATCTCTGGAGATGGTGAATTGCCCTTTCCCTGATTCCAGGTAATATGGGGTACCTGCTCTATCCATACTGGAGACCCACTCCAGTCCCTTCCCAGGAACATGACGGATCCAATCCAGCCACTTGCT
Source organism: Eretmochelys imbricata (assembly GCF_965152235.1). Lineage (NCBI taxonomy): Eukaryota > Metazoa > Chordata > Testudines > Cheloniidae > Eretmochelys > Eretmochelys imbricata. The sequence continues at coordinate 41,036,795 of NC_135584.1, read as the reverse complement.
ACTGATGAAGAAGCCGGAGACTTTGCAGGAGAGGCAGAGAGAGTCTCCGGGCTTTTTCACATCCACTCCAGACTCCACCAGCTGGACCTCTGAGAGAGCTCCTGCGGGGGGAAAGTATCATGAATCACATCTGGAATTTTCAAAGGGTAAAGTCAAGGGGAATTAGATACCCCATTACCTAAGTCCCCTTCAGAAATGTCAATCAACATTCCAGTAGGCCCAGCTCCAAACCCCACTCAGACCAAGGGAAGTTCTCCCCTTGCCTTTCGTGGCCTTTGCACCAGGCCCATAGAGCACAATATTTCCCAATATCTCCAGAAAATGTCAGAAACCATAATTCCTTTAAAGGCCACTCGACTGAAGAGACAATTCAGCCAAAATATGCTGTTGATGCTGGATAAAGTGCTCATGGTGTCTCGGGATTAGCTGCCCAGACCCCTCCTTGTGTCCTAGCCATGCAGGTGCAGAGCTATTAAATGACTTAGGCAGGGCATTAAAGATATGCATTTGCATATTTTTTTTAATAAGCCATGTTTGAGCTCGAGCCCTCAAGCTCTCTTAGGTATTCATATTGTCCCCATTACTGTAGTGTTTGAGCATTTAGGGCAGGGGTGGGCAAACTTTTTGGCCCAAGGACCACATCGGAGGGCCGGGTAGGGAGGGCTGTGCCTCCCCAAACAGCCCGGCCCCCACCCCCTAGCCACTCCTTCCCACTTCCCGCCCCCTGACTTCCCCCCTCAGAACCCACGGCCCATCCACCCCGCCCCCACCCCACCCCGCTCCTTGTCCCCTGACTGCCCCAAATCCTATCCACCCCCCAGCCCCCTGACAGGCCTCCTGGGACTCCCACCCCTTATCCAATCCCCCCTGCTCTCTGTCCCCTGACTGCCCCCCTGGAACCCTCTGCCCCTTATCCTACCCCCTGGCTCCCCGCCCCCTTACCATGCAGCTCAGAGCGGCAGGAGCTCACAACCACGCTTCCCAGCAGGAGCAGAGGGCCAGAGCACTTGCGGTGTGGTGCGGAGCACTGAAGCTACAGGGGAGGGAGGACAGTGGGGAGGGGCCGAGGGCTAGCCTCCCTGGCCGGGAGCTGAGAGGGCAGATGTAGTCCGCAAGCCATAAGTTGCCCATCTCTGATTTAGGGTAACAAGAAAACATTTTACAAATACATTAGAAGCAAGAGGAAGATGAAGGACAGAGAAGGACCACTGCTCAATGAGGAGGGAAACACAGTCACAAGACAATGCAGCAATTGTCCAAGTATTAAATGCCAATTTGTTCAGGTTTTCTCCAAAGAGGTTAGCAGTTATCAGAGGACGAACAGTAAAAAGAAAAGGAGTACTTGTGGCACCTTAGAGACTAACCAATTTATTTGAGCATGAGCTTTCGTGAGCTACAGCTCACTTCATCGGATGCATACCGGGGTAGGATCTGAGGCTAAAATAGGGAAACAACAAGTTAAGAATTACTTAGACAAGTTAGACATCCTCAAGTCAGCAGGGCCAGATGAAATACACCAGAGAATACTTAAGGGACTGGCCAAAGAGATCTTAGCCATTAACAATTATTTTTGAGAACTCTCGGAGGACAGGAGAGATCCCAGAGGACTGGAAGAGGGAAAGTGGTACTTATCAATAAAAAGCAGAATAAGGGCAACCCAGGAATTATAAATCACTAAACTTAACTTTTGTACCCGGAAAGAATGGCGCAAATAATCAATTTGCAAGCACCTAGAAGATAAGGTGGCAACTAACAGTCAACATGGATTTGTAGAGAACAAATCACGTCAAACCCACCTCATATCCTGCTTTGACAGGGTAACAAGACTAGGGGATGGGGGCGGGGACAAGAAAAGTAGATGTGGTATATCTCAACTTTAGCAAGACATTTCATACAGTCTCAGATTGCCTTCTCGTCAGCAAACCAGGGAAATATAGACTGATGAACCTATTATAAGGTAGGTGCACAACTCGTTAGAAAATGTTCTCAGAGAGTAGTTATCAATAATTCACAGTCAAGCTGGAAGGGAATATCGAGTGGGGTCCCACAGGTATCTGTCCTGGGTCCACTTCTATTCAATAGCCCCATAAATGACTTGGATAATGGCAGAGAGAGTACATTATAAAGTTTACAGATTATACCAATCTGGGAGGGGTTGCAAGCACTTCAGAGACCAGAATTAGAATTCAACATGAGCTTGACAAACCAGAGACATGGTCTGAAATACATAGGCTGCCTCCACACTCACTGTCTGTGTAGCTAAACCTGGCAGCGAAAGGCTCTGGCAGGGGGAGGTAGCAGTAAATTCCTTCATGACCCCAAATATCAACCAGTTGGACCCTGAGCCTGTGGGCAAGACCCACCAGCCAGACACTGGGGAAAGAGTTCTCTGTAGTAACTCAGAGCCCTCCCCACCTAGTGTCCCATCACTGGCCATTGGGGATATTTGCGACCAGCAGTTGTAGATGTGCCTATAATGGCATGTGGCCATCTCATCATACCACCACCCACCATAACTTTCTCAAGCTCAGTCTTGAACCCAGTTGGGTTTTCCCTCCTTTTTAGTATTAATTCTGGCTGAGATTTAATTTTAAAAAGCCACTTAAAGGCATTTAGATGCCTGGTTTATATTAGGAAGAAAGGCAGTTTTGGAAATCTTAACCCAAGTCATCTGGAAACGTACCCCTATTGTTACCTCCTCTTCCCTCTCTCCCAGCCCTTTGTTTGCTGCCTGGCTTTAAAGACGTTTTGAACTACCTCATGCAAGTTAAATAGGGCAACTCTTTTTTCAAGAGCCAGGGAACATGTCCTTCTCTGGCGCACCCCAAGTACCCTACTTTGTGCTGTGTATCTTCGTCTGTTCCATTGGAATTCTGATTCAAAAATTAATATCATGCGTTTCATTGTTCATTCCCTGCTGGCAGCGCTCTCAGGTAAGAGCTTTATTTGCAGATGTCTGGTCACAAATCCAGTGAAGCCCGTCCGCTGTAGAAGTTAAAAAGCCAGGAGACTCTGCAAAACTCTCCTGTCAAGTGTCTGGCTACACGTACACTAGCCACGGTAGGCACTGGGCACGGAGGTCTCCGGGGAAAGGACTGGAATGGGCGTCTTCAATTACAAACCGGGCTGGTGACACCACATACTACACAGACTCGGTCAAAGGGCGATTCACCATCTCCAGCGACAACACCCAGAAACTGCTGTTCTTGCAAATGAATGGGCTGAAGCGGAGGACACAGCTGTGTGTTACTGTGCCAGATGGGGTGAACACAGTGACCGAGAACGTACCCTTGTTCACTCAAACTCCTTAGTGGGAGATTCTAGGTCATATCTCCATCAGATGGCAGCAGCGGCCCACATTAGGAGAGGACAGGGAAAGACCTAACCACAGCTCAGAATGACACCTGTCCTAGATGCAGGGCCATCTCATAATGACAGCCCTGGGTAAAACATCATTCGTGGGGCTAATGTGAGAATGCTTTTCTCTCCCGCTGAAAATTTCAACTCTCTTTTTATTGAAATTTTCAGCAGAAAAATTCAACTTTCCATCAATGAAAAGGTTTATTTAATTTTGAGGAAAGCAGACACTTTCTGGAAACATCTTGGTTTAGCCAAAACCCCAATTCTCTTAAAGTTTGGATGGAAAGTTTTGGGCCAGGCCTAATTATTTGCCCTTTTTCAATGGAAGGATTCCGCTTCAGTAAGGCAAGGAGTGGAAAGACAGACAAGTTTAGATTATTCTTACCTCTTCTTCCTACTCCCCCACACCTACCCCTTACTTTGTGTCCTTCCCCTCTTGTATCTTTCCTTTGACCAAGTCCCTGATCCTTCAATGGAAGTCAACAGGGCTCCAGAATTTGGAGCATCATGAAGGGTTGAGATAAAGGCCCTGATTCAGCAAAGCACTCCGCTTCGCATTTCCAGAGGAGTCTAAAGGTCCATATCCAGGGGGATAAAAGCCCTGTGGCATGACTGTGTCTGGCCTGGGTCAGCTGGCTGGGGACAAGGGACTAAAAATTGCTGTGTAGACATTCGGGCTGGGGCTGGAGCCTGAGGTCTGGGATCCTCCATCCTCACAGAGTCCCAGAGCTCAGGCCCAGCCCAAGCCTGAATGTCTAAACAGACATTTTTTGCCGCTTGGCCCCAACCAGCTGACCCAAGCCAGCAGTGGGTTTATCCCTGTGTAGACAAACCCCAACAGAGTGAGAAATCCAGATCCTATTGAACGTAAGAGCTGCCATTATGGTTCAGACCACAGTCCACATTGCCCAGTATCCTGTCTGACAGTGGCCTATACCAGAGTTTCAGGGGGAGTGTATGTAACAGTGCAATTCTGCAGTGCTTCATCCCTGTCTTCCACTCCCAGTTTCAGGTAGTCAGAGGTTTAGGGTCACCCAAAGCATGGGCTTGCATCCCGGAGTGTTTTGGCTAATAGCTATTGATGGACTTATCCATGAATTTATCCATTTTTCACCATGTTATAGTTTTGGCTATCAAACCATCCCATGGAAATGAGTTCCACAGGTTAGCTGTGCATTGCATGAAAAAAGTACTTCCTCTTCATTAGTATGAAACCAGCTGCTTATCAATTTCATCTTCAGTGTAATGGAGTTTGGTGGTGTACCTCCTTTCTGACCTTCCGAAAATCTCAACCACGGCTAAAACTGGTGCTTAAAAAGGAATGTACTTGTCTGTCTTGTCTCTTTAGGGTAGGATTTTCAAAGGGGCCAAAGGGAGTTAGGCACCCAGTGCCCAAATCCAGTAATTGGACTTAGCTACCTTCGGCTTCCTTGCAAACCCTAACCTAAATTTTCAGGGGGAGAATTTCAAAGGCCCAAAGTGCATTGAAATTAAAAATCCATGTGAACCGGCTGCTTAGCTCCCACTCTTGCCTTTGACAAGGCTCCCTAAACTCACTGCAGGTTCTTCCGAGGGGCGCACACAGCACTTTACACAACTGGGTCTCTTCTTTGGTAAGGGTCCCTGGGCACTATTGTAAAAACAACAATCGGATGCTCTTCCCCCCCCAAATCTTTTGTACCTCCTCATGCAACATGACTTTGTACTTCATCATCCCATTTTTCCTGCAGCACATGAGAACAGCAGAGACACCTGGTGGGAATTTAGTTCACAAGGAAGTCCAGGCAACAGGGAATTAGACTGGGTCTTTCAAAGGGATTTAGGGAATGCAACACACAGACTGCCTTGAATTTTAGAGAGAGGTGCCTTTTGAAAATACATTCTTAAGCCTAAACCATACAAAGATCTAAGCATATGGGGCTTGATTTCTAAACACCAATGTATTGCTCATGGATTGGTCTGTAATCTGCACCAGGAGGGTCTACAAATGTTCTGTAGTGCACTTTAACGTAGTACTATCCTCCATGAATTTATCTAGTTCTTCTTTGAAGTCTAGAACAAGGTTCAAAAAGAGCTAGATAAATTTATGGTGGATAGGTCCATCAATGGCTATTAGCCAGGATGGGCAGGAATGGCGTCCCTAGCCTCGGTTTGCCAGAAGCTGGGAATGGGTGACGGGATGGATCACTTGATAATTCCCTGTTCTGTTCATTCCCTCTGGGGCACCTGGCATTGGCCACTGTCAGGAGACAGGATGCTGGGCTAGATGGACCTTTGGTCTGACCCATTGTGACCATTCTTGTGTTCTTACTGTTTGAAACAGAAATGAGACCCCTGCAGATCACATTATTCTACCCCCTGTAGACAAAGCTCCTAGTTAAATTTACTCATATGAGTAGTCCCATTTAAATTAATAAAATTACTCACATGAGCAAAGTGCAGCATATTCCTAAATCTCTGCAGGACGGAGAGGAAGGATGGTCCATTGGTTAGAACTCACCAGGAATTTGGGAGACGTTGCTTCAACTCCCCGCTCTGGTAGCGAGTTCCTGTGTGACCTTGAGCAGGTCACTTTAGCTCAGTGCCTCAGTTTCCCCACCGATGCAGTTAGAAATGATACCTCCAATTTCAAATGCATTTAACCTCAAAGTGCATCACAGACTGTGAGATGATCAGAGTCTACAGTGATGGGGCCATACAAGTAGTGGAGAGAGAAGTTTGTGGCAGACCTCGCTCCCTGGGCCGGACTGCATGGACCTCTCTGAGTTGATCATGCAAGTGCCCAGCCTTACTCCTTCTGAGTGTCTGGTTTTATACATTGGCGGGTGGCGCAGCCTCCCTATGCAAATGAAGAGGGAGCCCCTTTTCCCTGTTAAAAGGCAGGGACTGGCCCTCAGTGGATGCTCTTTGCAGCAGTCGCTGTGTTCTGCTACCGCAGGGATCTTGAGAAGAATAGCCATGAACTGTGGGTTCAGTTTTCTCCTCTTGTTGGCAGTTCACCCAGGGAGGTGAATTTCACTGGGACAAGGAAAGGGGGGAAAGCAGAACTAGTCACAAGAATTCTCACCCTGCTTCTTTCTTCACAGGGGTAAAGACCCAGATCCAGCTGGTCCAGTCTGGTGCAGAGGTGAAGAAGCCGGGGGAGTCTGTGAAGGGGTCCTGTAAAGGCTCTGGTTGTACACTCACAAGCTATGCAATCTCCTGGGTTCAACAGATTCTCAGGAAAGGGCTGTTTGATATCGGCTGGATTAGCACGGATACAGGGGCACCAACCTGCAGGGAGAACTTTCAGGGGAAAGTCACCCTGACTCTGGACAAATCGCTCAGCACAGCCCTTCTACAAGCGGGCAGCCTGAAGGCTGAAGGGACTGCAGTGTATACTTGTGCCAGATACACACACACAGAGAAACTGCATTCGGGGTCGTTCAAGAAAGGGAACTGGATGAAATGTACAGCCAGTGGGATGGCAGGAAGCAGGGGGTTCTGCCTGCAGGGGAACCAGTTCTAAGGGCGACGCTGAAGAGCACAAGACAGAGACATGGAACAGGGTCCGGGTGCTGGGAAATACAAACACAGTCACTGCTCGTATCGCCACCGCGCCCAGCAGCCCCAGAGACGAACGAGGAGCCCTTGTGCTCAGCGCTGCCCCAAGCCCGCCCCCGGAGCGGGGAAACACTGCAGGGGGGTGCGATGACGGATTTTCAGTTTCTTTTACGTTGGCAGTGATGAATACAAACAGCCCAGGGGCCAGGGTTTAATACACTGGTTAACGAAACATGGGACAAATAACGCAGATACTTGTAGAAGAAGAAAAAGACGTTTTCAGACATTAGTAATAGTACTAACCCCTAGCATTTATAGAGAGATTTCCATCAGGAGGTCTCAGAGCACTTCACAAAGGAGGGTCAGGGTCTCTATCCCAACTTTGCAGAGAAAAGTGACTTATCCAAGCAACCCAGCAGACCAAGGAATAAAAAGCCTGTGTCCCATGGCCCAGTCTAGTGCTGTGTGCGCTAGGACACAGTGGCAAGGAACTCACAAACTAAATACAGACAGAGCTCAGCGGCAGGTGAACAGTCAATGGTGCATTTTGTCTGTCAGAGGCAGCAAGCATCCCTGAAGAGATCACTGCAGAAATGAACCTATCAGAGAGAGTCTAACTCTCCTTCTCCAGCGGAATACCTTCTTCCTCCAAACCCGTCTCCCAGAGGCCTGAGTTTAATGAGGGTTGCGGGCTGTTGTATGTTTTTTAAAGAGGGAAGATGCAAATTCAGTGTCTCGGGGCCCTGCATAAATCTGGTGTCTCCTGGATGGCAGAATATGAAAAGGGAGCAGGCCAAGATCTTGGCATCTTTGCAGTAATCGTCAGAAACCGCTCCAGCGTCAGCAGCAGGATAATGTGGCTGAATCTTCTCTTTGCCCTAGCAGCCCTTCCAGGTAATTCTCCCCTCCCTCGCCCCCAACATTGGCTGGAGACTCCAGGGAAGATTGGACATTCCTTCCCCAACCCAAAGCGCAGTGAAGTGAATGGGCATCTTTCCAACAGCTTCTGTGAGCTTTGGCTCAGGTCTTGTATTAACAGGTTTCAGAGTAACAGCCGTGTTAGTCTGTATTCGCAAAAAGAAAGGGAGTACTTGTGGCACCTTAGAGACTAACCAATTTATTTGAGCATAAGCTTTCCTGAGCTACAGCTCACTTCATGGATGCATACTGTGGAAAGTATCGAAGATCTTTTTATACACAGAAAGCATGAAAAAATGGGTATTTACCAGTACAAAAGGTTTTCTCTCCCCCCACCTCCAACGCATTATTAAGGATCTACAACCTATCCTGAAGGATGACCCAATATTCTCCCAAATCTTGGGAGACAGGCCAGTCCTTGCCTACAGACAGCCCCCCAGCCTGAAGCAAATATTCACTAGCAACCACATACCACACAACAGAACCACTAACACAGGAACCTATCCTTGCAACAAAGCCCATTGCCAACTGTGCCCACATATCTATTCAGGGGACATCATCACAGGGCCTAATCACATCAGCCACACTATCAGAGTCTCATTCACCTGCACATCCACCAATGTGATATATGCCATCATGTGCCAACAATGCCCCTCTGCCATGTACATTGGTCAAACTGGACAGTCTCTACGTAAAAGAATAAATGGACACAAATCAGATTTCAAGAATTATAACATTCATAAACCAGTTGGAGAAAACTTCAATCTCTCTGGTCACGCGATTACAGACATGAAAGTTGCGATATTACAACAAAAACATTTCAAATCCAGACTCCAGTGAGTGACTACTCAATTGGAATTACTTTGCAAATTGGATACAATTAACTTAGGCTTGAATAGAGACTGGGAGTGGCTAAGTCATTATGCAAGGTAACCTATTTCCCCTTTTTTTTTCCTACCCGCCCCCACCCCCGGCCCTCAGATGTTCTTGTTAAACCCTGGATTTGTGCTGGAAATGGCCCACCTTGATTATCATGCACATTGTAAGGAGAGTGATCACTGTAGATAAGCTACTATCAACAGGAGAGTGGGTTTGTGTGTGTGTGTGGGGGGAGGGGGGTAGAAAACTTGGATTTGTGCTGGAAATGGCCCAACTTGATTATCATACACATTGTAAGGAGAGTGATCACTTTAGATAAGTTATTACCAGCAGGAGAGTGGGGTGGGGGGAGAGAAAACCTTTTGTAGTGGTAAATACCCATCTTTTCATGCTCTGTGTGTATAAAAAGATCTTCGATATTTCCACAGTATGTATCCGATGAAGTGAGCTGTAGCTCACGAAAGCTTATGCTCAAATAAATTGGTTAGTCTCTAAGGTTCCACAAGTACTCCTTTTCTTCTTGTATTAACGTGATTCTTAATAGCCTTTTTCCTTCTTCTTTTCCCCCCTAGATGTGCGGTCCCAGGTTCTTCTGGTGGAGTCCGTCGGTGGAATTCAGAAGCCGGGGGGATCTCTCCGCCTCTCCTGCAAAGCCTCCAGGTTCACCTTCAGCAGCGACCACATGAGCTGGGTCCATCAGGCGCCTGGAAGGGCCTGCAGTGGGGCTCAGGGATATACAACCCTGCTAATAGCCATGGCATGTTTGACAGCGATGCGGTGAAAGGGCGATTCACCATCTCCAGAGACGACTCCAGAAGCCTGGTGTATCTGCAGATGAACAGCCTGAAAGCGGAGGACACCTCCCGGTATCACGGTGCGACAGACACAGCGATCAGAAACCAACTGCCGTGAATACAGAAACCTCCTCCTCGAATCCAACCAGCTCCCAGCGCCCGCAGAGAGCAGCAGACACAGACACAGCAGAGCAGTTTAGACACCAAGAAACCGCCAATAATGGATCTGGACTTCAGTCACCTCAAAATGCGCCTTGGCAATTAAAGACTCACTGTGCTGAGAGAATAGAGAGGACTTTACTTCGTGGCTGGCAATGCAGAAATAGAATCCGTCTCAGTTGCTATTGATCATTAGCTTTCTGCCCTTCGACCTGCCTTGTGAACACGAACTAAAAGGAAGAAATGCCAGTGTCAAAAACCTACAGCTAAGGGTAGCATAAAATCCCTCCTTCACCTGTAAGGGGTTAAGAAGCTCAAATTACCTGGTTGGCACCTGACCAAAAGGACCAATAAGGAAAGAAGATACTTTCCAATGGGGGTGGGAGGGAGGTTTTGTTTGTGCTCTCTTTGTTGTTCCCTCTGGTTATAGAGAGAGAGAGAGACCAAGCCCGTAACCCAGCTCCAAATGAAAGGATACATCTAAAATTACAGAAATTGTAAGTAATAGCAAGGGAATGTGTTAGATTATCTTTTGTTTTAGCTTGTGAATTTTCCCTATGCTAAGAGGGAGGTTTATTCCTGTTTCTGTAACTTTGACGCTGAGCCTAGAGGGGAATCCTCTGTGTTTAAATCTTTGTATTACCCTGTATAATTACCTTCCATTCTGATTTTACAGAGGTACTTCTTTTACTTTTTGCTTGATACTAAAGTTCATCTTTTAAGAACCTGATTGATTTTAGTGCCCTAAAAGTAAAGGGTCCGGTCTGTACTTTTCTTAAAGGCAATTGGTTGGTATATTATTCTCAAGTCTCCCCAGGAAAGGGGGTGAACGTGTTTGGGGGGATATTTTGGGGAAACAGGAACTCCAAGTGGTCCTTTTCCTGAATCTTTGTCTAGATCGGTTGGTGGTGGCAGCAACACCATCCAAGGACAAGGAAAGGATTTGTGCCTTGGGGAAGTTTTTAACCTAAGCTGGTAGAAATAAGCTTAGGGGGTCTTTCATGCGGGTCCCCACATCTGTATCCCAGAGTTCAGAGTGGGGAGGGAACCCTGACAGCCAGAAACATTATTTAAAGAGCCTGTTTGCCAGATGCTGGGAATGGGTGACGGGATGGATCACTGGGTGATGCCCTGTTCTGTTCATTCCCTCTGGGGTACCTGGCATTGGCCACTGTTGGAAGACAGGACACTGGGCTCGATGGACCTTTGGTCTCACCCAGTCTGGCCGTTCTTATGTTCTTAAAATTCGTGGCAGACCCGCCCTAGGATTTTGTATACCATAATTTTGTTGCTGTTTGCACAGACCTGCAGACCGCTGAATGGTGCTTCTGCAGCACATTGTCTGTCCTGAACAATTAAAGACTGAACTGCAATGCATAAGCACACACGCTGCGGGACTAGTTAAAGGTTTGGTTTTGCTTCCTGACTAATTTCAGGATCCTTCTGTCACGGAGTCCCTGGGTGATGCTCTGGAACTGCTCCCCATGAAGCCAGTCAGGACTCTGGGGCAGTTGCCTTTCTGTGAGCAGACTGTCTGCAGGACACACAGCTCACACAGCTTCCACCTTCCTGGGTCTGACCTCGGAGCATTCAGCATCCTCTGCCCCTCCGTGTGCTTCCCACAGCCAGTCCGCTCAGGCGGGGCTCGTGGGGAAGCCAGAGGATCCTGCACCCCAACTTCGCAGTCAGACGTGACTCTCAGCCAGCCAGTAAAACAGAGGTTTATTAGATGACAGGAACATGGTCTAAAACAGAGCTTGCAGGTGCAGAGAACAGGACCCCTCAGCTGGGTCCATTTTGGGGGGCAGTGAGCCAGACAACCATGTCTGCCCTTCACTCCATGTCCCAGCCAGCCCCCAATTGAAACTCCCTCCAGCCCCTCCTCCTCTGGGCTTTGTTCCTTTCCTGGGCCAGGAGGTCACCTGATTCCTTTGTTCTCCAACCCTTTAGCTCCCACCTTGCAGGGGGGAAGGGCCCAGGCCATCAGTTGCCAGGAAACAGGGTGTCGGCCATTCTCTGTGTCCAGACGCCTGCACACACATGCCCTCTAGGGCTCTGCAATGATCATACACCCTTACCCCACCACCTAGATACTTAAGAACTGCCTAGGGGAAACTGAGGCAACCTCACACTATTCAGAGGAAACATTAAGAACAGTCCCACTTCGTCACACCTTCCTCTAGACCTGGTGGATCACCTGAATTCAGCTGTTTAGGATCCTGCCCAAAGAAAAGACCAAACCACAAGAATATCTGGCATACCCACAGGTCTTTGCAGTAAGGGGGAACCAAGGTGAAAAGCTGAAATAGAGACAGCTGTCAAATCCAGTTGCCTATTAATAGCCTCTATTCTCCACATGGCTAATTCAATCTAGGCATTTTAAGGCCCTCATCAATGCTGCATTTAGGATTCATCAGTGAATCTTAAGGTAGAGAAATATAATTCCCATTGTGCAAATCGGGAACAGTTTAAGTGAGCTGGGAGCCCAAGCCCAACTTTTGATAGTGACTTAAATTTAGGAGCCTAAATCCCAGAGACAGTGATTAGGATTTAGGTTCCCAAATCATTTAGTTATCCCAAATCCAACTCCCTGGGGCTCCTCTGCCAATTCTCGCCGAATAATCTGTGTTGCTGAAAGACATCACAGCCCCACTCCCTCAATACCCCACTGACCATGCAGGGGTCATTCTGCACTGAAGATGATGGTGATGATTCAAAGGACTGCAGCTTCCTTTCTTGCTTTCTCTCTTTTCTGCTCACTCCCTTCTTCCTTGGTTTCTGCTTTGACAGCCCCTTTCCGGAGCCGTTCAGGACCGGGTTCCCAAATTGTGCTGGACTCCACACAAACACGTGGGACCGGATCCCATGTAGGTCCAAGCCACTCAAAAATCCCCTTGGGTTTCAATGGGATTTGGGTCAGAGCGCTACACACATTTACCCCCCTCTCCTGGCATCGGAGGGCAAGAAATGAGAGCAGCAAGGGAAGGAGTTTGTGTGTGTTATAAGGGGTGGGATATGCAAACCAGGGGGACAGTTTCCTGTTTAAATCTGTCTCTCTCTCTGCCCAGGCTGCACCCGGAGAGACAATCTGCAGCCCCCTGGGTCTGTGCAGTGACCAGCCAGGCCCCTGAGAACTTTTCCCTCCAGCACCAGGGAAAATGGGATTTTGGCTCTATTTACTGTTCCTTGCAGTGCCTTTGGAAGGTATTTCCTCCCCTCACACCCATTGGCGGGGCAGAGGAACAGTCTCTTGTTGCTCTTAATACTAATGATAATTACATTATGTTTCTATTCCCAGGTGCCCGGTCCCAGGTGCAACTGGTGGAGTCCGGAGGGGATGTGAAGAAGCCTGGAGACTCTCTCCGCCTCTCCTGCAAAGCCTCCGGCTTCACCTTCAGCAGCTCTGGGATGAGCTGGGTCAGACAGGCCCCTGGGAAGGTACTGGAGTGGATTGGGGAAATACACCCAACTTCAACTACCATCAACTACGCACAGCCCTTCAAGGGACGCTTCACCATCTCCAGAGACAACCCCAACAACCTGCTGTATCTGCAAATGACCGGCCTGAAATCCGAGGACACCGCCCAGTATTACTGTGCGAGAGACACAGTGCGGGAAAGCCGGTCTGAGCTCAGAAAAAAACCTGCCCTCGCTGGCTAAGGGCAAACTCTCCGCTGGCGGGGCTGGAGTTCTATAGCTCGCAGCGGGGAGAGCCGTGAAATTAATTACTCCTCCCCTGAGCTGCCTCTCTGAGGCTCTCTGACACACAAATGCAGACACTGACTAACTGCACTGTGAGAAGAGACCAGCCCGCAACTTTCCCTTGTCCCTAATACACTCTGTGCCCCTCACTCCGCTCCTCCCCGCCTTCCCTCACCCCCTCCAGCTCCCAATAGCCCAGGCTGAGAGAACCAACTGGAAAATATATGAATGAAAACGTTATTTAACGCCCCCCCCCCCCAACAGCCAGGCTAATAGTTTCCAAGCTGCCCTAGAGATACGCACACCTCATTCCTATTAGAACCCCTCGGGAGCTTTGGGAAATCTCAGCCCGGGCAGATAGGTTTGAATTCCGGACGGAGCCCAGGAGTGCTCGACAGGGGCTTTCAATATGTGTTCAGGGCTAGATCCGCAAAGGGAATTCAGCACCTAACTGCCACCTTATGTGCCTAAATCGGACATGCCACCGAGACTCTCAAAGCCTGCACCCTGCAGGCACCGAAATCCCTTAGGTGTCTAGCTGGTGACATGTACTGGGCCAGAGAGAGCAGGAAAGCGATTCACTCAGCAGCTCAGTGGTCAGGACACTCTCTGGGATTCAGGAGGAGACTCAAGTCCCTCCTCTCATGAGTCTTTAATTGCTTATAGCAAGTGCAACAGCCTCGCAAGAGCCATGGGAAACAAATGTTCTCATAATTCAGGAGAAGCCTCGTGTGAGCAAGGTCATTCCTACACATATGCTTTGATGCTCTTCCCATTGAAATCAATGGCAGAACTCCTATGGACTCCAGTGGGAGCAAAATCAGACACACAGTTTAACTGTTGTGGTATCCTTCAGGACATAGAGCCAATAAGGGTGCGGTATGATTAATAATGCATGTAATTACTTTGAGAGTTATGGGAATGAACTTTCCAATACATTTATGATTCTTAAAGGGCAGTTTTCATTTGCAGACTTTGTCCATTCCATTGGCCCCAGGAATGTCTGACAAAACTCTACAGGCAAAATAATCATGGAATATCCAGAAATTTGTGTTGTCTGTGTCCACAGATCCTGGGCTCTGGAGATGAGAAAACACCTATTCTCTAATTATGAATTTTACTGAGTATATTTTGGACGACGACCATAAACGTGGAATTTTCTGTTACACCTTGTGAATTGATTTTGTTAAATGTGTTAAGAACTCGGGAGCCGTGGCTGGTGAAATGAGCGTATGTGCAACCCTCGTATTTTAAAAAAAGAAATCCAGTTGAAGAGACTTGGAAGCTTGCATGGAAAAACTTACAGAGAAAATCCTAAAAGTGACCGAGTGAATGAATTAATTGGGAACAAACCAAAAGACCCAGCATGCTTGAGGCTGCATTGATTTATTTTCTGTGCATTTCAGAAACCATGCAAGTCTTTCAGTTTCCAGCTTTCAACAACTCTCCTGGAAGAAAGCTTTCAGTTTTCCCGTGTGGAATTGCTGCATCTCAACTGCACTTCTTTTTCACAAATCTGTTCTTGTCAAAGAAACAGCCCTGTCACCTTGCGAGCTTAGCCTTGAACATTTCATTTCCTAGAACCCCCGCTCCCGAAAATCCCATCACTACACTCACATCCCAGAAAACATACACCGAGGGAAGAGAAATGGAGAGAGCAGCAGGCAAGGAGAGCAATAAAATCGAGCTTCCTACTGTCGCTGGCAGTGACCATTCCAGCCAGAAGTAGGGAACAGACCGTGATACCCTTATGTTGACTGAACACTGCACTCTGAATAACCCTTCTGGGGGGAGAAAATAGGAGCGGGTGTGTAGGTATTTCCATATGATTCAGTAACATGGAACAAATCTCCCCCGACTTATATAGCCCATGGCGCAGCTCAGAGACCCAGTGAGCTGCTGTCTCCCTTAAGGTCCCTTCAATATCTCAACCCCAGCTCACAGATTTTACAAACCAATGTCTGCGAAGGGTCGCCCACCCCTAAAGGAAACGGAGCCTGGCATCTGAGCGCACTGCCTCTCACCTGGGAGATAACACCCACTGCCTGACTGAGCAGCGTCCCGCACCATGGCACCTCTTGGGCTACGACTCTCACAACAGCAGAGGGGATCCTGACCCACAAATTCCCACTAACGTTAAGGTGCTGGTATAACAATAATAAATAGAATTCTGTCTTCTCTTCCAGCATTGCCAGAAGGAGTTCAATAAACTTTCTCCAATTCTTCTAGCAGAGCTAACAACACCGAGCTATTCTACAGAGGTTTCCCATACATAAATCTCAAAGCCCCGACAAAGGAGGGTCAATATAATTTCCCCCATTTTATAGACATACAGATTGAGGCACAAAGGGTGTAAGTCTCTTGCCCAAGATCACGCATCATAGGAGTAGCAGAGCCAGGAACAAACCGCCAGATTCTCAAGGACCAGGCTCATGCCCCCCGACAGATCACACTGCTCCAGGGATCTCAGAAGAGCAGAGGGACAAGCAGACAGGATTTAGGGGAAGGTGAACAATCAATAAGGAATTTTCTGTCTAAAAAGCAACTAGCGCAACTGTGAAAAACACTGCAGAAACTATTCTGTGAGTGCAGTTCTGACTCCTCTTTTTCCCAGATAACCCACTACACCCACCTCCAGGAGGCTGAGTTCGCTGAGGGCTGAGGTCCAAGATCTGTGTCTTATAAAGAGGAGGAGATGCAAATTCAGTGCCTCGGGGCACTATAGAAACCCTGTGATCTCCGGGACCCTGCAGTGTGAGAAGGGAGGAAGAACAAGTCCGGGTGTCAAGGTGAAGTTCCCACCAGAAAACCCTCCAGCGTCAGCAACATGCGACTGTGGCTGACCCTCGCTTTCTTACTAGCAGCCCTTCCAGGTAATTTTATCCCCTTCCCCGCTACACGGACTGGAGACACCGGGGGATGCTGCACATCCCGAACCTGACCCAAAGGGCAGTGAAGTCAACGGGAACCTTCCTGCTGCTTCCAATGGGCTCTGAGCCAGGCCCTGTGTGAATGTGATTCTCATTCTTTCCAGGTGTCCGGTCACAGGTCCAGCTGGTGGAGTCCGGAGGGGGGATTCAACCCCCTGGGGGATCTCTCCGCCTCTCCTGCAAAGCCTCCGGATTCACCTTCAGCAACTACTGGATGGACTGGGTCCGTCAGCCTCCCGGGAAAGGACTGGAGTGGGTCGCAGAGATACGCAATCCTGCTAATAATTTAGCAGCATATTACAGTGATGCGGTGAAAGGGCGATTCACCATCTCCAGAGACGAGTCCAGCAGCACAGTGTATCTGCAAATGAACAGCCTGAAAGCCGAAGACACCGCCCGGTATCACTGTGCGAGAGACACAGCGATCAGAAACCTCCTGCGGTTAGCACAGAAACCTCCAGCGCGAATCCCCCTCCCTCTCCATGCCCACAGTCACTGCCAGAACAGAGCCGTTCACACAGGAACCCAGAGAGTGTGAAGCCTCCAGTCCTTTATCCGGGCTTCACTCCTCGGAAAATTCACTTTTATTGTCAGAGACCCGCGGTTCCGACAGAACCGAGACCGCCTTATACACTCCCTAGGAATACAGAAAGAAATTCCTTCTCCAAAGTGTGATTAACACTTAGCTCTCCGTCCTTCCACCTGCCTTACCAACAAACTCAGCTGGAGGAGACAGGCAGGAAGCAGGAGCCATGCAGCTAAAGGTGGACCGTGAACTTTAGAATTTTTCACACCGGGATCTTGCCACACTTTGCACTCACCTAACGAAGGCTGAATTGTGCTTCTCGAACACCCTGCTTCCTTTGCAGAGGGACTGGAGATCCTTAATAGCCAATGCCACGTTCTGCAGGAGGGGGAAATGGGGGTCACTCATCCTACACTCATAGGCAGACCGTGGGAATTCCCTGTACAGAGTCTAGTGGATTGATCTTTAGCCAAACGCCAAGTTTCTTGCTAATGCCCATTCATAATAAAATACCCCTTGTACAGAGATGGTCTCATTTTAAGAATTCCCTTTTAAAAAAATATCGTGGTTTTCTAAGCACACAAAAAATTCACACCACTGTTGTCTGGTTACTTCGTGTGTCAGACGGTCATTCCTCACCTCTGTGTTTCAACAAACCTGTTTATACTGAAATCACATTCAAGATTACAACCGGTCAGAATATCACCTGTCTCACAAGCGGCGTCAAAATGTAGCATCCCATCATTTCCCTTCCTTCGGCCCACTTCTGCACAAGGCAGCCCCTAATTAAGAAAGGGAAAGTGCAGGGGACTCATTTAATCTGAGAGCTTTGAAGGAGCCAGATCTGGAGTATCACAAAAGAGCATTGAGAGCAGGGGTCGGCAACCTATGGCACGTGTGCCAAACCCCTGCAGGCAGCAGCGAGCCATTAAGAATCCTGCCCGCCCTGGCCTGCTCTTCTCCGCCCCCACCCTCCTCGCTGGGGGGCAGGGTGAAGAAGCTTGGTCCTGCCGGCTAGTGCCATGTTTGAGCTCTAGCCCTCAAGCTACTTTAGGTATTCATATTGTCCCCATTACTGTAGAGTTTGAACATTTAGGGCAGGGGTGGGCAAACTTCTTGGCCCAAGGGCCACATTGGAGGGCCGGATAGGGAGGGCTGTTCCTCCCCAAACAGCCCGGCCCCCATCCCCTATCCACCTCCTCCCACTTCCCACCCCCTGACTGCCCCCCTCAGAACCAGTGACCCATCCAACTCCCCCCCGCTCCTTCTCCCCTGACTGCCCCGAAGCCTATCCACCCCACCAGCACCCTCTGACAGGCCTCCTGGGACTCCCATCCCTTATCCAATCCCCCCTGCTCGCTGGAACCCTCTGCCCCTTATCCAACCCGCTGGCTCCCCGCGCCCTAACTCCGCCGCTCAGAGCGGCAGAAGCTCGCAGCCACGCTGCCCAGCAGGAGCGCAGGGCCAGAGCACTTGCGGTGCGGAGCACTGAGGCTGCGGGGGAGAGCGGACAGTGGGGGAGAGGCTGAGGGCTAGCCTCCCTGGCCAGAAGCTCAGGGGCCAGATGTAGCCCTCAGGCTGTAATTTGCTAACCTCTGATTTAGGGTAACAAGAAAACATTTTACAAATACATTAGAAGCAAGAGGAAGATGAAGGACAGGGAAGGACCACTGCTCAATGAGGAGGGAAACACAGTCACAAGACAATGCAGCAATTGCCCAAGTATTAAATGCCATTTTTGTTTAGGTTTTCTCCAAAGAGGTTAGCAGTTATCAGAGGACTAACAGTGAATATCAGTGTAAATGGAGTAGGATCTGAGTCTAGAATAGGGAAACAACAAGTTAAGAATTCCTTAGACAAGTTAGACGTCCTCAAGTCAGCAGGGCCAGATGAAATACACCAGAGAATACTTAAGGCCAAAGAGATCTTAGCGATTAAAGAATATTTTTGAGAACTCTCAGAGGATAGGAGAGATCCCAGCGGACTGGAAGAGGGCAAGTGGTACCTATCAATAAAAAGCAGAATAAGGGCAACCCAGGAATTATAAACCACTCAATTTAACTTCTGTACCTGGAAAGAATGGAGCAAATAATCAATTTGCAAGCACCTGGAAGATAAGGTGACAACTAACAGTCAACATGGATTTGTAAAGTACAAATCACATCAAACCCACCTCATATCCTCCTTTGACAGGGTAACAAGAGGAGGGGATGGGGGCGGGGACAAGAACAGTAGATGTGGTATATCTCATCTTTAGTCAGATATTTCAAACAGTCTCAGATCGCCTTCTCATAAACAAACCAGGGAAATATAGACTGATGAACCTATTATAATGTCAGTGCACAACTCGTTAGAAAATGTTCTCAGATAGTAGTTATCAATGATTCACAGTCAAGCTGGAAGGGAATATCGAGTGGGGTCCCACAGGTATCTGTCCTGGGTCCACTTCTATTCAATAGCCCCATAAATGACTTGGATAATGGCAGAGAGAGTACATTAAAAAGTTTGCAGATTATACCAGTCTGGGAGGGGTTGCAAGCACTTCAGAGACCAGGATTAGAATTCAAAATGAGCTTCATAAACCAGAGACATGGTTTGAAACACATAGGCTGCCTCCATACTCACTGTCTGTGTAGCTAAACCCAGCAGCGAAAGGCTCTGGCAGGGGGAGGTAGCAGTAAATTCTTTCATGACCCCAAATATCAGCCAGTTGGACCCTGAGCATGTGGGCTAGACCCACCAGCCAGACCCTTGGGAAAGAGTTCTATGTAGTAACTCAGAGCCCTCCCCACCTAGTGTCCCACCACTGGCCATTGGGGATATTTGCTACCAGCAGTTGTTGGTGTGCCTACAATGGCATGTGGCCATCTCATCATACCACCACCCACCATAACTTTCTCAAGCTCAATCTTGAACCCAGTTGGGTTTTCCCTCCTTTTTAGTATTAATTCTGGCTGAGATTTAATTTTAAAAAGCCACCTAAAGGCATTTAGATGCCTGGTTTATATTAGGAAGAAAGGCAGTTTGAGAAATCTTAACCTAAGTAAACTGGAAACCTTTCCCTATTGTTACCTCCTCTTCCCTCTCTCCTACCCCTTTGTTTGCTGCCTGGCTTTAAAGTCTTTTTGAACTATCTCATACAAATTAAGTAGGGCTACTGCTTTTTTAAGAGCCAGAGAACATTTTTAAACAGCCATTTTTAGCCGCTTGGCCCCAGCCAGCTGACCCAGGCCAGCAGTTGGTTTATCCCTGTGTAGACAAACCCCAACAGAGTGAGAAACCCAGATCCTATTGAACATAAGACCTGCCATTATGTTCAGACCACGGTCTGCATTGCCCAGTATCCTGTCTGACAATGGCCTATACCAGATCTTCAGGGGGAGTGTATGTAACAGGGCAATTCTGCAGTGCTTTATCCCTGTCTTCCACTCCCAGCTTCAGGTAGTCAGAGGTTTAAGGTCACCCAAAGCATCCCTGAGTGTTTCGGCTTATAGCCATTGATGGACTTATCCATTAATTTATCCATTTTTAACCATGTTATAGTTTTGGCTATCAAACCATCCCATGGAAATGAGTTCCACAGGTTAGCTGTGCATTGCATGAAAAAGTACTTCCTCTTCTTTAGTATGTAACCCGCTGCTTATTAATTTAATCTTCAGTGCAATGGAATTTGCCGGCGTATCTCCTTTCTGATCTTTCGAAAATTTCAATCACTGCTAAAATTGGTGCTTAAAAAGGTATGTAATTGTCTGGGTCTTGTCTCTTTAGGGTAGGATTTTTCAAAGGGGCCAAAGGGAGTTAGGCACCCAATCCAATTACGGGATTTGGGCACTTAGCTGTGTTAGGGTTCCTTGCAAACCCTAACCTTAAATTTTCAGGGGGAGAATTTCAAAGGCCCAAAGTGCATTGAAATTAAAAATCCATGTGAACTGGCTGCTTAGCTCCCATTCATGCCTTTGACAAGGCTCCCTAAACTCCTCATTGCAGGTTCTTCCGAGGGGTGCACACAGCACTTTACACAACGGGATCTCTGTTTTGGTGGGGGGCCCTGGGCACTAATGTAAAAACAACAATCTGATGCTCTTCCCCCTCCAAATCTTTTGTTACTCCTCATGTAACTTGACTTCGTACTTCATCATTCCATTTTCCCTGCAGCACATGAGAACAGCAGAGACACCCGGTGGGAATTTAGTTCACAAGGAAGTCCAGGCAACAGGGAATTAGACTGGGTCTTTCAAAGGGACTGAGGGAATGCAACACACAGACTGCCTTGAATTTTAGAGGGAGGTGCCTTTTGAAAATCCATTCTTAAACCTAAACCATACAAAGATCTAAGCATATGGAGCTTGATTTCTAAAGAACACCAATGAATTGCACATGGATTGGTCTGTAACGTGCACCAGAAGGCTCTGCACATGTTCTGTAGTGCACCTTAACTTAGTACTATCCTCCATGAATTTATCTAGTTCTTCTTTGAAGTCTAGAACAAGGTTCAAAAGAGACCCAGATAAATTCATGGAGGCTAGGTCCATCAATGGCTATTAGCCAGGATGGGAAGGGATAGTGTCCCTAGCCGCTGTTTGCCAGAAGCTGGGAATGGAGGACAGGGGATGGATCATTTGATGTTTCCCTGTTCTGTTCATTCCCTCTGGGTCACCTGGCATTGGCCACTGTCAGGAGACAGGATACTGGGCTAGATGGACCTTTGGTCTGACCATTGTGACCATTCTTGTGTTCTTAGTGTTTCAAACAGAAATGAGACCCCTGCAGAGCACATTACTCCACCCTAGACAAAGCTCCTAGTTAAATTTACTCCTACGAGTAGTCCCATTTAAATTAATAAGATTACTCACATGTGCAAAGTGCAGCACATTCCTAAATCTCTGCAGGAGGGAGAGGGAGGATGGTCCAGTGGTTAGAACTCACCTGGAGTTTGGAAGAATTTGCTTCAACTCCCCTCTCTGGTAGCGAGTTCCTGTGTGACCTTGAGCAGGTCACTTTAGCTCAGTGCATAAGTGGGGAAACTGAGGCAGGCAGTAGGAATGATACCCCCTATTTCAAAGACGCGCATGCATCACAGACTGTGAGATGATCAGAGTCTACAGTGATGGGGCCATACAAGTAGTGGAGAGAGAAATTTGTGGCGCACTCGCTCCCTGGCCCGGACTGCATGGACCTCTCTGAGTTTATCATGCAAATGCCCAGCCTTATTCCTTCTGAGTGTCTGGTTTTATACATTGGAGGGTGGCGCAGCCTTCCTACGCAAATGAAGAGGGAGCCCCTTTTCCCTGTTAAAAGGCAGGGACTGGCCCTCAGTGGATGCTCTGGGACGTATGTCTCCCAACGCGCTCTGGTGTCTGCACACCTCACAAGCAAAGCTCATTTAAAGTGCCGAAGCCTCGTTCTCACCTTATGCTCAGGAGCGATCATCGCCTATGGGACCTTTTGTGCCCTTTGAGACATCAACATGCTACATGCAAATCTCCGCTCCTTGTTCCCTGTTCATATACGGAGCTCTGCTTCTCTGTACCTTCAATGAGGACGTTCTCTCTCGATTGGACTTCTCACCCAACTCTGAAGTTGCTACTCCTCTCTCTTCTTGCTTTGGTTTTCCCTACAAGTAAGGCTGTGGGGAGTGATGCAATACTGAGTTTATTGAGTAAAGGACTACACGATGTTGAATTAATCTCTCTCTCTCTCTCTCTCTCTCTCTCTCTCTCTCTCTCTCTCTCTCTCTCTCTCCAGGCATCTCTTCTCAAGTGACACTCGTTCAATCCGGCCAGGGACCGCTGAAACCTTCCGAGTCTCTCAAACTGACCTGTGCTGTTGCTGGGGTCTCCATCACCGATGGGTGCTGCTGGTGACACTGGGTAAGGCAGCGTCCAGGGAAAGCATGGGAATGGTTGGGGCTTAGCAAGAATGACGGAGGTTTAGTGTACTCCCAGTCCTTCCGAAGCCGGCCCAGTCTCCCCAGAGACAGCCCAGAACGCCTGCTATCTCCAGCTCGTCTCCAGGACTAATGAAGACACTGTAACGTATCACTGTACGAGACACACACTGAATAGAAACCAGTGAGGGCTGGGACAAAAACAGGAACCTCCTCTGAGCAGCCCACCCCGCAGAGCCCATGCTGCGAAACGCATCTCAGAAGGAGCGGTTCAGACCCCTCCATTCCCACTCACACGGGCTGAATTTTGACCCTTGAAGAACTGAGCCTTTTAACGCACTTGTGGGACAAACAATTGCAGCCACTTAGCTCCTACCTGCCCCAATGCTGTCTACTGCAGCCGGTGCCGCTGGGCAGAGAAAGCCAGATCCACAGCTAGTGTGAATCGGCCCAGCTTTCCTGGAACCAGCGGGCCAGGCGCTCAAATGATGTCAACAGGTGTTAACCTCAGCGGGTGGCCATGCAGCCAGGGTCCACCCGCCAGAGCTCCTTTGAAGTCCATGGGGCAGTGGTAAACCAGCAGAACTGGATTCTTGCCACTTTCCCCCAACTGAAATGCTTTTCTCAGCCTGATCTTGTGTTTCAAAATTTCTATCCTACAGCCCGGCTCAGTCGTGTGCTGAGCAAGCTCCTGTTCCACATTCAGAAGCTGCCGCTGGCAGGGAAAGAGGAAGATTGCGCAAGAATTACCCAGCAGTTTGTACAGCAG
The DNA here is from genome assembly GCF_965152235.1 of Eretmochelys imbricata. NCBI lineage: Eukaryota > Metazoa > Chordata > Testudines > Cheloniidae > Eretmochelys > Eretmochelys imbricata. Next base: position 41,013,328 of record NC_135584.1, on the reverse strand, counting down.
CCTATGGCTCTCTGGGTTTGTAGCACTGTGCAGAGGTGGGCAAATACCCAGAGAAACGGCCTAGAGCTGGACTGATTAAAGCACTAGAAAAGCTCTGGCTAGGAGTGCTCTGGGTGCAAAAGAAAAACAATTGGTCACTTCCCAGGATCCTCTGCTTGTGTGTCAGATGAGAACCGCACAGTACAAGGAAAATCTGAATTCTAAATTCTCTCCCTTTTGAATGAATATTAAATCATCTGTGGAACACCATCCCCCCATCCACCTCCACCTTCACACAGGGAAAGCCAAATGATATATTTCAGAGTAGCAGCCGCGTTAGTCTGTATTCGCAAAAAGAACAGGAGGACTTGTGGCACCTTAGAGACTAACCAATGTATTTGAGCATAAGCTTTCCTTAGCTACTGCTCACTTCATCGGATGCATACCGTGGAAAATACAGTGGGGAAATTTATATACGTAGAGAACATGAAACAACGGGTGTTACCATACACACTGTAACGAGAGTGATTACTTAAGTTGAGCTATTACCAGCAGGAGAGCGGGGGAAAAAACCTTTTGTAGTGATAATCAAGGTGGGCCATTTCCAGCAGTTGACAAGAACGTCTGAGGAACAGTGGTGGGTGGAGGGTGGGGGAATAAACATGGGGAAATAGTTTTACTTTGTGTAATGACCCATCTACTCCCAGTCTCTATTCAAGCCTAAGTTAATTGTATCCAGTTTGCAAATTAATTCCAATTCAGCAGTCTCTTGTTGGAGTCTGTTTTTGAAGTTTTTTGTTGAAGAATTGCAACTTTTAGATCTGAAATTGAGTGACCAAAGAGACTGAAGTGTTGTCCGACTGGTTTTTGAATGTTATAATTCTTGACGTCTGATTTGTGTCCATTTATTTTTTTACGTAGAGACTGTCCAGTTTGACCAATGTACATGGCAGAGGGGCATTGCTGGCACATGATGGCATAGATTACATTGGTGGATGTGCAGATGAACGAGCCTCTGATAGTGTGGCTGATGTGACTGGCCCTATGATGGTGTCCCCTGAATAGATATGTGGGCACAGCTGGCAAAGGGCTTTGTTGCAAGAATAGGTTCCTGGGTTAGTGGTTCTGTTGTGTGGTGTGTGGTTGCTGGTGAGTATTTGCTTCAGGTTGGGGGGCTGTCTGTGAGCAAGGAATGGCCTATCTCCCAAGATCTGTGAGAGTGATGGGTCGTCCTTCAGGATAGGTTGTAGATCTCTGATGATGCGTTGGAGAGGTTTTAGTAGGGGGTGAAGGTGATGGCTAGTGGCTTTCTGTTATTTTCTTTGTTGGAGAGTCTGTGACAGTGACATGTAAAACCTCCGGCTACACCTTTACCAGCTATTACATTAACTGGGTATGGCAGGCTCCTGGGAAAGTATTGGAGTGAGTGGGATATATCCGTCCCAGTAGCGGTGGAACTGGTTACTCCCAGGCCTTCCAGGGGTGATTCATCATCACCAGCAACACCTCCATAAGCACGGCCTATCTACAGCTGGGCAGCCTGAGAACCGACGACACAGCCATGTATTACTGTGCTAGGGACACAGTGACACAAACCACATCTACAGCAATTCTAAAACCCGCAGTGAGAGAACCCAGGTCTCCGGCGAACACTGGTTGAGCCTTTAGTCACCCCAGAGAGCTTTTACCCATGTAAACAGACTGAGGGTAATTTCCCCCAAACTTCTTAGGCTCCTCACTCACTTAAGCCTCATGGTAAATAGATTTTTTTCTAGCTACTAAGTCACTTCTCAAAATATGAATTAGGCTCCTGTGACACAGTCACCTGTCACAGCAGCAAAACTGTCCTGGGCTAATGGCCTAAGCACCAGGCTATGGGGTATTTTGGGGAGGGGTCTTTCAATCTCTCCTGTTGAAGCTTTTCCACTGTGAATAATTTAATTCTCATGAGGCCTGAAAAAGAAAGGGGGTGTCTGCACCCTAATATCACCCTCCCTTTGACAATGGAAGATATGGGCTCCAATCCCTGTCCCAATTCAGCTCTGAACCAAAGGTCCTTCCCCACCCCTCTGAGCTTCACTTCAGTTCCTCCTCTTATGAGTGTAGAAGGCCCCTAGGCTCCTCCCACTGGGAGCCCAAGTGCCCTTTAAACTAGCCTTCCACCCTTCATGGCCTTCTAGCTCACTCCCTGGTCCTCACAAACCCTACCTCAGGGCTCCATCTCACTCTAGCCCCCCAGGAGTTCACCCCACTCCCGTAGCTCTGCTTTCTGGCCACAGCCTGTCCCCAACTAACTAAACCTTCCTCCAGCAACTCTGCCTAGATCCCCGTCCTCTAGGCCTCTGCTGAGCTCCCAGCTCTCTTGAAGCAATGCTCACCCTCCCTCATCACCACAGCCGGGCTCAGTCTTTCTAATGAAGCCCCATTACATGCAGCTGGGGTCACTAATGAGCTCCTAAGTACCCAGCTCATCTGTGAGGCTGAGGAATAGCTGCAAAGTCATGGGCAAACAAAGGTGATTTTATGAAGTATAACAAGTAGGATTTAAGTGGTTCCAAAAAATAACAGACAGAACAAAGTAAGTTACCAAGCAAAATAAAGCAAAACATGCAAGTCTAAGCCTAAAACATTAAGAAACTGAATACAGGTAAATCTCACCCTCAGCGATCTTCCAATAAGCTTCTTTCACAGACCAAGGAGGACTTGTGGCACCTTAGAGACTGACAAAGGTGCCACAAGTACTCCTTTTCTTTTTGCGAATACAGACTAACACGACTGCTACTGTGAAACCTTTCACAGACCAGACTCCTTCCTAGTCTGGCCCAATCCTTTCCCCTGGTACAATCCTTGTTAGTTCCAGAAGACATCTTAGGTGGGAAGCAGGGGTGTTCTCATGACTGGCAGCCCCCTTTGTTCTCTTCCACCCACTTCTATAATGAGCTGCATGCAATTCTAGGGGGTGCTCCTACCGCTACCCCACCCCTGTACATGGACTCCTGCAAGGGAGGAGTCTCACACAACAGGGATGAGGATTTTGGGGATGATGAAGAGGAGGAGAATGTTCTCCCTGACAGCCAGGAACTGTTTATCACCCTGGAGCCACTACCGTCCCAACCCTCCCAAGGCGGGCTCCTGGACCATGAAGCCGGAGAAGGCACCTCTGGTGAGTGTACCTTTGTAAATATAATACATGTTTAAAATCAAGCGTGTTTAATGATTAATTTGTCCTGAAGACCTGGGATGCATTTGCAGCCAGTACAGCTACTGGAAAAGTCTGTTCACGTGTCTGGGGATGGAGCGGAAATCCTCCCGGGACATTATTAAGGGGACATTCAGAGGTGTCCATTCCTGCTGAGCTGTTTGCCTGTGGCTGAAAATAAATCATCCCCGCTGTTAGCCATATGGAGGGGGGGCGTGGTAGGGGGCGGACCAGTTCATGCTGAGCTGTTCACGTGTCTTTTTAAATACTACTCTCCCTGTTTTTCCTCCCGCAGCTGTAAATGTTTCAACGCTCCCCCTATCATCTCCGACCCAGAGGCTAGTGCAGATAAGAAGGCGAAAAAAATGCACTCGTAATGAAATGTTCTCTGAGCTCATGCAGTCCTCCCATGCTGAAAGAGCCCAGCACAATGCATGGAGGCAGACAGTGTCAGAGTCCAGGAAGGCAGAAAATGAATGTGAGGGCAGGAGGGACGAGCAAGAGGAGATGTGGCGGGAGCAAGAGGAGATGTGGCGGGAGCAAGAGGAGAGGTGGAGGCTGCGTGATGAGAGGAGGCAGGATGCAATGCTGAGGCTACTGGGGGATCAAACTGATATGCTCCGGCGTATGGTTGAGCTGCAGGAAAGGCAGCAGGAGCAGAGATCACCACTGCAGCCCCTGTGTAACCGCCCTCCCTCCTCCCCAAGGTCCATATCCTCCTCACCCAGATGCCCAAGAATGCGGTGTGTGTGTGGGGGGGCCTCCGGCCACCCAACCACTCCACCCCAGAGGACTGCCCAAGCAACAGAAGGCTGGCATTCAATAAGTTTTGAAGTGAAGTGTGGCCTTCTCCTTCCCTCCTCCCCCACCCCTCCCAGGCTACCTTGGTAGTTATCCCCCTATTTGTGTGACAAATTAATAAAGAATGCATGATTTTGAAACAACAATGACTTTATTGCCTCTGCAAGCGGTGATCGAAGGGGGGAGGAGCGGGCAGGTGGCTTACAGAGAAGGAGAGTGAACCAAGGGGGCGGGTTTTCCTCAAGGAGAAACAAACAGAACTTTCACACTGTAGCCTGGCCAGTTATGAAACTGGTTTTCAAAGCTTCTCTGAAGCTCAGCGCACCCTGCTGTGTTCTTCTCATCACCCTGGTGTCTGGCTGCACGTAATCACAGCCAGGCGATTTGCCTCAACCTCCCACCCCGCCATAAACATCTCCCCCTTACTCTCACAGATATTGTGGAGCACACAGCAAGCAGTAATAACAGTGGGAATATTGGTTTCGCTGAGGTCTAACTGAGTCAGTAAACTGCGCCAGCACACTTTGAAACATCCAAATGCACATTCTACCACCATTCTGCACTTGCTCAGTCTATAGATGAACAGCTCCTTACTACTGTCCAGGGTGCCTGTGTATGGCTTCATGACCCATGGCATTAAGGGGTAGGCTGGGTTCCCAAGGAGAACTATAGGCATTTCAACATCCCCAATGGTTATTTTCTGGTCTGGGAAGTAAATCCTTTCCTGCAGCTGTTCAAACAGACCAGAGTTCCTGAAGATGCAAGTGTCATGTACCTTTCCCAGCCATCCCACGTTGATGTTGGTGAAATGTCCCTTGTGATCCACCAGTGCTTGCAGCACCACTGAAAAGTACCCCTTGCGGTTTATGTACTGTCTGCCAAGGTGGTCTGGTCCCAAGATAGGGATATGCGTTCCGTCTATTACCCCACCACATTTAAGGAATCCCATTGCAGCAAAGCCATCCACTATGACCTGCACATTTCCCAGAGTCACTACCCTTGATAGCAGCAGCTCAGTGATTGCGTTGGCTACTTGCATCACAGCAGCCCCCACAGTAGATTTGCCCACTCCAAATTGATTCCCGACTGGCTGGTAGCTGTTTGGCATTGCAAGCTTCCAGAGGGCTATTGCCACTCTCTTGTGAACTGTGGGGGCTGCTCTCATCTTGGTATTCTTGTGCTTCAGGGCAGGGGAAAGCAAGTCACAAAGTTCCATGAAAGTGCCCTTATGCATGCAAAAGTTTTGCAGCCACTGAGAATCATCCCAGACCTGCAGCACTTCCTGTCCCACCAGTCTGTGCTTATTTCCCGGGCCCAGAATTGGTGTTCCACAGCCTGCCCCATTGCCACCAGGATGTCCAAATTGCTGGGGCCAGTGCTTTGAGAGAAGTCTGTGTCCATGTCCTCGTTACTCTCGTCACTGAGCTACCGTCGCCTCCTCGCCTGCTTTTGCAGGTTTTGGTTCTGTACATACCGCAGGACAATGTGAGAGGTGTTTACAATGCTCATAAGTGCTGTGGTGATCTGAGCAGGCTCCATGCTTGCTGTGGTATGGCGTCTGCAGGAGAGCAGAGTTGCAGCGGAAGCAGTGGCTGATGATGGATGCCAGAAGAATAGATATTTATAGAGAACGATGAGAGGACCTGCGAGGTGGATTCATGAGAGCGGGAGAGCAGAGTTGCAGCGGAAGCGGTGGAGGACGACGGTTAGCACGGCGGACATTTCCCGAGGAAGAACACACGCACCCAGGAGCCCATGACAGACAACATGGGGAAGTTTCCACAGTATGCATCTGATGAAGTGAGCTGTAGCTCGCGAAAGCTCATGCTCAAATAAATTGGTTAGTCTCTAAGGTGCCACAAGTCCTCCTTTTCTTTTTGCGAACATGGGGAAATTCGCTATTGAGACAAAGCAGCAGAGCAGAGTCGCAGCGGAAGCGGTGGAGGACGATGACGGTTAGCAGTCCTACTGCGCCGTCTGCTGACAGCAGCATGGCTTCCGCACGGAAAAAAGGCACGAAACGATTGCCTGCCATTCCTTTCATGGAGGGAGGGGAGACTGACAACGTACCCAAAACCATCTGCAACAATGTTTTTGCCCCACTGGGTGTTGGGAGCTCAACCCAGAATTCCAATGGGCAGCAGAGATTGTGGGAACTGTAGGATAGCTACCCACAGTGCAACGCTCCGAAAGTCGACGCTAGCCACGATAATGTGGACGCACTCCACTGACTTAATGCGCTTAGTGGGGGGGGACACACAATCGATTGTATAAAATTGCTTCCTAAAACTCGACTTCTATAAATTTGACCTAATTTTGTAGTGTAGAAGTGGCCAAGCACAAGACAAGCGGACATTCTTGAGAACACTTGACATTGCTCTGTTTTTCTGTTAATTCATAGGACACACACAGACATTCCTACGTACTCAGTACATTGAAGAGGACTCCCTTGCTTCAGACAACCTAGAGAGAGATCAGGACATTACAAACCTCTAGTCTCACCTCGGGTTTGTGGATAACACGGCCCTGTAAGATCATAGCACATGCTCACTGACAGCTCATATCAAACCTTCTCATTAACTTCACACCCATCCTTCTTAGTGTAGCCAGCTTCCAGAGAACAGCAGTGAAAGGCTCTTCAGAGAGAGATGTCTCATGAATAGGCAAAGGGATGGACTTCTTGCAGTTCAGTGAAAACCCCTGGAAAAAGTTCTAAAAGCAAATCAGCACACACAGAAAAATCCTCCCACCTCAACCCTGCAGGGCTTACAGGAAACAAAAATGACCAAGTTATTAAACCGAGAGGAAGAAGAGGGGAAAACCGCTTCTATGTTTATCAAAGGGACAGACCCACATAGAATCATAGAATCATAGAATATCAGGGTTGGAAGGGACCTCAGGAGGTCATCTAGTCCAACCCCCTGCTCAAAGCAGGACCAATCCCCAATTAAATCATCCCAGCCAGGGCTTTGTCAAGCCTGACCTTAAAAACTTCTAAGGAAGGAGATTCTAACACCTCCCTAGGTAACTCATTCCAGTGTTTCACCACCCTCCTAGTGAAAAAGTTTTTCCTAATATCCAACCTAAACCTCCCCCACTGCAACTTGAGACCATTACTCCTTGTCCTGTCCTCTTCTACCACTGAGAATAGTCTAGAACCATCCTCTCTGGAACCACCTCTCAGGTAGTTGAAAGCAATATGGACCTGATGTTACAGCTGTGACCAATCTTTGTTGGTTGACTTTACAGCTGGGTGAAAACTGCAAAAAATCTGCATGAATAATCATTTGAACTTTTAAATGAATTCACTTCGACAGAATTTGTGGTCCTTTTGTGTTTGTTCTCTGGGAATGTCTTAGTAAAGGAGTTCACTAGTAGGAACATTCACTGATGCAAGCACGTTTTATGTGAATATTGTACAATATTTGCAGGACAGGAATTCTGAATTTGTAATCACAAACACTTACATTTAATCTGATCACCACTTAGTGAGAGATACACCATGTGAGTTACATAGCCAAGCAAGCCAACTTGAATTTCATGGGGGCAGCAAAGTGTCATGTTCGATTATGAAACATTTCTATCCAGAGACTGAACCCGGGAACAATCCCAATGAATTACCTGTCCACAGTACCGAAGGCTGGAATTTTTAAAGTCAGGGTTTGCCCACAAAAACCCCTTTCCAATCAGCGGGAACTGAGTATCCAGCGCTCCTCCGAGGTTTGGGAAATCACAGCTCACATCCCTATTTCACCAGTGAAGGGCGCTAGTGCTTATACATTCATTGATTCTATGGTATTTCAATTTTATATCCATTGGGTGTTACACTTTGGTAACCCACTATTAGGCGCCGTAAAACACAAGTTTACCAATTATCTGTAAACTCACACTGAAGTCCCCCGATGTCAAAGTGGATTTAGTGTTTTCCTGGATTGGGGCCCAAATTATATTAATTTGGTCACCTTGTTATCAACACACTTATGCTTTCCTGAATCGGGGCATAAATTCCATTGCAGTGACCTACTGATTCCCCCTCAGTCTCTCACTCCGGGTTCTGAAGTCATTTATTTGCCAAGGCCGGTGCCGCTGCGGTTTATTCAAATGTCTTGGCAATGACCACATGCAAATGAAGTCGGGAAACTTCCTGATAAAGGAGAGCGACTGATCCTCACTGGAAATCTGCCGGGGCAGCCAGACAGTTCACAGTCGTTGCACCAGGCAGGGTGGTTGGGTAGAATTGAAATGGCGTGTCTGGGGTTCCTTTTCCTTTTGGCAGCCTTCTCGGGTAAGTGGAGTAAACTGACAGGCAGCGAGCTCGGACGGCGGGGGTTGCACACCATGGCTTTCTGGTTAAGATGTAGGACTGCATCTCAATCATTCTGTGTTCAAATCCTGTTTCTTTCACATGTGCCTTGAAACCGGTCATTTAAAGTGAAAAGGTACCGAAGGGATCTGGATGCCAAATTCTTGGTTTTACTGCAAAGTGGGTGTCAAAATCTCTTAGGCATCATGGACAATCCCAGGCTGAATCTCTGTGACTCAGTTTCCTATCGGTAAAATGGGGTAACAGCACATCCCTACCTCAGCAGGGTGTTGTGGGGATAAATTCATAAGTACACCAGGAACTCAGATAATTCTGCGAGGGGCGGAGGAAGGGGCAATAGAAGGACCTGGAAACATCAAGGAAATGGAGTGGGGGAAAGAGGGAAATAAAGTGTATTTTTTCTTCTTATTTATTTACAGGTGTCAGCTCCCAGATCCAGCTGACCCAGTCTGGGGCAGAAATCAAGAAGCCTGGAGAGTCTGCGAAGGTGACATGTAAAACCTCCGGCTACACCTTTACCAGCTATGGCATGCAGTGGGTACGGCAGGCTCCCGGGAAAGGACTGGAGTGGGTTGGAGTAATCAATACCAATACTGGTGACACTAGCTACGCCCAGGCCTTCCAGGGGCGATTCACCATCACCAGGGACACCTCCATGAGCACGGCCTATCTACAGCTGGGCAGCCTGAGAACCGATGACACAGCCAGGTATTACTGTGCTCTGGACACAGTGACACAAACCACATCTGGACCAATTCAAAAACCTGCCAGTGAGAGAACCCGGGTCTCCTGCGAACACTGCAGCCCTCAGCCACCCCGGATAACGGTGACCCCTGTGAACAGACTCTGGGTAATTATCCCCTAGTGACTTAGGATCAGTGAAAGCTAATGGGATTCAGATCCTTAAGTGCCTAAACCACTTTTCAAGCTAGGACTCTGTTCCCAGGATACAGTCAACATTAAACAGAGGAGAAGGGGACCAGAACAATCACAGCCCCTGGAGAAGCTGGGTGTGCCAGGAAGCGTGTGTCTGCCGCAGGATCGGACCCATTACCGGGGCGTTGACCCCCTGCCTTCGCCCACAGCTCCCGGAAGGGAAGGGAGCCCCAGCTATTAGACCCTGTTAGCGAACCTCGCTGGGAGTGAGAGGAGACTAAGGACCCCCCGAAAACAGGCGCCTTGAACTCCGTCTGTGGGAGGAGAGCGAGCCCTGGGGAAAGGGGGCTACCCAGGGAGTGCGAAGGAGGGAGGGCAGAAGGGGCGGTGGGCGGCGAGGTCTATGGGCCCGTGGCGCCTGGGCACCAGGAATATTCCTGGCCCGGGGCCCGGCTCCAGCAATGTCTGAGGCCGGGTCTCTCCCTCGGCCCCGACTTCTGCCCCCGGGTGCTCCCCGGCGGGTGATTTAAAGTGGCCCCGGGGCCCCCACCCACCACCGGCAGCGCAGCGGAGCTGAGCAGGGTCCTGCCTGCTCGCTCCATGTGGCTGCCGGCCCCGCCCTGCGGCCCCTGAGTGGGGTGGGTCGGGTCTGTGTCCTTGCGCTCTGCTCTCGCCCCAAGCGCCCCTGCAGCCAATAGGAAACGCGGCTCGCCCTGCCTAGGAGCCCCAGATAAGCGCAGTACCCCCCACCCCCTCCCAGGGCCAGCACCCCTGCCCCTTTCCCACACACCCCCTCCCACCCCCAAACTCCCTCCCAGAGCCTGCACCTCCCCTACCCCAAACTCCCTCCCAGAGCCTGCACCCCCAGCCCACCCCAGAACCTTCACCCAAACTCCCTCCCAGAGCCTGCACCCTTCCTTCACCCCAATCCCCTGTCCCCGCCCAGGGCCTGCACCCCAAACCTCCTCCCCCCACCCAAACTCCCTCCCAGAGCCTTAGGCAGGTGGGTGATGGAGTTTGTGGGGGGCGGGATTTGGGGGGGCAGGCTCTGCGCGTTCTGAGCACAACCAAAATGTCTGCTAACCTGCCGCCCGCCTCCCCTGAGAAGAGGGGTGCTTAAACAAGGCCAGGTCCCTGTGTGCTGCCCCAGCGAAGAGAGGCAGCCCCGAGAAAGCTCGCACTGACTTTGGGCTCACAGGCTGGGGCTTCCATTCTTAAGGAGAACACGTACACCTCAGAGGAAAAAGACTTTGATTTCACTGAGCCCTGAAAACTTATGGGGTCAGTGGGACTCAGAGCCACTGAAGGGAAATCCGAATGAAATAAACACGCGGGCATTTTTAATAGATCTGCTCCATCTCCGTCTTTATGTTCCCCACCCCTTGTGTGGGGGCAGGTCGTCTTGTTTTACCAGTGAGTACCTGAGAATGGTCCCTAACTCCCTTAACAAATAGTCCCCGAGTGGCTAAGTGTTTTCCCCATGAGGAGAGGAGACACAATCTAACCCAGTAAAAGGACATCGGAGGCGAGGAGACAGGAGCCGTCACTGAAATGTCACACTTCTCAGAGCAGCCAGTGGCCGGAATTGTCAATGGAGATGAAGGGAATTAGGTGCCAAAATCCCAATGAAACCAAAGGGGATTTTGGTGTGGGGTTTTCATAACATCCAGCTGCCTCCTCAGTACAAGTCCTGTTTTCCTCTGCCCCTCTGGAAATCACAGCCAGTGTCTGTCTGCTAATGACTCTTTGGGGCTGAGATTTGAAACCCAAAATACCGTTTCGATCAAGGGGACCCAGCTACACTAATCTACTCAGCAGCTCTGAGAAATCCCAGTCTCTTTAAACATCAGTTATACAGCTGTGCGGACACGCTGTGGGGTCTGTCTCACACACCCTAAGGGCGTCCAGGGCCCCATTATGCCGGGTGCCGCACTTCGCCCTGGGGACAGGCAGTCCCAGCGCTGAAGGGTTCACAATCCAAATACACCAGGCAGACACCAGCAGAGGCTCAGAGAGTTGACTTTACACCCCAGGGTGAACCAACAGGTCCACTGGAAACGCCGGGAGGAGAACCCAGGGCTGTTCTTTAGATCCCTTGTTTACAGATCATCCCTGAGGCCGCCTTGGCCCACGGATATTGTACAAGTATTAGATTTTGGGAAGGGTTTCTGCAGTGTGTGTGTGTGTGTGTGATTGTAATAGTTGTATCAATGCGCTCCCCAGGCTGGACACAGGTATAGCTGCTGAAATGTGCCTTATACTGGGATTTTGCATTCTCCTTCCCACCCAAGAACAGCCACACCAGCTGAAGGAACTTTATACTGATTCATAGACTCAGATTTCAAGGCCAGAAGGGAAGATCTTCATAACTTACTTTGCCCTCCTGTGTAACACTGGTATGTCTGTGTCCATATTAGGGGAGGAGTGTGTTGTACCCCCTGAATTATACCTTTATAGTTCCAATGGTACACCTTTTGTGTGTAGACAAGTGCTAAGAGTCTCAAAGCTGTCTAGGGGATTTAGACTCCAAGGGATAAATATTCAAAGGCACAAATGGCACTTAGGCCCTAACTCAATTGAAAATCAATGTGATTTTGATGCCCAAGTATTTGTAGCTTTGAAATAGCCACCTCAAGTCCCCATAGATTTGGAAGGGAACTGGGTATCCAAATCCCTTGGACAGCTCAGGAAAGTTCACCCTCTAGACCTGTTTTATGTTTCCCTTTAAATGCTAATTCTTTTCCTTGAATCCCATTTTGAATATTTTACCTAGATAAACTGCAGCTCACAATAGAATCGGGGCCTTCTCCTGATGTGCTACTGCAAGAGATTTAATTAAAAATAGATTCGGATGAGTTCTGAGAACCAGAAGAATGGCAGATGCCAGATCCAAGCACAGTTGATGCGTTCTGATTCCCGTTCAGCTCCTTCGAGCTTTTGAGGCGTCTTTGATGTTGAATATGCAAATAAAGTAATTATACTCCCTGTTTAAAGTTTGCAATGGGAGAAAATCACCATCAAAAGGCGTCACCTTGCTTTGCCAAGTGGAGGGTGTTGTAGAAACAACCATTAAATATTTGCTACATTTTCTGTTCCTGCTGGCAGCCTTCCCGGGTAAGTGAATTTCAGAGAGATCTGGGGTGTGCAGGAGAAAGGAGAGCCAACAAGAAGGGTACTCAGACTCATGCATTGTTGTCCCGTAACTGCAGGTGTCTGGTCCCAAATCCAACAGGTCCAGCCTGGTGCTGAGATTAAAAAACCTGGAGAGTCAAGGAAGCTGTCCTGTAAACCATCTGGGTACAGCTTTACTAGCCTCTTGCTCTCTTGGATTCAACAGGATTAACCCATATAATGGAGGAATTGGCTATGCCGACAAATATAAAGGGTGATTCACCCTCTCCAGAGACAACTCCATCAGTGCAGCCTATGTAGAGATCAGTGGGCTCAGAAGTGAAGACACCACTATATACTACCATGAGAATAGCACAGCAAAAGGAAACCCAGTCAGAGTCATGGAAAAACTATCTGCAGAGGAAACCACAATCTCCTGAGCACATGGGAGCCCCTGGGGCAGCAGGAAACAGGAGTCTGTATTCTAGTTATACTACTCATTGCACCCTATAACCGGAAATGTATCTGCACATCCCAAAAGTGAAACACAAGCACTGCGGTGTCCTACAAAAACGTGACTTAACAGGGACTGATTTATAGAAAGCACCAGGCATCCATTGTGACAGGTTTATGTTATTAATTTGCCTGGAGCATTAGGTGATTAGGCTGAGGTCCCAGGATCGTTAGGGGAGGAGATGAAGGAGCACACCAAGTGACTAAGTTTTAAAGCTTTATTAATAAAATAAAGTAAAACAACAGCGGAGAGTGAGGGGTGCTTTTTATGTTACTTAGAGGAAGGAAGGAAGCGTTAGTGTCCCAAGCCCTAGCCCCCTTTTATACTTACACACACACTACCTGGGGCTGGCCAAGCCCGGGGGTAACGTAAGAAGAAGAGGGGGAAGGGTGGACGGGAGTTTTGTTCTGTGCACAGGCTGCCCAGAGTTTGCTGTTGATCTCTGAGCTGCCCTGGCTTTTGGGAGGGTTTTTAAGACCTGGGTTTTTTGGGGGGGCCTTCCGTTCAGGGACTTCTGTCCCCCATGCTTTTTGTACCAGTTCAACCTCGCTTTTCGCTGCTTTTCGCCACTTTTTTAAAACACACCTGCTTTAGGGACGTGAGACAGCTTTTTTTTCCTTGCTGACCTTTGCCCTTTTACTTCTTTTTGCAGCCCCTGCAGTTTTGTTTAGTTGATTTTTTTTTTTTTACAGCTCTTTGGGGTTGGAATTCAGGCCCCCGTCTTTCTTGGCAGGCAGCCGAGAGTAGGTTGTGTGCTGTGGCCTTGGGCTGGAGTCAGCGTCTTATCTTTGGATCTAGCTGGAGCATCGAGTTAACCCATTTCTTTTTTTTTTTTCTTTCTCCCTCTAAGGCCTCTCATAACTGCAAAGGAACCTGTTACTTTACCCTTACACCTTTAACCCTTCTCAAAATGCCTTGTGATGCCTGTGACAGCATTAGCAACGTACAATGCTGATTTGCCAGTCCAGGGTCCCCCTGAGGGATGGGGCCATTGGGTTGTGGCATTCCCCCCCACCCACCCAGAATTAACATTTTGTTGTGAGGAGTCACCACATAGGTTTTTACCCTCCCGCTGACACAGTGGCGAGGGTGACTGTTGATTTTTACATAAACAGGAATATATTACAAACACAATTGTTATGGTGGCAACAATTGCATCCAGCGGCTGGTAGTGGCTTTTGGCTTTATTAGTAACATAACATAACACATTCCCCGGTTGGCATAGATGCCCCATCCAGATGGCTGTGACAACGGCAGCTTTTTCAGATGAAATGTGCATCGCAACACTGCGAAGGGGCGGGGGGGGCATTTGTCTGGAACACAATTCACTGTTCCCGGCTGTGCGTCAACGGAAGGAAAACACTGGGCGTAATTTATGAAAAATTAAACACATTATAATTAGAAACATTAACACTGCCTTGATAAACACAGGAGCCTTTAGTCCCTCCAGAGAGCATTTGCCCATCTAAACAGACAGGGGGCTATTCCTCCCCAAACGTCTTCGGCTCCTATCTTACTTAAACGTCACTGTCAGTAGATTTTTCTCCTCTCCAGTCAATTCTCAAAATATGAATTAGGCTCCTGTGACACAGTCGCCTGTCACAGCAGCAAAACGGTCCTGGGTGAACGCCCTGAGCACCAGGCTACGGGGTATTTGGGGAGGGGTCTTTCAATTTCTCCTGTTCCACCGTGACTTAATTAATACTTATTTGGTCTGAAAGAGAAAGGGATGTGCTGGGGGTGTCTGTACCCCAGATGTCACCATGCCCTTGACAGTGCAAGACCGGGGCTCAAGTCCCTGCTCCCGGATCAGGCAGAGGGTCAGGAAATGATCCTGGCTCTACCATGTCCTAGGCAAGTGCTCTAACCACTAGGCTAAAAGCTAAGGGAAGCACCAACAAATCCTTCTCTGGCACAAGGGAGTGTGGGCGTGTTTTTGAATGTAAATACCTGGGACTAACTCCAGGATAGGGCTGTGAATCCCAGCTGGAGTTAGGCACCTAACTCCCTTTAACAGGTGGTACTTGGACCAAACCCCTCCTCAGCATTTCCGAAGGGGTAGGTCAGGCAGCTCTCCACTCATTGTGCTGACTTTTGCCAATCCCTGGATCAAGCACCTAACTCTCCTCTACAAGTGGATCATTTCAGTGTAGCCGGTCACTGCTGCGAAGGGGGCTTCCCTCCCCATGCGATGGGAACCTTCCCTCTCCAGCGGGTGGCCCAGAACAATGGATCCCTGGCACACGACCCCTCTCCAGACACTGTCTCCCCTG
Organism: Eretmochelys imbricata; assembly: GCF_965152235.1. Lineage (NCBI taxonomy): Eukaryota > Metazoa > Chordata > Testudines > Cheloniidae > Eretmochelys > Eretmochelys imbricata. The sequence continues at coordinate 40,998,251 of NC_135584.1, read as the reverse complement.
ACCGGACGTGGAAAGGGGCTCCAGAGCTGAGTCCCCCCAGTCCCCAAATCCCCTCACAATAGCCAGGCCCTCAGTTCCCATGCGAGGAAATACAGTCACTGCAGGGAGCTGTTCATTCCTCCCAGGGTCTGAAAGTGTCAGGAGGACCCCAGAGCCCTGTGCCCGGCGCTGCACAGACACACAGGACGGGACACTCTGACTCCTGCAGCCGGAGCCCGAGGGCGAGTCAATCCGATCACTGGCAGCAGGAGCGTGTGTCTCTTATAAGCAAAGGGGCATGCAAATGAGGGAGACAGTTTCCTCTTTAAATCTCTGCCTCTCTCTTCCCAGGCTGCACCCGGCGACACAATCCGCAGCCCCCTGGGTCTGTGCAGTCACCAGCCAGTCCCCTGAGAACTTCCCCCTCCAGCACCCAGGAAAATGGGATTTTTGCTCCTTGTCATTGTCGCTCTAGCAGCTCTGGAAGGTATTTTCCTCCTCTGAAGACCTGGCAGAGTAAGAAGAATATTGTGTTACCGCTGTTCTTATACCGATATTAATGGCCTGTCTTTATTCTCAGGTGTCTGGTCCCAGACTCTGGTGGAGTCCGGAGGGGATGTGAAGAAGCCCGGAGACTCTCTCCGCCTCTCCTGCAAAGCCTCCGGGTTCCCCTTCAGCGGCTACGGGATGAGCTGGGTCCGCCAGGCTCCCGGGAAGGGGCTGGAGTGGGTCGCCGGCATTTACAGCTCTAGCATACACTACAGTGACTCGGCAAAAGGGCGATTCACCGTCTCCAGGGATCAGAGTAGCAGCCGTGTTAGTCTGTATTCGCAAAAAGAACAGGAGGACTTGTGGCACTTTAGAGACTAACCAATTTATTTGAGCATGAGCTTTCGTGAGCTACAGCCCATTTCATCGGATGCAGGGATCGTTATCCAGGGATAACGCCAAGAGTGAGCTGTATCTGCAAATGACCGGCCTGAAGCCCGAGGACACCGCCCGCTATTACTGTGCGAGAGACACAGTGACACCAAACCGGTTTGTGATCGCACAAAAACCCAGGCTGCGGAATCGCCCTTCTCCCGGCGGCCGCGCGGGGGCAGCAGCGACACCCCCCGCTTCGGGCTCGGGCAGGAGACCCGGCACCCAGGGGAACGGGACACAAACCTCCCGTCAGTTTAATCCTTCCGTTCCTGGGCAATGTGTCTCCCCTTCCTGCCCAGAGCCCCGCTGAGTGCAGAGATCCCTCGCTTCATCTGTGAACTCCAATCCGGAGTGAGTCCTGTTCTGAGTCGCTCTCCCCCCGCAGACCCGGTATGTTGGCTCCCGCTGGGCCAGTCTCGGTGTCAGACTCACAGGCCAGCGTCTCTCAGTGTAAAGGGGACAAGAGCGTTGGGGTTTGCATCAGACCCAACGGGTGGAGAGAATTGCTCCAGGGGCAAATCCTCCGACAGTGTAAAGACACCGCAACTGCTTTCACTGGACTCGAGTTACTCCTGATTTACAGCAGGGAGCCTCTGGCCCTTTCAGAAAACTGGGATGTTTATGGCATTAATGCAGCGGAAGGTGATTAGTTCATTATCACCGATGTGGGACCCCTCACCGGGGCATCTCCGCCCTTCGCACGCGGTTATTGCCTTTATCCCCCCAAAGCTGCCGGGAGGCCGGGGAACGATCACAGCCCCTGGTTCGGGTCGGGGGACTGAGGCAGAGAGAGATGGAGGGCGGGGTGTGGAAATGGGCCATTCAGGGTCCGGGCGGGGCTGGGGGGCAGAGATCACCCGGCGCCGGAATAAACCCCGCTCCGCTGCGCCGGGGGATGTGGCGCCGCCGGGACTTTCCAAAGCGGCTCCTGGGGTGTTTTCACCAACTGCCCTGTGGAAATCCCGGCCCGGACCCTCCGCTGGTGTCAGTGGGTGGAGCTGACACATCCCAACCCCCAATAAAGTGCCCCCACGTCACAGAGTCACCATGGAGATAAAAGACCCCGCCCCTCAGCCCCGATGGCATCACTCAGCCCAGCGCTGGCCCGCAGGGCATTGGGGACAGTCACGTGGCGAAGGGCTGTGGACAGGGACACGAAGGGATTTCATTGGGTCATTCAGGGGGAGGCGGCTGCTGAGGGAGAAGCAGAGGCCCGTGGGTGGGAGATCAGAGGGGCACTAAGGTCACAGAATGCAGTTCCTACTGAATGAGATTTGGCTCTGGCCTCCCCAAAATCTTGTGTGACATTCCCATCCCACATTAGCTGTCAGCCAGTTGTCACTGTCAGGTCTCCCATGGCTACAAAATGCTGAATCTGCTTCCCCTTGTCCTCAGAGAGTTTCTCAGATTCTGGTCCTGCTGCCAAATACTCTTGTCTCCCACAGTCTAACCCAAAGGCAATGAGGAATAAGGGAAGCTTTTCCCTGACCCAAGAACACACTGTGTCTGGCCAGGAAAGGATGTCTCGGGATTTGAGATCATTTTACTTCTTCCTTAGGTAAAAGCGCAAACATGATCCCCTAGCCCAGCCACCTCACAACACAGGATAAGGGGCCCACTGAGTCCTCTTCTTCAAGACTGAGGGTAAAGCAAAGGGCAGGAGCTTGTGTCTTATAAGGAAGGGGATATACAGATAGGTCGAGAAATTTCCTGTTTAAATCTGTCCCTCTCTCTGCCCATCCAGCACCTGGAGACACAGTCCACAGCCCACTGGGTCTGTGCAGTAACCGGCCAATCCCCTGAGAACTTTCCCCTCCAGCAGTGGGGAAAATGAGACTTTGGCTCCATTTGGTTTTCATTCTAGCAGCTTTGGAAGGTATTCTCCACTCTTAAATGCATTGCAGAGAAAGGGGAGATATTGTATTCTTGTTCTCAGTACCATTTCTAAACATGTCCTTATTCCAAGGTGCCCAGTCCCACGTCCAGCTGGTGGAGTCCAGAGGGGATGTGAAAAAGCCTGAAGACCCTCTCCGCCTCTCCTGCAAAGCCTCCGGGTTCACCTTCAGTGATTATGAAATGAATTGGGTCCGTTAGGCTCCTGGAAAGGGCCTGGAGTGGGTTGCCCACATTCAAATCACCTCTACGTACGACGCTGATTCCGTCAAAGGTTGATTCACCATCTCCAGAGACAATCCCAACAACACGGTTTATTTGCAAATGAGCAATTTGAATACCGAGGACACCGCTCCCTATTACTGTGCAAAGCCCACAGTGAACCGAAACCGACAAATGATACTACAGAAACACCAGCTGTGGATTCCCCCTTAGCCCATCAGCTGCAAAGGGCTACAGATCATAACCAATACCCCACTGGGCACAGGAATAGGAAGAGTCACAAGGCCATGAGTAAAGTCAGGTTTTATCTATATAATTCCCAGAAAATATTCCATCTTGTTGCTCATTGCTCCATAGTGGGTGTGATCTCTGAACAAGTATCAGACAATGTATGAAACTAAAGAGAGACCCTCCCAGCCTTTTCTCGATTTTTCTGGCCACCCACCCAAACCCTGGGCTCCATACACCTACCCAGGCCCCAAATACTCCCTGCTTCCTGGTTTAAACCCCTTCAGGTCAATCCAGTATATGCAAAGTTGACAGCTCCCACTTCCTGGTTAAATACTGACAGTAGTACCTCAGACAAAAGAGCTGACTCATTGGGGACTCCCTTCCTGCCCCACCACCATGCTGTTTGCATTATGAAACTTCATTTGACTGACTGGACTCTCACGTCGAGTTTTTGAACATACAGTTGAACTATACTTTAGAGGACAGAGTCATCCCTGCCCTAACTCAAGGGACTGGCCCAGGAAGTTAATTTGACACAAATGAAACCCACCTACAACCCCTCTAACACCTAAGGAATGTAAGAGCAAAGTGGGTGCAAATCATTCCTCCCTCCTCTTTGCACAGCTGGGAATGGCCTCATAAGGTTCACATCAAGGCAGAGTCAGGCCCCTGACCTTTTTAACTTAATTATTCACTATTCATATCACTTTTCACCAATTGCTTTCCTCTCTATGGTGTCTTTTCTTCGATTGTCCTGACCCAATCGAATCCAGCAGTGAAAAAGTTGGACATGCGCTGTTGATGGATGTAAGGTGAACCTCTACATCAAGCCTTGGATCCAAAAGGCTTTCGGGAAGAAGTGGGAGTGGACACTTTACTAGCATACTTCCTATACCAACAGCTACTGGTCTACAACCCTGGGGGTGGGAAGGGGGAGGGGCTCACAACCTCCAAAGACAGTTTCATCTGTATTTACACATCAGCAGTCTAAAGGACATGCACACAGAACAGTTAGCTCTCTCTCTCTCGCTCTCTCTCTCTCTCACACACACACACAATATTCTTACTGAAAGGCAGCAACTTTATAGTACTTTATTATTGTTCACAATCCAGACATCCTAACACACCATAACCAAAGGCAGAGAGAGACAAAGCAGGCTGCTCCTGAAGGGAGAGTGGCACAACCCATCCCCATCCTGATCTACCATGGCTCTTCGCAAAGTGACTGTTAAAAATCCAGATCACAAGCTTCCCTACGGAGTCCAACAGCCTGCATGCAGGAGAAGGAAACTCATTTCAAACTCAAAATGATGGCTTCAAACGTACAGCAGTTTTCAATAAACCGCAATGGACTATTGACACTTCTGCCTCCAAGGCTACTAAACATTATGTGATTCTATTTATTGTGCTCCATCTCCATTTACATTAACATGTAAGTCCTGTCCACCTATGCATTACGGCTACAGTTTATGGTATAAACTTGAGGGTTATGGCAAGACTTCAGGCCTCCGGGTAGGATTAAAATTTAGGATTAAGATTAGCTCTTGGTTTTGGGTTAGAGTTCAGGTTTACGGTTACAAATAGGGTTAGGATTTAGAGATTGATTATAAATTTGAGGTTCAAGTTACAGTTAAAGGTTAATGTAACACGTCATGATTACTATTAGGGCCAGTTTTAGCATTACAGTGAGTTTATACATTTAAGGTTAGGGTTAGGGTAAATGTTAAATATTAAGGTTATTTGTTACCCTTAGAAATAGGGATAGAGGACAAATTTAGGTTTGTGTTCAGTTAAGTGTTAAATTTTGGGTATGGTTTTATCTTTATCGTTAGGTTTAGGTCGGGCTTTAGTGTCAAGGCTGTGATGGAGAAGGAGGGCGGCTATTAAAAGCCAGGGTTAGAATTTACACTGAGGGTTAGAATTCCCTTCAGGGAAAAAGTCACGATTTAGGGATAGAACTAAGGTATTCCTTTCGCTTTCAGGTTCAGATCAATATAAAGGCTAAGGTGAGGGTTTATCTTAAGGGTCAGGGTTAAATGTGGGAGTTAGGGAGAGGAGAAAGAAGATGCGAGCTGGACTCCTTAGAGACACATAGGAAGCTCTAATCCAGTGGTGCTCGCACCCCGACTGGGAGAGGCGGGTACCCCAGAGATAAACTGCCGGCCCTTCTCTCAGCCACACACAAAGAAACCGAGTTAGCTCTAGGAAATAATTTGAGTCTCTTTTAAGAAGGGAGATATGCAAATAGGGGGAGAGTTTCCTGTTTAAATGTGTCTCTCTCACTTCCACGGCTGTGAGACAGACAATCTGCAGCCCCCTGTCTCTGGGCAGTCGCCAGACAACCCCCCTGAAAACTCTCCTCTCCAAACACAGGGACAATGAGGCTTTGGTTGTGTCTCGTTCTCATTGCAGCAGCGTGTGAAGATATTTTCTCCCTTTCCATATCTTGTTATTCTGTTGCCCTAGATACTAATTTTTCCCATAATTCATCTTTCTTCTCAGGTGTCCGGTCGCAGGTTCAGCTGGTGGAGTCCGGAGGGGATGTGAAGAAGCCCGGAGACTCTCTCCGCCTCTCCTGCAAAGCCTCCGGCTTCACCTTCAGCAGCTACTGGATGAGCTGGGTCCGCCAGGCTCCCGGGAAGGGGCTGGAGTGGGTCGCCGGCATTTACAGCTCTAGCATAGACTACAGTGACTCGGCAAAAGGGCGATTCACCGTCTCCAGAGGTGACCCCAACAGCCTGTTGTACCTGCAAATGACCGGCCTGAAATCCGAGGACACCGCCCGGTATCACTGTGCGAGAGACACAGCGAGGGAATCCCGATGCTGCTAACACAAAAGCTCCAGCTGCAGAATTGTGCTTCTCTTCTGCGCCGCGTGGGGGCAGCACGTCCACAAACCATCCGGCACGAGGCACAGGAACGGGATCGACAGAGCGAGTGAAGAAATATCGGTCAGCAGGTGCCCGACCTGTATATCCAGCTGTGATCATGTGTCCATCAAAACGGGGGCGTCTTGAATAGTCACATGTCTGAATGTGGAACTTATCTGAAAATAGAGTAAAAATGCACAGCGCAGAGGAGGAATATTTGGGGTCTCGATTGTTCCAGGTGTAATAACTAGGACTTGGACTTCAAAGGTCCCTCAAAGCACCAGGTGTCAAAATCCTATCGCAGTTTGTTGGGAAATAGGTACAAATACTCTCAGCTTCCTTTGAAAAATAACAAAACGCAGCAATAGTTCTAACGTTCTCTAGAAAGGATACATCAGGTTCCCACCACCTCTGCCCTCAATACAAACACAGATTTTCACGTGCTGCTGCCCTGGTCACTAGCCGGATACTCTTCTCTCTAAGGGCCTGACCCACAGTCCGCTAAAGCCAAGAGTGGATCTTTCCATTCCCTTCAACAGATTGTAGATCAGACCTTACACCTGGAGGGGTGTGAGAGAATTCAAGGGAGCTTTTTGTACACCAGTATGGTCAGATGGCGTCGCACTCGCTGGGACTGGCCCAGACACAGAGTTAGCACCAGTCTAACTCTCTCCCTTAGAGCCAACGGCCAAATGACTCCGAGCATTTGGGAAAAGGGTTTGTCTCTCCTATAAGCAGCGAGATATGCAAATAAGGGTGAGAGTTTCCTGGTTAAATCTGCCCCTCTCTCTGCCCAGACCCCTGACTCTGTGCAGTTACCAGCTAATCCCCCTCGAACACCAGGCTGGGACCCTCCTTGTCCTGCTCCACCCCCTTTTATAGCTTTGGCACAAGGTGGGAATCTTTTGTTTCTCTCTGGGTCCCCGTCCCCACCTTCTAAATGGAAAAGCACCAGGTTTAAGATGGATTCCAGGACCAGGTGACATGGTCCCATGTCCTGTGAGACCCCTACTCTCCATTCTTCCAAGGCTGGCCGGCCTGACTCACAGGAACACAGGAAGGTTTAAAAGTAAACAGAGCCATTTACAACCGATTGTCCTGGTCAACGGGAGCCATCAAGATTCTAAACCACCAATAATGGTCCACACCTTGCATAATGACACTAGGCCTTTAGAGTAAGACTTCATATTTCTAGCTTCAGAGATAAGAATGATACAGTCATACAAATGGGATGACCACACTCAGTAGATCATAAGCTTTGTAATGGTACCTTACAAGAGACCTTTGGCATAAAGAAAATTCCAGTTACATCATATTCATCCTTAAAACATATTTTTGTAAAGCATATGGAGTGCAAAGTCTCAACTGCCCACAGGGGATGCATTGCCTCATTTTCTGAAGCAGATGACAGTGATTGTGGTCAGAGACAAGTGACTGGGAACAGTCATCATCATCACCACTTCCCCTTAGACCTCAGAGCGCTTTACAGGGAGGTCAGCCCCATTATCCACATGGTGCAGGTCGCTCATAGAGTCATGGATTCCAAGGCCAGAATGGACCATGCTGAACATCTAATCAGACCTCCACAGGCCAGAGAACTTCCCCAAAAACAATCCTGTGGGCAGATCTTTTAGGGAAAAAACGTGCAGTCTTGGTTTAAAAATGGCCAGTGCTGGAGAACACATCACAGCCATTGGTGAGTTGGTCCAATGGCCAGTTACTCTCACTTAGATTTTTGCACCATATTTCCGGTCTGAATGGGTCTAGCTTCAACTTCCAGCCATTTGTTCCTGTTATACCTTTTATCTATCAGATTAAAGAGCCCAGGATTAAATCTTTGCTTCCCTTGGAGGAGCTGATCCGAGGTCAATGGCAGTCAAGGACACGTCCCTTCTCAGTTCAGGGAGGTTTAGGTCTGAACGTTACACACTTTCTTCACCCATTCCTCGGAATCAGAGGGCAAGACAGTTGATTGCTCAGGGAAGAAGTCTGTGTCTCTTATAAGGAGCAGGATATGCAAATAGGAGTGACACTTTCCTGTTTAAATCTGTCCCTCTCTCTGCCCAGGCTGCACCCAGAGAGACAATCCACAGCCCCCTGGGTCTGTGCACTTACCAGCCAAACCCCTGACAGATTTTCCCTCCAGCTCCAGGGAAAATGAAACTTTGGCTCCATTTGGTGTTCATTGTAGCAGCTCTGGGAGGTATCCTCTCCCCTGGAAAGCATTGGCGGGGCAAAGGAGCAGTCTATTATCGCTATTACGATTAATATGATCGATAATATCTTTCTGTCCCCAGGTGCCCAGTCTCAGTCTCTGATCCCAGAGTCACAAGTTTATGTGCAAAAGCCCAGAGACACTCTCTGTATTTCCTGCAAACCCACCGGGTTCACCCTCTGCAGCTACTCAATGAGCTCGGTCAGACAGGCTCCTGGGAAGGGACTGGAGTGGAGTGCAGAGGGGAAATACACCCAACTTCAACTACCATCAACGACGCACAGGGACGCTTCACCATCTCTAGGGATAACCCCAACAACCTGCTGTATCTGCAAATGACTGGCCTGAAATACTGAGAGCAGAAAGCTATTAAGCGCAGAAGAAAAAACGAGCTGAAATGGCACAAACTTCACCAACACACTGCAGAGGGCAGCAGTGAATTACAATTAAATACTGTTATAGTAAACTATTTCAAGGACAAGTATTAAAGGGCATGTTTGTGCACATAGAAGCAGGTAAATATGTAGGGATTTTTATGTATATTAATAATATGAGAAAATATTCTTTCAGGTCTTGTACAGCCAATGACACTACGGAGAATAAAATGTAAAGTTAAATCAATGGGACTAAGAATTGTGCTTCAATGTAAAAGGTGTCCTGCACAGAGATGGGGTTAAGCAAATGCCTCAGTGCTTTCCTGAAGCAAAGCCTAAGAAATTGTTCTAGGGTCTAGATGAAAAATACTTGAAAATTATCCGCTGAGCTCCTATGTCCATTAAATTATTTGGAATATGCCCAACTCTGTAGAGGGGCAGGGGGAATCTCCCTCCGCACACTGCTCCTACCTGCAAGCTCCACCCCCGCAGCTCCCATTTGTAGGGAATGGGGAGCTGTGGCCAATGGGAGCTGCAGGGGCAGTGCTTGCAGAGAGGGGCAACATGCGGAGCTATGTGCCGCCTCCCTCACCCCACCCCAGGGGCCACAGGAGTTTGTTGGCCATTTCCAGGAGTAGTGTGGGGCCCAGGTAGGCAGGGAGCCTGCATTAGCCGTTGGAGGTAAATGCTGCAATATACAATGCTGGTGCTTACCCAGGAGACCTCATGGGGGGCAATTTTATCATGCCTAGGACATTCCCATGAGGCTATTTTTTGTGACTGTGACACCTTGTCTCTGTACACTTCTAGGAGAAATTCAAATACCTTTTCCACATCTTTCTTGTCTGCCATTGCCATGAGCTTAACCATGGCCTTGGCCTTGGCCTTTGAGGTGTTCCTCTATGAAGTCCATATGATCCTTTTCAGGTACTCTTAGCACACACGGACTTGCCTTCACAGACTTGACTCACTCCTCTACTGTAATGTCTCCTGGTCTTGATGGGAAGCCACCGAACTCTGCGACTTCCTGCTCCCATAGGACATAAATAGTAGGGGGCTTCTTAGCTTCTGCTGCCTGATGGTCCATTACTGCCTTAGCCAGTGATAAGGCTTCTCTCTGTTCTGTTCTAGCTTGTTGTAATGCCTCAGCTTGGTCTGATCATCTGCGCACAAGTTCAGCAAAGTGGGCCCATAGTTCTTCAATTCCAGCCATAGTTGGGTTCTTGACCAGGCCTGGACACTGCTGTCAGAACTCAACCAGGAAACCAGTGGGGTGGACCCTGTGGATAGGATCCTGTTCGTGATGCCAATTCTGTAAGCGGGGGAATGGTCCAGCTACTGTGGGGAACTTTCCTGGCTTATACTCTACCCCGGTGAAATGGACTAGCAGAGGGATATGAGTCCTTGCTCCCACTACCTTTACCCCCTTAGCTTGGCCCCACTCTGACGGACCCAGGCAGTTCCAGCTCACACAGAGGATGGGACCCCCCTTGCCCAGTTTACAATCTGAGTGTAAATGGGAAGTGGAGTGGGAATGAAAATATAAACAGGAAGATAAATATCAACCCTGCATAATAATATTCCTTCACTGAGGCCTGAATCCTCCTCGACTGTCCCCTAAAGAAAAGCACCCTGAGACTCCGCTCTTGGCACACGAATGTCAGGGAGGCTTCAATGCAAAACTTAACTCTGTCCTCAGACTCGCCGCCCCCCGCCCCCGTCAGCTTCTCCCACCTGCACCCACAGGCGGGCCCCCAGACCTGCTCCAAAGCACGAGCCAGGCTTGCTCAGATCACGTTCCGAGTGTCATGGATCATTTCAATGTAGCCGGTCACTGCCGGGAAGGGAAGGGAAGGGAAGGGAAGGGAAAGGGGATTCCCTCCCAAATCCCTCCCAGCGCCATGGGAAATCTTCTGCCTCCAGCGGGTGGCCCAGCCCAATGGATACCTGAGACAAGACTTCGCGCCTCCCCCCACCGGACACTGGCCCCCCTGACCGGACGTTGCATGGCCCTTATGCTTGTGGAACCGGGCTCCAGAGCTGAGTCCCCCCAGTCCCCAATATCAGGTCAAAAAAGCCAGACCCTCAGTTCCCATGCGAGGAAATACAGTCCCTGCAGAGAGCTGTTCATTCCTCCCAGGGTCCGAAAGTGTCAGGAGGACCCCAGAGCCCTGCGCCCGGCTCTGCAGAGACACACAGGACGGGACACTCTGACTCCTGCAGCAGGTGCCCAAGGGCGAGTCAATCCGATCACTGACAGCAGGAGTGTGTGTCTCTTATAAAGCGGGGCATGCAAATGAGGAGACAGTTTCCTCGTTAAATCTCTGCCTCTCTCTGCCCAGGCTGCACCCGGAGACACAATCCGCAGCCCCCTGGGTCGGTGCAGTCACCAGCCAGTCCCCTGAGAACTTTCCCCTCCAGCACCCGTCAAAATGAGATTTTTGCTCCTTGTCATTGTCGCTCTAGCAGTTTTGGAAGGTATTTTCCTGCTCTGAAGACCTGGCCGAGTTAGAAGAATATTGTGTTATTGTTGTTTTTATACCGTTGTTAATGGCCTGTCTTTATTCCCAGGTGTCCGGTCCCAGACGCTGGTGGAGTCCGGAGGGGGTGTGAAAAAGCCCGGAGACTCTCTCCGCCTCTCCTGCAAAGCCTCCGGGTTCACCTTCAGCAGCTACTGGATGAGCTGGGTCCGCCAGGCTCCCGGGAAGGGATTAGAATGGGTCGCTCTTATATAAGCTACAATGGGGATACTATATACTACCTCGATGCAGTGAAAGGGCGATTCACCATCTCCAGGGATAACGCCAAGAGTGAGCTGTATCTGCAGATGACCGGCCTGAAGCCCGAGGACACCGCCCGCTATTACTGTGCGAGAGACACAGTGACACCAAACCGGTTTGTGATCGCACAAAAACCCAGGCTGCGGAATCGCCCTTCTCCCGGCGGCCGCGCGGGGGCAGCAGCGACACCCCCCGCTTCGGGCTCGGGCAGGAGACCCGGCCCCCGGGGGAACCGAACACAAACCTCCCGCCAGTTTAACCCTTCCGTTCCCGGACTCTGAATGGCCCATTTCCCTACCCTAGAGATGGAGGGCGGGGTGTGGAAATGGGCCATGCAGGGTGCGGGCGGGGCTGGGGGGCAGAGATCACCCGGCGCCGGAATAAACCCCGCTCCGCTGCGCCTGGGGATGGGGCACCGCCGGGACTTTCCAAAGAGACTCGAGCATTTTTTCCATCCATTTGGCAGCTGGAAATCACAGCTCTGATGTAAACGGTGCAGTTCAGGATCCTGCCCACAATGAAGGGCCCCCATGTCACAGAGTCACCATGGAGATAAAAGGCCCCGCCCCTCAGCCCCGATGGCATCACTCAGCCCAGCCTGCAGGGCATTGGCGACAGTCAGGGGGCTAAGGGCTGTGGACAGGGACACGGTGGGATTTCATGGGGTCGCTCAGGGGGATGCGGCTGCCGAAGGAGAAGCAGAGGCCCGTTGTGGCGGGGAGAGGGGGCACGAGAGTCAAAGGGCGCAGCTCCCACTGACTGAGATTCATCATCTCCAGAGACAATCCCAACAACCTGCTGCCTCTGAAAATGACAGGGCTGAAGCCCAGGGGCACCGACCGGTACCACTCTCAGTTCCCGGGCAATGTGTCTCCCCTTCCTGCCGAGAGCCCCACTGGGCTGCGGTGCGCAGATCCCTCGCTCCATCTGTGAACTCCAAGCCGGAGTGAGTCCTGTTCTGAGTCGCTCTCCCCTCGGAGACCTGGCACGTTGGCTCTCCCGGGTCCCATCCCTGTGGGTGTGGGAAAGACCCCGGGAATATTCATGCCTAGACTCAAGCTAGAGCCACTAGATTATTCTTCCGTCCCATGCCTGGGGAAAGAAACAAGGAGTCTTTACACTGGTGCCTGTTGTAGATCCTAGACGGGGAAGAGAAATTTGATCACGGGCTCTTCAGTCTGGCAGACAAAGGTACAACAGGATCCAATGCTGGAAGCTGAAGCTAGACAATGTCCAGCTGGAAAGAAGGTGATTTTTAAAAAAAGACATTGAGGTGAATTAACCATTGGAACAACTGATCAAGAGTCATGGTGGATTCTCCGTCACTAGCAACTATCGTCTCTATGATTCTGTGTCTTTTTGAAAATAAACAAATGCAAAATCCATCAAGGGAGATTTTAGTTAGATATGCGGGGGTGGGGGGAGCACTTTCTAAGGATAAGCATGTCTAACTATCCACATTGGAACCGGTTACCTAAGGAGGTTGTGAAATCCCCATCACTGGAGGTTTTTAAGAACAGATGAGGAAATGTTCCACCAGGGGTGGTCTAGGTATATCGAATCCTGCCTCAGTGCAGGGGGGTCAGCTAGTTGACCTCTTGAAGTCCCTCTTCCAGCCCTACCTTTCTAGGATTCTCTGAATTTCTTGTACTCTGTGACTGAAGCAGAAGGCAGTCAGAGTATTTCACTTTCTTTGGTGACTTTCTCCAGCACAGGATCCCATTAGGGTATTTGTAATGAAGTGAATCACTGTGGGATCCCTTATCTCTAGCACAAGGATACAAACCGGCATCTACAGATTTCAGGCTGCTGATGTGCACATGCACCAGGTTATTGGAGGCGTCTCTGGAGATGGTGAATTGCCCTTTCCCTGAGTCCAGGTAATATGGGGTACCTGCATTATCTATGCTGGAGACCCACTCCAGTCCCTTCCCAGGAACATGACGGATCCAATCCAGCCACTTGCTACTGATGAAGAAGCCGGAGGCTTTGCAGGAGAGGCGGAGAGAGTCTCTGGCTTTTTCACATCCCCTCCAGACTCCACCAGCTGGACCTTTGACAGAGCTCCTGTGGGGGAAAAGATGAATCACATCTGGAATTTTCAAAGGGTAAAGTCAAGGGGAATTAGATACGCCATTACCTAAGTCCCCTTCAAAAATGTCAATCAACATTCCAGTAGGCCCTGCTCCAAACCCCACTCAGACCAGTGGAAGTTCTCCCCCTGCCTTTAGTGAACTTTGCATCAGGCCCATAAAGCACAATATTCCCCAGTATCTCCAGAAAATGTCAGATACCATAATTCCTTTAAAGGGCACTAGTCTGAAGAGACAATTCAGCGAAAATATGCTGTTGATGCTGGATAAAGTGCTCATGGTGTCTTGGCATTAGCTTCCCAGACCCCTCCTTGTGTCCTAGCCATGCAGGTGCAGAGCTATTAAATGACTTAGGCAGTGCATTAAGGATATGCATTTGCATATCTATTTTTTTTAATAAGCCATGTTTAAGCTCTAGCCCTCAAGCTATCTTAGTTTTTTATATTGTTCCCATTACTGTCGTGTTTGAGCATGGCAACCATTAAAGTATTTAGGGTAACAAGAAAACATTTTACAAATACATTAGAAGCAAGACGAAGATGAAGGACAGGGAAGGACCACTGCTCAATGAGGAAGGAAACACAGTCACAAGAAAAAGCAGCAATTGCCAAAATATTAAATGCCATTTTTGTTTAGGTTTTCTCCAAAGAAGTTAGCAGTAATCAGAGACCTAACAGTGAACATCAGTGCAAATGGGGTAGGATCTGAGGTTAAAATAGGGAAACAAGAAGTTAAGAATTACTTCGACAAGTTAGACATCCTCAAGTCAGCAGGGCCAGATGAAATATACCAGAGAATATTTAAGAAACTGGCCAAAGAGATCTTAGCCATTAACAATTATTTTTGAGAACTGTCGGAGGACAGGAGAGATCCCAGAGGACTGGAAGAGGGCAAGTGGTACCTATCAATAAAAAGCAGAATAAGGGCAACCCAGGAATTATGAACCACTCAACTTAACTTCTGTACCCGGAAAGAATGGAGCAAATAATCAATTTGCAAGCACCTGGAAGATGAGGTGACAACTAACAGTCAACATGGATTTGTAAAGAACAAATCATGTCAAACCTGCTACCTGGGGTTCTTTCAACCCAAAACTCTTGGTAACTTTTACTCTGTGTGAGGTGGTGTCAGTAAATAAAAACTTTCCCCCCTTATTTATACATTAGTAATAGAATGACATGCCCCTTAAAGCAAACTTGTTAAGTAAGTAGTTTCAATGGAAAGGCAAGAGGAAGGACATGGGGTCAAGCTACCCTCTCTGTGGCACCCAAAACTCCCCTCCCCGCCCCCCGGCTCCTGCCTTGGCTAAACTGAGAGTGCTGAATGGCCAATTTACAGCCTGCTGACTTGGCTGCTTTTAGCACTAAGCCATAGTGGTTTCAGGCACTTTATTGGTTTGCCAAAGTCTCCCCGTACAAAACCCACCTCATATCCTCCTTTGACAGGGTACGAAGATGAGTGGATGGGAGCGGGGACAAGAACAGTAGATGTGGTATATCTCAACTTTAGTAAGACATTTCATACAGTCTCAGATAGCCTTCTCATTAGCAAACCAGGGAAATATAGACTAATGAATCTATTATAAGGTAGGTTTCAGAGTAACAGCCGTGTTAGTCTGTATTCGCAAAAAGAAAAGGAGTACTTGTGGCACCTTAGAGATTAATCAATTTATTTGAGCATGAGCTTTCATGAGCTACAGCTCACTTCATCGGATGCATACCGTGGAAACTGCAGCAGACTTTATATATACACAGAGAATATGAAACAATACCTCCTCCCACCCCATTGTCCTGCTGGTAATAGCTTATCTAAAGTGATCATCAGGTTAGGCCATTTCCAGCACAAATCCAGGTTTTCTCACATCCCCCCCACCCCCATACACACACAAACTCACTCTCCTGATGGTAATAGCTCATCCAAACTGACCACTCTCCAAGTTTAAATCCAAGTTAAACCAGAACATCTGGGGGGGGGGGGTAGGAAAAAACAAGAGGAAACAGGCTACCTTGCATAATGACTTAGCCACTCCCAGTCTCTATTTAAGCCTAAATTAATAGTATCCAATTTGCAAATGAATTCCAATTCAGCAGTTTCTCGCTGGAGTCTGGATTTGAAGTTTTTTTGTTTTAAGATAGCGACCTTCATGTCTGTGATTGTGTGACCAGAGAGATTGAAGTGTTCTCCGACTGGTTTATGAATGTTATAATTCTTGACATCTGATTTGTGTCCATTTATTCTTTTACGTAGAGACTGTCCAGTTTGACCAATGTACATGGCAGAGGGGCATTGCTGGCACATGATGGCATATATCACATTGGTGGATGTGCAGGTGAACGAGCCTCTGATAGTGTGGCTGATGTTATTAGGCCCTGTGATGGTGTCCCCTGAATAGATATGTGGGCACAATTGGCAACGGGCTTTGTTGCAAGGATAAGTTCCTGGGTTAGTGGTTCTGTTGTGTGGTATGTGGTTGTTGGTGAGTATTTGCTTCAGGTTGCGGGGCTGTCTGTAGGCAAGGACTGGCCTGTCTCCCAAGATTTGTGAGAGTGTTGGGTCATCCTTTAGGATAGGTTGTAGATCCTTAATAATGCGTTGGAGGGGTTTTAGTTGGGGGCTGAAGGTGACGGCTAGTGGCGTTCTGTTATTTTCTTTGTTAGGCCTGTCCTGTAGTAGGTAACTTCTGGGAACTCTTCTGGCTCCATCAATCTGTTTCTTTACTTCTGCAGGTGGGTATTGTAGTTGTAAGAAAGCTTGACAGAGATCTTGTAGGTGTTTGTCTCTGTCTGAGGGGTTGGAGCAAATGCGGTTGTATCGCAGAGCTTGGCTGTAGACGATGGATCGTGTGGTGTGGTCAGGGTGAAAGCTGGAGGCATGCAGGTAGGAATAGCGGTCAGTAGGTTTCCAGGATAGGGTGGTGGTTATGTGACCATTGTTTATTAGCACTGTAGTGTCCAGGAAGTGGATCTCTTGTGTGGACTGGACCAGGCTGAGGTTGGTGGTGGGATGGAAATTGTTGAAATCATGGTGGAATTCCTCAAGGGCTTCTTTTCCATGGGTCCAGATGATGAAGATGTCATCAATAGAGCGCAAGTAGAGTAGTGGCGTTAGGGGACGAGAGCTGAGGAAGCGTTGTTCTAAATCAGCCATAAAAATGTTGGCATACTGTGGGGCCATGCAGGTACCCATAGCAGTGCCGCTGATCTGAAGGTATACATTGTCCCCAAATGTGAAATAGTTATGGGTAAGGACAAAGTCACAAAGTTCAGCCACCAGGTTAGCCGTGACATTATCGGGGATAGTGTTCCTGACGGCTTGTAGTCCATCTTTGTGTGGAATGTTGGTGTAGAGGGCTTCTACATCCATAGCGGCCAGGATGGTGTTATCAGGAAGATCACCGATGCATTGAAGTTTCCTCAGGAAGTCAGTGGTGTCTCGAAGGTAGCTGGGAGTGCTCCGCACTCTTTACAACGCACACTTTGCTTCTCTACAAAAGAAAAAGGACACTAAACTTTCTAAACTACTACATGCTACAAGGGGCCACAGCAATGGTTCCCTCAACCCACCTAGCAATATTGTTAACCTATCCAACTATACTCTCAGCCCAGCAGAAGCAACTGTTCTATCTCGGGGCCTCTCCTTCTGCCCCTCCACCCCCACGAACATGATACAGTTCTGTGGTGACCTAGAATCCTATTTTCGACGTCTCCGACTCAAGGAATATTTCCAAAATACCTCTGAACAACATACTAATCCACAGAGGTCTCCCTACCAACACTACAGAAAGAGGGATTCTAGGTGGACTCCTCCTGAAGGTCGAAACAGCAGACTGGACTTCTACATAGAGTGCTTCCGCCGACGTGCACGGGCTGAAATTGTGGAAAAGCAGCATCACTTGCCCCATAACCTCAGCCATGCGGAACGCAATGCCATCCACAGCCTCAGAAACAACTCTGACATCATAATCAAAAAGGCTGACAAAGGAGGTGCTGTTGTCATCATGAATAGGTCGGAATATGAACAAGAGGCTGCTCGGCAGCTCTCCAACACGAGTTTCTACAAGCCATTACCCTATGATCCCTCTGAGAGTTACCAAAAGCAACTACAGCATTTGCTCAAGAAACTTCCTGAAAAAGCACAAGATCAAATCCGCACAGACACACCCCTGGAACCCCGACCTGGGATATTCTATCTACAACCCAAGATCCATAAACCTGGAAATCCTGGGCGCCCCATCATCTCAGGCATTGGCACCCTGACAGCAGGATTGTCTGGCTATGTAGACTCCCTCCTCAGGCCCTACACTCCCAGCACTCCCAGCTACCTTCGAGACACCACTGACTTCCTGAGGAAACTTCAATCCATCGGTGATCTTCCTGAAAACACCATCCTGGCCACTATGGATGTAGAAGCCCTCTACACCAACATTCCACACAAAGATGGACTACAAGCCGTCAGGAACACTATCCCCGATAATGTTACGGCTAACCTGGTGGCTGAACTTTGTGACTTTGTCCTTACCCATAACTATTTCACATTTGGGGACAATGTATACCTTCAGATCAGCGGCACTGCTATGGGTACCTGCATGGCCCCACAGTATGCCAACATTTTTATGGCTGATTTAGAACAACGCTTCCTCAGCTCTCGTCCCCTAATGCCCCTACTCTACTTGCGCTCTATTGATGACATCTTCATCATCTGGACCCATGGAAAAGAAGCCCGTGAGGAATTCCACCATGATTTCAACAATTTCCATCCCACCACCAACCTCAGCCTGGTCCAGTCCACACAAGAGATCCACTTCCTGGACACTACAGTGCTAATAAACAATGGTCACATAAACACCACCCTATACCGGAAACCTACTGACCGCTATTCCTACCTGCATGCCTCCAGCTTTCACCCTGACCACACCACACGATCCATTGTCTACAGCCCAGCTCTGCGATACAACCGCATTTGCTCCAACCCCTCAGACAGAGACAAACACCTACAAGATCTCTGTCAAGCTTTCTTACAACTACAATACCCACCTGCAGAAGTAAAGAAACAGATTGATAGAGCCAGAAGAGTTCCCAGAAGTTACCTACTACAGGACAGGCCTAACAAAGAAAATAACAGAACGCCACTAGCCGTCACCTTCAGCCCCCAACTAAAACCCCTCCAACGCATTATTAAGGATCTACAACCTATCCTAAAGGATGACCCAACACTCTCACAAATCTTGGGAGACAGGCCAGTCCTTGCCTACAGACAGCCCCGCAACCTGAAGCAAATACTCACCAACAACCACATACCACACAACAGAACCACTAACCCAGGAACTTATCCTTGCAACAAAGCTCGTTGCCAATTGTGCCCACATATCTATTCAGGGGACACCATCACAGGGCCTAATAACATCAGCCACACTATCAGAGGCTCGTTCACCTGCACATCCACCAATGTGATATATGCTATCATGTGCCAGCAATGCCCCTCTGCCATGTACATTGGTCAAACTGGACAGTCTCTACGTAAAAGAATAAATGGACACAAATCAGATATCAAGAATTATAACATTCATAAACCAGTCGGAGAACACTTCAATCTCTCTGGTCACACAATCACAGACATGAAGGTCGCTATCTTAAAACAAAAAAACTTCAAATCCAGACTCCAGCGAGAAACTGCTGAATTGGAATTCATTTGCAAATTGGATACTATTAATTTAGGCTTAAATAGAGACTGGGAGTGGCTAAGTCATTATGCAAGGTAGCCTATTTCCTCTTGTTTTTTCCTACCCCCGCCCCCCCCCCCCCAGATGTTCTGGTTTAACTTGGATTTAAACTTGGAGAGTGGTCAGTTTGGATGAGCTATTACCAGCAGGAGAGTGAGTTTGTGTGTGTATGGGGGTGGGTTTTTGGAGGGGGGTGAGGGACTGAGAGAACCTGGATTTGTGCAGGAAATGGCCCAATTTGATTATCATGCACATTGTGTAGAGAGTTGTCACTTTGGATGGGCTATCACCAGCAGGAGAGTGAATTTGTGTCGGGGGGTGGAGGGTGAGAAAACCTGGATTTGTGCTGGAAATGGCCTAACCTGATGATCACTTTAGATAAGCTATTACCAGCAGGACAGTGGGGTGGGAGGAGGTATTGTTTCATATTCTGTGTGTATATATAAAGTCTACTGCAGTTTCCACGGTATGCATCCGATGAAGTGAGCTGTAGCTCACGAAAGCTCATGCTCAAATAAATTGGTTAGTCTCTAAGGTGCCACAAGTCCTCCTTTTCTTTTTTTAAATATGAAGTCACTTCCCTGGAGTAAATATCATTAGTCTCAATTTGTGCTGAGTGACAGAGACCAGAGTTTTACCCAGCACTGAGTGAAAAATGAATTGAGCGTAGAGAGATGGTCCAATGCCTTTGCCTACACTTTAATTCCTGCACAGATTTGCAGCTGGCTGCAGAAGCTGTCCCGTTGTAGTCGTGCACTGGACTCATGGGACCTGGGTTCTGTTATCACCTCTACCAGGGAATTACTGGGTGACCTTGGGCATGCCACTTTACCCCCGCCTCCCCAGTCGCACGATCAGGTCTAGTCGTTTTAAGGTTAAGGTAAGTGCAACTGTGTCTTAGTGGGTCACAACTGAAAATGCCAAAGACAAGATGAACTACTGAGAAATAGGGCAAACACAACCCAAAACTGGTGGTTATTCTTTTATAAGATATACCAAAGCTGCCACAAAAGTAAATTCCTGGTTCACCACACTGGCTAACAAGAAAACATAAAGGCAGTTTCCTCAGGCATTCCAGCTCTTACATCACCACCAAAAACACTAGGTTCAGAGATGAGTGGTTTTTTACAACCAGTCTCATCAAATAATAGGTTCTTCTGATCCCAAAGGGCCAGCTACACACCCAGGTCAATATACAACTTTGATCTTACCCCAAAATCACGCTGATGCCAATCCCTTAGTATCTAAAATCTAAAGGGTTTATTCATAAAGACAAAGAAAGAAAGAAGGAAAGATGAGAGTTACAATTGGTTAAAGGAATCAATTACATCCAGTAATGACAAAGTTCTTGGTTCAGGCTTGTAGCAGTGATGGAGTAAACTGCTGTCTTATGTCAAGTCTCTGGAGTACATCCCCAGCTGGGATGGGTCCTTCAGTCCTTTGTTCAGAGCTTCAGTTTGTAGCAAAGTCCCTCCAGAGGGAAGAAGCAGGACTGAAGACCAAATGGAGAAGATGCAGCTGCTAGTACTCTACTCAGCACAGAATTCTTCTCTGGCTGTCCATGGCAATTTATCCTCCTGGTTCCTTCTACTGGCAACAGTAGCTCCTTCAGCTCA
Organism: Eretmochelys imbricata; assembly: GCF_965152235.1. Taxonomy (NCBI): domain Eukaryota; kingdom Metazoa; phylum Chordata; order Testudines; family Cheloniidae; genus Eretmochelys; species Eretmochelys imbricata. Next base: position 40,977,335 of record NC_135584.1, on the reverse strand, counting down.
CTAATGATGTTCATCCCTAGAATGCCTGGGGTTCCTTCTCCCATATAGCTCCCTTCTCAGGCTGTGTCTTTCAGGATGAAGATGCATTTCCCCGGCAGAGTCTGACCCACGTAGTCTATGTCTGCTTCGAGGCATCCCACCACTGGGATTGCCAGTCCATTAACTGCTCTTAGATGTACAAACTGTGTGCTGTGCATGGTCAGCTCCTTGTCTTTCAAATAATTTTGAAAATGCGACTCAGTCATGGTGGTGACTTCTGAGCCAGTATCTAACAAACATCTGGTTTCCATCCCTGCTATACATTCTCCAAATACTCACTTACGGAGAGTTGCTAGATATGCTGGTACTGCCCGTGTCCCTTTCAACACTGTATGCAGAGTGATTTTCCACCAAGAACAGGCCTAGGAATCCTTCTGCCGCTGCTTGGCCTTCTACTGTAGATGGACCACTTGCTCCTGGTGCCCCACTGGTTTCCAGTGCCTGGGACTCTCTTCTCCTTCTCAGTGGACATTCTCTGCTAGTATGCCCTGGTCATCACTTTCAGCTGTTGGACTGCCAGTTTTTGGACAGCTTCACTTAATCTTTCCAGTGTAAACTGTGTTTGGGGGAAGGGTCTTTTCCCCAGCACTTGCATTCACTAGGCCCCCACTTCGTGTACGGGACTTTGGCTTGGCCGTCTCTGCCACAGGAACTTCCTCTTCTTCCAACCACATAATGGCAGCCAGACTGAGTTAATGGAACTTCTCACTGGGCTCTTCCTTAAACCTCCTTTTAATTTCACGGTGGAAGGAATCATCCTGAAGCCCCAGCACCAACTGCTCTTTCAGAACCATATCTGGGTCTGGAACTCGTCGAGGGTCTCGCCCCTCCACTTTGCTCATTCTCTCCTGTAGCTCATATGCATATGCCCAGACAGTTTCACCAGGCTCCTGCTTGCTCTCAAATAACTCCTTTAGTCTGGGTCCAATAGGTACCTTTGTAACAGATTAAGTTAGCAATCTGCCTGAGGCATCAGGTGATCAGGCTGAGGCTGCAGGATCGTTAGGGGAGGAAATGACGGAGGACACCAAGTGACTGAGTTTAAAGTTTTATTAATAAAATAAAGTAAAACAACATTGGAGAGTGCTGGGGATTCCCCATGTCACTCAGAGGAAGGAAGGAAGGAAGCGATAATGCCCCAGCCCTAATCCACTTTCATACCCACACATGCACTACCCGAGGCTGGCCAAGCCCGGGTGTAATGTACGAAGACGCGGAGGGAGAGGTGGACGGGAATTCTGTCCTGTGCACAGGTCGTCCAGGGTCCACTGTTGATCTCCAACTTGCTTCAGCTCTCGGGAAGGTTTTAAGTCCTGGGTTCTTGTGGGGGCATTGTGTCCAGAGACCTTTGTCCGCCATGCTCTTTGTATCAGTCCAAACTGGCCTTCCGATGCTTCCTTGGCTTCCCCAAAACACATCAGCTTCAGGGTCATTATGTTCCCATTCACTAACCTTTGCCTTCTCACTAGTTTTTGCAATCCCCTGCAGTCTTGTTCAGTTTACTGCTCTGTTCTCACAGCTGGTTGGGGTTGGAATCCAGGCCCCTGTCTTTCTTGGCATCAGAGAGTCTGCTTGGGTGCATTGACCTTGAGCGGCTGGAGTCAACTTCTTTTCTTGAGACCTAGCTGGATAGTCGAGTTAACCCGTTCCTTTCTCCCTTCCTCCCCTTTTGGCCTCTTGCAACCTGCAAAGGAATCTTTCGCTCCACACTCACGCCTTCAAGCCCTCCCAAAATCCTTTCCCATGCATATGCCTATATAGGCGTCAGGGATATACAATGCTGGTGCTTACCCAGGAGACCTCATGGGGGGCAATTTTATTGTGCCTGGGACATTCCCATGAGGCTATTTTATTGTGACTGTGACACCTTGTCTCCATACACTTCTAGGAGGAGTTCAAATACCTTTTCCACGTCTTTCTTGTCTGCCATTGACATGAGCTTAACCGTGGCCTTGGCCCTGGCCCTTGAGGTGTTCTTCTATGAAGTCCATATGATCCTTTTCAGGTACTCTTAGCACATGCAGAGTTGCCTACACAGACTTGACTCACTCCTCTACTGTTGCATCCTGGTCTTGTTGGGAAGCCACCAAACTCTGTGACTTTCTGCTCTCGTAGGACATAAATAGTAGGGGGTTTCTTAGCTTCTGCTGCCTAATGGTCTATTATGGCCTTAGGCAGTGATAAGGCTTCTCTCCATTCTGTTCTAGCTTGTTGTAAGGCCTCAGCTTGGTCTGATCATCTGTGCACAAGTTCAGCAAAGTGGGCCCATAGTTCTTCAATTCCAGCCATAGTTGGGTTCTTGACCAGGCCTGGACAGTGCCATCAGAACTCAACCAGGAAACCAGTGGGGTGGACCCTGTGGATAGGATCCTGTTGGTGATGCCAATTATGTAAGCGGGGGAATGGTCCAGCTACTGTGGGGAAGTTTCCTGGCTTATACACTACCCAGGTGAAATGGGCTAGCGAAAGGATTTGAGTCCTCACTCCAACTACCTTTATCCCCTTAGCTCGGCCCCACTCTGACTGACCCAGGCAATTCCAGCTCACACAGAGGACGGGACCCACTTGCTGAGTTCACAATCTGAGTGTAAATGGGAAGTGGAGTGGGAATGGAAATATAAACAGCAATATAAATATCAACCATGCATAATAATCTTCCTTCACTGTAGTCTGAATCCTCCTTGACTCTCCCCTGAAGTAGAAAACACCAAGAGACACCGCTCTTGGCACACTAGTGTCAGGGAGGCTTCACTGCAAAACTTAACTCTGTCCTCAGACATGCCCGCCCCGCGGCAGCTTCTCCCACCTGCACCCAGAGGCGGGCCCCCACGAGGGATGCATTGAATCATTTTCTACAGCAGATGACAATGATTGCGGTCAGAGACCAGCGACTGGGAACAGTCATCATCATCACCACTTCCCCTTAGACCTCAAAGCGCTTTACAGAGAGGTCAGCACCATTATCCACAGGTTTCAGAGTAGCAACCATGTTAGTCTGTATTCACAAAAGAAAAGGAGTACTTGTGGCACCTTTGAGACAAATTTATTTGAGCATAAGCTTTCGTGAGCTGCAGCTCACATCCGATGAAATGAGCTGTAGCTCATGAAAGCTTATGCTCAAATAAATTTGTTAGTCTCGAAGGTGCCACAAGTCCTCCTTTTCTTATTATCCACAGGGTGCAGGTCGCTCATAGAGTCATGGATTCCAAGGCCAGATTGGACCATGCTGAACATCTAATCAGACCTCCACAGGCCAGAGAACTTCCCCAGAAATAATCGCGTGGGCAGATGTTTTAGGGGAAAAACATGCAGTCTTTGTTTAAAAATGGTCAGTGATGGAGAACACACCACAGCCACTGGTGAGTTGGTCCAAAGGCCACTTACTCTCACTTAGATTTTTGCACCCTATTTCCAGTCTGAATGGGTCTAGCTTCAACTTCCAGCCCTTGGTTCCTGTTATACCTTCTATCTGTCAGATCAAAGAGCCCAGGATTAAATCTTTGCTCCCCATGTAGGAGCTGATCAGAGGTCAATGGCAGTCAAGGCCATGCCCCTTCTCAGTTCAGGGAGGTTTGGGTCTGAACGTTACACACTTTCTTCACCCATTCCTCGGAATCAGAGGGCAAGACATCTGATTGCTCAGGGAAGGAGTTTGTGTCTCTTATAAGGAGCAGGATATGCAAATAGGAGTGACACTTTCCTGTTTAAATCTGTCCCTCTCTCTGCCCAGGCTGCACCCAGAGAGACAATCCACAGCCCCCTGGGTCTGTGCACTTACCAGCCAATCCCCTGACAGCTTTTCCCTCCAACTCTAGGGAAAATGAAACTTTGGCTCCATTTAGTGTTCATTGCAGCAGCTCTGGGAGGTGTCCTCTCCCCTGGAAAGCATTGGCAGGGCAAAGGAGCAGTCTATTATCGCTATTACTATTAATATGATTGATAGAAAGATATTATCCCCAGGTGCCTGGTCTGAGCTCCAGATCCCAGAGTCGCAAGCTTATGTGCAAATGCCCACAGACTCTCTCTGCATTTCCTGCAAACGCACTAGGTTCACCCTCAGCAACTACTCCATGAGCTCGGTCAGACAGGCTCCTGGGAAGGGACTGGAGTGGAGTGCAGAGGGGAAATACATCGAACTTCAACGATCACACATGGTTACTGCGTTTATCCCCCCAACACCGCCGGGAGGCCGGGAAACAATCACAGCCCCTGGTTCAGACGGGGGGACTGAGGCAGAGAGAGATGGAGGGCGGGGTGTGGAAATGGGCCATTCAGGGTCCGGGCGGGGCTGGGGGGCAGAGATCACCCGGCGCCGGAATAAACCCCGCTCCGCTGCGCCGGGGCATGTGGCCCCGCCGGGACTTTCCAAAGCGGCTCCTGGGTTGTTTTCACCAACTGCCCTGTGGAAATCCCAGGCCGGACCCTCCGCTGGTGTCAGTGGGTGGAGCTAAGACATCCCAACCCCCAATAAAGTGCCGCCACGTCACAGAGTCACCATGGAGATAAAAGACCCCCCCCAGCCCCCGCTGGCATCACTCAGACTAGCGCTGGCCCTCAGGGCACTGGGGACAGACACATGACTATGGGTTGTGGACAGGAACACGAAGGGATTTAAGGGGGTTGCTCAGGGAGAGGCCTGTTTGTGGGGGGTCGCGGGACACTAGGGTCACAGAGCGCAGCTCCCACTGAGTGAGATTTGGCCTCGGACTCCCCAAAGTCTTGTGTGACTTTCCCATCCTGCATTAGCTATCAGCCAATTGTCACTGTCAGGTCTCCCATGGCTACAAAATGCTGAATCTGCTTCCCCTTGTCCTCAGAGAGTTTCTCAGATTCTGGTCCTGCTGCCAAATACTCTTGTCTCCCACAGTCTAACCCAAAGGCAAAGGCAATGAGGAATAAGGGAAGCTTTTCCCTGCCCAAGTGCCTCACAACACAGAATAAGGGGCCCGCTGAGGCCTCTTCTTCAAGACTGAGGGTAAAGCAAAGGGCAGGAGCTTGTGTCTTATAAGGAAGGGGATATTCAAATAGGTCAAGTTTCCTGTTTAAATCTGTCCCTCTCTCTGCCCAGGAGGCACCCGGCGGCACATTCCACAGCCCCCTGGGTCTGTGTAGTGACTGGCCAGTCCGCCTGAGAAAGTTCCCCACCAGCAGCAGAGAAAATGAGACTTTGGCTCTATTTGGTATTCATTCTAACAGCTTTGGAAGGTACTCGCCCCTTTTAAATGCATTGCAGAGAAAGGGGAGATATTGTATTCTTGTTCTCAATACCATTTCTAAACATGTCCTTATTCCCAGCTGCCAGTCCCACGTCCAGCTGGTGTAGTCCGGAGGGGATGTGAAAAAGCCCAGAGACTCTCGCCGCTTCTATGGCAAAGCCTCTGGGTTCACCTTCAGCGATTACTACATGAATTGGGTCCTCAGGCTCCTAGGAAGGGCCTGGAGTAAGTTGCCCAAATTCAAGTCACTTCTACGTCCTATGCTGATTCCATCAAAGCCTTTGCTAGATTTTCTGGCCTCCCACCCAAACCCAGCACTCCATACATTTACCCAGCCCCCACACATTCCCTGCGTCCTGGCTTAAACCCCTTCAGGGCAATCCAGTATATGCAAAGCTGACCGCTCCCACTTCCTGGTTAAATACTGACAGTAGCACCTCAGACAAAAGACCTGACCCACTGGGGACTCCCTTCCCGCCCCACCACGATGCTCTTTGCATTATGAAACTTCATTTGACCGACCGGACTCTCACGTCAAGTTTTTGAACATACAGTTGAACTACACTTTAGAGGACAGAGTCATCCCTGCTCTAACTTAAGGGACTGGCCAGGGAAGTTGACTTGACACAAATGAAACTGACATACAACTCCTCTAACACCTAAGGAATGTAAGAGCAAAGTGGGTGCAAATCATTCCTCCCTCCTCTTTGCACAGCTGGGAACTGCCTCATAAGGTTCACATCAAGGCAGAGTCGGGCCCCAGACTTTTTAATGTCATTATTCACTATTCATATCACATTTCACCAGTTGCTTTCCTCTCCATGGCATCTTCTGGTAGATTGTCCTGACCCAATCGGATCCAGCAGTGAAAAAGCCGGACATGCGCTGTAGATGGATGTAAGGTGAACCGCCACGTCATGCCTTGGGTCCAAAAGGCTTTCAGGAAGACGTGGAAGTGGACGCTTTACTATCATACTTCCTATACCAACGGCTACTGGCCTATAACCCCCGGGACGGGGGACTCACAACCTCCAAAGAGAGCTCCATCTCTATTTACACATCAGCAGTCTAAAGGACATGCACACAGAACAGTTAGCACACACACAATAAAGGCAGCAACTTTATAGTACTTTATTATTGTTCAGCATCCAGACCCCCTGACACACAAGAACCAAAGACAGAGAGAGACAAAGCAGGCTGCTCCGGATGAGAGAGAGACACAGCCCATCCCCATCCTGATCTACCATGGCTCTTTGCAACGTGAATGTTAAAAATCCAGATCACAGGCTTCCCTATTGAGCCCCAACAGCCTGAATGCAGGAGAAGGCAACTCCTTTCAAACTTAAAGTGATGGTTTCAAACGTTACAGCAGTTTTCAATAAATCACAATGGACTATTGACACGTCTACCTCCAAGGCTACTATTTATTCTGCTCCACCTCCATTAAAATAATCATGTAACTCCTATCCTCCTATGCATTAAGGCTACAGTTTAAGATATAATCTTTAGGGTTAGGACAAGACTTCAGGCCTCCGGGTAGGATTAAATATAGGGTTAAGATTAGCTTTAGGCTTAGGGTTGGAGTTAAGGTTTATGGTTACAAATAGGGTTAGGATTTAGAGACAGAATAAATCTGAGGTTCCGGTTACAGTTAAAGGTTAATGTGACACATCATGTTTAATATTAGGGCCAAATTTAGGATTACGGTCAGTTTATACATTTAAGGTTAGGGTAAATGTTAAAGATTAAGGTTATTTGCTACCCTTAGAAATAGGGACAGAGTATACATTTAGGTTTGTGTTCAGGTAAGTGTTAAATCTTGGGTATGGTTTTATCTTTATCGTTAGGTCGGGCTTTAGTGTTAGTTTCAAGGTAGGGACGGAGGGTGAGGCCTAGTATTAAAGTCAGGGGTAGAATTTACCCTGAGGGTTAGAATTCCCTTCAGGGAAGAAGTCAGGATTTAGGGATAGAACTAAGGTATTCCTTGAGCTTTCAGGTTCAGATCAATATGAAGGCTAAGAAGGGCTGGCCTTACCATGCGGCGAACTGAGGCTCCCGCCTCAGGTGCTGACTGCGTGTGGAGGCACCAGTAGGACCCGGGGTGTAAAAAATGGTGTCTGCTGCTGGTGCATCTGGATTCTCCCTGCTCTGGATGCGCAGAGATGGGGGAGTGCTGGGCTGGAGGAAGGAGGGCACAAGAGACAGAACAGGCAGGCAGGAGAAAAGGTGAGAGGGAATCACAGAAAGCAGCAAGAAGAAAAGGAGGGCTTGTGGCACCTTCGAGACTAACAAATTTATCTGAGCATAAGCTTTCGTGAGCTACAGCTCACTTCACTGGATGAATACGAAAGCAGAAAGCAGCAGGAGCTGCAGAAAGAGAGAGGAGGAGCCTCTTATGTACCTCTCTAGCACCCCCAGGAGCCTGGACTGATTAACACCAGCTTCTCAGGGAGCTCTCTTTCCTGCTGCTTCCCTGAACCCATTGCTTTTGTCTCAACTCAATCTCAGACCATCTTTAAGCCATGATTTGGGGGCTTCAGTAACTCAGCCATAGGTTAGGGGTCTGTTACAGGCATGGGTCAGGGAGGTTCTGTAGCCTGACATGCAGGAGGTCAGACTAGATGACCAGGATAGTCCCTTCTGACCTGAAAGTCTGTGAGTCTTCCCTCGCTGTGTATCTGTACCTCAGTAATATGGGGCGGTGTCCTCAGGTCTCTCAGGTTGCTCATTCGTAAACACAGCAGATGGTTGGGATTGTCCCTGGAGATGATGCATCATCCCTTAGTTCAGTCCGTGTAATACACTCAGCACCCCCATCCAAAGTCATGGCAGCAACACACTGCAGCCCCTGCCTGGGAGTCAACCTGGTTTCTGTAAAGGGAAATCGTGTCTTATTGATCTATTAGAGCACTTTGAGGGGGTCAACAAACATGTGGACAAGGGGGAATCCAGTGGACATAGTGTACTTAGATTTCCAGAAAGCCTTTGACAAGATCCCTCCCCAAAGGCTCTTATGTAAATTAAGTTGTCATGGGATAAGAGGGAAGATCCTTTCATGGATTGAGAACTGGTTAAAAGACAGGGAACAAAGAGTAGGAATAAATGGTAAATTTTCAGAATGGAGAGGGGTAACTAGTGGTGTTCCCCAAGGGTCAGTCCTAGGACCAATCCTATTAAACCTATTCATAAAGGATCTGGAGACAGTGGTAAACAGTGAGATGGCAAAGTTTGCAGGTGATACGAAACTGCTCAAGATAGTTAAGACCAAAGCAGACTGTAATGAACTTCAAAAAGATCTCACAAAACTAAGTGATTGGGCAACAAAATGGCAAATGAAATTGAATGTGGATAAATATAAACTATACATACAATATGATGGGGGCTAATTTAGTTACAGCTAATCAGGAAAAAGATCTTGGAATCATTATGGATAGTTCTCTAAATACATCCACACAGTGTGCAGCAGCAGTCAAAAAAGCAAACAGGATGTTAGGAATCATTAAAAAAGGGATAGAGAATAAGACGAAGAATATCTTATGCCCTTATATAAATCCATGGTGTGCCCACCTCTTGAATACTGCGTACAGATGTGGTCCCCTCATCTCAAAAAGGATATACTGGCATTAGAAAAGGTTCAGAGAAGGGCAACTAAAATGATTAGAGGTTTGGAACGGGTGCTATATGAGGAGAGATTAAAGGGGCTCGGACTTTTCAGCTTGGAAAAGAGGAGACTAAGTGGGTATATGATAGAAGTATATAAAATTATGAATGGTGTGGAGAAAGTGAATAAGGAAAAGTTATTTACTTGTTCCCATAGTATAAGAACTAGGGGCCACCAAATGAAATTAATGGGTAGCAGGTTTTAAACAAATAAAAGGAAGTTCTTCTTCACACAGTGCACAGTCAACCTGTGGAACTCCTTGCCTGAGGAGGTTGTGAAGGCTGGGAATATAACAGGGTTTAAAAGAGAACTGGATAAATTCATGGAGATTAAGTCTATTAATGGCTATTAGCCAGGATGGGTAAGGAATGGTGTCCCTAGCCTCTGTTTGTCAGAGGGTGGTGATGGATGGCAGGAGAGAGATCACTTGATCACCACCTGTTAGGTTCACTAACTCCGGGGCACCTGGCATCAGCCACTGTCAGTATACAAAAAGAAAAGGAGTACTTGTGGCACCTTAGAGACTAACAAATTTATAAGTACTCCTTTTCTTTTTGCAAATACAGACTAACACGGCTGCTACTCTGAAACCTGCCAGTAGACAGGATCCTGGGCTGGATGGACCTTTGGTCTGACCCAGTACGGCCATTCTTATGTTCTTATATTATGTTCTTACCAACAACAAAGAGATGGTCTGTGGAATGCAGATACCTGACAGTGTATATAGATCAATGTTCTCTCAGAAAGTCTTTGGGAACCAAACCATTGAAGCGGCCGAGTTTTCAGGATGCTACAAGATGAGGAAGCTTAAAAGAAAAAGCATGTTACATGTTACCAGCAAGAGCAAATGGATTTACACTGGCCATTGCCAAGTTTAGGCTTTAAATTTGGGGAATGTTTCTAACCATCTATGACGGGGTTGGGACTTACCACTGCATCACCTCCTGCTGTTCGGTCCGGGAATTAGCTCAGTTCATGCATAGAGCCCTCTGCTGGTGGTGTCCCATCCGTCTCGCAGCCTAGGTTGGCATCTCAACCTGCATTGCTCCCAGCTCATGGCGTCCTCTTCAGGACGCTGCCCTCCGACAGTGCCCCCAAGTCCTCACTCACCCCCATCCGGGGCGGGGGGGGGCGGTAACAGAAGTCTTTCCAGTTTGCTCCTGCCACAGTGGCCAACCACAACCCCTCGAGTCTAACACCTCTTTTCAAGGGCTGGTTGCAGTCTGTCACAGCCACCCTTCCACAGCCACTCGCTTCTCCACCAACAGGGCAGCTCTCATTCTCGTGTCCTTGCGCCGCAGGGTGGGGCTGAGTGCAGCACACACTGCCATGAAAGTGCCTTTCCTCATCCAAAAATTCTGCAGCCACTGTTCATCATCCCAGAGTTGCATGACGATGTGATTCCACCAGTCGGGGCTTGTTTTCTGAGCCCAAAAGCAGCCTTCCACGGTGGTCAGCACCTCCCTGAATGCCTCAAGCAATCTCGTGTCATATTTACTGTGCGCGGCGACATCAGTGTTGGCCTGCTTATCTTCTCTTTCTTCACTTCGTTGTTTAAGGAGTAGCTGGGCTGCCATTCGTGCCCTTCGTGTTGTGTTAGTGAGACCCATCAGCATATTCCTCACCAGTTCAGGATCCATTCCCACAGAACGAAGAGGCAGACAGAGCGCGCAGTACAAAAGCCATTGAAAGATGGTGCCAAAAGCTGATGGAAGCACAGGGGCTGCCAGGATGCAAAGTGACTCCTCCCACTCCCCCCCCCAGCTTCCACCTTCCCACAAGCCTCATCTGCAGATGAGGAAGAGGTGCTCTGTGGGATAGCTGCCCAGGATGCACCGCTCCGAATGCCACCTCAAGTACCACAACTGTGGCCACGCCATTGCACTGGCGGCTGTCAGTGTGAACACACAACAGCGCTTTCCCTGCCGTGCTCTCTGGGGGACGCTCTGACTCCTGGCTCTGTACATCTGCAAGTGTAGACACAGCCTATGTGTATGTTCTCATTGCTGTGGGACATGAGCCGCACCCCCAGGATCTCTCTTACCCGGGCTCTAAGGTGCCGAGGTTTTTGTCTGAGCTCAGACCAGCTTCTTCTAACTGTGTCTCTCACACAGTAATACAGGGTGGTGTCCTCAGGGTCCATTTAGTCCAGTCTCCTGAGTCCTGCCTCAACGTCAGCCTGAGCCAGCTAAGCCGCCCAGAGGGGAAGATTTCTCATAAGCCCCTATCAATGCATTGGGTTTAGTCACCGAAGCAAGAGAGTGGATCTCCTTACCGAAAATCTCGGGGTGAGAATTTCGAAGCTAAGAGATTGGGACAGACATTTGCCTTTCAGATTATTCTGCAGTGAACATTGGAAGCCCCTAGTCAGATTTTTTTTAAATTACTTTTTCTGAAATGTATTCTCTTTCTGGTATTTATGGGGTTTAGAGAGGAAAGGAAGAGGGCACTGGATCTTTTATGACAGATACCCTACAGAACTTGAAGAGCCTCCTACTGCTTGTGACAAAGGTCCTTTTGATTCTGCCTCATTACAGTGAAGTAAATGAATTAGTCTTCCAGTCTCAAAGATGCCCAATGGAGATAGTCCTCCATTTAATGTATTTTCCGCTGTGGCAAGGATTACACTCCAAACAGGCCCCTTTACAGCAGCAGTCTCCAATAATAAATAAGTAGTAAGAGAGAGAGAGATCATATCTACATGCATCTTAAACATAGCAATTAAAACCCATGAAACAAACAAATCTTGCAACTGATGCAAATGCAGAGGCTAAACCCCAGAGAGAGTTTTCACAATTAACAGGGAAAATGGCTAGAAATTCTACCAAGTCCTCCATAAAATTCCTTACACAATCCAATGATAGATAGATTAGATAAGGTTTAGTGGGTTTTACATTTTCAACTGTAAGGAGCACAAACTGAATACCCTAAGGAATGTTTCTTTACTGAGGTCGGACTCTCTAATCCACCAGCCACTGGATTTTACAACGCGACGCTTCGTCATACGCCTCCTAGGTCCCCCCGTTAGATTGTCCCCACCCCCTGGCCCATGCAAATGAGCTCCCCGGGGCCCTGTTCATAGCCCAGCCGCTGGCCGCTCACCCCTTCCTTCTTGCAGATTCCACAGCAAGTTACAAGCACTTGTGAATTAAACCCCGTATCACCTAAAGTCACACAGTGAATCAGAGACACCAAGACTGAGAATGGAACCCAGGAGTCCTGACTCCCAGGGTCCTGCTCTTCCAATTTGTCTATCATTCTGCTGAGAAGTGAAAGGAAAGACCCCAGGACTATTCATACCTAGACTCAAGCTATAGCAACTAGATTATTCTTCCCTCCCATGGCTGGGGGAATAAACAAGGAGTCTTTTTACCAGGGTCTGTTGTAGATCCTAGAGCCCGACTGTCATGAGCTATGGAACAGAGCCCAGGCCTTCTGTTTCCTGGAGGACAAAGTCAGAGTCATTGGCTCAAGGACACATTGATTAAGAGCAAACAGTGAACATCTCACTCTGGCCCTAGGCCTGCACGGTGCTGAGCGGGCTAAATCTCTTCCCCTTCAGCCCATAGATAAATCTCTGTGGGTGAAATTCATCCCCGTGCCGAGAGCCCAGCACAAAGGCCTGAGCCCCTAGTGAGCCCCACCTCAGCATGAAGTGTCCTTTTCGTATTTCAGAGGCCCTGTCCTGACATCTTTACAGGATGTCATCTTAACTTCTCTATTTTTATAGCATTTCCCCTAAGGTGTTGCCTTCTCTGTCTCTGGCGCAGATTCAGCCTCATAGAACCAATTCGTGACAAAATAAGTGTTTACTGAGATCCACTTTTAGACGTGCGCTGGGCTGCTTCAGTTACACCGCCACCTCCAAACACAGAGTTCACCCAGAGGAGTTCCCCAATCCCATGCGGATGCTTAGAGATGAACAATCCAGATACTCCCCTGCTCTACTCCACGTGGTCCATTTTAACCTCTGCAAAGCAGATGGGATGTGGGCCTGTTCTGATGAACAACACCTCCTACACTTTCATAACAGGGGAAAGTTTCACCTCCCATTTCTAGAGTCAACATCAGCTGATATATAGACCAGGGGGAGAAACCCAATTTTTCAGGTGACCAGAGCCACAACATAAATAACCTGCTGATGAAGACTCCACAGGAACCGGTTGTTACAATTTAATGGTCCTCTCCCCTTAGGGAGTTTTCTGGGAAGGCAGATTAGCACTGTATATTGCAATTACAAAGCATTTTCGGGAGGGTTAAAGGTGTGTGAGTGAAAGTTTTTTGTGCAAAGTTTGAAAGGCGGGGGGGGGGGAGGGGAGGAAAAAGAAAAAAGCAGAATACAAGTTAATTCAACCTGGAATGCAAAAATAAAACCCTGGCCCCAGCCCAAGGACGATGCTCATTACCGAGACTTGGCGGACAGCCGAGAAAGATGGGGGCTCAAAAGGAGCCTGAGCAGCCCTGAGAAACAAACTGCACAGGCTTGCACCTGCGAGACAGCAAGGCCAGCAAAGAAGAAACAAAGCCCAGGGCTGCAGAGTCCGAAAATACAGATGAAATGACAAAAGGGGGGGGGGGCAAGCCAGGTGTCCCTGGAACCGGGGTGTTTTAACAACACTGAGAACACCATGAAAAGCTGGTTTGGACTGGCACGGAGGGCACCAGAAGCAGAGGTCATTGACAGAGCACCCCGTCCTAAGAAGCCCAGAACTTAAAACTCTCCTAAAAGCTAAAGCAGATCTGGAGAACACAGCAGATCCCCCACCTTCTTCTGACTTTACCCCCAGACTTGGCCAGTCTGGGGTGCGCGGGTGTGAGTATGAAAGTGGGTTAGGGCTTGGGGCATTAACACTTTCTTTCTCCCCCGAGAGTGACGTGGGAGCATTCCCAGCACTCTCTGCTGTTATTTTATTGTTTTATCAATAAAGCTTTAAAATTTAAACACTTGGTGTGTTTTCTCATCTCCCCATAACGACCCTGCAGCGTCAGCCTAATCACCTGATGCCACGGCAAACTGGTAACAGAAATCTGTCACAGGGTCACAAACATGTCACAGGCTGAACTTTATTCATCTCCGCCAAGTCCAGGTGCATAGAATGTCAAGGTCACGTTACGAGCCGTTCCCTGGGTTAGAACTAGGGACTGAACTAGATCAAATATGGCTCACCGTGTATCTCTGCTATAGGGGAAATTGTCAAAGGTACTAACACAGACTGGTGCCCTAATACCATTCACTTTCCATAGGACCTGGGTACCAAAAGTTCTCTGTTAGGGACACTGTTGACTCTCTGATCTAGAATCGGGCAGTGTATTAAGGACACAGTCACACACCCTCATGTCTGAGCTCCTATTTGGGGATTTCAAGTCTGGGTTTATCAGCCCTTTACTGAGAGCAGGATATGCAAATAAGGTTACTTAGCTCCCTGCTTAAACCCGGCCATTCCCCTGACCCTGCAGCTCTGGCACTCAGAAGCCAGAACCTTGTGAGGCCGGGCAATGAAAGAGTTAATCCCCGAGAACCCGGACCCAGGCAGAGACATGAGATGTTGGCTCCATCTCCTCCACACTCCCGCAGTGCTCAGAGGTGATTTTCTCCCCCAAAACAGCGGAGGGTCCTGAGGTTTCTTCTCGGTCAGAATCTCCTGATTCTTAACTTGCCTTGATTTGCAGGTGCCCTGTCAAAGGTCCAGCAGGTGGAGTCAGAGACTCCAAAGGTCCGTAGACACTCTCCGCCTCTCCTACAAAGCCTCCGGGTTCACCTTCAGCAGCTATTGTATGAACTCAGAACAAAATCTCCAGTTGTGGTTAATAGAGAAAGTCCCAGCTGGCTCAATGTTGACAGTGTAGGTGCTAGGGGTTCTCACAAGCGATTCAGTTTGTTCAGTTGGAAATTATTCAGATTTACGCTGCTCCTTTAAGCAACCCTAGTGCGACAGAAACAGGTCTGGCCTTACCATGAGGTGAACTGAGGCGGTCACCTCAGGTACCAGATGGGGGGGGGGGGGGGAGGCACCACTAGGACCCAGAGTGTAGAAAATTGTGTCTGCTGCTGGTGCATCTGGATTCTCTCTGCTGTAGATGCACAGATGGTGGAGTGCTGTGCTGGAGGAAGGAGGGCACAAGAGACATAAGAGGCAGGCAGGAGAAAAGGTGAGAAGGAATAACAGAAAGCAGCAGGTGCTGCAGGGAGAGAGAGGAGGAGGAGCCTCTTATGTACCTCTCTAGCCCCCCCAGGAGCCTTATCTGATTAACACCAGCTTCTCAGGAGCTTCCTGTTTCCTGCTGCTTCCTTGAACCCACTTGAGGAGAACAGGCAGTCAACTGAAGTAGTAGGAACCAGTTAGGCCCTTAAAATGCTGATATATTCCCTCACTCAGGTCCAGCTAACAGCCTGCTTATTTGTCCCCTTCAACTGAGTGCTGAGAGCCTCTATAGCTGGCACAGAGCAGCAGCCACGAGTGAAAGAAGAAAACGCCCCTCTGGGGCAGCATTCAGAAAAAGAAAGAAAGCAAAGGAAGCTTTTCTATCTAGGCAGGAAGTAGCTCTCCTGAGATAGAGACACAAATGTTCATGGTGAGCCTTCTGGCCCCAGTGAGGATGTGAGTGGTGATCTTCCAGTTAGTCAGCCTGATCTTCCAGTTAGTCAGAGTGCAGGTGACTTGGCAGCTACTGCAGCATCCGTATCTCCATCTCAAGTGGATGTAACCATGCACATTCCTGAAGAAAAGTGTAGATCAGAGAAGAGTGTGGTGGATGCACAAGAAACAGCTGCTGCTGAGTTTAGTTCCTTAAGTCTAGATGATCTAGGACTGTGGACCCACTTGAGCAGTAGCCTGAGGGACTTCCTTGTGTTGCATGGGCCACAGCAAGTGAAAAACTCCATGTTCCCCAAAGACAATGAAAATAGAAGCTTCCATCCAACACATTACTGGCATGAAATCCCCAATGGTGAGAAAGTGGAGAGGCCTGGCATATGTACTAAAAAACCCAGAATGCTGCATACTGTTTTTGTTGCAAACTCTTCCAGTCTAATGTTCCAGCCACACTGGGTTCTACAGGAACAAAGGACTGAAAAAATCTGGCTAGAAATCTGGCATGCCATGAGAAGGCAGCAAATCATCAGAGAGCATTCCATAGGTGGACAGAGCTTGAGATGAGACTAAGGTTAAAGGCCACCGTAGATGATCAGCATCAAGAGAAGATTGCATCAGAGTCTCTTTACTGGCAAAATGTTCTGAAAAGGCTCATTGCCATTGTGAGAATGCTCACAACCCAAAACCTAGCACTGCGTGGCACTGCAGATCAGCTGTATGTGCCAAACAATGGAAACTTCCTTAAAATTGTGGAGCTGATGGCTGAGTTTGATGCTGTGCTCCAGGAGCATCTAAGAAGAGTCACCACCCAAGAAATGTACACACACCACTACCTTGGAAAAACAATTCAAAATGAGATCATACAGTTACTGGCAACAAAAGTCAAACAGAAGATTGTGGCAGATCTGAAGCCAGCAAGATATTACTCTGTTATTCTGGACTGCACACCTGACATCAGCCATACGGAACAAATGAATTTAATGGTGCATTTTGTAACAACAACAACAGAACCTAGTGAAAATGTCCCTGCAATGGTGACTGTCAGAGAGCATTTTCTAGAATTTATTGACATTGTTGATACTACAGGAGCTGGTATGACAAATGTGCTTCTTGAAAAGCTGGAAGAGACGGGAATTGTGATAGCTGACAGGAGAGGTCAGGGCTACGATAATGGTGCCAACATGAGAAGAAAGAACAGAGCAGTGCAGACACAGATCCGAGAGTTAAACCCTCGAGCTTTTTTTGTCCCATGCAGTTCTCATTCATTGAACTTGGGGGTCAGTGATGCATCATCAGCTTCCAGTGAGGCTGCTGAATTTTTTTAATGTAATTGGAAGCATCTATGTATTTTTCTCTGCATCAACTCATTGATGGCAAATTTTGAAGCAACATCTGGGAACATCCTCTCTGACACTGAAACCACTGAGTGCCCCTTGATGGGAAAGTCGAGTGGAGGCCATAAAGCCTATCAAACACCAAATTGGGAAGATAGATGATGCCACAGTTGCCATTATGGAGGATAATGCTATGACAGGAACTGTTCATGGGAGAACAGTGGCAGAGGGAAATGGAATCACCAGAAACATATATAACTTCAAATTTCTGTGTGGCGTAGTGTTGTGGCATGACATACTGTTTGAAATAAATGTTGTAAGCAAGAGACTCCAAGGTGTTGACATTGATATATCTGGAGCAATGGAACAATGGGATAAAGCAAAGTCATACCTACAGTCTTACCGGTCAGATGAGGGATTTCAAAATGTTCTGAAGAGTGCACAGAAGTTGGCAGAGGAACTTCACACTGAAGCTTTTTTCCCACCCATTCAAGAATACAAGAGTCATCGAAGAAGAAGACATTTTGATTACGAGGCACAGGATAATCCCTTAAGAAACCCCAAACAACAATTCAAAGTTGAATTCTTTAACCAGGTGCTAGATTGTGCAATACAGTCAGATGGAGAACTTTTCATGCAGCTCAAGGAACATAGCAGTCTATCTGGGATTTGTATGATATTCCAGAACTCCTCACTATACCTGAAGAAGACCTACACCAGCAATGCAGGGCACTAGAGACAGTGTTGACACATGATGACATGCGCGATATTGATGCGAGTGATCTAGGTGATGAACTGAAAGCCCTGTCAAGATACATTTCAGCAGGATCAACTCCAAAGGCTGTTCTAGAATATATGTGCACAAATAAGATGACCACCCTCTTTCCAAATGCTTTTGTTGCTCTGCGCGTACTTCTAACACTTCCTGTAACAGTTGCCAGTGGAGAACGCAGCTTCTCCAAGATGAAGTTAATAAAAACACACCTAACTCTCCACAATGACACCGGAGAGGCTGGTCGGCCTTGCAACCATCTCTATAGAGCATGAGCTGGCCCAGACTGTGGACCTTCAGCATAAAGCAGTTCAAATCTTTGCAACCAAAAAGGCACGGAAAGCCCCACTTTGATTATTCAAAAAGATAAAAATGCCAGTGTTTACTATGCAGACAAGAAAAATTACATTTGCTATTCAGGCGTTTGAAAGTTAATTGTTACTTAAAATTTTTAACAAGACATTTTAAGTTGCTAGTTCTCTTTTATTGGGGTAGGTAGCAGAGCAGTACCATGAGAGGAGTAGAACAGGAAGAAGGCAGAATTGAGACCTTTCAAGGTTTTGGCGCAAGCGAGGGCGTATGGGGGCATAATTTGAGTGCCCCTCCTCAGGTGCCAAAATGTTGTGGGCCAGCCCTGCACAGAAAGCAGTGATTCAGGGGCCGGTCCTTCCTCACTGGGGCTAGGGGGATTTACACTTGGTCCCATCAACTACCCTACCTGGCTGGAGTCTGAGTCCTAACCCCCAGAACTTTCTGCTGGACAAGCACTGAGCATTCCCCCTTCACTGCAGCCCCGACTGCTCTTTTTAGGGCAATCACCTGATCCTTTCCAGGTTTCATCATCGTCATCATCATGTTCCTATTACGTTTCTGGAGTTCAGGGCAGTGACGAAGCTCCTCCACTCCTGTCTGTTTCTGGCGAGTCTTTCAATGGTTCCCCAGCTGTGCCCCAGATTTTTCAGCTCGGCTTCCACAGCTCTACACCATGTTGTTTTCAGGCAGCCTCATTTTCACTTGCCTTCAGGTGTCCATCTGATTGCTATTCTGGTGATGGAATATTCCATCCGAAGCACATGGCCGATCCATCTCCAGCGCCTCCTGGGAATAATAGTTCTCAGATCCTCTTGGCTACCCTGTGTCAATAGATCTTGGTTTGAGATTGTTCTGGGCTAAAAGATACAGAGGATTTTTCTGAGGCAGGTTATATGGAACGAAGAGCAACTTGGACATGTCATACTTTGTCAGTGCCTAGAACTATAAAGTAATGTTGAATGTACACAGCTCTGATAAATCTTGATTTTGATTTTGGTGTGGTATTTTGATGATTTCCAGACTGTATTTAAGCTCCTGAAGGTGTTCCTGGCTTTATTGATTCTGTTCCCGATGTCCTGGCTTGTTCCACCATCCTGGCTGATGGTGCTGCCCAAGTATGTGAATGTTTCTACATTGGTGAGAACATAATCCTCTATCTGTACTGGTGATGGTGAGGCAATATTAAAGGTCATGATATCTCTCTTATTGAGGTTGATTTTCAGTCCAATTTGCTGGCTGAATGCATTGAGTCAAGTTGTTTTTTTCTTGTATATAGTGTTGGGTATGTGACAGGAGAGCGACATCATCTGCGAAGACCAGGTCTTCGAGGGATGAGAAGAGTGTCCATTTAATGCCTCTTGGCATGTCTTCCTTTGTACGCCACATTACCCAGTTGGTGGCAATGTTGAAGAGGATAGCAGACATGACACACCCCGACGTACTCCTGTTTTGACTTCAAAACTGAGCTCACTGTGATAAACACTGCATGTAAAGTTGGAATAGAAGCTTTTGATGATGTTGATTATACAGAAAGGAATTCCATATGCCCACAGAATGCACCATAAGCTGGTCCTGTGAATGCTATTAAAAGCCTTTTATGAAAAAAAAAGCCTTCTATCAAAAGCCCAGTCTATGAAATTTATGTAGAGTTGCCATTGCCATTCTAAGCACTGTTCTATTATGTTTCATAGAGTGAAGATCTGGTCTGTGGATCCACGTCCTTTCCAAAAACCAGCTTGATTTTTTCTGAGAACTCTATCAACTGCTTCTGATATATGCTGGACTATGATCTTACACAATACTTTGTTTGGCACAGATAGAAGTGTGATACCACACCAGTTATTACAATCACTAAGAGTTCCTTTCTTTGGTATCTTCACTATAACCCTATTAGTCCACTCACCTGGCACTTTTTCACTTTCCCAGACTGATGTACATAGAGGGGCCAGGATAGATGCTGCTAATTTAGGATTTACGTTGAACAATTCTGCATTCATGTTATCCTTGCCAGGAGCTTTCCTGTTTTTTAATTTCATGGAATGATCTCTTGCTTTGTTGGGGTGTCTGTATTGATATCAGGATCTTCTTCTGCCTTCTGGATGTTTGCTTCCTCTTTAGGTGGCTCCCTGTTCTGCAATTCTTTGAAAAGCTCTGTCCAGCGCATTTCTTGTTCTTTTTCAATTGTTACTAGGTGTCCTTGTTTGTTCCTGATGAGAGTGTTTGTTGGTGTCTGCCATTTACCACTGATAAGCTGCATCATATTGTAAACAGTTCCTTGTTCACCACGAGCAGCTGCATCTTCTGCTTGTGTTGCCAGCTTATCAATATAATGATTTTTGTTTGCTCTCACAAGGCGTTTGACCTCCTGGTGTGCCTCGCTATACTGCTCGTGGTATTTGTCCTTTAGCTTCTGGGATTTTGTGCCTAAAACTTTTTTCTTCTGGGTTTGTCTGGTTTCTAGGGCATTCCATGTGCAGTGTGTAATCCACTCCTTCCTTCTCTTCTGCCTGTAGCCTAGACAAGCTTCACTGCTCTGTTCATAAATTGCTATTACTTTGTCCCACTTCTTGTTGATTTCCTCATCTGCATTCCCCTCCTCTTCATCAAGGCCTGCAAGTGCTTGAAACCTGTTCTTTAACTGCACCAGCTAACTGTTTAAATCTGTCTCTCTCTGCCCAGACTTCACCAGGAGAGACAATCTACCTCCCCCTCTGTCTGTGCACTTACAGCCAATCCCCTGAGAACTTTCCCTTCCAACACTAATGGTGAATAAAAGCCTGCCATCACTTTGAAACCCTATAATTGATGGTCTCTGTCATCCACTGCTGCACCAAGTCCCAATGGGCCTGAGATGCAGAAACAGCTCAGTTCCTGAAGAAATCCTGCTCAGCTGTTCCTGGAAACACGGGGCAGTGCTGGGATTTTCAAAGGGGCTTCATGGATAAAGGATCCCACTTCACAATTGACAATCACTGCCCAGAATTTCTGCTGCTGTCCAAGGGTGGAGCTAAAGATCCAGCCTGAAATATAGTTCCAACAATTTAATATAGTGACTGTGGAAATAGAGATCTCAACTGGTAGCCCTTAATTCCAGGAAACTACCAAGTGTTGGTGCTGAGGGCAGTGGGCTAGTAAGGGTTCAGGGAGGAAGTCTGGTAGGGCTTATTGGGATTGTGCAGAGAAAAGCAGCACCCAGGAGGGCAGGTGTCAGGTAAATAAGTTAAGAGAGCACAGGGCTGGTGGCACTATCTGGTGGCTGCTCGCCTGGGGTCCTCATTCCCCTTTGGATACATCTACTCTCAGGCTGATGCGCCCCAGCCGTGACAAGCAAGAACAGAAAGCTGTACACCCAGTGAAACTATGAAATCCATGCTTTCAAAAACAAAATCAGAAAGGGAAGTCTGGGGTGGGGTGGGGCGACCAGAGAGCTGAGGACTCTCGATGGTTTATTTTATTTTATTTTTTGGTTTGTTTGTTTTTCTTTTTTTGTGAACTGGACACCAAAAAACACCTTTCGAATATCAGTTCTTGCCTGTCACTGTAAATGTGGAGAGGTGAGAATGCAGAAAGCATGGCAGAGCGGGGCAAGTTCCAGTTCATGCTGACAAACCCTGCCAGCAATTAAAGTCACTCCCCTGACTGTGAAGAGGAGAGTCATGTCTGCTTCAGGGGTATCAGGGTTTTCATAGATTCATAGATATTAAGGTCAGAGGGGACCATTATGATCATCTAGTCTGACCTCCTGCACAACACAGGCCACAGAATCTCACCCACCCACTCCTGTGAAAAACCTCACCTATGTCTGAACTACTGAAGTCCTCAAATCATGGTTTAAAGACTCTAGGCACCAAGGCACCAGCAAACCAAGGGGGCAGCACATTTCAAGGGGCAGCATTCCAGCCACCCTTTTTTTTTTTTTGCTTGGGCAGTTGTGCTCTTGGAGCTTGGGGTGGCAAATTTGGTGGGGGGGGTGAGAAAACCTGTATTTGTGCTGGAAATGGCCCACCTTGATTATCATACACATTTTAAAGAGAGTGGTTGGTCACTTTGGATGTGCTATTACCATCAGGAGAGTGAGTTTGTGTGTGGGGGGTGAGAAAACCTGGATTTGTGCTGGAAATGGCCCAACTTGATGATCACTTTAGATAAGCTATTACCAGCAGGAGAGTGGGGTGGGAGGAGGTATTGTTTCATGGTCTCTGTGTATATAATGTCTTCTGCAGTTTCCATAGTATGCATCCGATGAAGTGAGCTGTAGCTCACGAAAGCTCATGCTCAAATAAATTGGTTAGTCTCTAAGGTGCCACAAGTCCTCCTTTTCTTTTTACTCTGAAACCTGACTCCCTTAGGTTCCTTTGGAAATCGCAGTCACAGTGAACGGTCAGAAGGGCACTTATACACTGCATTTAAAACGCACAATGCAGTCAGAGAGTGTTGGGGGTGAAAAGTGCAGATGAGCTATAAACTATGGCTCTGATGTTTAAAAGAGCATGAGAGAGATAGGTGCCAAAAAGCTTGTAGCTTTCAGTGGGAGTTGGGAACCTAACTCCATTATCCTCCATTGAAGTCTCAGGCCTACAGCCCTACTTCCGACCCCGCCTTAAAACAGAGGGTACATTTTCAAACGTATCTCCGATGCCAGTAATCTCAGGTAGTTTAATTTGCAACTCACCTGCCATGTAGCCAAATATTCTTGTCTCTCAGGGCTGATCCAAAGCCAGTAAGGCCAGAGAGAGCATTTGCCTTGACCGCAGCAGACTTTAGTTCAATCCCTAGCAATGAATGTCTCGGAATGGGAGGTCATGGACATCATGCCATTATTTCTACACTGTGATGGAAGAAGAAACATGATACATAGTCCAGTGGACGATGTACATACACAGAAAAACGGACAGTTTGACTCCTTCCTTCTCTCTGAGCTCCAGTGCCTATAAATTAAGATCACCAGTGGAAGGGGTTTGTGTGTCTCATAAGAAGCGGGACATGCAAATGGGGATGACACTTTCCTGTTTAAATCTCTCTCTCTCTCTCTCTCTCTCTGTCCAGGCTTCACCCAGAGAGACAATCCAGAGCTCTGCAATTGTGCAGTTACCAAACAATCCCCACCCACCAAGAATTTACCCTTCAATCACCGGTGAAAATGGGACCTTGGTGTCACTATGTAGCATCTATGAAAGGTAGTTTTGTGATCTCCGTTTTCAGACTCAGCTGAATGTTGTATTATCACTCCTTTTATACTAATGTCTATAAAGTGTCTTTATTCCCAGGTGTCCTGTCTCAGGTCCAGCTGGTGGAGTCCGGAGGGGATGTGAAAAAGCCTGGGAACTCGCTCCACCTCTCCTGCAAAGCCTCCAGGTTCAGATTCCCAGACCATGATATAGACTGGGTCCATCAGGTTCCTGGGAAGAGTCTGGAGTGGGTGACTAGGTTAGCTCCCCAAGCGTATCGAGCCAATGGCTGTCCAAGGGCGATTCACCATCTCCAGAGACAATTCCGTCGACAGGGTGTATTTGCAAATAACCGGCCTGAAACCCGAGGACACCGCCATGTATTACTGTGCCAGAGACATACAGTGATGAGGGGAAGCGGGTCTGAGCTCAAACAAAAACCGCCCCGTGCAGAAACTGGGGAAGGGATTTCCTGAGGGTGGCACTCTCGTTCCGCAGCAATAAGAACATGCACAAAGAATCATCTCCCCTGAGGGCCACCGCACAGAGCTGTACTAGGAGACAGAGGCTCTGCTGATCCCACCCCCCTGGGGAGCGCAGGGAGCAGATGCCCAGGGTGTATTTCACGGAGCAGGAGGAAAGAACAGGTGCATCTGCCCTTCGTCTGTGGATGCCCCCAGAGATCCACCAGGGCTTTCTGATCAGATGCTTTGCAGTCTTCGGATCCCTCCTTCTCCCCCTGAAGTCAGTGGAGAAGCTGAACCCTTGGTGTCGGTGAGCATCGGTTGGAACCCTGAGACCTGAGAGAGGATTTTTAACTCGAAGGGAGGGGTCAGTGATGTATGAGGGACCTTCCTTCCAGGCCATTGATAAGGACTTTCTTTGTAAAGGGGCCAGCACAAAGGCCTTTGCACGGAGTGAGCCCCTTCTAAGCCTTTCAGTGGCTGAGTCTTCTGCTGCCCTTCTGTACAGGTGTGACTTTTATCCTCTGTCTCAGGCACTAAGCAAGTTAACTCCATATCCGTTCGATCATTATAACCTAAAGCATAAGATTTATGAAGCATTTTTATAAAGTCTGATTCCATACTCATTATTTAGGACATCCTGAAAAGGAATGGATCAGTAACATAACTAATTTCTGGTATATAATATTGGCCACAACACTGAAGGGAAAAGACACAGAGATATGGATAGATAGATAACATAAGGGCTTTCATTCATTGATATTGAATTGTCCAAATTATGGAGGGGCAAAATAAATATCACCAGAGGAGCTTCCCTGATGAAGTTGGACTCTCTAACCCACCTGCCATCATATATCACAACGCGAAACACTGTCACACACCGCCTGGGTCCCCCAGTTATATTGTCCCCACCCACTGGCCCATGCAAATGAGCTCCCCGGGGCCCTGTTCATAGCCCAGCCGCAGGCTGCTCACCCCGCACAGAGCCAGCGCCGGGCTTCAGCTTCTCATCCCGCCTGGGGAAGGAGCCGCCAGCCGCAGACATGACCCCCAGCCTGGCCATCGCCTTCCTCCTGCTGCTCCCCGCGGGTACGGGCGGGATCCGCGCTGCCGCTGGGCGCCCTGTAGGCCATGTTCCCTAATAACTGCGCCTCCAGTAATCACTGCAATATTTCCCCCTCCGCAGGTGTCTATTCCCAGGTCAGCCTGGTGGAGTCCAGAGGGGGAGTGAATAAACCCGGGGAGACCCTCAGACTGATCTGCACCGTGTCCGGATTCGCTCTCACTAGCGAGGGGCTGCACTGGGCCCGCCAGCCAGCGGGGAAGGGGCTGGAATGGGTCGGAGCCATCTGGGGAGGTGGAAGCACTTATTATAACAGAACAATGTTGCATTGTTATAGCAAAAAGCATCAGCTGCCCACACAATCTTCTTTCTGCTCGGTTAGTCCTTGGTTCATGCAGATTCCTCAGCAAGTTACAAGCCTTCGTGAATTTAACCTGGTGTCACCCAAAGTAATACAGTGAATCAGAATTTTTTTTTTTTTTTCTGTTTCACAGGCCCTGTCCTGCCATTCGTTGCAGGAGCCAACTTCTCTGGTTTTGCCGCATTTCCCCTGAGGTGTTGCCTTCTCTGCCTCTGTGCCCCAGATTCAGCCTCATAGAGCCGATTCATGACAAAAATAAAGCTTACAGAGATCCACTTTTACACGTGCACTCGGTGCCTCAGTTACACCCCCACCGCCAAACACAAGGCAGAGTTCACCCAGAGGAATGTCTCAATTTCATGCGGATGCGTAGAGATGAACAATCCGGATTCTCCCCCTGCTCTGCCCCACGTGGTCCATTTTTAACCTCTGTGAAGCAGATGGGCTGTGGGCCTCTTCTGATGTCCAGCGCCTCCTACACTTTAAGAACAGAGGCAGTTTCACCTCCCATTTCTAGAGTCTGCTTCAGCTAACACATAGACCAGGGGGAGAAACCCAATTTGTCAGGTGACCAGAGCCACAACATAAATAACCTGCTGATGAAGACTCCACGGGAACGGGTCACAAACATGTCACAGACTGAACTTTATTCATCTCTGCCAAGCCCAGATACACAGAATGTCAAGGTCACGTTAGGAGCCGTTCCCTGGTTTGGAGCTAGGGACTGCAAGGACCCAACTGCCAGACCCGGCTGAGACCCCCAACCAGCTCCCCGCCTCGTCCCGCTGCTCTGGGGTCCCTAGCGCAGACCGACACCCACGGGCTCTCTTCTGTGTGTGTGTGGGGGGGGGGGGTTGTCCCCCGTTAGTTGATGTGTTTGTTGGGGCCGCTTCTCTCACTGTTCCCTCTTCACACTCCTCCCACAACGGGCCGGGCCCCGGTTGCAGATTGTCCTGGTCCAGTCGGGTCCTAAAGTGAGTCTCCCCGGGAAATCCACCCCGCTGATATGCGCCGGGAGCGGGTTTAATCCCCAGGACTGGTGGGTCCCACAGGAACCCGGGAAGGGGGGCTGGGATGGCTGCTGAGCTACCACAAAGCATCAGCCACAATCTGCTCCTCCCCCACCCTCCAGGGGCGATTCACGCCCTCCATCTGTTTGTGTCTCCCTTATCCAAGGTGTATTTAGGATCGCATCGCTCTGTGCCCGCCCTTGTACAACGCACAGTCTGGGATAATCCAACGTCTCCCTCAGTCTCAGCCCCACTGCAAGTAACAAATCACACCAGAGTTTGTGTCTCTTATAAAACGGGGGATATGCAAATGGGGGTGAGAGTTTCCTCTTTAAATGTCTCTCTCTCTTGTCCAGGCTGCACCAGAAGACACAATCCGCAGCCCCCTGGGTCTGTGCAGTCACCAGCCAACCCGCCTGAGGACTTTCCCCTCCAGCACCCGGGAAAATGAGACTTTGGCTCCATTTAGTGTTCCTTGCAGCGGCTTTGGAAGGTATTTTCGCCCCTCACACCCACTGGCGGGGCAGGGGAACAGTCTATTGTTCCCCTTAATACTAGTGCGAATTACATTATGGTTTGTATTCCCAGGTGCTCGGTCCCAGACGTTGGTGGAGTCCGGAGGGGGTGTGAAGAAGCCCGGAGACTCTCTCCGCCTCTCCTGCAAAGCCTCCGGGTTCACCTTCAGCAGCTACGCTATGAGCTGGGTCCGCCAGGCTCCCGGGAAGGGGCTGGAGTGGGTCGCTACGGTCAGCCAGCCAAGTGGCTCCAGCCAGTGGTATTCCCCGGCTGTTCAAGGCCGATTTACCATCTCCCGAGACAACTCCGTCAGCTCGGCTTATCTGCAGATGACCGGCCTGAAACCGGAGGACAGCGCCAGGTATCACTGTGCGAGAGACACAGCGACACCAAACCGAGCAGTGCCGATGCAAAAACCCAGACTGCGCCACCTCCCGTGCGCCGCTTGGGGGCAGCAGTGACCATGCAGCTCTGGGCACTGGCAAGAGAAAAGGCATCAGGGTGAATCAAAAATCTGCCATGGGCTTTTAACCCTCTAATTCCCTGGCAATGTCACTGCTTGCTTCACGATGGGCTCCGCACAGAGACGGCTCAATGCCTGAGCAAACCACTGCAGGAGATACGGGTCAGGGCTCGGATTTTCAAAGCAGACTCATGAGTTAAGGTACCTGCACCCATTTGGAAATCCACACCGAGCTCCTCAGCTAGTGTGTACCATGGGAAGCTCAGTATATGGCCCACAACCTATATCCACAATGCAAAATTATTTTCAGAAGGACACATAACCCAGCCCCTGCCCTTCCTCCTCTGAATCTGTCGAGTGCGGGCACTGAGGCTAGTTATGTGACACAGGGCAGAGTTCTAGGGCAGAGACCAGGAGAGTTGATTGGAAAAGCTCAGGGAGAGACCCCTGCACAAGTAGGGAGCCGATCCCACTGGTGAGAGGCCAGGGGTCACCGGGGTCAGAGCAGGGCTGGGGTCTTTGGTGGCTGAGTTCATATGGGTGACCTGCCCAGGCGTTTGTCTCTAGTAAGGATGGCTGGGCCTTTCTCGCACTGATTCCGTACCCCAAAGCCAACTCCATCTCTTCCCCACAATGAAGATCCAGACTTTTGAGAATAAACTGATCATACATTAAATACTTCGTGGATAAGGAAATTGGTAAAGATTTAGTGACTGTGCCAGGGATTTCCAAAGAAACCCAGTGAAGTCAAGAGCCTCACTATTCCCAGTTACCTTGACTTGTCCCAGCGAGGCTCTGGTTGTGATGTGAATACAGACTTAAAAAAGGAGATCAGTTTTCACAAACCACTGAGCCTCATATGCACAAAGAGATGCATCTTCATCTGCCTTATTATCTAGCCAAAGAGTCTCATTTCTAAAGGGCAGATCCAAAGCCCATTGAAACCAGTGGGTACCTTCCGTACCAGTGCAGTTACCTTTGGATGAGACATTGGAATCAAGATAGGCATATATGAGCTCAGTCACGCTGGTAGTTAATTTCTCTATTAGACAAAAGGTACTCAGGATCCCACTAAGCAGTGTGGCGTGCTGTACAAACATACTGCCTCCCTCTGTCTAGAATTCTTTCAAGGAGTTTCTATAATTCTTTGAGGGGGTCAGCAAGCATATGCACAAGGGGGATTCAGAAGCTATAATGTACTTAGATTTTCAGAAAGCCTTCTCCACACACAAGGTCCTTCACCAAAGCAGAGGTGGGCAAACTACAGCCTGTGGGCCACATCCGGCCCATGGGAAAGTCCTGCCTGGGCCTTGAGCTCCCGGCCAGGGAGACTAGCCCCCGGACCCTCCTCTGCTGTTCCCCCTGCCCTGCAGCCTCAGCTCACCATGCTGCCAGTGCTCTGGGCGGTGGGGCTGTGAGCTCCCGCCAGGCAACGTGGCTGTGAGAGCTGGTGGCCTGCCCAGGTGCTCTAGACTGTGCGGTGATTTGGCTGGCTCCAGCCAGGTGGCACGGCTGCCAGTCCTGGTGCTCTGAGTGACATGGTAAGGGGGCAGGGAGAGGGGTGTTGGACAAGGGTAGGGGGTCCCAGGAGATAGTCAGGGGACAGGGAGTAGGGGGCAGTTAGATAGGGCATGGGAGTCCCAGGGGACCTGTCAGGGGGTGGGGGAGTGGACAGGGGTTGGAGCAGTCAGGGGACAGGGAGCAAGGGCAGTTGGATAAGGGGTAGGGTCCTGGGGGACAGTTAGGGGCAGAGGGTCCTGGGGGGGGGGTGGTCAGGGGACAAGGAGCAGGGGGAGGTTGGATGGGTCGGCAGTTCTAAGGGGGGCAGTCAGGGGCTGGGAAGTGGGAGGGGCCCTCCACACAGTTTTGGAACCCTGATGTGGCCCTCAGGCCAAAAAGTTTGACCACTCCTATTCTCCAGGCCACTATCCTCTGATCCCACTGAGGGTTACCAAAAGAAATGACACCATCTGCTCAACAAACTCCCTGCTACAGCATGGGAACAAATCTACATAGAAACACCCTAGAGCCCTGACCAGGGGTATTCTATCTGCTACTGAACATCCATAAACCTGGAAATCCTGGATGCCCAATCATCTCAGGCATTGGCACCCTGACAGTAGCATTATCTGGCTATATGGACTCTCTCCTCAGACCCTACACTACCAGCTCTCCTAGCTATCTTCGAGACACCACTGACTTTCTGCGGAGACTACAATTCATTGGTGATCTTCCTGAAAAGTCCATCCTGGCCACCATGGATGTAGAACAGGGGTGGGAAAAATACAGCCTGGAGGCTGCATCCGGCCCTCCAGACATTTTAATCTGGCCCTCGAGCTTCCACTGGGGAATTGGGTCTGGGGCTTGGCCTGCTCTGCACGGCTCCCAGGAGCAGTGGCAGGTCCCTCCTCTGGCTCCTACTTGTAGTGGCAGCCAAGGGGCTCCACATATCGCCCCCACAGCTCCCATTGGCCAGGAACTGCAGCCAATGGGAGCTGAAGGGGCGGCGCCAGCAGACAGGGCAGCGTGCAGAGCTGCCTGGCCATGACACCATGTAGAAACTGGAGGGGGGACATGCCACTGCTTCTGGGAGCTTCTTGAGGTAAGTGCTGCCCGAATCCTGCACCCCTGACCCACTCCTGCATTCCAACTCCCTGCCCCAGCCCTGATCCCCCTCCCACCCTCCAAACCCATTGGTCCCAGCACAGAACACACTCCTGCACCCCCAACCCCTCATCCTCACCCCAGAGTCCACACCCCCAGCCAGAGTCCTGACCCCAACCCCCAAATTTGTGAGTATTCATGGGCCACCATACAATTTCCATACTCAGATGTGGCCCTCCAGCCAAAACGTTTGCCAACCCCTGATGTAGAAGCTCTCTATACAAGGATGGACTACAAGCTGTCAAGAACAGTATCCCTGATGAGGCAATGGCATAGCTGGTGGCTGAGCTTTTGTCCTCACCCACAACCATTTCAGATTTGGGGACAATTTATACCTTCAAGTCAGCAGCACTGCTATGGTTACCCACATGGCCCCACAGTATGCCAACATTTTTATAGCTGACTTCGAACAACGCTTACTCAGCTCTCGTCCCCTGACACCCCTACTCTACTTGCGCTATATTGATTACATCATCATATGGACCCATGAGAAGGAGCTTCTTGAAGAATTCCACCATGATTTCAACAATTTCCATCCCACCATCAACCTCAGCCTGGACCAGTCCACACAAGAGATCCACTTCCTTGACACTACAGTGCAAATAAGTGATGGTCACACAAACACCACCCTATACCAGAAACCTACTGATTGCTATACTTACCTTCATGCCTCCAGCTTTCACACAGATCACACCGCACGACCCATTGTCTACCGCCAAGCTCTACAATACAACCACATTTGCTCCAACCCCTCAGACAGAGACAAACACCTACAAGATCTTTATCAAACATTCTTAAAATTACAATACCCACCTGGGGAAGTGAGGAAACAGATTGATAGAGCAAGACGGGTACCGAGAAGTCACCTACTACAGGACAGGCTCAACAAGGAAAACAACAGAACACCACTGGCCATAACGTACAGGCCCCAGCTAAAACCTCTTCAGCACATCATCAGTGATCTACAACCTATCCTGGAAAATGATCCCTCATGCTCCCAGACCTTTGGAGGTGGGCCAGTCCTTGCTTACAGATAACCCCCGAACGTGAAGCAAATACTCATCAGTAACTACACACCACACCACAGAAACACTAACCCAGGAAACAATCCTTGTAACAAACCCAGTTCGCAACTCTGTCCGCATATCTACTCAAGGGACACCATCACAGGACCCAACCACATCAGCCACACCATCGAGGGCTCGTTCACTTTCACATCTACCAATGTGATATATGCCATCATGTGCCAGCAATGCCCTCTGCCATGTACATTGGCCAAACCGTACAGTCTCTACACAAAAGAATAAATGGACACAAATCAGACATCAAGAATTGTAACATTCAAAAACCAGTAGGAGAACACTTCAACCACCCTGGACACTCAATAACAGACTTAAAAGTCACCATTCTTCAACCAAAAAAACCTTCAAAAACAGACTTCAGTGAGAAACTGCAGAACTGGAATTAATCTGCAAACTGGGCACCATCAAATGAGGCCTGAATAAAGACTGGAAGTGGCTGAGTCACTACAAAAAATAATTTCCCCTCTGTTGATACTCACACCTTCTTGTCAACTGTTGGGAATGGGCCACATCCACCCTGATTGAATTGGCCTCATTAGCACTGACCCCCCACTTGGTAAGGCAACTCCCATCTTTTCAAGTGCTGTATATTTATACCTGTATTTTCCACTCCATGCATCTGATGAAGTGGGTTATATCCCACAAAAGCTTGTGCCCAGATAAGTTTGTTAGTCTCTAAGGTATCACAAGGACTCCTCGTTGTTTTTACTGATACAAACTAACAGGGCTACCCCTCTGAAACCTCTCCTCAGCATTTCCTATGGGGGTAGGTCAGGCAGCTTCCCACTCAGTGTGCTGGCTTTTGCAGATCTCATTATCAAGTACCTAACCCACCTCTACACATACATCCTTACCTCTAGGGCAGCCCCACCAGCCCAGATGGGGAATGGCAGGGGACGGCTCCTCTCACACCCCTCTGCTGGCCCCTTCTCAGCCGCAAGGGCTAGTCCCAGCCAGTGTCTTCTCCAGGTTCTCCCACTGGGCCTCCTGGTGTCAGACCATCACACAACAACTCAGTCCCCTCCCAGGGCAGCTCTAAACCACCGGTCCTTCCCCACCTCCAGGGCTTGACTTCAGTTCCCCCCGTTGTGAGGGTACTGGGTCCCTGGGCTTCTCCCTCTCGGAGTCCATGTGCAACTTAAACCAGCCTTCCATCCCTCCTGTGCTCTTGGGCCCCAAGGCCCAGGCCGGTGGGGTGGGGGGCAAATGGGGCAATTGCCCCAGGGCCCAGGCAATTTAAAAGGACCCTTTTAAATTGCCCAGGCATGGGAGGCTAGCCCCTGGCTCCACCCCTTCCACCTGCGCCCTCCCCCTGTGGCCAGAGCCTGGAGACCCGCCACAGCCAGAGGAGCCAGCCACAGCCCCATCCCCACCCCCGCCCAGAGGACCCCCCCCCCGGTCTGATGTGCCTGCTGCACACGAGGGAATGAAAGGCCTCCCTCCCACCTAACTAATGGAGCCCCATAGGCTGGTTCCACTAATTAGGTGCCCCCTGGACCCTGCAGAGGAGGTGGAAGAAGGTGAAGTGATGGGAGAAATAGGGGGTAGGTGGGGATCAGTAGGGGCAGGTGGGGGTGGGGGGTTTGGAGTGTCCCAGACCCAGCCAGGCTGGGGAGAGAAGGCTGTGCGGGATGGAGATCAGGCTTGGGGGGGGGGGGGCAAGATTTCTGGCGAGTTGTTGGCATTTTGTGGCCTGTGGCTACGTGGGATGATCTTATGGATAAAGAAAAGGAGTACTTGTGG
Organism: Eretmochelys imbricata; assembly: GCF_965152235.1. Classification (NCBI taxonomy): domain Eukaryota; kingdom Metazoa; phylum Chordata; order Testudines; family Cheloniidae; genus Eretmochelys; species Eretmochelys imbricata. The sequence goes on along the minus strand of NC_135584.1, from coordinate 40,944,874 downwards.
CACCTTAGAGACTAACCAATGTATTTGAGCATGAGCTTTCGTGAGCTACAGCTCACTTCATCAGATGCATACTGTGGAAACTGCAGCAGACTTTATATATACACAGAGAATATGAAACAAGTCTGCTGCAGTTTCCACAGTATGCATCTGATGAAGTGAGCTATAGCTCACGAAAGCTCATGCTCAAATAAATTGGTTAGTCTCTAAGGTGCCACAAGTACTCCATTTCTTTTTGTGAATACAGACTAACACGGCTGTTACTCTGAAACCTGTCACTTATGGATAAAGTAGACCAATCCAAGGTTTAAAGAAATAGATCTGTGGTTTTATTTTGATTGGTGTCACTTTAAGAAGCTGCTTTATGCTATTTACTCTGTGGTAGATACTGATCCTGCAAACAGGTCTGCCTGTGGAGGGCTCCCATGCATGGGCGTTTGCAGGATTGGGTCTTTAGTGAATGAATTCTGGAGCAAAAGCACGTGGATAGGCCTAGCTCTGGGGTGGGCAAACTACCGCCTACAGGCTGGATCCGCCCATCAGGGCTTTGAATCTGGTCCGTGGGATTGCCACCCTGGTGGTGCTGCAAGACTAAGCGGGGGGAAGTGGCCGGCACCACGTCCCTGCGGCCTCTGGGGGAAGGGGACCGGGGCAGAGTGCTCCTTGCACTGCCCTCCCCTGCAGGCATCACCCCCTCCAGCTCCCATTGGCGCGGCACAGGGAACTGCAGCCAATGGGAGCTGCAGGCAAGGGTAGTGTGCGAATCCCTCTGCTGCCCCCTCCCCGCCCCCAGGGGCCACAGGGACGTGATGTCAGCTTGTTCTGGGAGTGGCACAGGGCCACAGCAGACAGGGAGCCTGCCTTAGCCCTGCTGTGCACCATTACCACTCAAGGGAAGCCGCATCAGGCTGGAGCCTGCACCTCACACCCCAACCCCTGCCCTGAGCCCCCTGCTGCACCCTGCACCCCTCCTGTACCCCAACCCCCTGCCCTGAGCCCCTTCCTGCACACCATACCCCCTCCCCCACCCCACACTCTCTCCCCCACCCCAGCCCCCTGCCCCAATCCTACATTCATGGCCCTGCATGCAATTTCCCCACCCAGATGTGGTCCTTGGGCCAAAAAGTTTACCCACCCCTGGAACAGAGAGAATCTTATTTAGTGGCTAGTAATGCAGAAATAGAATTCGCCTCGGTTACTATGAATAATTAGGTTTCTGCCCTTCCACTCCCTTAGTTCATGTTTACAAAGAGGAAGAAACGCAAGAGACATTGTATCAAGACTGGTTTCAGAGGAGCAGCCATGCTAATCTGTATCCGCAAAAAGAGCAGGAGGACTTGTGGCACTTTAGAGACTAACCCATTTATTTGAGCATGAGCTTTCGTGAGCTACAGCTCACTTCGTCGGATGCATTCTCTAATATGCTCTAAGCTTATGCCCAAATAAACGGGTTAGTCTCTAAGGTGCCACAAGTCCTCCTGTTCTTTCTGTAGAAAGGCTGGTGGCGGAACAGTCTCCTCCCCCCCCCCCCCCCCCCACTCGCCCAGCTTTTGCACACCAAGATTTGGCCACTATTCGCACAGACCTGCAGAAGGCTGAATGCTGCTTGTGCAGCGTGTTGTCGCTGCTGACCAATTCAAGACTGAACTGTGATATATAAGGACAAGGGGGGGGAGGTAGTTAAAAGTTTGGTTTTGCTTCCTGAGTAACTTCAGGATCCTTCTTACCCAGCTGGCTGTCACCTGAACACAGCTGTTTAGGACACTGCCCAAGAAAACCACCAAGCCATCTTAGTGTGGGATTTCCAAAGGCACCCAAATGATTTAGGCACCCGCTCCCATTGCTTGGCAATGGGAATGGGACTCCTCGCTCCTTCGGCCTCCTTTGAAAATCTCAGCCTAAGTGACTGGCCCAAGATCACAAAGTGAATCTGTAGCAGAGACAAAATCGATCCCAGGGTCCCTGATTCAGAGCCCATAAAACACCCCGATGTGCACTTTGCAGAGAACTATGAAGCCCTGGAGCGTCAGGAGAGGGACTGCTGGGGCCTCTGCCTGTTCCAGCTTCCGTGTTCTAAATCCCTGGGGAGGGCTCTCATGCCATGGACTTCGACAGGGCGAGCGCGTTGGAAACAGCTGTGGAGACGGGTTTGGTCCAGGGACCAGACTGACAGGAACAGGCCGTGAGGAAGCACGCTCTCAGATTGTCTGTAGGTCATGTCCTGAGCCTGCTGGCGGGGAATCCTTCTTCCCCTTCTGTTCTCACATAGCCCCGTTCTCCCGCTCGGAGTTCTGGTCTCTTCACTCGTATATCGGGTCACCCCCCGACCCTCACTGCGCCACGCCCGCCCCCCATCAGCCTCTCGCCGGGTCTGCCCGCCCGCTGAATTCAGACCCTTTTATTTCCAACCCGCCCGCTCTCCTCCGAATATGCAAAGCTGCCACATCCGAATTCCTATTTAACCACCGACTCCGGCATCTCAGCCAAAGGCCCCACACCTGGCTCAGGGATTTACTGGGCTGCGCTCCCATCCCACCACCATGCTGGGCCCGCTGAGAATCTGCATTCTCCTGGTCGGACTCTCATGTGGGTTTGTTTGTCTGTTCACCCGTCGATTGTAGGTCGCTCTGCAGTTCATGGGCTGAGCGTTTTTCCTAAAGTTCCCAAGTTATCTAGGAACGTCCATCTAGGAAAATCAATAGTATTCGTGCTCCTAAATAATGTGAGTGCTTTAGAAAATCCCCTCTACAATTCACCCCGCGTGGGAAGACATTGAGATCCGGGGAGTCATAGTAGGGAGTGTTTAGACTACTCTCTACATACTGGCCTGTCTCCTTCTCTCTAGTGTATCTGTCTGTCTCTCTGATCTGTTGTTTTTAAACATTACTTTTAACAGCCCGCTTTGTTTCTCCCCAGGGGCCCGGGCACAGGTGGTTCTGACCCAGTCCAGCCCGGAGATTAAGAAACCCGGGGAACCCACTAAGCTGACCTGCACCATGAGCGGCTTTGCTCTCAGCAGCCATGGTATGAACTGGGTCTGGCAGGCTCCGGGAAGGGGGCTGGAGTGGCTGATCTACTATTATTCCTCGTCCAGCAACAGCTACTCCCCGGCAGTTCAGGGGCGATTCACAGCCTCCAAGGACAGCTCCAGCGTCTACCTAACAGGAGCAGCCTGAAGCCCGAGGACACCCCGGTGTATCCCTGGGCGAGGGACACAGTGAGGGGAAGCCGGTCTGGGCTCAGACACAAACCGCCCCTGGTGCTAGTTTCAAAAGAAGCCCCCAGCAGGTGGCGCTCCGGAGCTACACGCAGCAAGGGGCCCGTGGCCGCAAAGACACTCAGAGCCGGACCGGCTGGTCTCCCTCCTTTGTCCTCCTCTCCCTGCATCCACAAGACTGACATAATCGTTTAACCAAACGCGAGCAAAAGGAGCCGGGTTGTCTCTCTCCTGCGGCTTGTCTTCCTTTGCCTCAAACAAACCCAGGCTGGGAAAGGAAACCAGTTAAGCGCTAATTAGTACCTGTCATTTATTTGCTTCTCTCCAGCACGAGGATGGAGCTGCTTCTACTGCTCCCAGTGAAGTCAATTGTTATTTATTATTTTGTACGATGCCCCTAGGAGTCACGGTCAGGGATCCAAGCTCTGTTGTGCCAGGCGCTGCACAAACAGATCAAAAAGCCGGTCAGAGCCCCAAGAAGCTTATGAACTGTAAGACAAGAGACAACAGATGGGCAGGGAGAGATACATGGGGGCATAAGCAGCTGCGTAGGGCACCAAATTGCCCCAAATTTCATGGTGCCCTAGGCAGCTGCGTGCTGCATTGGCGGCAGCCCCAGCGACCAGCCCTATCCCTCGGCTGCCCCCCTCCCCCCACAGGCTGCGCCCACTGCAAGGGGCAGGGCCGTCCCTGCGGGGGGCTGGGGCCCCAGACAACTCCCTCCGCCCCACCTCTTACCCTTCCCCCCCCCGGCCCGCCTCCATCCCACCTCTTCCCCCAGCGACCCCGCACTCACTGGCAGCGGCGGGAAGCTGAGCGACCGGGCCCCAGCCCGCTCCACTTCGCCAGCTTATGCCAGCTTAGGCATAAGCAGCTGCGTAGGGCACCAAATTGCCCCAAATTTCATGGTGCCCTAGGCAGCTGCGTGCTGCATTGGCGGCAGCCCCAGCGACCAGCCCTATCCCTCGGCTGCCCCCCTCCCCCCACAGGCTGCGCCCACTGCAAGGGGCAGGGCCGTCCCTGCGGGGGGCTGGGGCCCCAGACAACTCCCTCCGCCCCACCTCTTACCCTTCCCCGCCCCCGGCCCGCCTCCATCCCACCTCTTCCCCCAGCGACCCCGCACTCACTGGCAGCGGCGGGAAGCTGAGCGACCGGGCCCCAGCCCGCTCCACTTCGCCAGCTCCCAGCCGCGGGGCTCCGCTTCCTGCCGCCGGCGATTGCTGGGAGCTTGGGGAAAGGATCGGCGCTGCACTCGCTGGCAGCTGGAAGCGGAGCGACGCGGCACCAGCCCGCTCGCTTCCCTTGCCCCAGCCGTGTCGCGGGGCGGGGCGGGGGGTTAGGGAAATGTTCTCCCCCAGCGGAGTAGATCGGGCTGGGGCCGAGCTGCTTCTCTTCCCGCTGCTGCCAGTGAGTGCGGGGGATCCCTTCCCCCAAGCCCCCTCCCCAGAGCGACAAGGCTGGGGCCGGGGCGATGGAAGAGGACCGGGCTGCTCCCGGCCCCCATTAATCCTCTGGGCCTGTGGGGCCCCCAAAAGTGCCCCCCCCAGCTCCTGCCTACGAGACCCTGGGGTGGGGAGGCCTGGGGCCCCACACAGCCCCCGCCAGCCGGGGGCCGTGTGGGGCACCCAAATGGCTAGGGAGGGCCCTGCATGGGGGAGAGGAGAACAAGGAACCAATGGGACAAAGCTGGTCAGCATGATCGGCAGTGACCCCTCAGCAAACCAGCAGCCGGTTGTCAATACTTTCGTATGCTCCAGGGCAGAGGAGGATTTTAGGAGAGCTTGGAAGGGAAATAATGAGGCAGCGTTGACCAAATTCCCCACTCCGCCCACCCTATCCTGCTCCCAAGGCGAGGCGCAGCCGGGGAAAAGCGGAAGGCTACTTGTTCAAATAGTTAACAAATGGACAAAAGAGGCTCACGTAGGAAGATGGGAATTGTCACAGTGGATGGGAACAGGCACCGAAGGAGTCCATTCCCCTGCCTCCTCTAGCGGTAAACACCAGCTGCATGAACATTGCAATGGGCAGTTATAGATAATCTAACCACAGGAGAGTTTCCTCTGTACCGCTCCAGCCTTGTATATTGGTTTCTCCCATACATCAGTTTAATCTAAACAACACAAAGCCAATGTTATTAATAGTGACGTCTTAGACCAAGGCAGAAAGAGGGGGAAAGTATTACAGTGACACCTAAAGCTCGATCTAAAATTATCAAATGTTAAAAAACTATAAAGGGTTTAAAGGGATATTCACCTTTAATCCGTATGGGATCACTGCGCCTGTGGTCTTCTCCATCCTCCCTTCATGCGCACAGAGCCCCCGCTGGAGTCAGAGACAGGGTCAGTTCTCAGCGAACGTCCTGTGCTCGGAGAGACCAAGAAAGAGGCATCTGGGACAACCCCTGGGGAGCCATTTTGGCAACACAGATTACACGGTAATCGCTAACGGGGAAGGTTTTTCACCTGCCCTAAACAACATGGGCAGAGGCGGTTACTATAGACCTTGCCCTTATATTGGCCTAGTTCCAAGCAGCTGTGTGCATGGATTGGAAAGGGAGAGTTCTTCTTCCAGTGGTTGTTCGTGTCCATTCCAAGAAGGTGTGTGCCCATGAAAGCTTATGCTCAAATACATTTGTTAGTCTCTAAGGTGCAGTATTCCTCCTTCTTTTTACAAAATGAAAGTTGCAGAATTTCCTTCTGCCATATGCCTCATGGAGGCAGCACTTCCACAGACAATCCAGCACTAGGCACAGGCACGGGATCTGCAACCAGAGTGAAAACAAAATATCTGTCATCAGGTTTCAAATCTCTATATCTATCTATGATCGTATGTCCATAAAAAACTGGGACTTCTGGAATATTAAGATGTCCTGGGATAAGAGGGAAGGTTCTCTCATGGACTGGTAACTGGTTAAAAGATAGGAAACAAAGGGCAGGAATAAATGGTCAGTTTTCAGAATGGAGAGAGGTAAATAGTGGTGTCCTCCAGGGGTCTGTACTGGGCCCAGTCCTATTCAACATATTCAGAAATGATCTGGGAAAAGGGGTAAACAGTGAGGTGGTGAAATTTTCAGATGATACAAAACTATTTAAGATAGTTCAGTCCCAGGCAGACTGCGAAGAGCTACACAAGGATCTCTCAAAACTGGGTGACTGGGCAACAAAATGGCAGACAAAATTAAATGTTGATAAATGCAAAGTAATGCACATGGGAAAACATAATCCCAACTATACATAGAAAATGGTGGGGTCTAAATTGCCACTAAAGAAAGTGTATGCCCAAATACCTTTGTTAGTCTTTAAGGTGCCACAGGACTCCACATTGTTTTCTTTATAAATAAGGAAGTGTTATTTACTCCTTCTCATAACAGAAGAACTAGGGGTCACCAAATGAAAGTAATAGGCACCAGTTTTCAAAGAAACAAAAGGAATATTTCTTAGCTCAGCACACAGTCAACCTGTGAAACTCTTTCCCAGAGGATGTTGTGAAGGCCGAGACTATAACAGGGTTTAAAAAGAACTAGATAAATTCTTATTAGTCAGGATTGGCAGGGAGGTGTCCCTAGCCTCTGTTTGCCACAAGATGGGAATGGGAGACAGAGAAGGGATAACTTAATGTTTACTTGATCTGTTCATTGCCTAGGGCACCTGGAATTGCCCACGGTCAGAAGACAGGATACTGGGCTAGGTGGACCTTTGGTCTGATACAATATGGCCATTCGTCTGGTCATATTTGAATGTGGCCTTTATCACAGTGGTTTTCAAACTTCTGCACTGGGGACCCCCTTCACACAGCAAGCCTCTGAACGTGACCCCCCTTATAAATTAAAAACACTTTTAAATATATTTAACACCATTATAAATGTTGGAGGCAAAGTGGGGTTTAGGATGGAGGCTGACAGCTCATGACCCCCCATTTAATAACCTTGTGATCCTCTGAGGGGTCCCGACCCCCAGTTTGAGAACCACTGCTTTATCACACATCAAAGTAAAAATGCACACAACCACCCAGATAGTTACAGATTCACAAAATTAAAGGGAGGAAAGGAGCAGTATGATACTCCAGTCTGATCTCCTTCATAATACATGCCATAAATCCTCAACCTGATTAACTGGGGTTCAGTCCAGCACCCTCTTTACTTCAGCATGCTGTGATTCCGCTTTTTTTCACGGCTGTCAGTGATACTTTCCAGCAGAAGGGCCGTGATCTCTCAGCTTTTGGCACGAGAACCCATAAGTTTGTCTGTTTTGTTTGTTTGCTTGCTTTTCTGGCTAGTTGAGTAATTTTTCAGCAAAAGCTGGCTTTTTCTGGCACAAGGAGCATTTTCCTATGAGCAAAAAAAAATCGTAGATTAAAAGAATAAATAACCCCCAAAATATATATTTTCTACTTTTAATGATAATACAAAATGTGGGGATCAGTGAGAGAAGGGGGGCAATGAGAAAACACCACAGACTTGGGGACAAGACTGAAGAGGGGCTTTTGGGGCTGGAAAACATATTTTTTTCATCTCTGTCCCTACATAAACTGCTCCTTTGTACATGGAACTTGCAGGTGCCCTTTGACTTCGCCTCTCTGCTAAAGTCTCCAGGTTCCACTTCAGCGCTGGGTCACTTAGGCTCCCGGGAAGCATCTGGAGTGGGTCTCCAGGGCGCAGGATACACAAAATTGTTCCCATTACACCGATTCAGCGAAAATGTGGTCCATTGTCTCCCGAGACAATCCCAGCAACCCTCTGTGTTTACAAAGGAGCAGCAGGAGACGGGAAGACACCGCCCGGTATCACTGTGTGGGAGACTAGACCACAGTGACAAAGTCCATCACCAAAGCAAACAGTGGGTTAACATCGTGTTTGTCTCTTAACATGGCCAAATTTAACAAAAGACACGAATCAACCCCAATAGCCAACACAAAGGCTCTGATTTGTGCTCAGTTTTAGTTTACAGATTCCCCGTATAAACTGGAAGTGGAGTCTGAATGGGAAAGGGAATAGAAGTGTGAACACGAATATGAATATCAATCGTGAATAACAATCTCCCTTCAAAAAGAAAAGGAGGACTTGTGGCACCTTAGAGACTAACAAATTTATTTGACCATAAGCTTTCGTGAGCTACAGCTCACTTCATCGGATGCTGTAGCTCAGGAAAGCTTATGCTCAAATAAATTGGTTAGTCTCTCAGGTGCCACTAGTCCTCCTTTTCTTTTTGCTGATACAGACTAACACGGCTGCTACTTTGAAATCTCCCTCCAGTGCTGTCTGAAGTCTCCCCAGACACCCCAGACACGGACCCCACTGACCGGACGATACAAGTCCCATCTGCGCATGGGACGGGGCTCCAGAGTGGAGTCCCCCCTCTCCTCACCATATCACTTTACAATAACCAGGCCCTAAGTTCCTGGGTGAGGAAATACAGTCACTGCAGGGAGCTGTTCATTCCTCCCAGGGGTCCGAACCTCTAATGAGGATCCCAGCGCCTGGCGCTGCACAGACACACAGGACGGGACAGTCTGACTCCCACACCCGGAGCCCTAGAACGGGTCAATCCGATCACTGGCAGCAGGAGTGTGTGTCTCTTATAAGCAAAGGGGTATGCAAATGAGGGAGACTGTGTCCTGTTTAAATCTGTGCCTCTGTCTGCCCAGGCTGCACCCGGAGACACAATCCGCAGCCCCCTGGGTCTGTGCAGTGACCAGCCAGTCCCCTGAGAACTTTCCCCTCCAGCACCCGGGAAAATGGGATTTTTGCTCCTTGTAATTTTCGCTGTAGCGGCTCTGGAAGGTATTTTCCTCCTCTAATAACTGTCAGTGAAGAATATTGTGTTATCGCTGCTTTGTATGTCTATATTTACAATGGCCTGTCTTTATTCCCAGGTGTCCGGTCCCAGACGCTGGTGGAGTCCGGAGGGGGTGCGAAAAAGCCCGGAGACTCTCTCCGCCTCTCCTGCAAAGCCTCCAGGTTCACCTTCAGCAGCTACTGGATGGATTGGGTCCGCCAGGCTCCCAGGAAGGGGCTGGAGTGGGTGGCTGAGATTAACACTGGTGGATCGAGCCAGTGGTATTCCTCAGCTGTTCAAGGGCGATTCACCATCTCCAGGGACAATTCCAACAACCTGCTGTATCTGCAAATGACCGGCCTGAAGCCTGAGGACACCGCCCGGTATCACTGTGCGAGAGACACAGTGAGGGGAAGCCGGTCTGAGCTCAGACAAAAACCTCCCCCTGCAGTAATGAGAGAAGCAGTTCGGTGTTGGGGGCGCCCCAGGCCTCTAAGTAAAAATGAGATCAGTTCTGGAAAAGGGATTAGCAACAACAAACCCTTTTTATTGCTATTATTGTTCCTCATCTTTGATTTTATGCAAGATGAAGCAGTTCATACAAGTTCCCGCAAAGGACAGAACATTCTTATTTGAGTCCCTTCCTCTTTCTTGCCTCTGCTGGGGACAAATTCTGAGCCCACACACAGCCTCCCCGGGAGCCACAGATACATAGACTTAAATGCCAGAACGGAGCAGTATGATAAACTAGTCTGACCTCCTGCATAACACAGGCCACAGAGCCTCAACCTGGTTCATGCCGGTTCTGTCTAGGACCCTCTTCACTTCACCATGCTGGGATTCCACTTAGTGTCACCGCGCTCAGTGACACATTCCCGCAGAAGGGCCGTGACCGCTCCGCTTTTGGCACTAGAAACCGCCCAGTTTGTTTGTGCGGTTGCTTTGTTTTCTGTTCCTTTGTCTGGTTAGTTGAACTATTTTCCACCTATGGTGGGTTTTCTGGGACAAGGAGCGTTTTCCTAGGAGACAAAAATCCTGGGTTAAATGGTTAAATAAATAACCCTCCACAATAGTCATGTCTGGTTTAAATAACAATCCAAAAACGGAGGTCGGTGAGAGAAAGAGAGAGGGGCTGCAGAGTCCACTTCTCCCGTCCACCACCAGGGGCAGCAATGAGCAAACAGCCCAGCCCAGCCTGGGGGACAAGACTGAAAGGGGGCACTGGAGGTTGGGAAACATCATTTTCCAAATCTGCACCTACAGAAACTGCTTCTTTGGACATAGGACCCGCCGGTGCCCTTTGATGGCTAGGGAGGGCCCTGCATGGAGAAGGGGAGACAAGGAACCAATGGGACAATACAGGTCACCATGATCGGCAGTGACCCCTCAGCAAACCAGCAGCCGGTTGTCAATACTTTCTTATGCTTCAGGGCAGAGGAGGATTTTAGGAGAGCTTGGAAGGGAAATAATGAGGCAGCGTTGACCAAATTGACTGCTTACTGTATTTTCCACTCCATGCATCTGATGAAGTGGAATTTAGCCCATGAAAGCTTATGCCCAAATAAATGTGTTAGTCTAAAAGGTGCCACAAGGATTCCTAGTTGTTTTTGCTGGTACAGACTAACACGGCTACCACTCTGAAAACTGACAACAGAGGATCCTAATCAGTGGAGAATGAATGTCATTAGCTTCAGTGGGAGTGGAAGAGACCCAGAACCACTCAAAAGATGTTAAGCTCCTGGAAGAATTTGGGCCCTAGTGTTCATGTACGGATGAATTTATGGATGCATGTAGCAGAGTGCTTTACTGAAATGTGTGTCTGGAAAAAAATTAATAAAGAATGTCTCTTACAGTATCAAGTTTTGTACAAAAGAAATGTGTTTTAAATGTATGCAAGATCAATGCTGAAAAGTATCAGAGTAACAATCAAGAAAGAAAAAAAGATGAAGTAAGGTCAATGAGGGGTAATCCTGTTCTCAAGGACTCCAGTGGGCCACGTCTAAGAAACTATATCAGTTCATCTCTATTTTACTATATGCTAAAATTTGTCCTTTAAGGTTCCATGCCTGTTTCTGAAAGCAACTAGTTGAAGAATAGCTTTCCCCAGGGACTCATTGACCTCCTTGTTTCTCAGGCTGTAGATGACAGGGTTGATCATGGGACTCAGGACTGTGTAGGAGACAGAGAATAGTTTATCTAGGATCTTGAGAATGTTGGCTCTTGGAACCACATAGACAGTAATCAGTGTCCCATAGTAAACTATAAACACAATGAGGTGAGAGGAGCCTCCCGGTGGTGGAGGGGATTCTCAGGATGGTGGCGATGATAAAAATGTAGGATGTCAGGACCAGTAGACAGGACACAAATGTCCCTATGGCAGAGACAATAAATGTCAGCCGTTGCACCGTCTGGGTGTCACCACAGGACAGCTTTATCGTGGGTGAAAAATCACAAAAAAAAATGATCGATTTCTTTTGAATCACAAAACTTTGATTGGTTTCAGAGTAGCAGCCGCATTAGTCTGTATCCGCAAAAAGAAAAGGAGGACTTGTGGCACCTTAGAGACTAACACATTTATTTGAGCATAAGCTTTCGTGAGCTACAGCTCACTTCATCAGATGCATGCAGTGGAAAATAGAGTCGGGGGATTTTATATACACAGAGAACATGAAACAATGGGTGTTACCATACACACTGTGATGAGAGTGATCAGGTAAGGTGAGCTATTACCAGCAGGAGAGAAAAAAAAAACCTTTTCACCTTGATTATCACTACAAAAGGTTTTTTTTTTCCTCTCCTGCTGTTAATAGCTCACCTTACCTGATCACCCATTGTTTCATGTTCTCTGTGTATATAAAATCCCCCGACTGTATTTTCCACTGCATGCATCCGATGAAGTGAGCTGTAGCTCACAAAAGCTTATGCTCAAATAAATGTGTTAGTCTCTAAGGTGCCACAAGTAAAACTTTGACTGGAACAAGAAAATATTTATTGTGGTGCACCCTAGAAAGCTACTTATCCAGGACCCTGCCACTAGCTGGCAACAAACCCTGCCATTCACCAGAGCAGCATAACGGAGTGGATTGCATACCGCTAAATACTGATCATAAGACATTGCCCTTAGCAGCAGACATTCTGTAAATGACATGACACCAAATAAGTATAATTGCAGAATGCAGCTCTTAACAGAAATGGTTCTGTCCCAGGCAGGAGACTGGCCAGCAGCCTGGGTAGCAAGGTGGAGGTGTAGCAGGTCTCCAGGCAGGACGAGTTCCCCAGGAAGAAGTACATGGGGGTGTGAAGGTGGCGATCAGCCACAACTAGCGCAACAGTGAGGATGTTCCCTGCCACAGTCACAATGAAGATCACTAGAAACATGAGAAAGAGAAGGGGCTGCAGTTCAGGGACATTCCCAAACCCTAAAAGGATGAATTCCACAATGAGTGTTTGGTTTCTTCCTTCTCCTTTTTCCATAATATGTATCTAGAAAAAGAAAATCATTAAATATTGACAGACTGCACGCAATCAGGTTGTTCTGTCGATTATACTAGGTGACACCTAGAGCAGGTAACCTTGTATCATGACATCTGTCTACCTGAAAAGTAAAGTTGTCAATAAACAGAGGAAGACTCATATAATTAAGAGGTTGAGTTTCCAGTATAGGTGAACAAAGAGCGTGGAACTCTATTGAATTACACAAATGTCCCTTCTAACTCCCTTAATCTTTCTTGAACTTTAAAGAAAGACTTTTAGGCTGGGATGTTGAAATATCTTTATCCCGTCAGTGTCATAGCAAGAAATAGAGAAGACATAACAAATTATCAATAGATTGGAAACAAAAAATATTTAGAGTTCAACCACGGGTACCTCTGCCCTGCAGCCGGGAGGTGTAATTCCCAGTTTGGGTAGACACACATGCACTAGCTTTGGTCAAGCAAGCAGGATAAAATTAGCAGTGAGAACATGGCGGCACAAGCAGCCGCTTGGGATGGCCAGCTGTGTACGTGCCTAGGAAGCTTGGTACCTACACAGATGGAAAGCTAAAAGAAATCCCTAAGTATAAAGATCTTTTAAAACTATTTACCACTCTGGAGTTGATGCGCTGGACTGTCTTAGTTGAGGAATATGGAAAGGAATTAAGAGAAGGAAGTCTTGACAGTCCTGCCCCAGATGTCTTTGGTTATGCAGAGGAAGGTGAAAAGAGATGGAAAGACTTGAAGAACAGAGTTATGGAGCACAATATTAGAATAATGGCAAAATATTATACCAGAATTACAATGAAGAGGATGGTACAGCTCCTGGATCTATCTGTTGAGGAATCGGAGGCGTTCCTGTCCAACCTAGTAGTAAATAAGACCATCTTTGCAAAAGTAGACAGATTGGCAAGAATTATCAATTTCCAGAGGCCCAAGGACCCAAATAACCTGCTTAATGACTGGTCTCACAAGCTCAACTCACTGGTGGCCCTAGTTAACAAAACCACACATATTATTGTCAAAGAGGAGATAATACATAACCTGCAATAAGATGCTTGAGTACACTTAAAAAGAAAAGGAGTACTTGTGGCACCTTAGAGACTAACCAATTTATTTGAGCATGAGCTTTCAGCTACAGCTCACTTCATCGGATGCATACCGTGGAAACTGCAGCAGACTTTATATACACACAGAGATCATAAAACAATACCTCCTCCCACCCCACTGTCCAGCTGGTAATAGCTTATCTAAAGTGATCATCAAGTTGGGCCATTTCCAGCACAAATCCAGGTTTTCTCACCCTCCACCACCCCCCCCAAACTCACTCTCCTGCTGGTAATAGCCCATCCAAAGTGACAACTCTCTACACAATGTGCATGATAATCAAGGTGGGCCATTTCCTGCACAAATCCAGGTTCTCTCACCCCCTCACCCCCCTCCAAAAAACCCACACACACAAACTCACTATCCTGCTGGTAATAGCTCATCCAAAGTGACCACTCTCCCTACAATGTGCATGGTAATCAAAGTGGGCCATGTCCAGCACAAATCCAGGCTTTCTCAGCCCCCCCCCCCCTTTTTCTTTTTTTTCCCGGACACACACACACACACACAAACTCACTCTCCTTCCTACACCCCCCCCCCCAGACGTTCTGGTTAAACTTCTGGGGGGGGGGGTGGAGGGTGAGAAAACCTGGATTTGTGCTGGAAATGGCCCAACTTGATGATCACTTTTGATAAGCTATTACCAGCAGGACAGTGGGGTGGGAGGAGGTGCTGGACAGTGGGGTGGGAGGAGGTATTGTTTTATGATCTCTGTGTGTATATAAGGTCTGCTGCAGTTTCCACGGTATGCATCCGATGAAGTGAGCTGTAGCTCACGAAAGCTCATGCTCAAATAAATTGGTTAGTCTCTAAGGTGCCACAAGTACTCCTTTTCTTTTTGCAAATACAGACTAACACGGCTGTTACTCTGAAACTTGAGTACACTTAATGCTTTTGAAGAAGGCATTAAAACTTGGTAATAGACTATTATCCCAGTGTATATTTGGTTTATTTTCTCTCTACCAAACCCTCACCTTCAGAAGCTGCAATATGGACTGGGTCCCTCAGGTCCCGGGAAGGGGCTAGAGTGGATCGCATTTATTTACTACGATGGGGTGGGTCCAAGCTCCGCTGATTCAATGAAAGGCCGAGTCACCATCTCCAGAGACAATCCCAACAACCTGCTGTATCTGCAAATGACCAGCCTGAAGCCCGAGGACACCGCCCGCTATTACTGTGCGAGAGACACAGTGACACCAAACCGGTTTGTGATCGTACAAAAACCCAGGCGGTGGAATCGCCTTTCTCCCAGCGGCCGCGCGGGGACAGCAGCGACACCCCCCGCTTCGTGCTCGGGCAGGAGAAGCAAAGGCCCTTGGGTGGGGGGCCGAAGGGCACTAGGGTCACAGAAGGCAGCTCCCACTTGGTGAGATTTGTCCCAGGACTTCCCAAAGTCTTGTGCAACATTCCCATCCTGCATTAGCTGTCAGCCAGTTGTCACTGTCAGGTCTGCCATGGCTACAAAACGCTGAACCTGCTTCCCCTTGTACGTGGAGAGTTTCTCAGATTCTGGTCCTGCTGCCACATACGCTTGTCTTCCGCAGTCTAACCCAAAGGCAAAGGGGAATAAGGGAAGCTTTTCCCTGACCCAAGAACACGCCCTATCAGGCCAGGGAAGGATGTCTTGGGATTTGAGATCATTTTACTTCTCCCTTAGGTAAAAGCACAAACATGATCCCCCAGTCCAGACGCTTCACAACACAGAATAAGGGTCCCTCTGAGTCCTCTTCTTTAAGACTGAGGGTAAAGCAAAGGGCAGGAGCTTGTTTCTTATAAGGAAGGGGATATTCAGATAGGTCGAGAAGTTTCCTGTTCATATCTGTCCCTCTCTCTGCCCAGGGGGCACCCGGAGACGCAGTCCGCATCCCCCTGGGTCTGTGCAGTGACCGGCCAATCCCCTGAGAACTTTCCCCTCCCGCAGCGGGGAAAATGAGACTTTGGCTCCATTCGGTTTTCATTCTAGAAGCTTTGGAAGGTATTCGCCCCTCTTACATGCATTGCGGAGAAAGGGGAGATATTGTATTATTGTTCTCAGTACCATTTCCAAACTTGTCCTTATTCCCAGGTGCCCGGTCTCACATCCAACTGGTGGAGCCCGGAGGGGATGTGAAAAAGCCCAGAGACACTTTCCGCCTCTCCTGCAAAGCCTCCGGGTTCACCTTCACCGATTACCACATGAATTGGGTCCCTCAGACTCCTGGAAAGGGCCTGGAGTGGGTCGCCCACATTCAAGTCACCTCCACCTACTACGCTGATTACGTCAAAGGGAGATTCACCATCTCCAAGGACAATCCCAACTACATGGTTTATTTTCAAATGAGCAACTTGAAGACAGAGGACACTGCCCTGTATTACTATGCAAAGCGCACAGTGAACCGAAACCTATGCCTGATAATACACAAACACCAGCTGCGGATTCACCCTTATCCCATGGGCCGCAGAGGGCTGCAGATCCATAAACTATAAAGCACTGGGCGCAGGAATAGGAAGGGTCACCAGGCCAGGAGTAAAGTCAGGTTTATGTATTTAATTCCCAGACAATATTCCATCTTGTTGCCCATCGCTCCATAGTGGGTGTGATCTCTGATCAAGTATCAGACAATGTATCAGAGACCCTCAGAGCCTTTGCTAGATTCTCTGGCCACCCAACTGAATCCAGCGCTCCACACACCTACCCAGGCCCCACACACTCCCTGCCTCCTGGCTTAAACTCCTTTGGGTCAATCCAATATATGCAAAGTTGACAGCTCCCACTTCCTGGTTAAATACTGACAGTAGCACCTCAGACAAAAGACCTGACCCACTGGGGACTCCCTTCCTGCCCCACCACGATGCTCTTTGCATTATGAAACTTCATTTGACCGACTGGACTCTCATGTCGTTTTTTTGAACATACAGTTGAACTACACTTTAGAGGACAGAGTCTTCCCTGCTCTAACTTAAGGGACTGGCCAGGGAAGTAGATTTGACAGAAATGAAACCGACATACAACTCCACTAACACCGAAGGAATGTAAGAGAAAAGTGGGTGCAAATCATTCCTCCCTCCTCTTTACACAGCTGGGAATGGCCTCATAAGGTTCACATCAAGGCAGAGTCGGGCCCCCGACCTTTTTAATTTAATTATTCACTATTCATATCACTTTTCACCAATTGCTTTCCTCTCAATGGTGTCTTCTGGTAGATTCTCCTGACCCTATCTGATCCAGCAGTGAAAAAGTCAGACATGCACTGTAGATGGATGTAAGGTGAACCTCTATATCATGCCTTGGATACAAAAAGCTTCCAGGAAGAAGTGGGAGTGGACGCTTTACTATCATACTTCCAGATCACAATCTTCCCTATGGAGCTTAACAGCCTCCATGCCGGAGAAGGAAACTCCTTTCAGACTTAAAGTGATGCCTTCAAACGTTAAAGCAGTTTTCAGTAAACCACAGTGCACTATTCACACTTCTGTCTCCAATGCTACTAAACATTATGTGATTCTATTTATTCCGCCCCACCTCCATTAACATTATCATGTAACACCTGTCTGCCCATGCATTAAGGCTTCAGTTTGAGTTATAGACTTTAGGGTTAGGACAAGACTTCAGGCCTCCGGGTAGGATTAAAATGTAGGGTTAAGATTAGCTCTAGGTTTAGGGTTAGAGTTAAGGTTTATGGTTACAAATAGGGTTAGGATTTAAAGGCAGAGAATAAATTTGAGGTTCAGGTTACAATTAAAAGTTAATCTGACATGTTATGTTTAATATTAGGGCCAAATTTGTAATTAGCGTATACATTTAAGGTTAGGGTTAGGGTAAATGTTAAAAATTAAGATTATTTGCTACCCTTAGAAATAGGGATAGAGTACAAATTTAGGTTTGTGTTCAGGTAAGTGTTAAATTTTGGGTATGGTTTTATCTTTATAGTTAGGTTTTAGGTTGGGCTTTAGTATTTGTTTCAAGGTAGGGATGGAGGGTGAGGCCTAGTATTAAAAGTTAGGGTTAGAATTTACATTTAGGGTTAGAATTGCCTTCAGGGAAGAAGTCAGGATTTAGGGATAGAACTAAGGTATTCCTTTAGCTTTCAGGTTGAGATCAATAAAAAGGTTAAGGTTTATCATTAGGGTTAAATGTGGGAATTAGGGAGAGGACAAAGAAGACTGGACTCCTTACAGTCACATAGGAAGCTCTAATCCAGTCGAGTGAGCTCTCCGACTGGGAGAGGGGGGTACCCCAGAGATAAATTGCCGGCCCTTCTCTCAGCCACACAAAAGAAACTGAGTTCGCTCTAGAAAATAATTGGAGTCTCTTATAAGAAGGGAGATATGCAAACTGGGGGGGGGGGAGAGTTTCCTGTTTAAATCTGTCTCTCTCACTTCCACAGCTGTGAGACAATCTGCAGCCCCCCTGTCTCTGGGCAGACACCAGACAATCCCCCTGAAAACTCTCCTCTCCAAACATAGGGACAATGAGACTTTGGTTATATCTCGTTCTCACTGAAGCAGCGTTTGAAGGTATTTCCCCCCTTTTAATGTATTGGAGAGGTAGGGGATTGTTATTCTGTTGTCCTAGATACTTACTTTCCCCTTAATTCGCAGGTGCAGCTGGTGGAGTCCGGAGGGGGTGTGAAAAAGCCCGGAGACTCTCTCCGCCTCTCCTGCAAAGCCTCCGGGTTCCCCTTCAGCGATTACTGACTACCCCAACAACCTGCTGTATCTGCCTGAACCCCGAGCACACGGCCCGGTATCACTGTGCAAGAGACAGACACAGGAGGGAAGCCGGTCTGAGATTAGACAATAACGTGTCCTTTCGCTTTCAGAATCAGTTCGCTTTTGGTGGGGATCAACCACCAAAATCTGCTGAGGAGAAAAGAGAGAAAACCGGGGAATCTACCAATTCCTTCCTGTCACCTCCAGTTTCCTATTCCCGGGAATTTACTCCACTTAGATGTTTCCACAGGGACAGGAGCACATGCATGGGGGGGCTTTCCCAAATCGTCCTCCTTCCATTTACTCACCGGGAGGGGTCCCCTTCTTTACCCACCCTATCCCACCCCACCATACCCAGCACCTCCACTTTCCCCGGGTGCTGGGACTGATGCAAAATAAATTACATACGACAAACAAATCTTTGGGAGAGAGAAAGTCTGTTTGTTCTGAGATTGCACCATGCTTCGACTAGTAGGGATCCGAAACGGGGCTCCCAGGCCCAACCAGAATAGACATAATAAATTATTAATAATAATTATGAATTATGATTATTGCTATTATTCAGTATATCATTATAGGACACTAATAGTGATTCAGGACTCTCGGTGTTATCGCAGGCTTTTCTAGGGCCCCAATAACGGTAACACATTAGCCCCTCACAGTCTGTAATGAAGTCGCTTTCACAACACCCCCCTGAGGCAGGGAAATGCTGCTGTCCCCGGTTAGAGATGAGGAGCTCTCGAGAACGATGGTATACATTTTTCGTTCGTAAACTTTGCGAATGCGCCAAAGATGGCGATGAAGAGGAGGATGAAGATGATGAAGATGATAACAACGATTCCCAGGGAACTAGAGACGCTGGGCTGTCATTGGCAGGATTGCAGCTTCCTTTCTTTTTTGTTATGCTATAACCCCTCGCTCCCTCCTTCCTCTCTTTCTGCTTTGACAGACCCTTTCCGGAGCCATTCAGGACCGGGTCCCCATTGTGCTGGCATCCACAGAAACACATGGGACGTGATCCGACGTAAATGTAAGCCGTTTCAAAATCCCCTTTGATTTCAGTGGGATTTGGGTCAGAGCGCTACACACATTTACCCGCTTCTTCTGGAATCGGAGGGCAAGAAATGAGATCACCCAGGGAAGGAGTTTGTGTGTCTAATAAGGAGCGAGATATGCAAATCAGGGGGACAGTTTCCTGTTTAAATCTGTCCCTCTCTCCCCAGGCTGCACCCGGAGTCACAATCCGCAGCCCCCTGGGTCTGTGCAGTGACCAGCCAGTCCCCTGAGAACTTTCCCCTCCAGCACCCGGGAAAATGGCGCTGTGCCTCCAGTTAGCGTTCGTTATAGCGGCTTTGGAAGGTATTTTCTCCTCTCAGACCCATTGGCGTGGCCGGAGAACAGTCTATTGCTCTTAATATTGATGAGATGTATAATATCTTTTTATTCCCAGGTGTCCAGTCGCAGGTCCAGCTGGTGGAGTCCGGAGGGGGTGTGAAGAAGCCCGGAGACTCTCTCCGCCTCTCCTGCAAAGCCTCCGGCTTCACCTTCGGTGACTACTGGATGAGCTGGATCCGGCAGGCTCCTGGCAAGGGCCTGGAGTGGGTCGCAACTATAAGCTACTGGGCCGGCAGTACTGTACATTACACCAGCTCGGTCCAAGGCCGATTCACCATCTCCAGGGACAATCCCAGCAACCTGCTGTATCTGCAGCTGACCGGCCTGAAGTCCGAGGACACCGCCCGGTACCACTGTGCGAGAGACACAGTGAGGGGAAGTCGGTCTGAGCTCAGACAAAAACCTCCCTTTGCGTGCAGTAGGGAAAGTCCCAGCTGCTCAGAGCCTGACACTCTGGGCACTGGAAACTTCAAAACAGAAAGCAACATGTTTATTCCAAGGTGCCCTGTTCTAGCCAAATCTGGCGTCACACAAAGTACAGATCCAAGATCCGGTCCCCCAGGACTGAAAGGGGCTGTACCTGGATCTCTCCCCCTTAATTTTAATACATTTACAAATAAATTTTATGTGCAAATAAAGACTCCCATTGTACATCCCCTTAAAATCGGGGGGGGGGGGGGGGGGGGATAAAACGCGATAAACAAAACCAAAAACCCTGTCATTCAGAACAAGACAGGGGGCTACTCCCAATGTTGCTATCGACCATTGTGTATTTCTGTACTATTTGCTTGCAGCTATTAAACAACTTATGTAACTGATCCACTCCCTGCCCTGCCCTGCACACTGTCTCACGTCTATGGGCCTTATCAAATACTGCCCATCCATCCGGTTTGAGAATCTAGGGCCATGTCAGGAGTAACTGATCTGTTATCCATTCAACTTCCTCTCTCAGTACAATCCAATTAACTTACCTGTATTTAAACAGGAACTGCCCTGGACAGGGAGTTGCAGGTATATTTCACCCAGAGATGTTAGGAGTTGAATGGGGCTATCAGCAGATGCCCTTGGTAGATGGCCTCACTCTATACAGGTTACAAATGGGCATCTCCTCGGCAGGCCCTCTCAGAGGTTTAGAGAGGCCTGGGCCACTTCCAGCTTTTGAGGCCACTAGCCATAATAAAAAAAAAAAAAAAAAGAGAAAACATGGTCTAATCTTGTGCCATCAGAAGCGATATATTTTATTAATATTTATGAATTTTTTGTCTTTAATATGACAACATCTATATCAGTTAACAAAAAAAAGTATGTCTTTTACCAAATCACACCTCTTATTTTCTTAAATTTGCAGCTCTAAGCTGAGAGAGTGTGTCACATTTCGGCTGGATAGGGATGCACATAAAAACAAGTTGTGAAACTTATCAAATGCCAAAAAATTAACAAGTGTTTAAATTAGAGGCCCCCTTTGAGCTTGAGGCCCAGGCCAAATGGCCCTCTGTTTGGCCCTGCTCCTCGGTACTACCTGTTGACATTTTACCAGATGATCTTGCTGGAGAAATTCCACAGATCAGACTTGCCAAAGGAAAGGACTAAATTCAGACTTTGTCTCTCAGAAATGTGTGACCTGAATTATATATTCAAGGTAATGCTGTGTTTTCATAACAAATGTTATAAAAGACCTGAGTGGATCTATCGATCTATCTATCCACACCCATCACTCTCTTGGTGACGGACACTTGCCCGGTGTCAGGGGAAGGTGTCTGCCACCTTCAGGGAGAGAAATGTATTAAAGGGCTGTCATAAATATAAAGGGAAGGGTAAACCCCTTTAAAATCCCTCCTGGCCAGAGGAAAAATCCTTTCACCTGTAAAGGGTTAAGAAGCTAGGATAACCTCACTGGCACCTGACCAAAATGACCAATGAGGAGACAAGATATTTTCAAAAGCTGGAGGGGCAGGGGGAGAAACAAAGTTTCTCTCTGTCTGTGTGATGCTTTTGCTGGGAACAGAACAGGAACGGAGTCTTAGAACTTACTAAGTAATCTAGCTAGAGATGCGTTAGATTCTAATTTCTTTAAATGGCTGAGAAATTAAGCTGTGCTGAATAGAATGGATATTCCTGTCTGTGTGTCTTTTTGTAACTTAAGCTTTTGCCTAGAGGGATTCTCTATGTTTTGAATCTAATTACCCTGTAAGGTATTTACCATCCTGATTTTACAGAGGTGATTCTTTTTGACTTTTTACTTCTATTAAAATCCTTCTTTTCAGAAACTGAAGGCTTTTTCATTGTTCTTAAGATCCAAAGGTTTGGGTCTGTGGTCACCTATGCAAATTGGTGAGGATTTTTACCAAACATTCCCCAGGAAGTGGAGTGCAAGGGTTGGGAGGATTCTGGGGGGAAAGAAGTTTCCAAACAACGCTTTCCTAATAAATAAACCCAGATAAACTTTTGGTGGTGGCAGCAGAAGTCCAAGGGCAAAGTGTAAAATAGTTTGTACCTTGGGGAAGTTTTAACCTAAGCTGGTAAAAGTAAGCTTCGGAAGTTTTCATGCAGGTCCCTACATCTGTACCCTAGAGTTCAGAGTGGGGAAGGAACCTTGACAGGGGCTGATCCAATGCCTGTTGCAATTGAGTCTGAAAACTTTCTCTGACTTTCCTGAGCCTTGGATAGAAGGGCAATCGATCTGGGGTCAGAGCCGCACTGGTGTGGATTCTGGAAGCTCCATGGGCTGCTACCGCGATTGACTGAAGCTGGTGTTCCTGCCCATTTATTCAAGCAGACTAAAACATTGGTAACACAAGGGATCTAGCGATACAATGCGATCGGGTCCAGGCGGCCACCCAATTGAAATGGGAAGCCTGATTTAAGAGGGTATTCTATCGATACATGTACCGATTTATTCAGTACCCAACAACAACCCGTCAACAAAAAGGAATAAGTGAGAACCATTTCCAGTTATCGATTAGCAACGATCAGTTACTGATTATTAGTAACAAATCAACAACCAAGACTGGAATTTTGAAAAACCCACGAGGCCCCCTGTTAATAATCAGGGAACGGGAATTTAAGCATGAGGCTCCCTGGGAAAGACATCGTTTCGTCAAATGTCACTGAAATCCAGAAAGCAGGCAAGACATTTGTGTCTCTTATAAGGAGGGGAATATGCAAATAGAGGTGACAACTTCCTGCTCAAATCTCTCTCTCTCTCTTTCGGCCTAGGAGGCACCCAGAGAGACCATCTGCAGCCTCCTCTGTCTGTGCAGTTACCAGCCAGTGTTTCATGTTCCTGGTTCTCTCATTCTTCCCTCCTCCGGTCTTCCTACTCAGGGGCCTGGTGACAGGTTGTTCTGACCCAGTCGGGTCCAGAAATGAAGAAGCCCGGTGACGGGTTACCTGTCACCAGCTATTACCTGGCGTGGGTCAGACAGGAGGCGGGAAAGGGGCCGGAGTGGCTGGTCAGCTATCACACACCTGCAGCTACAAACTCTGTGACAGCATCCAGGGCCGATTCACAGCCCCCAGGACAGCTCCAATTTCTACCTGCAGATGAACAGCCAATTCCATGGCGAGTTACAAGCACTGGTGAATTTAAACCCCATCTCACCCAAAGTTACTCCGTGGATCAGAACTCCCCAAGTTGGGAATCATGCCCAGGAGCTCTGACGCCCCGCCACCCGCTCTCTCCGTTTTTCTATCAAACCGCCAAGAAGGGAAGGGAAAGGCCCCAGGAATATTCCTTCCTCAACTCTTGCTATTACGACTGGGCTCACTGGGGGTGGCGCTCGGGCTCCACAGCCATGAGAACAAACACAAAAGTGTTTCCCCACATCGACCCCCCCCAGGGTGGCCAGGGGGAGAGAGAGGCTCTGCTGGCCCCATCTGGGGGCGCAGGGAGCCCACGTGCCCATGGTGCGGTTCAGCGGAGCAGGAAGAAGTAGCTCTGTGAATATCCCCCAGTGGCTCTCCGGGGCTTTCCCATCAGATGGGCTCCGGTGTGGGGCTCCATCTTCCCCCCACTGAGGTCACTGGAGAAGCTGAGGCCCGAGTGACCATCAGCGCGATGCCGAACCTGGGTGAGGATTATTGACTGGGCGGGCGGGGTCAATCATCTTCCCCACCAGCCCATTGATAATTCTCTGTGGGTGAAATCCACCACTCTGCAGAGGGGCCGGTAGCAGAGCCCGGGCCCCGTCTCCACCTCACAGCGTGATGGAATCACTGGCTGAGACTCGTGGTGCCCTTCTGCCCGGGGCTGAGCTCAACCCTGTCCCTGCAGCCCCGACCCTTCTCCTCAGACCCCGGCGTTTCCCTCCGAAACCCTCCCCAGCATCGCAGCACCAAGCAGAATATCAGGATGTTTCTTTCCCAGATTTCTTTCCACGCTCATTTCCCAGGTTCCCCTGCATGAGGAAAGGATGAGTAACCTGACTAGCTCCGGGTTTATCACATTGGAACAGGAACATCTAAGGGCGCGGGGGGGGGAGGAGTACGGAAACACAGACAGATAGACAGACAGACAGATAACCCCCTCCATAGACTTCATAGAGGCAACTCTCAGGCGGGCAGAAGACAGAGCAGAAGGGAACATTCCGTGTGACAGCGGGACCCTGGAGTCCACCTGCCAGGAGACTGAACAACGCGATGCTGCGTCACACGCCACCTGTGTCCCCCCGTTATATTGTCCCCACCCCCTGGCCCATGCAAATGAGCTCCCCGGGGCCCTGTTCATAGCCCAGCCGCAGGCCGCTCACCCCGCACAGAGCCAGAGCCGGGCTTCAGCTTCTCATCCCGCCTGGGGAAGGAGCCGCCAGCCGCAGACATGACCCCCAGCCTGGCCATCGCCTTCCTCCTGCTGCTCCCCATGGGTACGGGCGGGATCTGGGCTGCCGCTGGGCGCCCCGTACCACATGTTCCCTAATAACTGCGCCTCCAGTAATCACTGCAATATTTCCCCTTTATTTCCCCTTCTGCAGGTGTCTATTCCCAGGTCAGCCTGGTGGAGTCCGGTGGGGGAATCAAGAAGCCCGGAGAGACCCTCAGACTGACCCGCACCGTGTCCGGATTCTCTCTCACTAGCAACGCGGTGCAGTGGGTTCGCCAGCCAGCGGGGAAGGGGCTGGAATGGATGGGAGGGATCTGGGGTGGCGGAAGCAATAACTATAATGATGCTCTCAAAAGTCGCCTCACCATCACCAGAGACACCTCCAAAAGCCAAGTGTTCCTGCAGCTGACCGGCCTGCAGCCCACAGACACCTCGGTGTATTACTGTGCTAGAGACACAGTGAGGGGGAACCGATCAGAGCCCGCACGAAAACTAACCGTGCGGAGAGCCAGCCTGCCTGGGAGAGCCGCCGGGAGCAGCAGCTGCCAGCACCGCGCTCTCTTTGCTTGGTTAGTCTTCTGCTTCCTGCAGATTTCACAGCAATTTACAAGCCCTTGTGAATTAAACTCCATAGTACCCAAAGTCACACAATGAATCAGAAATACCAAGACTGAGAATGGAACCCAGGAGTCCTGACTCCCAGAATGACCCCAGGAATATTCATACCTAGACTCATGCTGTAGCAACCAGATTATTCTTCCCTCCCATGGCTGGGGAAATAAACAAGGAGTCTTTTTACCGGGGCCTGTTGTAGATCCTAGGGCCCGACTGTCATGAGCTATGGAACAGAGCCCAGGCCTTCTGTTTCCTGGAGGACAAAGTCTGAGACAATGGCTCAAGGACACATTGATTGAGAGCAAACAGCCAACACCTCACTCTGGCTCTAGGCCTGCAGGGTACTGAGCAGGCTAAATCTCTTCCCCTTCAGCCCATTGATAAATCTCTGGGGGTGAAATTCATCCTAGTGCTGAGAGCCCAGCACAAAGGCCTGAGCCCCTAGTGAGCCCCACCTCAGCATGACGTGTCCTTTTAATCTTTCACAGGCCTTGTCCTACCATCTTTACAGGAGCCAACTTCTCTGTTTTTACCGCATTTCCCTAAGGTGTTGCCTTCTCTGCCTCTGTGCCCCAGATTCAGCCTCATTGAACCAATTCATGACAAAATAAAAGTCTACAGAGATCAACTTCACTTAGACATGCACTGGGCTGCATCAGTTTTACCATCACCTCTAAACACAAGGCAGAGTTCATAACCCACAGGAATCTCTCAGTGCAACGCAGACGCTTAGAGATGAACAATCCGGATTCTCCCCTGCTCTGCCCCATGTGGTCCATTGTTAACCTCTGCAAAGCGGATGGGCTGTGGGCCTGTTCTGATGCACAGCGCCTTCTACACTTTAAGAACAGGAGCAGTTGCATCCCCCATGACTAGAGTCGACTTCATCTAATACACAGAACAGGGGGAGAAACCCAGTTTGTCAGGTGACTGGAGCCACAACACAACAAACCTGTGATGAAGACTCTACAGGAACAAGTCACAAACATGTCACAGGCTGAACTTTATTCATCTCCACCAAGCCTCGGTGCATAGAATGTCAAGGTCACTTTACAAGCAGTTCCCTGGCTTAGAACAAGGGGCCGCAAAGACTCAACTGCCAGATCCGGCTGAGACACCCCTGTGACGGTGCCCCCCATAAAGCTTTATGGAAATATGCTTATGAATGTAAATATGACATAACTGGAATATGTTTTATGCTACATATGCCATGTAACATATCAATGTAAAGGTTATGATCTACTGAATCTATTCATCCTTTTTGTATGCATGTGTCATTTTTGTATTCAAAGTTATGAATATTGGCTGTGTATTTGTTTAATTTTAAGTAGCCTCAGCGAAGCAGTTGGTCAGCTTCCTGAGAAAAGCCCATTCTCAGTAATTGCCCAATCAGGAAACACTTAAGCCAACAATGAACTTGGAGACACCAATCCACATCTGAGCTTTCCTGGGATTGTGGCTTGGCCTGTAAAGTTCTGAGTCATGCATGGATATGTGACTTGCCCATGTGACTCCAATACTCCATTTTGTAGCTGTAATTCTGCACAGGTGGAGGGAGGGGTTTAGACCCCAAAGGAGAAACTATATAAAGCCTTGGGAGACCCCCTCCATTTTGTCTTCAGCTAGCTCAAGAGCCTCTCCATCCCAAAGGATACCTGAAAGAAACTGGGACAAAGAACAATAACTACAGGGGATGTGAGTGATTGCTGGACCCAGACTAGAAGGAGGCTAGTCTGTAAAAGAGGCTTATTGGAACATCTCTGAGGGTGAGATTTTATCTGTATTCAGCTTCTTACTGCATTCGGCATAGGTTTGCGTGTTTTATTTTATTTTGCTTGGTAATTCACTTTGTTCTGTCTGCTGATATTTGGAACCACTTAAATCCTACTTTTTGTATTTAATAAAATCACTTTTTACTTATTAATTAACCCAGTGTACGTATTAATACTGGGGGGCAAACAGCTGTTCATATCTCTCTATCAGTGTTATAGAGGGCGAACAATTTGTGAGTTTACACTGTATAAGCTTTGTACAGGGAAAATAGATTTATTTGGGGGTTTGGACCCCATTGGGAGCTGGACATCTGAGTATTAGAGACAGGAACACTTCTTAAGCTGCTTTCAGTTAAGCCTGCAGCTGTTAGGGAATATGGTTCAGACCTGGGTCTGGGTTTGCAGCCGGCTAGCGTGTCTGGCTCAAACCAGGCAGGGCACTGAAGTCCCAAGCTGCCAGGGAAAACAGACTTAGAAGTGGTCTCCGTGCATCAGTTGGCAGTTCCCAAGGGGTCTTCTGTGTTCCAAACCATCACACCCCCAACCGTTCCCAGCCAACTCCCCTCCTTGTCCTGATGCTCTGGGGTCTCTAGCCCAGATAGACACCCCCGGGCTCTCCTCTGCATGTGTGTGGGGGGCAGTGTTTGGTCCCCCGTTAGTAGTTCCAGGATCTGTTTGTTGTCACCGCTTCCCTCTTCTCACCCCTCCCATAGGGGCCTGGTCACACAGTGTTCAGACCCAGGTGGGTTCCGAAGTGAAGCAGCCAGGAGAATCCAGTGCGCTGAAGTGCGGTGGGGCTGGGTTTCATCCCAAGGGCTGGTGGTTCCCACAGGAACCCAGAAAGGGGGTTGGGGGTGAGTGCTGTGTTACCACAAAGCATCAGTGTCAACCTGCTCCTCTCCCACTCTGCAGGGGCGATTCACACCCTCCATCTCTTTGTTTCCCCCTTATCTGAGGTGCTGCATGAATGCACAGTCTGGAACAATCTGACACCCACCCTCTGGGCCCTACTGCAAGTAACAAATCACATCGGAGTTTGTCTCTCTCATAAGGAAGGGAACAAAGTCTGAGACAATGGCTCAAGGACACATTGATTGAGAGCAAACAGCCAACACCTCACTCTGGCTCTAGGCCTGCAGGGTACTGAGCAGGCTAAATCTCTTTATCTCTAAATCTCTAAATCTCTTTTTCAGGCAATTGAGAGGGAGAGTTTTCCATTTAAATCTGTGCCTCTCTCTGCCCAGGCTGCACCCAGAGACACAATCTGCAGTGCCCTGGGTCTGTGCAGATACCAGCCAATCCCTGAGATTTTTTCCCTCCAGTGCCCAAGAAAATGAGACTTTGGCTTAGTTTTCACTTTAGCAGCTGTAGAAGACATTTTCTCTCCACAACTGTACTGGAGAAACAGGGGGACGTTACAAGGCTGCAGCTGATATTACAGTGATTTGTAACCTGTCTTTATTCCCAGGTGTCTGGTCCCAGGTCCAGCTGATGAAGTCCGGAGGGGATGTGAAAAAGCCCAGAGACTCTCTCCGCCTCTTCCGCAAAGCATCCGGCTTCACATTCAGTAAAGGATGAACTGGTTCCATCAGGCTCCCGGGAAGCGGCTGCAGTGGGTGGCTCAGGTCAGTCAGCCAAGTGGATCCAAACAATGGTATTCCCCCGCTGTTCAAAGCTGATTCACCATCTCCGGAGACAACTCCGTCAGCTCGGTTTATCTGCAAATGACCGGCCTGAAATCTGAGGTCAGCGCACTCTATTACCGTGCCAGACACACCGTGAAACAAAACCTAACAGCGCTGCTGCAAAAACCCAGACTGCTCCACCACCCGTGAGCCGTGTGAAGGCAGGAGTGTACATGCAGCGCTGGGCACTGGCGTGAGCAGAGCCATCAGCATGAATCAAAAATCTGCCAGGGGCTTTTAACCCTATAATTTGCTAACAATGAGACCTCTTGCTTCATGGTGGGCTCTGTACAGAGATGGCTCAAAACCTGAGCAAACTCCAGTCGGTTACAGCTGGAGATATGGGTCAGGGCTTGGATTTTCCAAGCAGACTCATGAGTTAAGGCACCCCAACCATTTGGAAATTCCCCCCCAGCCCCTCAGCGAGTGGGATTGGGGGAAGCTTAGTAATGTGGTCCACAACCTGTATCCACAATGCAAAATTATTTTCATGAGAATAAATAACCCAACTGCAGCCCTTCCTTCTCTGAATCTGTCCAGTGCTGGTACTGAGGTTAGTTATGTGATTGAGCCTTTGTCTACTCGGGCAAGCTGGAGTGCATTAAATCAGCCCCCGGTGCTGTAACTCCTGAGGTGTCCACAATGGCAAGGCACTTAGTGCGGCCGGACTCTGCGGCTGGAGCGCTCCTGGTAATCCACCTCCACGAGAGGCGTAGAGCTTTCTGCGCCCAGGCTAAAGTGCCGCGGCCTATTACTGCACTCTGATCGGTCTCTGAGACGTGTCCCACAATCCCTGTTCTAGCCACTCTAGTCATCAATTTCAACTCTACTGCCCTCCCTCAGCTGACAAATTGTCAGACCCACCCTTTAAATTCTCAGGGAATTTTGAAAATCCCCTTCCTGTTTTCTCAGCAAGGCATGGAGTGCTCTCAGGGAATCTTTCCAGGTGACCATGCCTCCATGCGCCAGGCAATCCCCAGTATGGAGCAACGGCAAGGTGCTTGACCTCATCAGCGTTTTGCGGGAGGAAGCTGTCCAGTCCCAGCTGCGTTCCAGGAAGTATGATACGTACTGGCAGATATCAAGGGCCATGACCGAAAGGGGCCATGACCGGGATGCACTGCATGCAGGGTTAAAGTGAAGGAGCTGCAGAATGCCCACCACAAGGCACAGGAGGCAAACCGCCGCTCCGGTGCTGCCCCCGTGACCTTCTGGCTCTACGATGAGCTGGACACGATACTTGGGGGTGACCCCACCTCCACCACGAAAAGCCCCATGGACACTTCGGGTGCTGTGCCAGCCCAGAGTGCACTGAGCCAGGAGCATGAGGAAATCAGGGGTGAGGGTGCTGAGGAGGAGGGGGGCCCAGAGCCAGAGGATGACTCGACATCCATAGACGCATGCAGCCAGAAGTTATTTTGTACCCCAGCGGAGGATAGCCAGTCACAGCAGCTGGAGCTTGGGGAAGTGCAAAGATCAGAGGAGGTGCCTGGTAAGCAGCTTTGATTTTGGGAAGCGAGTTGTTGGGGGCAGGTTGGTGGGGCGAGGAGGGTTGCAGAAAGCAGGCTTGGGTCTGCGGTGCCTAGAAGCGGAACAAGGTGTTGATGGATTCTCTCACATTGCAGTAATCGGCCTCAGAGATCTCCTTGAAAGTCTCATGCAGATTCTAGGCAATCCACTTCCGCAGATTCTTTGGCAGAGCCGCTTTGTTCCTTGTCCCAGTAAGGGTAACATTCCCACGCGACTGTGCCATCGCGGGAGGGACCATTGCTGCACACAGACAAGCCGCATAAGGGCCAGGGCGGAAGCCGCAGTCTTGCAGAAGACCCTCCCTTGCTTCCCTGTTCACCCTCAGCAGGAGATCTCTTCCGTGCTGAACACACCTGTGGAACATATGTGGATAGCGTTAAGTCCCTGAGTACAGTGCGGCCTGGAACAATGTGTTCCCCTGCCCCGTGTGGTTACTCTCCATTTCTGGGGGGTCTTGTGGCTTATGTGCACTGGCCTTGGGACAGCCAGTTGTGATAGATATGTGAATTGTGCTTGTGTTTAAGATCGGCCATCTCAGTGCTCTGTCGAGTGTTAACAATGGTGCCTGTGTGAAATGTTGCATTTTGGCTTCACAGATGTAACCTTGGGAACCCAGTCGTCCTTATTATCCGCAGCTGAACGGCTGTGCAGGCGGCCTCGAAAAAGTAAAGAGGACCTGCTCCATGAAGTTATACAGCAGCTAGCAGGCCACTGCTGAGAATCAAAAACTCAGGCGTGGCAGGACATCGCAAGGAGGGAACGGAAGGAGAGCGCGGAGCACTGGAAAGAAGCCATGGAGCAGCTCCTAAAAATTATGGAGTTCCAAGCAGAATCGATCCAGATGCGCCTAGCATCGCATACGGAGCAGCTCCGCGCCCGGCCTCCCCTGCAGCTGGTGCCCCAAAACTCTTTCCCTGGTGCCCCCAGATCACTGCCAGCAACATTTGGCCACCATCCTTTCCTCTCTCGCCACCCGCTGCCTCCCACACCAGGGGGCTGCATATTGTCTCTCTGGGTTCAGCCTGGGCAGAGACAGAGATTTAAACAGGAAACTCTCACCCCAATTTGCATATCCCCCTCCTTATAAAATAATCATACTTCTTCCATTATGGATCCGAATCACGTGCACAAGGGCTGAGAGAGGGGAACCAGGCTGCAGGTTTCCCAATGTCTGTATAGCACCAAGCACACTGTGGTGGGATCCTCGTTATACTTTTCCTTCAGGGACAAATCTACACCTGCCTTGAAAGAGCCCAAATCCCGAGGCACCAGTTTAGAGGCATGTCCAGAAAGCTACCGCTATCAGCTAATATCTATGATCTAAAGAGAGGAGAGATGCAGGCTCTGCTGATTGGGGGGTGGGGGGCCTGTGCGGGTGAAAGTAGTTAAGGGGGAAAACTAGAGGGTAGATATGGAGGGCAGGGGAATAAGCCCTGCTGTGGGTGTCTCTATGAGGTGGGAATATCAGTGGGAGGATATGAGGGTAGGGATAAAGTGTCTGTGGCATGGGAGTGAACAGGTGTTGAGGTGCAGGCAGATGTCAGAAAATTTTCGCTTTCTAACAGCTTTATGCAGTCCTATTCGTGTTGATTTCTACAGGACTAGGGGTCTGGGCACTTCCACCAGTGCTAAGCAATGTTCGAATCTTGTGCCTCTGCTTGAACAAACTCTCAGTAATTGTATCCGTAAGTGCAAAAGGGACTGGGTCATTCCTTGGATAGGCTACTAGGCTGAGATGAAACATCTGGGGCTCCTTGGGGAAGCACAGTCAATGTGTTAGGAGAAGGTGAATGGAGGGGGAAGAGAAGGTCCCTTTTATAAAAGTATTAGTATCTGTCTGTGAGGATTTATAGCTAATCACTGGGTTTCAGTATTACATGAAGTGAAAGGAATGAGATGAAATAAAATCCATGGGTTCCTGGAGTTGTCTCTTTTCTCCCAGTTAAGCTTATTCTAGGTTAAATAGACCTTGAGGGAGACAAAGGTTTTTGTCTGAGCTCAGACAGTCTTTAAACCATGATTTGAGGACTTCAGTAACTCAACTAGAGGTCAGGGGTCCGTTACAGGATGGGGTCGGTGCGGTTCTGTGGCTACACTAGATGATCAGGATGGTCCCTGTTGGCCCTAAAGTCTATAAGTCTTTCCTCATCCAGTATCTGTTACTCACTAATACGGGGTGGTGTCCTCTGGTCTCTCAGGTTGCTCATTTGTAAATACATCAGATGGTTGGGATTGTCCCTGGCGATGGTTCATCACCCCTTAGCCCAATCGGTGTAATACACACCGCACCCCCATCAGAAGTCATGGTAGCGACACACTGCAGCCCCTTCCCGGAAGTCTGAGCACCTTGAAGGCTGTTTGTTCTGAATAAATTTTCCGGTCAGCCAACAACAGGCTTTGTCATCACATTACCAGAACGCCTAGGTTCTATTTCTTTCCGGTTACGGGAGGCAAGACTAGCCATCCTGTTACAGCAGGAGTCTAGGAATCCAGGGTTTTCCCCCTGAACTTCCTGTAGCAAGAAGAGACAAACTGCTAGTCTCAGCCTCCAAAGTTTTGACTTTTGGGTGGGCCGAGGTTTAATTCAAAAGTTCTTGTAAACTGGTTTACAAGTAGTTGGGGGTGGGGGAGGGAGGAATGCACTTAGCAAAGTCTTTGATCCTCTATCTCACAATGGCTCGATTGCGGTTAATGAACAGGAATAAACAACTTCGTACAGAAGGCTTCCTTCGCATTTGAAGGATTACTTAAAGGGCACGTCTACACTGGCAAAGTTACAGTGCCGCTCAGAGAGCGCAGAAGGAAAACCGCTGCTGTGTGTTCACACTGGCAGCTGCCTGCCCAATAGCGTGTTCACACTTGCTGCTCTTGCAGCTCTATTCAGAGCGGTGCACTTTGGGCAGCTATCCCACAGAGCTCCTCTTTCTCTTTTGCTGCTAGGGCTTGTGGGAAGGTGGAAGGGGTTGTAGGGCATCCTGGGTCCTGTCCCAATGCCCCATGATGCATCGCTTCGCATCCCAGCATTCCTGTGTTTCCCTGTGTTTCCATCCGCATGTGGAACCATCTTTCACTGGTTTGTGTATTCCATGACCCGCCTCTTTCTGGCTGCAGGAATGGATCCCGAGCTGTTGACCAGAATGCTGCTCGCACTGACCAGCACATCACGAGTGGCAGTGGAGTTATTCCTTAAACTAAAAAGGCAAGAGGAGTTTGACATTGATCTCGCCAAGCATACTAGCTATGAGACGAGATTGCTTATGGCATTCACGGAGGTGCTGACCACAATGGAACGCCACTTTTGAGCTTGCGAAACAAGCACTGAGTGGTGGGATCACAGCGCGATGCACGTCTGGGATGACGAACAGTGGCTGCAGAACTTTCCCATGCGGAAAGCCACATTCATGGGACTGTGTGATAAGCTTGCCCCACCCCTGCGGCGCAAGGACACGAGAATGAGAGCTGCCCTGTCATTGGAGAAGCGTCTGGTGATTGCACTGTGGAAGCTGGCTACTCCAGACTGCTACCGATTGGTTGCTAACCAGTTCGGAGTGGGAAAGTTGACCGCTGGCCATTAATCGCATCCTGCTCTGAGAGACCGTGACTCTGGGGAACGTGTGTAACATTGTGGCTGGCTTTGCACAAATGGGCTTCCCTAACTGTGGAGGGGCGATAGATGGCACGCACATTCCAATTCTGGCACCAGACCACCTAGCCACCGAGTACATTAATTGCAAGGGGTATTTCTCAATGGTTCTCCAGGCGCTTTTTTATCACTGTGGGCATTTCACAGACATTAACGTAGGCTGGTCCGGAAAGGTGCATGATGCACGCATCTTTTGGAACACTGGCCTGTTCAGGAAGCTGCAAGCCGGGACTTTCTTCCCAGACCAGAAGATCACTGTATGGGAAGTTGAAATGCCCATTGTGATCCTGGGAGACTCCGCCTTCCCCTTAATGCCACGGCTCAAGCCATACACAGGGCAACTTGACAGCACCACGGAGCAGTTCAACAACAGGCTGAGCAAGTGCAGAATGACTGTGGAGTGTGAATTTGGCTTTTTAAAAGCTCACTGGCGATGCCTGATCGGGAGGCTGGACATGGCCGATGACAATATTCCTATGTTTATAGCCGCCTGCTGTACGCTCCATAATATTTGTGAAGGGAAGGGTGAAAGCTTCACTCAGGGCTGGACCACAGAGGCTCAGTGCCTGGAGACTGAGTTTGAACAGCCAGAGACCAGGGCTATTAGAGGGGCGCAGCGTGGGGCCATAAGGATCAGGGATGCTTTGAGGCAGCAATCTGAAGCTGAAAGCCACTAATATTTGTTGATATGCTCAGGATTGCAGTGCTTGTAATGCTAGGAGGCGATTGGTTCACATGATGGAAGAAAGGGCCTAAACATAAAATTGTATGTTGCTTTGGAGTGCTCTTTTTGCTTTCACTTAATAGAATAATGATTGCTTTCAAACAAACACAATTCTTTTATTGAAAGACAACAACCAGAGGAAAGAGTCAAATAAAAAAAATCATCAGCAGGGAAGGGAAGGTCTCAAGAGCAGGAGGGGTCCCGGGACAGCTAGAGATTTGTGTATGTCCAGGGATCAAATCCAACCATCTCCTTTGGAGTACGATGCAGCTGTACTTCAGCAGGGCCAAACTGCATAGGGATGGCTGTTGAGTGCAGTGGGTATGGGGAGTCCACAGTGCTGGACCGTGAGGAGGGAGGAGTGGAAAGCTGCGGGTAGAGAGTGGAGCCAGGAGGTTGATAACAGTGTGTTGGCGGGGTGTGTGTGTGTGTTGGGGGGGATGCATGGGAAAGAGTTTTGCAACAATGGCTGCAGGGAAGGGCTGATGCGGAGCTAGTATCTCCTGGAGCGTGTCCGCTTGGCGCTCCATAACTGTTAAGAGCCGCTCCGTGACAACTTTCTGGTGTGCTACGTTCTCCTTTCGGTCCCTCTTCTCGCTGTCCTGCCACTCCTTCAACTCCTTTTTCTCAGAGGTGGAGTGAATCATAACCTCACGCATAAAGTCCTCCTTAGCTCTTCTTGGATGCTCCTAATTCTTCGCAACCATTCTGCCGCTGATAACACAGAGGGAGGCTGGCCTCCCATGGTCACCTCTGTGAAGTTTAAATGCAACATTTTACAGAAGCAGTATTGTTTGCAACACAGACGACACTGATTCAGTGCTTTAAAACACAGCCAGTACTCACACACCTGTCACAAACTGGCTGACCCCAGGCAAGCACACATGAGCCACAAGACCCCCAAAATGGTGAGTAGCCACAGGGGCAGGGTAAATCACCATTCCCGGACCCTGCTGTACACTGGGCACATGGCTCTTGGGCACTTGAGGAGAGCCAGCACTGTAGGGGGGGCCTGATAATCATTCCTGTCCCCACACTTTCCACAGGAGGTGATCATTATGGAAGATATCTCGCTGCTGAGGGTGAGCAGGGAACCAAGGGAGGGTCTTCTCCAAGCGTGCAGCTTCTCCCCTGGCCCTATGCAGCTCGTCTGTGTGCAGCAATGCTCCCCACCACCACCACCTCGTCACGGCAAGGTGGTGCGGGAAAGTTACCGTTAATGGGGCAAGAAACAGAAGCAGCTCTGCCGAGGAACCTTCATCAGTGGATAGCCCAGTATCTCCATGAGAGTTTCCTGGAGATCTGTGTGGGAGATTCCCGTGAAGTGAGGGAGTGTATCTGCAGCCTGTTCCACCATTCAGACTAGGCAGGCGGTGGGAGACAAGCCTGCTTTCTGCAACCCTACTGCCCCCAACAAATCGCTTAGGCAATTTCCAAAATCAGATCTACTTACCAGGGGCCTCCTCTCCCATCTGCGCTTTGCCAATATCCGCCTGCTGTGGCTGGCTAGGCTCCTCTTGGGTAGAGAAGAGGTCCTGGCTCCATGCATCTCTGGTCTCTGAGCTATCCTCTGCCTCTGGGTCTTCCTCCTCCTCTTCATCCAAGATTTCCTCCTCCTGACTCAGTCCACTCTCGACTGGCACGTGAGCCAATGAAGTATCCACAGTGGCCTGAGCAGTGGAGGTGGGGTCGCCGCCAAGTATCGTGTCCAGCTCTTTGTAGAACTTGCAGCTCGTGGGCGCAGCACCGGAGTGGCGGTTTGCCTCTCGCGCCTCGTGGTAGGCGTTCTGCAGCCCCTTCACTTTGACCCTGCACTGCCGTGTGTCCCGGTCATGGTCCCTTTCTGTCATTAGTCGTGAAATCTGTCTGTAGGTAGCATAATTCCTACAGCTGGACCGCAGCTGGGACTGCACAGCCTCCTCTCCCCAAATGCAGATGAGGTCCAGCAGCTCAGCATTGCCCCAAGTGGGGGATCACCTGGTGCGTGGAGCAGGCATGGGCACCTGGAAAGATGCACTGAGACCCCTGCATGCATCACCAAGCAAACAGGAAGGGGACTTTCAAATTTGCAAAGGAATGTATGGGGTGGGGCTGACGGTTGGTCACCTGAGGGCAGGGCAGTAGAGCTCAAACCGATGGCCAGAGAGGCGAGAACAGGCATTGTGGGACACCTCCCGGAGGCCAGTCACAGCACTGTAATCCCCACGGTGTCCTCACTGGCACCGCAGCGCTGTAGCCCGGCGCAGAAAGCTGTACGCCTCTCGTCCGGATGGCTTTTTAGAGCCCTGCATCGGCAGAGTTTCTGTGCACTAAGTGGCTTGGCAGCGTGTACACCCCGGGAGTTACAACGCTCAGAGCCGCTTTACTGCTCACAAACCTGCCAGCGTAGACGGGGCCTGAGATACAGGGGTATACAACATAAATGTTTGTTGTTCAGTTATACCAGGGTACAGATAAGTGAAAACAGTGCAGGCAACATCCTACAAGCATTTTATGAAGTCTAAATACTAAACATATTCTTATGAACTTAGAATCTAACATCTATTTTGATGATGCTAACACAGGTAAAGAAGACTGGTTTCCAGCTACGCACTTGTAAGGCCTAGCTGGCACCTGGTCTGCCAGCATCACACCGGGCTTCTTCCCACTCAGGACCGGCCTTTCACTGAATCAAGAGAGTGTATATCGCCCCCAGCGCTGTTTAGATAAGCCACCCATTCTAGTCCCTTCCCAGGAGGCTGACGGACCCAGATCATGCCGTAGTTGCTGAAAGTGAAACCGGAGGTTTTGCAGGAGAGGCGGAGAGACTCCCCCGGCTTTTTCACATCCGCTCCAGACTCCACCAAATTGATCTGGGACCAGGCACCTGGGAATAAAGACACGATACAAACATTAGTATCGAAACAGAAAATACGAAATAATCGCTGCCTCTCCAGCATGTTTGGGTTAGAAAATACCTTGAAGAGCTGCCACAATGTAAACTAAAGAGACCCAAAGTCTCATTTTCCCTGTTGTTGGAGGGGAGAGTTGGCTGGTAACTGCACCGACTCAGAGGGCTGGGGATCGTTTCTCAGGGTGCAGCCAGAGGAGAGGAGAGGAACAGCTTTAAACAGGACCCTGCCACCACAATTTGCATATTCCCCTCTTTATAAGACATACAAACCCCTTCCCTTAATGACCTCACTTAGCTAGCCATTCATTTTTAGGGATTGCTTTTAAATCATCTGTGGTGAAGGGAAATATTTCCCTTGTCTTTAGTGGGCTTTGGCTCATGTTGTGTGAGAGAAGACTATTTGGCTGGAAATTACCGGGAGAAGAGAAGTTTGAACATTTATGCTCTCTTTTAAGATTGGGTTGGAATTATACCTGCAGGCCTTGCAACCGGGGTTACATCCTGTGACTTTAAAGGAGACTAAGGCTATGTCTGCACTTGCCATTTAAAGTGCAAAATGTCCCTTTTTTGCGCTAAAACCATGGGAGCATCTACACTTGTTAATGACTTTTTGAGGTGAAACTCAGAAGTTTCACTGCAAAAAGAAAGCCACCTTCACAAGAGGCCTACAGCTCTTTCCAGTGTTCTTTTTGCGCTGCTGTGAAAGTGAAGACACGTTCTACTGGTATAAACTCCTTTTGGCCTCCAGAGGATATCCCACAGTTCCAAAAGTGACCACTCTGGCCAGCATCTCCGCTGCTCTGATGTCAGGTAAAGGGACGTCCGCCCCTCCCTCTGTGAGCCCCGGGAAGTTTGAAACTCCCTTTCCCTTTGCTTGTAGCTATGGCAGGGAAAGCAGCCAGACAGCAGGGGTTATTAAAAAATTCCATGAAAGAAACAAGGAAGTAATGGGGCTGCTGGGACATGAATCAGGGCAGCACAGGGCACTGAGCAGGGACCCAGAATGCCTTACGCTCACCCCCACCTTCCCACAAGTCCTATCGAGAGAGCTGCACTGTGGGATAGCTGCCCTACAGCACTGCTCTCATCGGCGATGGAAGTGCTGGTAGTGTAAACACTCTCTGACGCCTGAGGAATTGAGTGAGTCACAAACCAGCGCTTCCCTATCCCCAGTGAAAGTGACAGCGCAAAAACTCTGCCAGTGTAGACATACCCTAAAACTTACCTTGGGAAATTGTAAAGGGGCTGCTGGGATGCAAAGCGATGCATGATGGGTCATTGTCACAGGACCCAGGATGCCCCACGACCCCCTCTCCACCTTCCCACAAGCCTCAGCGGCGGAAGAGGAAGAAGTGCTCTGTGGGATAGCTGCCCAGAATGCACCGCTCCGAATGCAGAGCTCCTGGGCAGCTGGCTGTGTGAACACACAAGAGCGCTTTCCCTGCAGCACTGTCTGAGGGGCGCTCTGACTCCTAGTGCTGGAAACATCTGCAAGTGTCGGCAAAGCCTGAGCTACTCCGGTTCCAACGGTGACTCCATGGAAGCGTTCTAAGGAGCGATGGGTCAGTTGTGTCGCTGATGGTCCTAAATGGGCGATCAAGCAGGCTAGGCAGTGCTGATGCCAACCAGTCCGGGGTGTCACCCAGAAGCATAGCACAAGTTTGAAATACAGACATACAGACATAGCTATAACTCATAATACCAAGGTGATACAAACATATAAACAAGATTATCATATCTGGCAAATTCTAACATTTTTGCAGATGTCTTACATGGCATATCTGGCTGTGACCGGTGTCCCAGTGGGGGATAGAGATGGTCACTCAATTAGGGTGAACTGCAAAGAAAGGGGCAGCCAATCCCCATAAAGCAGGTGGATATTCCAATACTTATAACTTCACATACAAAAATGATACATATATATAGACAGCATAATTATAATCATCAAATTATAACCTTTTCATAGATACCTCATTCGACACCCTTTGTACAGTATTTGCTGCAATATATAACAGTGGTTGCAGCAATGATCCATATGGTCATATTCTAATCAGATAACGTCACAATAAGTGTCCAGGTGAGGGTTCGAATTTACCTTAGGGTTAGGACTTGGTCTGGGAGTTAGGGAAGGGGATACAGAAAATGTGAATTTGACCTACATAAATTCAGCTAGGAATCTCAAATGCAATCATGCTGGGAGCCCTGCTGTGAGAAGTGTCATCCCAGCCCTTCTCTCTCAATCTTCCTACTCTGAGTTGGCGCTAGGAAATACAAGGTGTCTCTTATAAAGAGGGGGCTATGCAAATGACAGTCAGAGTTTCCTGTTTATATCTGTCCCTCTCCCTGCCCAGGCTGTATCCAGAGCGACAATCTGCAGCCCCCTGGTTCTGTGCCAGCCAACCCCGCTGAGGACTTTCCCTGCCAACACCAGGGACAACGAGGTTTGGTTACATCTCGTTTTCATTGCAGCAGCTCTGGAAGGTATTTTCTCCCTTTCCATGTGCTGGGCAGGCGGGGGATTATTGTGCTATTACCCGAGATACTCCCCGTAATCCCAGGTGCCCGGTCCCAGGGGTTGGTGGAGCCCAGGGGGGATGTGAAAAGCCCGGAGACTCTCTCCTCCTCTCCTGCAAAGCCTCCGGGTTCACCTTCAGCAGCTACGGGATGCACTGGTGCATCTGAAGAAGTGGTTTTTGACCCAGGAATGTTTATGCCCAAATAAATCTGTTGGTCTTTAAGGTGCCCCAGGACTCCTGGTTGTTTTTGTGGATACAGAGTAACAGGGCTACCCCCGGATACTGGGTGCACTGGGACCCTCAGGTCCCCGGGAAGGGCTGGAGGGGTCCCCCGATCAGCAGGGGCAGTGGGAGCAGCACAGACACTAGGGTGACCAGCCACAGGGCGACTCACCATCTCCAGGGACAATCCCAGCAACCTGCTGTGTCTGCAGCTGACCGGCCTGAGAGCCGAGGACACCGCCCGCTATCGCTGTGCCAGACACCCCCCCTGCACAGTGAGGGGAAGCCGCTCTGAGCTCAGACAAAAACCTCCTGGGGCGGTTCCCAGAGAAAGCCCCAGCTGGTTTCATGCTGGCAGGCCGGGCGCTGGGAGCTCACAGGAGACAGGAATTTCCTCCGTTTGAAATGCGGGAAACGAACCCGGCTGCACAGTCAGATCTAGATCCACAGGAGGCGGAGATACCGGGAACCGGGTGTCCCGCACTGGGCGTGGTGGGGATTCACTCGGTCCCAGATATTCTATTACAGACACTGATATGGGTTCAAAGGAATTATTATCTCCCAAACAGAAGCCCAAATAGTCCCATGTTCACCTCTCAGTTCCCGTGTGAGGATAGAAAGCAGGAGAGGTGAAAACACAAACCCTGGCAGCTATAAAAGGGAACAAGGCTGTTCCCCAAATCCCTGCTGGCCAATGCCATAGAGCTGGG
This sequence comes from Eretmochelys imbricata, assembly GCF_965152235.1. NCBI lineage: Eukaryota > Metazoa > Chordata > Testudines > Cheloniidae > Eretmochelys > Eretmochelys imbricata. Next base: position 40,904,090 of record NC_135584.1, on the reverse strand, counting down.
TAGTGCCTGTTTATAGATTTATTTGACTCCCTGCCCTGTACATGGTCTCACTTCTATTAGCCTCATCAATGAGCTGGTCTCCAGCCAGTCTGAGAGCCTAGGGCCATGGGGCGTTATGGAGCCACCCACCCTTATGGTCTGAGTCTCATTCAGTGTAACTGTCTATCAGACATTCCCTTAGCACATTCACCCCCCGCCCCCCAAAGTGTGGTTATATGAAAGGGAACATGCGTGACAGTGGGAATGGGAAATGAGATACGTGTTTCAGCGTCAATGGTTATAGTGTCTGAATAGAAATATTTGTGTTGTTGTTTTTGTTGTTATCCCCCAATATTAGATCGTGGGGATGGTTTAAAAACACGTAGAGTTCATATCACACAAGTTCTTTAAGCACAACCAGGAGAAAGCTTCTGTCTACACTTTATTGATTATTAATAATTAACTAAGTAAATGATCTTGAGGATGATGCTCAGCGGTGATAGATTTGGTGCTGGTTGTGGTCCCAGTGCCCAGGGTCTCCAGAAGCCGGAATAGGTGACAGGAGGTGGATCACTCCCTGATCCCCTGTTCTGTTCATTCCCTCTGGGGCACCTGGCGTTGGCCACTGTCGGAAGACAGGATACTGGGCGAGATGGACCCTTGGTCTGACCCAGTCTGGCCGTTCTTATGTTCTTAATTACAGTCTAGGATCCCATAGTCCTAGGCACGGTACGAACACAGACCATAAAACCTCTCTCAGTCCCACCGAGTTTACAATCCAAGCGTAAATGGGAAGTGGAGTGTGAATGGGAACAGGAATGTAAACACGAATATAAATATCAGCCGTAGATCATAATCTCCCTTCACTGTGGCCTGAATCCTCCCTCGACTCTCCCCTAAAGAAAAACTCCAAGACACGCTGCTCTCGGCCCACTAATGTCAGGGAGGCTCCACTACAAAACCTTAACTCTGTCCTCAGACGCCCCCCCAGCTTCTCCCACCTGCACCCACAGGCAGGCCCCCAGACCTGCTCAGATCACGTTCCTACTATCATGGAACATTTCACTGTAGCCGGTCGCTGCTGGGAAGGGAATGGGGTTTCCCTCCCAAAACCCTCCCAGCGTGATGGGAAATTTTCCCTCTCTAGTGGGTGGCCCAGCCCAATACGTCAGTGGGATAGACCCTGCGCCCCCACCCCCACCCCCGCCAAACACTGACCCCTGACCAGACGTTGCATGGCCCTTGTGCGCGTGAACGGGGCTCCACAGCTGAGTCCCCCACAACCCCAAAATCAGCTTACAATAGGCCCTCAGTTTCTGAGTGAGGAAACACAGTCACTGCAGGGAGCTGTTCATTCCTCCCAGGGGTCCAAAAGTGTCAGGAGGACCCCAGCGCCCTGTGCCCGGCGCTGTACAGACACACAGCACGGGACACTCTGAATCCCGCACCCAGACCTCTAGGGAGAGTCAGTCAGACCACTGGCAGCAGACACAGATCACTGCGTCTCTTATAAGCCTGGGGTATGCAAATGAGGGAGACAGTTTCCTGTTTAAATCTGAGCCTCCCTCTGCCCAGACTGCACCCGGCGACACAATCCGCAGCCCCCTGGGTCGGTGCAGTCACCAGCCAGTCCCCGGAGAACTTTCCCCTGCAGCATCAGGGAAAATGGGATTTTTGCTCCTTGTCATTGTCGCTCTAGCAGCTTTGGAAGGTATTTTCCTCCTCTGAAGAGCTGGCCGAGTTAGAAGAATATTGTGTTCTCGCTGTTTTTATACCGATATTAATGGTCAGTCTTTATTCCCAGGTGTCCGGTCCCAGACGCTGGTGGAGTCCGGAGGGGGTGTGAAAAAGCCCGGAGACTCTCTCCGCCTCTCCTGCAAAGCCTCCGGGTTCGACTTCAGCAGCTACTACATGAGCTGGGTCCGCCAGGCTCCCGGGAAGGGGCTGGAGTGGGTCGCCGGCATTTACAGCTCTAGCATACACTACAGTGACTCGGTCAAAGGGCGATTCACCATCTCCAGGGATAACGCCAAGAGTGAGCTGTATCTGCAAATGACCGGCCTGAAGCCCGAGGACACCGCCCGCTATTACTGTGCGAGAGACACAGTGACACCAAACCGGTTTGTGATCGTACAAAAACCCAGGCTGCGGAATCGCCCTTCTCCCGGCGGCCGCGCGGGGGCAGCAGCGACACCCCCCGCTTCGGGCTCGGGCAGGAGACCCGGCACCCGGGGGAACGGGACACAAACCTCCCGCCAGTTTAACCCGTCCGTTCCCGGGGAATGTGTCTCCCCTTCCTGCCCTGATCCCCGCTGAGTGCAGAGATCCCTCGCTTCATCTGTGAACTCCAATCCGGAGTGAGTCCTGTTCTGAGTCGCTCTCCCCCCGCAGACCCGGTATGTTGGCTCCCGCTGGGCCAGTCTCGGTGTCAGACTCACAGGCCAGCATCTCTCAGTGTAAAGGGGACAAGCGCGTTGGGGTTTGCATCAGACCCAACGGGTGGAGAGAATTGCTCCAGGGACAAATCCTCCGACAGTGTAAAGACACCTCAACTGCTTTCACTGGACTCGAGTTACTCCTGATTTACACCAGGGAGGCTCTGGCCCTTTCAGCAAACTGGGATGTTTATCGCATTAATGCAGCGGAAGGTGATTAGCTCGTTATAACCGATGTGAGGCCCCCCAGAGGCAGTGCAAGGATAATTTTGCGCCCTGGGCGAAACTTCCACCTGGCGACCCTCCTCCCCGTCCCCCTCCACTGTGCCCCCCCCCAACCTCCAGAAACTAGTAAACTTAGCATTATAAACAGCCTCTCAGAACGGGTAACGGCTCTTGTATTGTTTCTTTTTTACCTTTAAGGAGTTTCAGTTGTTTGCCATCGCCTCTGATGGTGTCCCATTCAAAGTCTTCCTGTTGTGCAAAGCTAAACAACTGAGCCTTGCATTGCATCACCAGCCAAGTTAGCGGGTGACAAATCCCCCTTGCCCTAAAAGGCCATTATCCCCTGGAGACTAATTTCTACTCCAAGTCCGTAAAGCAGACTTTTAAGGTAAATACACAATATTACCCATGCACACATCTCACAGAGATTCTCACTCTTGGCAACTTGCCAGCCTTGTGTAGATCCCTTCCACTTTCCTCTTTGTGGGTCAGTGCCCTGTAAGACACGTGTGGGGTGCAGTGAGCTTGTCAGGCCTGTGGTAACAGCTGTTTGTGAAGATCAGGGGGCCCTTTGCCAAGGGGTGCTGGTGTCACAGTGGGCTTGGGCTGGCTGACAGTATGGGGCAGGGCACTGAGGATGGTGGGGCAGGTAACACTCACTGGGCTGGGGGGCAGGCGGTGCCAGGATAGGGCAGGGGCAGGTACCTGTCAGTCTCCAGCACTCAGGCCATGCCAGGGCCTGCAGCCTCTTCACCTCAGAGTCTCCTCCACTTCCCCGGGGGCCACTCCTCCTCTCAGGCTCCCCAGCTGCGGCCGCCCGGGAGGACGCAGGCGGGGGGTGCTGCCGCAGACGAGACGCAAGGGGCTGGGCTTGTCTGGGGCCCCACACCTGCCAGCTGAGAGAAGCAGGAACCAGGCACCACTTGGTGGGAGCCGGGTGTCCCGAGCCCAGGGCACCTACGCTCCCAGCCTGCCCCTGCTGCTGCGGAGGGTGCTGCTGCCCTGGGCTTGGGCCGCCCAGCTCCCCCCGAGCAGCGCCCGGTTCCTGCCGCTCTCGGCCGGCAGATGTGGGGCCCCACCCAAGCCCGGCCCCTTGTGTCTGCTCTGAGGCAGTGTCCCTCTTCCATGTCCTCCAGGTGGCAGTGGTGGCAGCGGCCGGGGAGCCTGACAGGAGGAGCGGCCCCTGGGGAAGTGGGAGAGACTCTGAGGTGAAGAAGCTGCTGGCCCTGGTGTGGCCCGACAGCTGGAGACTGACAGGTACCTGCCCCTCAGCAATAGTGTAAAAAAAAAAATTTGGGCACTGCTTTTTGGCGCCCCCCAAATCTTGGCACCCTAGGCAGCCGACTAGTTCACCTAGTGGTTACACCGGCCCTGGAGCCCCTCACCGTGGCGTCTCCGCCCTTTACATGCGGTTATTGCCTTTATCCTCCCAACGCTGCCGGGAGGCCGGGGAACGATCACAGCCCCTGGTTCGGGTCGGGGGACTGAGGCAGAGAGAGATGGAGGGCGGGGTGTGGAAATGGGCCATTCAGGGTCCGGGCGGGGCTGGGGGGCAGAGATCACCCGGCGCCGGAATAAACCCCCTCCGCTGCGCCGGGGGATGTGGCGCCGCCCTGACTTTCCAAAGCGGCTCCTGGGTTGTTTTCACCAACTGCCCTGTGGAAATCCCGGCCGGACCCTCCGCTGGTGTCAGTGGGTGGAGCTGAGACATCCCAACCCCCAATAAAGTGCCCCCATGTCACAGAGTCACCCTGGAGATAAAAGGCCCGGCCCCTTAGCCCCTGATGACATCACTCAGCCCAGCGCTGGCCCGCAGGGCATTGGGGACAGTCACGTGGCGAAGGGCTGTGGACAGGGACACGGTGGGATTTCATGGGGTCACTCAGGGGGAGGCGGCTGCTGAGGGAGAAGCAGAGGCCCGTGGGTGGGAGATCAGGGGGGCACTAAGGTCACAAAATGCAGTTCCCACTGAATGAGATTTGGCTCCGGCCTCCCCAAAATCTTGTGTGACATTCCCATCCCACATTAGCTGTCAGCCAATTGTCACTGTCAGGTCTCCCATGGCTACAAAATGCTGAATCTGCTTCCCCTTGTCCTCAGAGAGTTTCTCAGATTCTGGTCCTGCTGCCAAATACTCTTGTCTCCCACAGTCTAACCCAAAGGCAATGAGGAATAAGGAAAGCTTTTCCCTGACCCAAGAACACACTGTGTCTGGCCAGGAAAGGATGTCTCGGGATTTGAGATCATTTTACTTCTCCCTTAGGTAAAAGCGCAAACATGATCCCCTCGCCCAGTCACCTCACAACACAGGATAAGGGACCCACTGAGTCCTCTTCTTCAAGACTGAGGGTAAAGCAAAGGGCAGGAGCTTGTGTCTTATAAGGAAGGGGATATACAGATAGGTCGAGAAATTTCCTGTTTAAATCTGTCCCTCTCTCTGCCCATCCAGCACCTGGAGACACAGTCCACAGCCCACTGGGTCTGTGCAGTGACCGGCCAGTCCCCTGAGAACTTTCCCCTCCAGCAGCGGGGAAAATGAGACTTTGGCTCCATTTGGTTTTCATTCTAGCAGCTTTGGAAGGTATTCTCCACTCTTAAATGCATTGCAGAGAAAGGGGAGATATTGTATTCTTGTTCTCAGTACCATTTCTAAACATGTCCTTATTCCAAGGTGCCCGGTCCCACGTCCAGCTGGTGAAGTCCAGAGGGGATGTGAAAAAGCCTGAAGACCCTCTCCGCCTCTCCTGCAAAGCCTCCGGGTTCACCTTCAGTGATTATGAAATGAATTGGGTCCGTTAGGCTCCTGGAAAGGGCCTGGAGTGGGTTGCCCACATTCAAATCACCTCTACGTACGACGCTGATTCCGTCAAAGGTTGATTCACCATCTCCAGAGACAATCCCAACAACACGGTTTATTTGCAAATAAGCAATTTGAATACCGAGGACACCGCCGCCTATTACTGTGCAAAGCCCACAGTGAACCGAAACCGACAAATGATACTACAGAAACACCAGCTGTGGATTCCCCCTTATCCCATCAGCTGCAAAGGGCTACAGATCATAACCAATACCCCACTGGGCACAGGAATAGGAAGGGTCACAAGGCCATGAGTAAAGTCAGGTTTTATCTATATAATTCCCAGAAAATATTCCATCTTGTTGCCCATTGCTCCATAGTGGGTGTGATCTCTGAACAAGTATCAGACAATGTATGAAACTAAAGAGACACCCTCCCAGCCTTTTCTCGATTTTTCTGGCCACCCACCCAAACCCTGGGCTCCATACACCTACCCAGGCCCCAGATACTCCCTGCTTCCTGGTTTAAACCCCTTCAGGTCAATCCAGTATATGCAAAGTTGACAGCTCCCACTTCCTGGTTAAATACTGACAGTAGTACCTCAGACAAAAGAGCTGACTCACTGGGGACTCCCTTCCTGCCCCACCACCATGCTGTTTGCATTATGAAACTTCATTTGACTGACTGGACTCTCACGTCGAGTTTTTGAACATACAGTTGAACTATACTTTAGAGGACAGAGTCATCCCTGCCCTAACTAAAGGGACTGGCCCAGGAAGTTAATTTGACACAAATGAAACCCACCTACAACCCCTCTAACACCTAAGGAATGTAAGGGCAAAGTGGGTGCAAATCATTCCTCCCTCCTCTTTGCACAGCTGGGAATGGCCTCATAAGGTTCACATCAAGGCAGAGTCAGGCCCCTGACCTTTTTAACTTAATTATTCACTATTCATATCACTTTTCACCAATTGCTTTCCTCTCTATGGCGTCTTTTCTTCGATTGTCCTGACCCAATCGAATCCAGCAGTGAAAAAGTTGGACATGCACTGTTGATGGATGTAAGGTGAACCTCTACATCATGCCTTGGATCCAAAAGCCTTTTGGGAAGAAGTGGGAGTGGACACTTTACTAGCATACTTCCTATACCAACAGCTACTGTTCTACAACCCTGGGGGAGGGAAGGGGGAGGGGCTCACAACCTCCAAAGACAGTTTCATCTGTATTTACACATCAGCAGTCTAAAGGACATGCACACAGAACAGTTAGCTCGCTCTCTCTCGCTCTCTCTCTCTCTCTCACACACACACAAAAAATATTCTTCCTGAAAGGCAGCAACTGTATAGTATTTTATTATCGTTCACAATCCAGACATCCTAACACACCAGAACCAAAGGCAGAGAGAGACAAAGCAGGCTGCTCCTGAAGGGATAGTTGCACAACCCATCCCCATCCTGATCTATCATGGCTTTTCGCAAAGTGACTGTTAAAAATCCAGATCACAAGTATCCCTACGGAGTCCAACAGCCTGCATGCAGGAGAAGGAAACTCATTTCAAACTCAAAATGATGGCTTCAAACGTTACAGCAGTTTTCAATAAACCGTAATGGACTATTGACACTTCTGCCTCCAAGGCTACTAAACATTATGTGATTCTATTTATTGTGCCCCATCTCCATTAACATTAACATGTAAGTCCTGTCCACCTATGCATTAAGGCTACAGTTTATGGTATAAACTTGAGGGTTATGGCAAGACTTCAGGCCTCCGGGTAGGATTAAAATTTAGGATTAAGATTAGCTCTTGGTTTTGGGTTAGAGTTCAGGTTTACGGTTACAAACAGGGTTAGGATTTAGAGACTGATTATAAATTTGAGGTTCAGGTTACAGTTAAACGTTAATGTAACACGTCATGATTACTATTAGGGCCAGTTTTAGCCTTAAGGTGAGTTTATACATTTAAGGTTAGGGTTAGGGTAAATGTTAAAGATTAAGATTATTTGTTACCCTTAGAAATAGGGATAGAGTACACATTTAGGTTTGTGTTCAGTTAAGTGTTAAATTTTGGGTATGGTTTTATCTTTATCGTTAGGTTTAGGTCGGGCTTTAGTGTCAAGGCTGTGATGGAGAAGGAGGGCGGCTATTAAAAGCCAGGGTTAGAATTTACACTGAGGGTTAGAATTCCCTTCAGGGAAGAAGTCAGGATTTAGGGATAGAACTAAGGTATTCCTTTCGCTTTCAGGTTCAGATCAATATAAAGGCTAAGGTGAGGGTTTATCTTAAGGGTCAGGGTTAAATGTGGGAGTTAGGGAGAGGAGAAAGAAGATGCGAGCTGGACTCCTTATAGACACATAGGAAGCTCTAATCCAGTGGTGCTCGCACCCCGGCTGGGAGAGGGGGGTACCCCAGAGATAAACTGCCGGCCCATCTCTCAGCCACACACAAAGAAACCGAGTTCGCTCTAGGAAATAATTGGAGTCTCTTTTAAGAAGGGAGATATGCAAATAGGGGGAGAGTTTCCTGTTTAAATGTGTCTCTCTCACTTCCACGGCTGTGAGACAGACAATCTGCAGCCCCCTGTCTCTGGGCAGTCGCCAGACAACCCCCCTGAAAACTCTCCTCTCCAAACACAGGGACAATGAGGCTTTGGTTGTCTCTCGTTCTCATTGCAGCAGCGTGTGAAGGTATTTTCTCCCTTTCCATATCTTCTAGAGTCAGGAGACTGTTATTCTGTTGCCCTAGGTACTAATTTTTCCCATAATTCATCATTCTTCTCAGGTGTCCGGTCGCAGGTTCAGCTGGTGGAGTCCGGAGGGGATGTGAAGAAGCCGGGAGACTCTCTCCGCCTCTCCTGCAAAGCCTCCGGCTTCACCTTCAGCAGCTACTGGATGAGCTGGGTCCGTCAGGCTCCCGGGAAGGGGCTGGAGTGGATCGCCTACATTTACAGCTCTAGCATAGACTACAGTGACTCGGTAAAAGGGCGATTCACCGTCTCCAGAGATGACCCCAACAGCCTGTTGTACCTGCAAATGACCGGCCTGAAGCCCGAGGACACCGCCCGGTCTCACTGAGCGAGAGACCCAGCGAGGGGAATCCCGACCGGGCTCACACAAAAACCCGAGCGGCAGAACCGCCCTTCTCCCGTGCGCCGCGCGGGGGCAGCACTTCCACAGACAGCCCAGCCCTGGGCACAGGAACGGGACCGACAACCAGAGTGAAAAACAAATCCGTGCTCAGGTTTCAGAGCTCAATATCCATCTACAGAGCCAGAGACTCCTGGGACTGGAGGGGACCTCGGGAGGTCATCTCCTCCCGCCCCCTGCACTCATGGCAGGATTCAGTATAATCTAGACCATCCCTGACAGGTGTTTGTCCAATCTGCTCTTAAAAATCTTCCCTGATGGAGATTTCACAACCTCCCTGGAAATTTATTCCAGTGCTTAAGCACCCTGCCAGTTAGGAAGTTTTTCCTAATGTCAAACCTCCCTTGATGCATCTGTTGATAGTCATATCTTGTCACGCCTTTGTTGCCCTTCTCTAGGAACAGGCAGAATCCCACTGAAGATCACCTGAGCCTCGATTTCCTTATGCGTCTTCCCCAGCCTGACATAGTCTACCTTGATGTGTTCCAGCAAGAATCTATCGGTATCATTTATTCCCACATGAAGGACGATCAGCAGATTCTTTCCCGCTCCCTTTAGGATCCTCTTCAACTAGACTTGAGTTATTCCTGATTTACACTCACTGGAGATCTGGATATAACCCGTGCCTTGGTGAGTCACACCTGAGAATACCAAATTGAGGACAAACTGCTGAGAAATAGGGAAAATACACCCTAAAACTGGTAGTTATTATCTCATAAGATATACCAAACCAGCAACAAAAGTAAACTGATGTTTCACCACACTAGCTGACAAGAAGTCAGAAAAGCAGTTTCCTTAGCTTTTCCAGTGCTTGTATCACCACCAAAACCACTAGACTTAAAGATGAGTGGTTCTTTAAAACAATTTCATCAAATAAAATCCAGATAACGTCACACCCCGCAACGCAAAATTGATGCAGGAAGGGGTGTCCCAGGCACTGCTGAATGCATCATTGGATCGTCCCATTCTTGGTTCTGTATTACTACAGCTTCTAACCCAAGAGTAGAAGTGTTAGTGTATAACAGAAATCACAGAATCATAAAAGATCTGGGTTGGAAGAGCCCTCAGGAGGTCATCTAGTCCAATCCCCTGCTCAAAGCAGGACCAACACCAACTAAATCATCCCAGCCAAGGCTTTGTCAAGCCGGGCCTTAAAAATCTTTAAGGATGCAGACTCCACCACCTCCCTAGGTAACCCATTCCAGTGCTTCACCACCCTCCTAGTGAAATAGTGTTTCCTTATATCCAACCTAAACCTCCCGCACTGCAACTTGAGACCATTGCTTCTTGTTCTGTCGTCTGCCACCACTGAGAACAGCCAAGCTCCATCCTCTTTGGAACCCCCCTTCAGGTAGCTGAAGGCTGCTATCAAATCCCTCCTCACTCTTCTCTTCTGCAGACTAAATAACCCCAGTTCCTTCAGCCTCTCCTCATAAGTCATGTGCCCCAGCCCCCTAATAATTTTCATTGCCGTCCACTGGACTCTCTCCAATTTGTCCACATCCCTTCTGTAGTGGGGGGAACAAAACTGGACGTAATACTCCATGTGTGGCCTCACCAGTGCCAAATAGAGGGGAATAATCACTTCCGTCCATCTGTTGGCAATGCTCCTACTAATACAGCCCAACTTGCCTTTGGCCTTCTTGGCAACGAGGGCACGCTGCTGACTGATATCCAGCTTCTCATCCACTGTAATCCCCAGGTATTTCTCTGCAGAACTGCTGCTTAGCTAGTTGGTTCCCAGCCTGTAACAGTGCATGGGACTCTTCCTTCTGAAGTACAGGACTCTGCACTTGTCCTTGTTGAACCTCATCAGATTTATTTTGGCCCAATCCTCCAATTTGTCAAGGCCACTCTGGACACTATCCCTACCCTCCAGTGTATCTACCTCTCCCCGCAGCTTAGTGTCATCTGAGAACTTGCAGAGGGTGCAATCCATCCCATCATCCAAATCATTGATAAAGATGTTGAACAAAACTGGTCCCAGGACCGACCCCTGGGGCACTCTGCTTGATACCGGCTGCCAACTAGACATCAAGACATTGATCATTACCCACTGAGCCTGACAATCTAGCCAGCTTTCTGTCCACCTTATAGTCCAATCATCCAATCCATACTTTTTTAACTTGCTGGCAAGAATACTGTGGGAGACCATATCAAAAGCTTTGCTAAAGTCAAGATATATCACATCCACTGCTTTCTCCATATTCACAGAGCCAGTTATTTCATTATAGAAGGAAATCAGGTTGGTCAGGCATGACTTACCCTTGGTTAATCCATGTTGACTGTTTCTGATCACCTTCCTCTCATCCAAGTTCTTCAAAATGGTTTCCTTGAGGACCTGCTCCATGATTTTGCCAAGGACTGAATTGAGGCTGACCTGTCTGTAGTTCCCCAGGTTCTCTTTCTTCCCTTTTTAAAATATGGGCACTATATTTGCCTTTTTCCAATCATCTGGGACCTTCCCCTATTGCCACAAATTTTCAAAGAGAATGGCCAATGGCTCTGCAATCACATCAGCCAACTCCCCCAGCACCCTCGGATGCATTAGATCTGGACCCAGGGACTTCTGCATGTCCAGCTTTTCTAAATAGTCCTTAACCTGTTCTTTCACCAGTGAGGGCTGCTCACCTACTTCCCATACTGTGTTGCCCAGTGCAGCAGTCTGGGAGCTGACCGTGTTTATGAAGACTGAGGCAAAAAAAGCATTGAGTACTTCAGCTTTTTCCACATCATCTGTCACTGTATTGCCTCCCCCATTGAGGAAGGGTCCCACACATTCCTTGACCTTCTTCTTGTTCCTAACATACCTGTAGAAACCCTTCTTGTTCCCCTTCACATCTCTTGCTAGCTGCAACTCCAGTTTGCCTTGCCCTTCCTGATTACACCCCTGTATTGCTGTAGCAATATTTTCATACTCCTCCCTCTTCATCTGTCCAAATTTCCACTTCTTGTCAGCTTCCTTTTTGCTTTTAAGTTCCCTGAAGATTTCACTGTGAAGCCAAGCTGGTCACCTGCCATATTTGCTATTCTTTCTGCACATCGGGATGGTTTGTTCCTGTGCCTCACTAAGGCTTCTTTAAATGCAGTCAGCTCTCCTGGCCTCCTTTCCCCCTCATATTAGCCTCCCAGGGAATCCTTAAGTTCCTTAAGGGAGTCTAAGTCTGCTTTTCTGAAGTCCAGGGTCCATATTTTGCTACTCTCCTTTCTTCCTTTTGTGAGGATCCTGAACTCGACCATCTCATGGTCACTGCTGCCTACGTTGCCTCCCACTTCTACTTCCCCTACCAATTCTTCCCTGTTTGTGAGCAGCAGGTCAAGAGGAGCACGGCCCCTAGTCGGTTGCTCCAGCACTTGCACCAGGAAGTTGTCCCCAACACTCTCCAAAAACTTCCTGGATTGGCTGTGCACTGCAGTATTGCTCTCCCAGGAGATGTTAGGGTGATTGAAGTCCCCCATTAGTACCAGGGTCTGTAATCTGGAAACTTCACTTACTTGTCTGAAGAAAGCCTCGTCTACCTCATCCTTCTGATCCAGTGGTCTATAGCACACGCCCACCACGACAACACCCTTGTTGCTCTCGCCTCTAAACTTAACCCAAAGACTCTCAACAGGCTTTTCTCCATTTTCAAACAGGAGCTCTGAGCATACAATGCAACTCTTACATACAGTGCAACTCCTCCACCTTTCCTCCCCTGCCTGTCCTTCCTGAACAGTGTATACCCATCCGTGACACTGCTCCAGTCATGTGAACTGCCCCACCAAGTTTCTGTTATTCCAATCACATCATAGTTCCTTGATTGTGCCAAGACTTCCAATTCTTCCTGCTTGTTTCCCAGGCTTCTTGCTTTCCTGTACATGCACCTAAGATAATTAGCCAAATGGCTTATCAAAATCATGTTTGACTAAAACAGGATGTTTCTTTGTAAAGTTCATTATGGAAGTAACGAGGTGATTGAATTTCTTTACAAACCCAAGGTAAAACTTGGTTAGACCAATAGTAGATTGGATCTGCTCTTGCAGAATGATTCCTGTATGTTTCATGTGATCTTGCCCTAAGCTAATGAAAATAGCTAATTTATTTCTACAAGTTCCGGCAAATGTTTGGAACCCAATTCATATCGAGTCAATGTAGATATTAACGTTCTCCAAAGTGTAGTGTGGGAATCTTGGCATTTAGTCATGGAAGCAAGATGGTAACATGCCTCAGTTTCCCTTTTCATACAGCACATTAGGTCTGCAATGTCTTTTCTCCTGTGTACAGTTTCAAGACTAGTTACAGGCACTACCTGTGAAATATCCATATCACAAGGTCTTTTAACATAAAGTGTGCTCTTATGTATCACTTCCAACATGTTCAAAGGTTTTTCCAAAAGATTAGGCACGTTGTACATTTTCACAGTTTTTGGTATCAGCAAAACATTAGTCACAAGAGTTAACATTAGCATTAATATGAACATTACATTAATTACAAGTGTACATTTCCAATCATTTTTGTCATGCCACGCCTTTGGCTGAGTACCATTGGGGTTTTGGCATTTTAGGGTTAACCGGTGGCTTTTATTTGAAAGGTTTAGTCTTTCCCTTCCTCCCCTGTTCTGGGGGGGGGGGGGGCGGGCAAGGCAGGTGTCAAAATCTGAGCTCTTTTGTGTAACAGAATCCGTTATCTGGCTGGGTGTGTCCCCTTTGCTAAGACCTATGGGCAAGTCTTTCTCCCCCTGTCTGTCAGGCAATTTGCATCAGCACAGACACTAGTTTGTTGACTGGTTTTCAGATTCTTAACTAATAACAATTCCAAGGCTGGACTCTGTCTTAAAGAGGTACCATCCATTTTCACTAGCATGTTAGACCCAAGGTTCTTTTGTCCTTCCATTACCAACCTCTGCTTCCACATGGAATCAGATGTTAGGTTCACTAAGAGACCGAAAGATATATCTAAAGTATTTAGAGATGAAATTTTGCCTGCTATCCCCTGTATTCTCAAGAGATTAACTTCACCGCTGTCTTGGTCTGTAGATTCAGCTACGCAGTCTTCTCTCCGAACCTGGGACACAGACTGTTCCCTCAAAGAGTCAACATGATGACATTCCTGTTCCAACTACATTGTTTCCCCAACAGGCTGGCCAAGCTCAGTCACTTGGTTATAGGGCTGTTCAACATCCCAAACAATTTTTATTCCATCTGAGACCTTTTAGGCTATCCACACTGGATTTTTAAAAAGCAAGCTCATGGATCCATACATATCTGAAAGACTCTGGCAGTTAGGAACTGAAACTCCCTTAATCAAATCACTTCCACACCTCTCAGTTACAGCAAACTGCTCACAAAATCTACCATGGCAAAAACTGCCATGAGGATTCTTCTCCTTAGGAGCTCCTTAAAGCAACTATTCCCCTTTATCCTGCTCCATAGACGCATTGCTCTGCTGAGCCACAACCAACTCCTTCTGAATTTCATTTAAACCCAGAATCACCTCTGGCCCATCTAGAGGAGTTTTATACAACCTCCTTTCAGGCAAGCTGCTAGACTCCATAATTAAAAGGTTAGAGGCGCTCTCTTTCCCTTTGCAGCCCTTCTTGCTGGCAACACTGCAAGTTACCAAGCTCAACGCACACAAGCTTTGGAATTATTTCCTTCGTGTTAAAATTTTCCACACTGTCAGTGGGTAGCACAGTCAAATCATCTTCATGCTCTCCTGGTGCCCTGGTCATGACATCAACCTGGTTCAACAGAGTTGCCATATCCCCAGCAACACACGAGCAACAGGCAAAATAGAAGCACCAGAATCGCCTGGTCCCTTGTTAAGACACTAGCTGGACACTATGTTATGACACTAGCTCCTATCTATCCATCCCCATCCACCCCATCTATCTAATCTGTCTATCTATCCTTATTTCTCTAGTTACGGGTCTTCCTCCTTGTCTTGGATCCCCAGCCCCAGACAGTGTGACCTCTCGGGGAAGGAGTTGCTGTTTCTTATAAGGAAGTGGATATGGAAATAAAGGTGTCAGTTTCCTGTTTAAATCTGAGCCTCTCTCTGGCCAGGCTACACCCAGCTTCACAATCCGCGGCCCCCTGTGTCTGTCCAGTTACCAGCCAATCCGGTGAGAACTTTCCCCTCCAACACCAGGGAAAATGAGGCTTTGGCTCCACTTTTTTCTCATTATAGCAGCTTTGGAAGGTAATTTCTCCCCCTAAATGCATTGCAGCGGCAGAGGAAGATTGCATATTGCTATGGGTACTCATATAATTTATAACATGGTTTGTTCCCAGGTGTCCACTCGCAGATCCAGCTGGTAGAGTCCGGAGGGGATGTGAAAAAGCCCGGAGACTCTCTCCGCCTCTCTTGCAAAGCCTCTGGGTTCCCCTTCAGCAGCTACGGGATGAACTGGGTCCGCCAGGCTCCCGGGAAAGGATTAGAATGGATCGCTTATATCAGCAGCGGTGGGAGTCTGCATACTACCTCGATTCAGTGAAAGGGCGATTCACCATCTCCAGGGATAACTCCAAGAGTGAGCTGTGTCTGCAAATGACCGGCCTGAAGCCCGAGGACACCGCCCGGTATCACTGTGTGAGAGACAGAGTGGGGGAAGCCGGTCTGAGCTCAGACAAAAGCCTTCCCCTGCAGTAATGAGAGAAGTAGTCTGGTCTTGGGGGCGCCCAAGCTCTATAAGTGAAAATGAGATCAGTTCTGGGAAAGGGGCTAGCAACAACAACCCCTTTTTATTCTTATTATTGTTCCTCCTCCTTAATTTTACCGAAGGTGAAGGAGTTGACACCTTTCCACAAAGACAGAACGTTATTCCTTGGGACCCTTCCTCTTTCTTTCCTCTGCCGGGGACAAATTCTGAACCCACCCCCAGTCTCCCGGATAGTCACAGATGCATAGACTTCCAAGCCGGAAAGGAGCAGTATGATAAACCAGTTTGACCTCCGGCATAACACAGACCATAGAGCCTCAACCTGGTTCATTCGGGTTCAGTCTAGCGCCCTCTTAGTATCAGCCCGGTCAGTGACACATTCTAGAAGAAAGACCCTGAACTCTCAGATTTGGGCACCAGTCTACACCAAGTTTGTTTGTTTGATTGACTGATTTTTCCCCTTTGGTTAGTTGAATACTTTTCCCACCAAAGCTGGATTTTCTGGTACAAGAAACATTTTCCTAGGAGAAAACAAATCCTGGGTTAAACGAATAAATAAATAACTCAAAACTATTCATTTTCTGGTTTAAATAACAATACAAGAAGGGGGTTAGTGAGAGAAAGAGAGGGAAGGCTGCAGAAGCCCCTTCTCCCGTCCGCCGCCAGGGGCAGCAATGAGCAAAGAGCACAGCCCAGCCTGGGGGACAAGACGGAAAAGGGGCATCAGAGGTTGGGAAACATCATTTTCCAACTCTGCACCTACAGAAACTGCTGCTTTGGACATAGGACCCGCCGGTGCCCTTTGACTCCGCCTCGCCTGTAAAGTCTCCGGGTTCCACTTCAGCGCTGGGTCCGTGTGGAGCGGGTCTCCAGGGCAGAGTACAAAGGAAAGAGTTCACACGACACCGATTCAGCGAAACAAGGGCCATTCATTGCCTCCCGAGACAATCCCAACAACCGGCTGTATTTACAAACGAGCAGCCGGAGACCCGAGGACACAGGCTGGAATCACTGTGTGAGAGACTAGACCAGAGTCACAAAGGCCATCACCAAAAACCAACGGTGGGTTCACACCGCGTTTGGGTTTTAAAATGGGCAAATCTAAGAAAAGACAGGAATTAACCGCAATAGTCAACGTTATGCCAAAGGCACCGATTTGTGCTCAGTTTTATTTTACAGAATGGAGAAGATGAAATATTTAGAATTTGATTGAACGTCCCGAGGACTGTATAAAATCGTTTCATGTTCTATATTCTTTTGTTTCTTGCAGGGATCATTGCGCTGGAGCTACCAATGCAGGAAATATGATCAGTAATGAAGCACATAAAGTTCAGTGGCAAATGCCCCTAAGGAATGTTATCATTTTTGGAGACATCTCTCTCTCTCTCTCTCCAATGTGTGTGAATGAGTTTGGGGAGATGAAAGGGAACATGAGTGGTAATGGGAATGGAAATCTGTGTTTCAGCGTGAATGCTTATACTTGTCTGAATGGAAGTGGGAATGGAAATACTTTTTTTCTTTTTGTTGTTATCCCTCAATATTACATCACGGGGATGTTGTGAAAACATGTAGCGTTCCTATCACACAGGTTCTTTAAACACAACCAGGAGAAAACTTCTGTCTGCACTTTATTGCTAATTAATAATTAACGAAGTAAATGATCTTGAGGATGATGCTCAGCGGTGATAGATTTGGTGCTGGTTGTGGTCCCAGTGCCCGGGATTTCCAGAAGCCGGGAATGGGCAACAGGGGGTGGATCACTCGGTGATTCCCTGTTCTGTTCTTTCCCTCTGGGGCACCTGGCGTTGGCCACTGCCGGGAGACAAGATACTGGACTAGACGGACCTTTGATCTCACCCAGTCTGGCCCTTTTATGTTCTTAACTATAGTCTAGGATCCCATAGTCCTAGGCACGGTAAAAACACAGACCATAAAACTTCTCTCAGTCCCACCGAGTTTGCAATCCGAGTGTAAATGGGAAGTGGAGTGTGACTGGGAACAGGAATATAAAGAGGAATATAAATATCAGCCGTGGATCATAATCTTCCTTCACGGTTGCCTGACTCCTCGACTCTCCCCTCAAGAAAACTTCTCAGACATGCCACTCTCGGCCCTCTAATGTTAGGGAGGCTCCGCTGCAAAACCTTAACTCTGTCCTCAGACTCCCCCCGCCCCCAGCCCAGCTTCTCCCACCTGCACCCACAGGCGGGTCCCCAGACCGGGTCCAAACCACGAGCCAGGCTTGCTAAGGTCACGTTCCTTGTGTCATGGATCATGTCAATGTATCTGGTCACGACTGGGAAGGGAAAGAGGCTTCCCTCCCAAATCCCTCCCAGCGTCATGGGAAATCTACCATCTTCAGAGGGGGGCCCAGACGAATGGATCCCAGGGACACGACCCCCCGCCACCAGACACTGACCCCACTGACCGGACATTGCATATCCCTTGTGCGGTTGGAACGGGGCTTCAGAGCTGATGACCCTCACTCCCCCGCCCCAAAATCCACAATATCACATTACAATAGTCAGGCCCTTAGTTCCTATGTGAGGAAATACAGTTACTGCAGGGAGCTGTTCATTCCTCCCAGGTGTGCAAAAGTATGAGGGGGACCCCAGCACCCTGCGCTGCACAGACACTGCGGACGGGACACTCTGACTCCTGCTCCCGGAGCCCTGGGGCGAGTCAATCTGATCACTGGCAGCAGGAGCTTGTGTCTCTTATAAAGCGGGGCATGCAAATGAGGGAGACAGTTTCCTGTTTAAATCTGAGCCTCTCCCTGTCCAGGCTGCACCCGGAGACACAATCCGCAGCCCCCTGGCTCTGTGCAGTCACCAGCCAGTCCCCCGAGAACTTTCCCCTCCAGCACCTGGGAAAATGGGATTTTTGCTCCTTGTCATTATCGCTGTAGAAGCGCTGGAAGGTATTTTCCTCCTCTGAAGACCTGGCAGAGTTAGAAGAATATTGTCATATCGATGTTTTTATATCGATATTAATGGCCTGTCTTTATTCCCAGGTGTCCGGTCCCAGACGCTGGTGGAGTCCGGAAGGGGTGTGAAAAAGCCCGGAGACTCTCTCCGCCTCTCCTGCAAAGCCTCCGGGTTCACCTTCAGCAGCTACGATATGAGCTGGGTCCGCCAGGCTCCCGGGAAGGGACTGGAATGGGTCGCTTATATAAGCTACGATGGGAGTACTACAGACTACCTCGATGCAGTGAAAGGGCGATTCACCATCTCCAGGGATAACGCCACGAGTGAGCTGTATCTGCAAATGACCGGCCTGAAGCCCGAGGACACCGCCCGCTATTACTGTGCGAGAGACACAGTGACACCAAACCGCTTTGGGATCGTACAAAAACCCAGGCTGCGGAATCGCCCTTCTCCCGGCGGCCGCGCGGGGGCAGCAGCGACACCCCCCGCTTCGGGCTCGGGCAGGAGACCCGGCCCCCGGGGGAACGGGACACAAACCTCCCGCCAGTTTAACCCTTCCGTTCCCGGACTCTGAATGGCTCATTTCCCTACCCCAGAGATGGAGGGCGGGGTGTGGAAATGGGCCATGCAGGGTCGGGGCGAGGCTGGGGGGCAGAGATCACCCGGCGCCGGAATAAACCCCACTCCGCTGCGCCGGGGGATGTGGCGCCCCCGGGACTTTCCAAAGAGACTCGAGCATTTTTTCCATCCATTTGACAGCTGGAAATCACAGCCCTGGTGTGAACGGTGCCGCTCAGGATCCTGCCTACAATAAAGTGCCTCCATGTCACAGAGTCACCATGGAGATAAAAGGCCCCGCCCCTCAGCCCCGATGGCATCACTCAGCCCTGTGCTGGCCCGCACGGCATTGGGGACAGTCAGGGGGCGAAGGGCTGTGGACTGGGACACGGTGGGATTTCATGGGGTCGCTCAGGGGGAGGCGGCTACTGTGGGAGAAGCAGAGGCCCGTGGGGCGGGGGGGGGCAGGGGGCACGAGGGTCACAGAGCGCAGCTCCCACTGAGTGAGATTCACCATCTCCAGAGACAATCCCAACAACCTGCTGCCTCTGAAAATGACCGGCCTGCAGCCCAGGGGCACCGCCCGGTACCACTCTCCGTTCCCGAGCAATGTGTCTCCCCTTCCTGCCCAGAGCCCCTCTGGACTGGGGTGCACAGATCCCTCGCTCCATCTGTGAACTCCAATCCGGAGAGAGTCCTGTTCTGAGTCGCTCTCCCTTAGTAGACCTGGCACGTTGGCTCTCCCAGGTCTCATCCCTGTGTGTGTGGGAAAGACCCCAGGAATATTCATACCGAGACTCAAACTATAGCCACTAGATTATTCTTCCGTCCCCTCTCTGGGGGAATAAACAAGGCGTCTTTACACTGGTGCCTGCTGTAGATCCTAGATGGGGAAGAGAAATTTGATAATGGGCTCTTCATTCTGGCAGACAAAGGTACAACAGGATCCGATCCTGGAGACTGAAGCTAGACAATGTCCAGCTGGAAAGAAGGTGATTTTTTAAAAAGACATTGAGGTGAATTAACCATTGGAACAACTGATCAAGAGTCACTGTGGACTCTCCGTCACTAGCAACTATCGTCTGTATGATTCTCTGTCTTTTAGAAAATAAACAAATGCAAAATACATCAAGGGAGATTTAGGTTAGATATGGGGTCGGGGGAGGACTTTCTAAGGATAAGCATATTTAACTATCAGCGTTGGAACCGGTTACCTAGGGAGGTTGTGAAATCCCCATCACTGGAGGTTTTTAAGAACAGATGAAGAACCAGGGGTAGTCTAGGTATATCGAATCCTGCCTCAGTGCAGGGGGCTCTGGAATCACATCTGGAATTTTCAAAGGGTAAAGTCAAGGGGAATTAGATACCCCATTACCTAAGTCCCCTTCAAAATGTCAATCAACATTCCAGTAGGCCCTGCTCCAAACCCCACTCCCTTTAGTGAACTTTGCATCAGGCCCATGAAGCACAGTATTCCCCATAATGCAGAATATTCTCCAATATCTCCAGAAAAGGTGAGAAACCATAATTCCTTTAAAGGCCACTAGACTGAAGAGACAATTCAGCCAAAATATGCTGTTGATGCTGGATAAAGTGCTCATGGTGTCTCGGCATTAGCTGCCCAGACCCGTCCTTGTGTCCTAGCCATGCAGGTGCAGACCTATTAAATGACTTAGGCAGGGCATTAAGGATATGCATTTGCATATCTTTTCTCTTTATGAGCCATGTTTGAGCTCTAGCCCTCAAGCTATCTTAGGTTTTTATACTGTCCCCATGACTGTACTCTTTGAGCATTTAGGGCAGGGGTGAGCAAAATTTTTGGCCCAAGGGCCACATCAGAGGGCCGGGTAGGGAGGGCTGTGCCCCCCCAAACAGACCAGCCCCCACCCCCTATCCACCCCTCCCACTTCCCACCCCCTAACTGCCCCGAAGCCCCGATCCATCCAACCCCTCCCCTGCTCCTTGTCCTCTGACTGCCCTGAAGCCTATCCACCCCCCTGCCCCCTGACAGGCCTCCTGGGACTCCCACCCCTTATCCAATCCCCCCTGCTCTCTGTCCCCTGACTGCCCCCTGGAACCCTCTGGCCCTTATCCTACCCCCTGGCTCCCTGCCCCCTTACCATGCCGCACAGAGCAGCAGGAGCTCACAACCACGCTTCCCAGCAGGAGCGGCGGGCCGGAGCCCTTGCGGTGCGGAGCACTGAGGCTGCGGGGGAGGGAGGACAGTGGGGAGGGGCCGAGGGCTAGCCTCCCTGGCCGGGAGCTCAGGGGCCAGATGTAGCCACAGGCCGTAATTTGCCCACCTCTGATTTAGGATAACAAGAAAACATTTTACAAATACCTTAGAAGCAAGAGGAAGATGAAGGACAGGGAAGGACCACTGCTCAATGAGGAGAGAAACACAGTCACAAGAAAATGCAGGAATTGTCCAAGTATTAAATGCCAATTTGTTCAGGTTTTCTCCAAGGAGGTTAGCAGTTATCAGAGGACTAACAGTGAACATTAGTGTAAATGGGGTAGGATCTAAGCCTAAAATAGGGAAACAACAAGTTAAGAATTACTGAGACAAGTTAGACGTCCTCAAGTCAGCAGGGCCAGATGAAATACAACTGAGAATACTTAAGGAACTGGCCAAAGAGATCTTAGCCATTAACAATTATTTTTGAGAACTCTTGGAGGACAGGAGAGATCCCAGAGGACTGGAAGAGGGCAAGTGGTACCTATCAATAAAAAGCAGATAAGGGCAACCCAGGAATTATACACCACTAAACTTAACTTCTGTACCCAGAAAGAATGGAGCAAATAATCAATTTGCAAGCACCTAGAAAATAAGGTGACAAAGAACAAATCACGTCAAACCCACCTCATATTCTCCTTTGACAGGGTAACAAGACGAGGGGATGGGGGTGGGGAGAAGAACAGTGGATGTGGTATATCTCTACTTTAGTCAGACATTTCATACAGTCTCAGATTGCCTTCTCTTCAGCAAACCAGGGAAATATAGACTGATGATCTTATTATAAGGTAGATGCAGAACGAGTTAGAAAATGTTCTCAGAGAGTAGTTATCAACAATTCACAGTCAAGCTGGGAGGGAATATGGAGAAGAGTCCCACAAGGATCTGTCCTGGGTCCACCTCTATTCAATTGCCCCATAAATGACTTGGATAATGGCAGAGAGAGTACATTATAAAGTTTTCAGAATACCAATCTGGGAGGGGTTGCAAGCACTTCAGAGACCAGGATTAGAATTCAACGTGAGCTTGACAAATCAGAGACATGGTTTGAAATACACAGGCTGCCTCCACACTCACTGTCTGTGTAGCTAAAACTGACAAGAAAAGGCTCTGGCAGGGAGAGGTAGCAGTAAATTCCTTCCTGACCCCAAATATCAGGTAGTTGGACCTTGAGCCTGTGGGCAAGACCCACCAGCCAGACCGCTGGGAAAGAGTTCTCTGTAGTAACTCAGAGCCCTCCCCACCTAGTGTCCCATCACTGGCCATTGGGGATATTTGCTACCAGCAGTTGTCCATGTGCCTACAATGGTATGTGGCCATCTCATCATCCCACCTCCCACCATAAGTTTATCCAGATCAGTCTTGAAACCAGTTGGGTTTTTCCCCCCTTTCTAGTATTAATTCTAACTGAGATTTAATTAAAAAAAAACCCTAAAGGCATTTAGATGCCTGGTTTATATTAGGAAGAAAGGCAGTTTTGGAAATCTTAACCTAAGCAAACTGGGAACCTTCCCCTATTGTTACCTCCTCTTCTCTCTCTCCTGCCCTTTTGTTTGCTACCTGGCTTTAAAGACTTAAACTACCTCATGCAAATTAAGTAGGGCAACTGCTTTTTTAAGAGCCAGAGAACATCTCCTTCTCCGACACACACCAAATACCCTACTTTGTGCTGTGTATCTTCATCTGTTCCATTGGAATTCTGATTCAAAAATAAATGCCATGCATTTCATTTTTCTTTCCCTGCTGGCAGCTCTCTCAGGTAAGAACTTCAGAGGCACCTGGGATAAAAGAAGGAAACGTGTGCTGCCAAAATGAACGTTCAGTTCAATCTTTGATTCTCCAGAGCACTGAAGAACCTGCTTAGATGCTTTGCTGAATTATGGCCTAGATCTTTAATATTTGTCTATTTGCAGGTGTCTGGTCACAAATCCAGTGAAGCTGGTCCAGAGCAGAAGTTAAAAAGCCAGGAGACTCTGCAAAACCCTCCTGTCAAGTGTCTGGCTACACGTACACTAGCCACGGTAGGCACTGGGCACGGAGGTCTGCGGGGAAAGGACTGGAATGGGCGTCTTCAATTACCAACGGGGCTGGTGACACCACATACTACACAGACTCGGTCAAAGGGCGATTCACCATCTCCAGAGACAACACCCAGAACCTGCTGTTCTTGCAAATGAATGGGCTGAAGCCGGAGGACACAGCTGTGTATTACTGTGTCAGATGGGGTGAACACAGGGTCGGAGAACGTACCCTTGTTCACTCAAAAACTCCTTAGTGGGAGATTCCAGGTCATCTCTCCACCAGATAGCAGCAGTGGCCCACATTAGGAGAGGCCAGGGAAAGACCTAACCACAGCTCAGAATGACACCTGTCCTGTATGCAGGGTCATCTCTTAATGACAGCACTGGATAAAACATCGTTCGTGGGGCTAATGGGAGAATGCTTTTCTCTCCCGCTGAAAATTTCAACTCTTTTTTTATTGAAATTTTCTGCAAAAAAATTGAACTTTCTGTTAATGAACAGGTTTATTAAATACTGAGGAAAGCAGACACTTTCTGGAAACATCTTTGTTTAGCCAAAACCCCAATTCTCTTAAAGTTTTGGGCCAGACCTAATTATTTGCCCTTTTTCAATAGAAGGAGTCCGCTTCAGTAAGGCAAGGAGTGGACAGACAGACATGTTTAGATTATTCTTACCTCTTCTTCCTACTCCCCCACACCTATCCCTTACTTTGTGTCCTTCCCTTCTTGCATCTTTCCTTTGACCAAGTCCCTGATCCTTCAATGGAAGTCAACAGGGCTCCAGAATTTGGAGCATCTTGGAGGGTTGAGATAAAGGCCCTGATTCAGCAAAGCACTCTGCTTCGCATTTCCAGAGGAGTCTAAAGGTCCGTATCTAGGGGGATAAAAGCCCTGTGGCATGACTGTATCTGGCCTGGGTCAGCTGTCTGGGGCCAAGGGACTAAAAATTGCTGTGTAGATATTTGGGCTGTGGCTGGAGCCTGAGCTCTGGGATCCTCCATCCTCACAGGGTCCCAGATCTCAGGCCCAGCCCAAGCCTGAATGTCTGAACAACCATTTTTAGCCGCTTGGCCACAGCCACCTGACCCAGGCCAGCAGCGGGTTTATCCCTGTGTAGACAAACCGCAACAGAGTGAGAAACCCAGATCCTATTGAACATAAGACCTGCCATTATGGTTCAGACCATGGTCCGCATTGCCCAGTATCCTGTCTGACAATGGCCTATACCAGAGCTTCAGGGGGAGTGAACCTAACAGGGCAATTCTGCAGTGCTTCATCCCTGTCTTCCACTCCCAGCTTCAGGTAGTCAGAGGTTTAGGGTCACCCCAAGCATGGGGTTGCATCCCTGAGCATTTCGGCTAATAGCCATTGATGGACTTATCCACGAATTTATCCATTTTTAACCATGTTATCGTTTTGGTTATCAAACCATCCCATGGAAATGAGTTCCACAGGTTAGCTGTGCATTGCATGAGAAAGTACTTCCTCTTCTTTCGTATGAAACCTGCTGCTTATTAATTTCATCTTCAGTGCAATGGAATTTGTTGGTGTACCTCCTTTGAGATTTTCGAAAAATCACAACCACTGCTAAAATTGGTGCTTAAAAAGGTATGTACTAGTCTGTCTTGTCTCTTTAGGGTAGGATTTTTCAGAGGGGCCAAAGGGAGTTAGGCACCCAGTCCACTTATGGGATTTGGGCACCTAGCTGTCCTTGGGTTCCTTGCAAACCCTAATCTTAAATTTTCGGGGAGAGAATTTCAAAGGCCCAAAGTGCATTGAAATTAAAAATCCACTTGAACTGGCTGCTTAGCTCCCATTCATGCCTTTGACAAGGCTCCCTAAACTCATGACCACAGGTTCTTCCGAGGGGTGCACACAGCACTTTACACAACGGGGTTTCTGTTTTGGTGAGGGGCCCTGGGCACTATTGTAAAAATAACCATCTTTTGTTACTCCTCAAGTAACTTGACTTCGTACTTTATCATTCCATTTTCCCTGCAGCACATGAGAACAGCAGAGACACCTGGTGGGAATTTAGTTCACGAGGAAGTCCAGGCAACAGGGAATTAGACTGGGTCTTTCAAAGGGACTTAGGGAATTCAACACACAGACTGTCTTGAATTTTAGAGAGCGGGACCTTTTGAAAATCCATTCTTAAACCTAAACCATACAAAGATCTAAGCATTTGGGGCTTGATTTCTAAAGAACACCAATGGATTGGTCTGTAATGTGCACCAGCAGGGTCTGCAAACGTTCTGTAATGCACTTTAGCATAGTACTATCCTCCATGAATTTATCTAGTTCTTCTTTGAAGTCTATAACAAGGTTCAAAAGAGACCGAGATAAATTCATGGAGGCTAGGTCCATCAATGGCTATTAGCCAGGATGGGCAGGAATGGTGTCCCTAGCCGCTGTTTGCCAGAAGCTGGGGATGGACGACAGGGGATGGATCATTTGATGTTTCCCTGTTCTGATCATTCCCTCTGGGGCACCTGGCACTGGCCACTGTTGGAAGACAGGACACTGGGCTAGATGGACCTTTGGTCTGACACATTGTGGCCATACTTGTGTTCTTCCTGTTTCAGACAGAAATCAAGCCCCTGCAGAGCACATTGTCTACAGTGTGGAGTAAAGCTCCTAGTTAAATTTACTCCTACGAGTAGTCCCATTTAAATCAATGAGATTACTCACATGCGCAAAGTGCAGCACATTCCTAAATCTCTGCAGGACGGAGAGGGAGGATGGTCCAGTGGTTAGAACTCACCTGGAATTTGGGAGACGTTGCTTCAACTCCCCGCTCTGGTAGCGAGTTCCTGTGTGACCTTGAGCAGGTCACTTTAGCTCAGTGCATAGGTGGGGAAACTGAGGCAGGCAGTAGGAAAGATGCCCCCTATTTCAAAGACGCGCATGCATCACAGACTGTGAGATGATCAGAGTCTACGGTGATGGGGCCATACGAGTAGTGGAGAGAGAAGTTTGTGGCAGACCTCGCTCCCTGGGCCGGACTGCATGGACCTCTCTGAGTTGATCATGCAAGTGCCCAGCCTTACTCCTTCTGAGTGTCTGGTTTTATACATTGGAGGGTGGCGCAGCCTCCCTATGCAAATGAAGAGGGAGCCCCTTTTCCCTGTTAAAAGGCAGGGACTGGCCCTCAGTGGATGCTCTTTGCAGCAGTCGCTGTGTTCTGCTACCGCAGGGATCTTGAGAAGAATAGCCATGAACTGTGGGTTCAGTTTTCTCCTCTTGTTGGCAGCTCGCCCAGGGAAGTGAATTTCACTGGGACAAGGAAAGGGGGGAAAGCAGAACTAGTCACAAGAATTCTCACCCTGCTTCTTTCTCCACAGGGGTAAAGGCCCAAATCCAGCTGGTCCAGTCTGGTGCAGAGTGAAGAAGCCGTGGGAGTCTGTGAAGGGGTCCTGTAAAGGCTCTGGTTGTACATTCACTAGCTATGCAATCACCTGGGTTCAACAGGTTCCCGGGAAAGGGCTGTTTGATATCGGCTGGATTAGCACGGATACAGGGACACCAACCTGCAGGGAGAACTTTCAGGGGAAAGTCACCCTGACTCTGGACAAATCGCTCAGCACAGCCCTTCTGCAAGTGGGCAGCCTGAAGGCTGAAGGCAATGCAGTGTATTATTGTGCCAGATACACACACACAGAGAAACCGCATTCGGGGTCGTTCTATAAAGGGAACTGGATGAAATGTACAGCCCGTGCGATGGCAGGAAGCAGGGGCTTCTGCCCGCAGGGGAACAGTTCTAAGGGCGACGCTGAAGAGCACAAGACAGAGACATGGAACAGGGTCCGGGTGCTGGGAAATACAAACACAGTCACTGCTTGTATCGCCACCGCGCCCAGCAGCCCCAGAGATGAACGAGGAGCCCTTGTGCTCAGCGCTGCCCCAAGCCTGCCCCCGGAGCGGGGAAACACTGCAGCGGGGTGCGACGGCGGATTTTCAGTTTCTTTTACGTTGGCAGTGATGAATACAAACAGCCCAGGGGCCAGGGTTTAATACACTGGTTAACAACCCACCGGACAAACACCGCAGATACTGAACAGAAACACTTCCAGAGGGCGGCAGCAGCCTTCCACAAACGCTCTAAAACACTGACTCTTTTCGGAGGGGCAACGGGAGTGAGGGGGGAGCTTTGATGGCACCAGCTTCTGCTGGAGAAAAGCGGTCGGGTGCACAGAGCGGCGCTGAAGAAGCTGGAAAGCTGGTCTCTCGCCAGCAGCAGCTGGTCCAGGGACAGGGATCGCCCACCGATGTCCTGGGAGCCACAAGGCTACAGCAGCGCTGCGAACAATTCACGTTTTATCCGCCTCGCTCTGCACTGCGGCGCGTATCCTCAGCGCTGCGGAGCCCACGGCCCAGGTGGCTTCTCTCCTCCTGCTGCACCCGGGAGGCAGCGCTCCCGCTCCGGACCCCGAGGCAAAGGGTTCCCATGAACTTTCTCCCGTTACCTGGGTCATTCCGAGCCATCGCAGGAGAAGTAGGGGGCAGCCAATGAAATTGAAAAGGGCAGCGGGTATTGACATGACACACCATATAATTAAACTGTGGAGTCCATTCTCAAGACAAGTCATCGGGGCCAAGAACTTAAGAATGTTCAGAAAAAGACTGTATATTTACATGGGTATAATATTCAGCGTTATAATACAATTGAAGGGGTCATTAAACCTCAGGCATCAAGGTTTAAGTCAGTCTCTATTCTAGATCAGGAGGAGATGTGCGGGGCAGACTGGCCCACTTCCGCCTCCAGAGTTCTTACATCTTCCTCTGAAGCGTATTATTGACCATTGCCAGAGAAAAGGTAACAGCCTAAATGCACCTTAGATCTGACAAGTCTGGGACGTATGTCTCCCAACACCCTCTGGTGTCTGCGCACCTCACAATCAAAGCTCATTTATCAAAGCCTCTGAGCAACCCACCCCGCAGAGCCCATGCTGCGAAACGCATCTCAGAAGGTGCGGCTCAGACCCCTCCATTCCCACTCACACGGATGAATTTTGACCCTTGCAGAACTGAGCCTTTTAACGCACTTGTGGGACAAACAATTGCAGCCACTTAGCTCCTACCTGCCCCAATGCTGTCTACTGCAGCCGGTGCCAGTGGGCAGAGAAAGCCAGATCCACAGCTAGTGTGAATCAGCCCAGCTTTCCTGGAACCAGCGGGCCAGCGCTCAAATGATGGCAACAGGTGTGACTTCATTGAAGTGAACGGGCCAGATCCCCTTCAGCCGATATCAGCGCTGCCCAGTTAACGTCGGAGGGTGGCCATGCAGCCAGCGTCCACTCGCCAGAGTTCCTTTGAAGTCCATGGGGCAGTGGTAAATCAGCAGAACTGGATTCTTGCCACTTTCCCCCCAGTTGAAATACTTTTCTCAGCCTGATCTTGTGTTTCAGAATTTCTATCCTACAGCCCGGCTCAGTCGTGTGCTGACCAAGCTCCTGTTCCACATTCAGAAGCTGCCGCTGGCAGGGAAAGAGGAAGATTGCGCAAGAATTACCCAGCAGTTTGTACAGCAGCCTATGGCTCTCTGGGTTTGTAGCACTGTGCAGAGGTGGGCAAATACCCAGAGAAACGCCCTAGAGCTGGACTGATTAAAGCACTAGAAAAGCTCTGGCTATCAGTACTCTGGGTGCAAAGAAAAACAATTGGTCACTTCCCAGGATCCTCTGCTTGTGTGTCAGATGAGAAGCCCACAGTACAAGGAAAATCTGAATTCTAAATTCTCTCCCTTTTGAATGAATAATAAATCCTCTGTGGAACACCATCCCCCCCCCCCCCCCCGCGTCCCCCCCCCCCCCACAGAAACCCAAATGATACAAATTAAACGAACTAGAATTATTTCATAAAGCTGTTGGCTCTCCTTGAAATTCCACTTGTCTACTAGTTGTTGGGCTGTTGGATTTGGAGTCAGGGATTTTTTCCCAGCTTCTGTCACTCACCTGTTGCTGGGCCACTCCCTTCCATGACCTGGGCCTCTATTTCTCCCTGGTCCCCTTTCCTTATTTACAGTGGGATTTTCAAAGCCCAGTAAAAGATTGGGATTCTTAATTCTTATTCATTTGGGCAACCACGTCCCTTAGGAGGCTTTGAAAAAAAATTCAGCCTGGTAAGAGCTTTGTGCAAAGGACGGTCTCACAGGGCTGAGGCCTGACACTCGGCTGGGTCCTCTTGGTGTTATTGCAACACAAACAATATTACCCTGAAACCTTTTCTATCAGTGACACGACAAGTGGAATTCCAACATTCTGAGCTCAAGCTTAAGTTCACTTTTTCTATCTAGATAATTATATAGACCCCATCTATATGGTCTATTTCTCTTCATTAATCATCATGCTCTCCTTATGGAGATCTCTTCTCTTCCTCTCTGCTCTCTCAGGTGTGTTCCTGTTCCCTAGAGTTATATCAATAAACAGTTAGGTTATATATTGTACTATGCACTGGGGACATTACTGGTATCTTCTGTGTTCCCAGGTGTCCGGTGTGATGTGGAGCTGGTGGAGTCCAGTGGTGGATTCAGAAACTCAGGAGAATCCCTAAAACATTCTTGCAAAGCCTCCGGGTTCACTTTCAGCAGCTATTGAATGGACTGGGTGTGTCATGCTCTGGGGAAAGGGCTGCAGTGGGCAGCCAGCATTAGGCAGGATGGGGGAGATAGCTACTATACAGATTCGGTCAGAGGGTGAGTTACCATCTGCAGGGACAATCCCAACAACCTGCTGTATCTGCAAATGAGCGGCCTGAAGACACTGCTGGGTATTACTGTGCGAGAGACACACAGTGAGAAAAAAAATCCACGCACGGCCATGCAAAAACCCCAGGGACAGCACAGAGAAAGGCTGTCATTCGCTCACCATTAAGAATGAGATTTTTTCCCAAGCTACCGAAAGAAGTTATTGGGGTTCTCAAACTTCATTGCACCACAACCCCCTTCTAACAACAACAATTACACTTCCCAGGAGTGACCAAAGCCTCAATCAACCCGATCCCAGCTACCCCAGGCAGGGAGGCCAAAGGTCTTCAACCCTATGCAGGGGGCCTGTAATCTGAACCCTGCAGCCCAGGGATGAAGCCGAAGCCTGAGCACCCCCGGCACAAGGTCGCAGGGCTCAGCCTATGGCTTCAGCCCTGGGATTTGGCCCCAGGCCCCAGCAAGTCTAACGACAGCCCTGGAAACCCCATTAAAATGAGGTCGCAACCCACTTTGGGGTCCTGAACCACAGTTTGTGAACCACTGACTTATATTCACAATTTGCAATTCCAGATCACATTGGTGGCTTTGAAATTCTTAACCTAAGTGGCCAACTACAAGACAAGTTGGCATTCTTGGTAACACTTGACATTGCTTAGTTTTTCTGTACATTCATAGGATGCACACAGACATTCCTATGTACTTAATACATTGAAGAGAACTCCCGGGATTCATACAAGGGAGGGCTGGGTCAGGAGGTCACAAGAATCTAGTGTTACCTCCTGTTTGTATATAACACAGACATATAACATCTATCACCTGTTCACTGAATGTTCACATCAAACCTTCTCATTGCTACCATAAGGAGGAGGGATGTGAAGTCAAACTTCCAGATAACAGTAGCGAAAGGCACTTCAGAGAGAGAAATTTCTTATGAATAGGACCAGGGATGGATTTTTTGCAGTACAGTGAAAAATCTCTGGAGGAAGTTATAAAACCAAATCAGCCTTTCAAGAAGCCCCCCTACCCCACGGTTTACAGGAGACAAAAATAACCAAGATACATAAATCTAAAGGAAGAACAGGGGGAAATCGTTTCTGTGTTTACCAAAGGGACAGGCCCATATGGGGGCAGCAAAGAGTCATAATAGCTTAAAAAGAGTTTCTTCCCAAAGACTGAACCTCGGAATAATCACAAGGAATTATTGTCCACAGCACTGAAGGCTGGAATTTTCAAAGTCAGGGTTTGCCCACCCACATCCCTTTCAAATCAATGGGAATTGAGCATCCAGCGCTCTTTGGAGGTTTTGGAAATCACAGCTCACATACATATTTCACCAGTGAAGAGGGCTGGGGTTGATACATTCATTGACAGTGGGTTATTTTGGTTTCCTATCCATTGGGTGTTACTAAAGTGTAACCCACTATTAGGCACCTTAACACATGAGTTTACCAATTATCTGTCAGCTCACACTGAAGTCCCCGCTGAGGTCAAAGTGACTTTAGTGTTTTCCTGGATTAGGGCCCAAATTGTGTTAACATGCTCTAGACTCCTCCAGGACTGTGTCCCTCTAAACTCTCAGGTCATTTATTTGTAAAGGCGGGTGAAGCTGAGGTTTAGTCAAAAGATTGAGCAATGCCCACATGCAAATGAAGTAGGAAAACTGACTGATAAAGGAAAGCAGGCGACCGTCACAGAAGAGCCGCCAGCAGAGGAAGGGTCACTGCTTTGCAGCCCGCCAGGTTGTTGTGGAGACTGAAAATAACCTGTCTGGGGTTCTTCTTTTTAGCAGCTTTCCCAGGTAAGTGGATGAACCTACAGGTGTCTGGTTAGGACGGCTGGGCTAGGCTAGGGAAGATGGTTTTAAGGCAAAGACATAGCAGGGGCATTCAGGAATTCTGGATTCGAAATCCGAGCTCTGAACAAATCACAGTGTGGAATTTTAAAGCCCCCTAGTTGATCTGGATACCAAATTTCCCTTCATCTTTAATGGGAAGTAGGTGTCCAAATCCCTTAAACAGGGGGATGACTGTACTTCCCTACTTCACAGGAGGGTGGTGCGGATGAATTCATTATTACATACAAGCAGATCAGAAACAGTTGTGAGGAGGGCAACAGAAGGACTTGGAGAAACCTTGGGAGAGGAGGAAAACAATGGCATTAACTGGGTTTTTATTGTTGTTTGTTGACAGGTGTCAGCTCCCAGATCCAGCTGACCCAGTCTGGGGCAGAAATCAAGAAGCCTGGAGAGTCTGTGAGGGTGACATGTAAAACCTCCGGCTACACTTTTACCAGCTACAACATTCACTGGGTACGACAGGCTCCTGGGAAAGGACTAGAGTGGATAGGATACATCTATCCCGGTGATGGTGGCACTGGCTATGCCCAGACCTTCCAGAGGTGACTCACCATCACCAGGGACACCTCCATGAGCACAGCCTATCTACAGCTGGGCAGCCTGAGAACAGATGACACAGCCATGTATTACTGTGCTAGGGACACAGTGACACAAACCCTATCTACAGCAATTCAAAAACCCTCAGTGAGAAAACCCAAGTCTCCGACAAACACTGCAGCCTTTAGTCCCTCCAGAGAGCATTTGCCCATGTAAACAGACAGGGGGTAATGCCTCCTCAAACGTCTTAGGCTCCTAACTCACTTAAACCTCATTGTAAGTCGATTTTTCTTCTGTTTCCTTTGTGGTTTCTCAAAATGTGGAGTCAGCTCCTGTGACACAGTCACCTATCACAGCAGCAAAACGGTCCTGGGTGAACGCCCTGAGCACCAGGCTACGGGGCATTTGGGGAGGGGTCTTTCAATCTCTCCTGTTCATGCTGTTCTACAAAGACTAAGTTAATACCCATTTGGTCTGAAAGAGAATGGGATGTGCTGGGGTGTCCGTACCCCAAATGTCAATCTGCCCTTGACAGTCAAAGACGTGGCTCAAGTCCCAGCTCCCACATCAGGCAGAGGGAAGAAAATGACCCTGGCTCTCCCACGTCCTAGGCAAGTGCTCTAACCTCTAGATTAAAAGCTAAGGGAAGCACCACCAACTCCTTCTCTGGCATAAGTGGTTGTGGGGAAGTGAGAGTTAAGTAACAGCTAAGGCACCTAACTCCAGGAGAGGGCCATGAATCCCAACTGGGGTGAGGCACCTGACTCTCTTTCACTGATGGGACTTAGGACCCAACCCCTCCTCAGCATTTCCTAGTGGGTAGGTCAGACAGCTCCCCGCTCAGTGAATTTTCTTTTGCAGATTCCCCTTATCAAGCCCCTAAGTCTCCTCTAGACATACATCCTTACCTCTAGGGCAGCCCCACCTGCCCAGATGGGGAGTTACAGGAGACTTTTCTGCTCACATCCCTCTGGTGGTCATTTCTCAGCAGCAAGTGTCTCAGGCAGTGTCTTCTCCAGGTTCTCCCACTGGGCCTCCTAGGTCTCAACCCAAGCCCCACAGCTGTTCAGTCCCATTCTAGGGGGCAACTCTGAACCAAATGTCCTTCCCCATCCCACTCAGCTTCATTTCAGTTCCTCCTCTTATGAGTGTAGAGGGCTCCCACTGGGAGCCCAAGTGCCCTTTAAACTAGCCTTCTACCCTTCATGGCCTTCTAGCTCACTCCCTGGTCCTCACAAACCCTACCTCAGGGCTCCATCTCACTCTAGCCCCCCAGGAGTTAATCCCTCTCCTGTAGCTCTGTTTTCTGGCCACAGCCTGTCCCCAACTAACTAAACCTTCCTCCAGCAACTCTGCCTAGATCCCCTCCCTCTAGGCCTCTGCTGAGCTCCCAGCTCTATTGAAGCAATGCTCTCACTCACCACGACAGCCAGGCTCAATCTTTCTAATGAAGCCCCATTACACCCAGCTGGGGTCACTAATGAGCTCCTATGTTCCCAGCTCATCAGTGAGGCTGAGGAATAGCTGGAAAGTCATGGGCCAGGCAGAGCCCAGCTTGCCTCAAAAGGCCAATCAGCCTGTGACATCTGCCCACGTGTTTCATAGGGCTGGAGGTGCCTAACTCAGGGGGTTGGATTGCACTAGCTGGCAGGGTCTTAAAGTTAGGTAGTCCAAGCTTCAGCCACACTCTCCTTTGTGTTCCAAGGCCCTAAAGGGGCAGGTAGGCACTTACGTGGATTTTCACTGGATTGATCCCATGGTCCAAAGTGATTTAGGCACACAGGACCCATTGCAAGTCAAATCTCACCATGAACTTTCACCCAAACCCTTTCATTGATTTTCATAGAATAATAGAATATCAGGGTTGGAAGGGACCTCAGAAGGTCATTTAGTCCAACCCCCTGCTCAAAGCAGGACCAATCCCCAATTTTTGCCCCAGATCCCTAAATGGCCCCCTCAAGGATTGAACTCACAACCCTGAGTTTAGCAGACCAATGCTCAAACAATTGAGCTATCCCTGCCCAATCTTTATGATTTCAGTGCCCGTCTGGGGGTGGATCCCACATTCCCAATTCAAAGTGTGTCCTGCTTCAATCTTATTGCACTTTTGGAAGGCGTGAATTCAACAGAGGAGGTCGTTATTTCACTGTAAATTTGTGAGAAGACCAGTCCTGGCCCCAGGGCTTTAACCACAAGCCCATCTGGTCCCTCTGCGTGCTTGAATCAAAATACTGTAAATTCAGCCTTCTGCTTAAAGCCTGAGCTCCTAAAGACACTTTACAAATTACCTCCCCTCTTTCTGTAGCCAAGAATCTATTTCTTTTCATCCATCACCATTATCAGGAGCTCCTTCTCTGGATTTCTTCTTTTCCTCCCAGCTCCCTGGGGGGTGTTGTTCTTCCATAGAAATATTTCCAGAAAGAGAGTTAGAATGTACTTATTGTATGTATGCCTTGGGTACATTACGTGCATGTTTTTG
This sequence comes from Eretmochelys imbricata, assembly GCF_965152235.1. Classification (NCBI taxonomy): domain Eukaryota; kingdom Metazoa; phylum Chordata; order Testudines; family Cheloniidae; genus Eretmochelys; species Eretmochelys imbricata. Next base: position 40,869,552 of record NC_135584.1, on the reverse strand, counting down.
TGTTTGCAGATGTCTAATGCGACGTAGGGCTGGCAAAGGACTAAAAAAAAAAAAAAAAAAAAAAAAGGAGACTCCTTAACAGTCTCCTGCAAAGACTCTGGTTCACTTTCACTGGCTATTGGATGAAACGGGTACCTCAGGCTCCAGGGAACGGGCTGCAGTGGTTAGCTGACATTAAGTAGGATTCAAGTGAAACGTACTCTGTAGACTCAGTCAAAGGACAATTCACCATCCCCAGGGAGAATCCCAACTCCCTGCTCTGTTTGCAAATGAGCAGACTGAAGCCACCGCCCTGTATTACTGGGCCAGAGACACAATGAGACTAAATCCGCCCAGGCGCAGACAAAACGCCCAGACAAAAACTCGCTCGGTGCTGCACCGGGGAAGTTTTCACTGGCTAACGTTAAGAATAAGATCTCCACGCTCCCTGAGGGAGTTCAACGCACACTTTGAGTTTCCAGCTCCGCTAATTGGCTTTGAAACTTCGCCTAGGTGGCCAGCTGCTAGGCAAGTTCTCATTGTTGGCTATGGCTATAATTGCTTTCTTTGGCTGTTCATTCAGACAGCAGAGAGCAAGACGTCTGTCCATACAGAGCAAACTGAACAGGGCTTCTTCGAGTCCCACGCTCCAAACCGAGAAATGAACATCTTGTCCGATCCCCTGCACCACACCCCTTCCGCGGGTTCAGGTAAAACCTCCTTCCTCTGCTGCTGTGACAGGGATGGCTCTGGGATCCTGAGCTGCCAGATTACAGTGGTGACAGACACAAACAAGAGGGAGAGGGAAAGAGAAAGGGAGAGAGATTTTCCATGGTTTAAGATAAATCCCCAGAGTCACTTTCAAAATCTAAATCAGCATTTAAAGAAAAAACAACGACGGATATTTTCTGGCCGACAAGACACAAAACACTCTCCAACATTAAATAAAAGCGAAAGCAAGGTCCGGGGCAGCAAAATGTCCTGTGTAAGAACAAGGAGAAATTTTTCATAAAAAGTGAACCCGGAAACACTCAAGAGGATTTTCTCCTCTGATACATAAGGCCGGGATTTTCAAAGCCAGGATTTGGTCACAAACCAAAGTTGTGAAAAGATTGGAAAGTAAGTACCTGGCATTCCCAGGGGGTTGTGGAAATCACAGCTCACCTACACATTTCAGCAAAGAAGGGCGCTCATGTTCATAGCTTCAGTTAGTGCATTTTTTTTTTTCATATCCACAGGTTATTTCATTCTAGTAACCCAATGTCAAGCATCTTAACATTCGGGCTTCCCGTTCATCTCTCAATTTACACTGAAATCCCATTGAGATCAGCATCTTTCATGCTTTCCTGAATGGGGGCATGAATTCCATTGCAATGGCCTCAAGATTTCCATGATTCTGTCACTCCGGGTTCTGAGGTCGTTTATTTGCCAAGCTCGGCGCCGCTGCGCTTTATTCAAATACCTTGGCAATGACCAAATGCAAATGAAGTCGGGAAACTTCCTGATAAAGGAGAGCTACTGATCCACACTGGAAATCTGCCGGGGCAGCCAGACAGTTCACAGTCGTTGCACCACACAAGGTGGTTGGGTAGAATTAAAATGTAGTGTCTGGGGTTCCTTGTCCTTTTGGCAGCCTTCTCCGGTAAGTGGAGGAAACTGACAAGCAGCTATTTAGGACAGCAAGTGTAGCAACGAATGGTTTTCTGGTTAAGATAGAATTATTGAGTGCCAGTCTTCTGTGTTTGAACCCTGCATCTTTCACATGTGACTTGAAACCAGTCATTGAATGTGAAAAGTTACCTAAGGGATCTGGGTGCTAAATTCCTGTTGGTTTTACTGGGAGCTAGGTGTCAATATCCCTTAGGCATTTGGAAAATCCCAGGCTGAATCTCTGTGTGACTCAGTTTCCTGTCGGTAAAATGGGGTAACAGCACATCCCTACCTCAGCAGGGTGATGTGGGGATAAATTCATATGTACACCAGGAGCTCAGATAATTCTATGGTGGGGGGAGCAATAGAAGGATCAATCTGGGAAGAGAAGGGGGAAAAGAGAGAGAAACTAATCATATTTTTCTTCCTTATTGTTACTCCTTTTCAGGTGTCAGGTCCCAGATCCAGCTGACCCAGTCTGGGGCAGAAATCAAGAAGCCTGGAGAGTCTGTGAAGGTGATATGTAAAACCTCCCGCTACACCTTTACCAGCTATGGCATGCACTGGGCACAATGCCATCCACAGCCTCAGAAACAACTCTGACATCATAATCAAAAAGGCTGACAAAGGAGGTGCTGTTGTCATCATGAATAGATCGGAATATGAACAAGAGGCTGCTCGGCAGGTCTCCAACACCACTTTCTACAAGCCATTACGCTCTGATCCTACTGAGGATTACCAAAAGAAACTACACCATTTGCTCAAGAAACTCCCCGAAAAAGCACAAGAACAAATCCACACAGACACACCCATGGAACCCCAACTTGGGGCATTCTATCTGCTACCCAAAATCCATGAACCTGGAAATCCTGGGCACCCCATCATCTCAGGCATTGGCACCCTGACAGCAGGATTGTCTGGCTACGTAGACTCCCTCCTCAGGCCCTATGCTACCAGCACTCACAGCTATCTTCGAGACACCACTGACTTCCTGAGGAAACTTCAATCCATAGGTGATCTTCCTGAAAAAAACATCCTGGCCACTATGGATGCAGAAGCCCTCTACACCAACATTCCACGCAAAGATGGACTACAAGCTGTCAGGAATAGTATCCCCGATAATGTCACGGCAAACCTAGTGGCTGAACTTTGTGACTTTGTCCTCACCCATAACTATTTCACATTTGGGGAAAATGTATACCTTCAAATCAGCGGCACTGCTATGGGTACCAGCATGGCCCCACAGTATGCCAACATTTTTGTGGCTGACTTAAAACAACGCTTCCTCAGCTCTCGTCCCCTAATCCCCCTACTCTACTTGTGCTACACTGATGACATCTTCATCATCTGGACCCATGGAAAAGAAGCCCTGGAGGAATTCCACCATGATTTCAACAATTTCCATCCCACCATCAACCTCAGCCTGGTCCAGTCCACAAAAGAGATCCACTTCCTGGACACTACAGTGCTAATAAGTGACGGTCACATAAATACCACCCTATACTGGAAACCTACTGACTGCTATTCCTACCTACGTGCCTCCAGGTTCACCCTGACCACACCACACGATCCATTGTCTACAGCCAAGCTCTGCGATACAACCACATTTGCTCCAACCCCTCAGACAGAGGCAAACACCTACAAGATCTCTATCAAGCATTCTTACAACTACAATACCCATCTGCTGAAGTGAAGAAACAGATTGACAGAGCCAGAAGAGTACCCAGAAGTCACCAACTACAGGACAGGCCCAACAAAGAAAAGAACAGAACGCCACTAGCTGTCACCTTCAGCCCCCAACTAAAACCTCTCCAATGCATTATCAAAGATCTACAACCTATCCTGAAGGATGACCCATCACTGGTCACTCGATTTCTGACCTCAGAGTGAGTATCGTTCAACAAAAATACTTCGAAAACAGACTCCAACAAGAGACTGCTGAATTGGAATTAATTTGCAAATTGGATACAATTAAGTTAGGCTTGAATAGAGACTGGGAGTGGTTGAGTCATTATATTAAGTGAAACTACTTCCCCTTGTTTATTCCTCCCCCCCCCCCCCCCCCCCCGTTCCTCAGACGTTCTTGTTAACTCCTGGAAATGTGCTGGGAATGGCCCACCTTGATTATCACTTGAAAAGGTTTTCTCTCCCCCCACCCCACTCTCCTGCTGGTAATAGCTCATCTTAAGTGATCACTCTCCTTACAATGTATATTTATATATGGTTTGTGTGTATAAAAACATCTTCTGTATTTTCCACAGCATGCATCCGATGAAGTGAGCTGTAGCTCACGAAAGCTTATGCTCAAATAAACTGGTTAGTCTCTAAGGTGCCACAAGTACTCCTTTTCTTTTTGTGAATACAGACTAACACGGCTGTTACTCTGAAACCAAGGGGGTGGGTTTTCATCAAGCAGAAACAAACGGAACTTTCACACTGTAGCCTGGATAGTCATGAAACTGGTTTTCAAAGCTTCTCTGAAGTGCAGCATACCTTGCTGTGCTCTTCTCATCACCTTGGTGTCTGGCTGCGCGCAATCAGCAGCCAGGTGATTTGCCTCAACCTCCCACCCCGCCATAAACATCTTCCCCCTTACTCTCACAGATATTGTGGAGCACACAGCAAGCAGACATGGGAATATTGATTTCTCTGAGATCTAACAGAGTCAGTAAACTGCACCAGCGAGCTTTTAAACATCCAAATGCACATTCTACCACCATTCTGCACTTGCTCAGCCTATAGATGAACTGCTCCTTACTACTGTCCAGGGTACCTGTGTATGTCTTCATGAGCCATGGCATTAAGGGGTAGGCTGGGTCCTCAAGGAGAACTGTAGGCATTTCAACATCCCCAATGGTTATTTTCTGGTCTGGGAAGTAAATCCCTTCCTGCAGCTGTTCAAACAGACCAGAGTTCCTGAAGATGCAAGCGTTGTGTACCTTTCCCTGCCATATGGGAATGAGGGGCGATCAACAGGTTATCTCAAGTGCTTATATACAAATGCACAAAGCCTTGGAAACAAGCAGGGAGAACTGGAGGTCCTGGTGATGTCAAGGAACTATGATGTGATTGGAATCACGGAGACTTGGTGGGATAACTCACATGACTGGAGTACTGTCATGGATGGTTATAAACTGTTCAGGAAGGACAGGCAGGGCAGAAAAGGTGGGGGAGTAGCACTGTATGTAAGGGAGCAGTATGACTGCTCAGAGCTCTGGTACGAAACTGTAGAAAAACCTGAGTGTCTCTGGATTAAGTTTAGAAGTGTGTGCAACAAGAGTGATGCAGTGGTGGGAGTCTGCTATAGACCACCGGACCAGGGGGATGAGGTAGATGAGGCTTTCTTCCGGCAGCTCACGGAAGCTACTAGATCGCATGCCCTGATTCTCATGGGTGACTTTAATTTTCCTGATATCTGCTGGGAGAGCAATACTGCGGTGCATAGACAATCCAGGAAGTTTTTGGAAAGCATAGGGGACAATTTCCTGGCGCAAGTGCTAGAGGAGCCAACTAGGGGGGGCGCTTTTCTTGACCTGCTGCTCACAAACCGGGTAGAATTAGTGGGGGAAGCAAAAGTGGATGGGAATCTGGGAGGCAGTGACCATGAGTTGGTTGAGTTCAGGATCCTGACGCAGGGAAGAAAGGTAAGCAGCAGGATACGGACCCTGGACTTCAGGAAAGCAGACTTCGACTCCCTCAGGGAATGGATGGGTAGGATCCCCTGGGGGACTAACATGAAGGGGAAAGGAGTCCAGGAGAGCTGGCTGTATTTCAAGGAATCCCTGTTGAGGTTACAGGGACAAACCATCCCAATGAGTCAAAAGAATAGTAAATATGGCAGGCGACCAGCTTGGCTTAATGGTGAAATCCTAGCGGATCTTAAACATAAAAAAGAAGCTTACAAGAAGTGGAAGGTTGGACATATGACCAGGGAAGAGTATAAAAATATTGCTCGGGCATGTAGGAATGAAATCAGGAGGGCCAAATCGCACCTGGAGCTGCAGCTAGCGAGAGATGTCAAGAGTAACAAGAAGGGTTTTTTCAGGTATGTTGGCAACAAGAAGAAAGCCAAGGAAAGTGTGGGCCCCTTACTGAATGAGGGAGGCAACCTAGTGACAGAGGATGTGGAAAAAGCTAATGTACTCAATGCTTTTTTTGCCTCTGTCTTCACGAACAAGGTCAGCTCCCAGACTGCTGCGCTGGGCATCACAAAATGGGGAAGAGATGGCCAGCCCTCTGTGGAGATAGAGGTGGTTAGGGACTATTTAGAAAAGCTGGACGTGCACAAGTCCATGGGGCCGGACGAGTTGCATCCGAGAGTGCTAAAGGAATTGGCGGCTGTGATTGCAGAGCCATTGGCCATTATCTTTGAAAACTCGTGGCGAACCGGGGAAGTCCCGGATGACTGGAAAAAGGCTAATGTAGTGCCAATCTTTAAAAAAGGGAAGAAGGAGGATCCTGGGAACTACAGGCCAGTCAGCCTCACCTCAGTCCCTGGAAAAATCATGGAGCAGGTCCTCAAAGAATCAATCCTGATGCACTTGCATGAGAGGAAAGTGATCAGGAACAGCCAGCATGGATTCACCAAGGGAAGGTCATGCCTGACTAATCTAATCGCCTTTTATGATGAGATTACTGGTTCTGTGGATGAAGGGAAAGCAGTGGATGTATTGTTTCTTGACTTTAGCAAAGCTTTTGACACGGTCTCCCACAGTATTCTTGTCAGCAAGTTAAGGAAGTATGGGCTGGATGAATGCACTATAAGGTGGGTAGAAAGCTGGCTAGATTGTCGGGCTCAACGGGTAGTGATCAATGGCTCCATGTCTAGTTGGCAGCCGGTATCAAGTGGAGTGCCCCAAGGGTCGGTCCTGGGGCCGGTTTTGTTCAATATCTTCATAAATGATCTGGAGGATGGTGTGGATTGCACTCTCAGCAAATTTGCGGATGATACTAAGCTGGGAGGAGTGGTAGATACGCTGGAGGGGAGGGATAGGATACAGAAGGACCTAGACAGATTGGAGGATTGGGCCAAAAGAAATCTGATGAGGTTCAATAAGGATAAGTGCAGGGTCCTGCACTTAGGATGGAAGAATCCAATGCACCGCTACAGACTAGGGACCGAATGGCTAGGCAGCAGTTCTGCGGAAAAGGACCTAGGGATGACAGTGGACGAGAAGCTGGATATGAGTCAGCAGTGTGCCCTTGTTGCCAAGAAGGCCAATGGCATTTTGGGATGTATAAGTAGGGGCATAGCGAGCAGATCGAGGGACGTGATCGTTCCCCTCTATTCGACATTGGTGAGGCCTCATCTGGAGTACTGTGTCCAGTTTTGGGCCCCACACTACAAGAAGGATGTGGATAAATTGGAGAGAGTCCAGCGAAGGGCAACAAAAAGGGCAGGGGAAAGGAAGTCCAAAAGTTCTATGAAAGTGCCCTTATGCATGCAAAAGTTTTGCAGCCACTGAGAATCATTCCAGACCTGCAACACTTGCAGTCCCACCAGTCTCTGCTTGTTTCCCAGGCCCAGAATTGGTGTTCCACAGCATGAGCCTGCCCCATTGCCACCAGGATGTCCAAATTGCTGGGGCCAGTGCTTTGAGAGAAGTCTGTGTCCATTTCCTCGTCACTCTCTTCAGTGCGCTAACATCGCCTCCTTGCCTGCTTTTGCAGGTTCTGGTTCTGTACATACCGCAGGACAATGTGAGAGGTGTTTACAATGCTCATAACTGCTGCAGTGATCTGAGCAGGCTCCATGCTTGCTGCAGTATGGCATCTGCAGGAGAGCAGAGTTGCAGCAGAAGCGGTGGCTGATGATGGATGCCAGAAGAATAGATATTTATAGAGAACGATGAGAGGACCTGCGAGGTGGATTCATGAGAGCGGGAGAGCAGAGTTGCAGTGGAAGTGGTGGAGGACGACGGTTAGCACGGCACACATTTCCTGAGGAAGAACACACGCACCCAGGAGCCCATGACAGACAACATGGGGAAATTCGCTATTGAGACAAAGCAGCAGAGCAGAGTGGCAGCGGAAGCGGTGGAGGACGATGACGGTTAGCAGTCCTACTGCGCCGTCTGCTGACAGCAGTATGGCATCTGCAGGGAAAAAAGGCACAAAACGATTGCCTGCCATTCCTTTCATGGAGGGAGGGGAGACTGACAACGTACCCCAAACCACCTGCGACAATGTTTTTGCTCCACCGGGTGTTGGGAGTCAACCCAGAATTCCAATGGGCAGCAGAGATTGTGGGAACTGTGGGATAGCTACCCACAGTGCAACACTCCGAAAGTCGATGCTAGCCACGGTAATGTGGACGCACTCCCCTGACTTAATGCTCTTAGTGGGGGGACACACACAATCGACTGTATAAAATTGCTTCCTAAAACTCGACTTCTATAAATTCGACCTAATTTCGTAGTGTAGAAGTGGCCAAGCACAAGGCAAGCGGACATTCTTGAGAACATTTGACATTGCTCTGTTTTTCTGTTTTTCTGTTAATTCATAGGACATACACAGACATTCCTACGTACTCAGTACATTGAAGAGGACTCCCTTGCTTCAGACAACCTAGGGACAGATCAGGATATTACAAACCTCTAGTCTCACCTCCGGTTTGTGGATAACACGGCCCTGTAACATAATACTTGCTCACTGACTGCTCATACCAGACCTTCTTATTGACCTCACACCCATCCTTCTTAGTGTAGCCAGCTTCCAGAGAACTGCAGTGAAAGGCTCTTCAGAGAGAGATGTCTCCTGAATAGGCAGAGGGATGGACTTCTTGCAGTTCAGTGAAAACCCCTGGAAACAGTTCTAACACCAAATCAGCACACAAAGAAAAATCCTCTCACCTCAACCCCCTGCAGGGCTTACAGGAAACAAAAATGACCAAGTTATTAAACCGAAAGGAAGAAGAGGGGGAAACCGCTTCTATGTTTATCAAAGGAACAGACCCACTTGGGGGCAGCAAAGTGTCATGTTCGATTATGAAACATTTCTATCCAGAGACTGAACCCGGGAACAATCCCAAGGAATTACTGTCCACAGCACCGAAGGCTGGAATTTTTAAAGTCAGGGTTTGCCCACAAAAACCCCTTTCCAATCAGCGGGAACTGAGTATCCAGCGCTCCTCCGAGGTTTGGGAAATCACAGCTCACATCCCTATTTCACCAGTGAAGGGCGCTAGTGTTTATACATTCATTGATTCTATGGTATTTCAATTTTATATCCATTGGGTGTTACACCTTGGTAACCCACTATTAGGCGCCTTAACACACGAGTTTACCAATTATCTGTAAACTCATACTGAAGTCCCCCGATGTCAAATTGGATTTAGTGTTTTCCTGGATTGGGGCCCAAATTATATTAATTTGGTCCCCTTGATATCAACACACTTATGCTTTCCTGAATCGGGGCATAAATTCCATTGCAGTGACCTCCTGATTCCCCCTCAGCTTGTCACTCCGGGTTCTGAGGTCAGTTATTTGCCAGGGCCGGTGCCGCTGCGGTTTATTCAAATGCCTTAGCAATGATCACATGCAAATGAAGTAAGAAAACTTCCTGATAAAGGAGAGCGACTGATCCTCACTGGAAAGCCAGACAGTTCACAGTCGTTGCACCAGACAAGGCGGTTGGGTAGAATTAAAATGGCGTGTCTGGGGTTCCTCGTCCTTTTGGCAGCCTTCTCGGGTAAGTGGAGTAAACTGACAGGAGCTAGCTCGGACGGCGGGGGTTGCACACGATGGCTTTCTGGTTAAGATATAGGACTGCATCTCAATCATTCTGTGTTCAAATCCTGTTTCTTTCACATGTGCCTTGAAACCGGTCATTTAAAGTGAAAAGGTGCGGAAGGGATCTGGACGCCAAATTCTTGGTTTTACTGCAAAGTGAGTGTCAAAATCTCTTAAGCATCATGGACAATCCCAGGCTGAATCTCTGTGACTCAGTTTCCTATCGGTAAAATGGGATAACAGCACATCCCTACCTCAGCAGGGTGTTGTGGGGATAAATTCATAAGTACACCAGGAACTCAGATAATTCTGCGAGGGGCAGAGGAAGGGGCAATAGAAGGACCTGGAAACATCAAGGAAATGGAGTGGGGGAAAGAGGGAAATAAAGTGTATTTTTTCTTCTTATTTATTTACAGGTGTCAGGTCCCAGATTCAGCTGACGCAGTCTGGGGCAGAAATCAAGAAGCCTGGAGAGTCTGTGAAGGTGACATGTAAAACCTCTGGCTACACCTTTACCAGCTATTACATTAACTGGGTACGGCAGGCTCCCGGGAAAGGACTGGAGTGGATAGGATACATCAATCCCAGTAGCGGTGGCACTAGCTACGCCCAGGCCTTCCAGGGGCGATTCACCATCACCAGGGACACCTCCATGAGCACGGCCTATCTACAGCTGGGCATCCTGAGAACCGACGACACAGCCATGTATTACTGTGCTAGGGACACGGTGACACAAACCACACCTAGACCAATTCAAAAACCCTCCCGTGAGAGAACCTGGGTCTCCTGCGAACACTGCAGCCCTCAGCCACCCCGGATAACGGTGACCCCTGTGAACAGACTCTGGGTAATTATCCCCTAGTGACTTAGGATCAGTGAAAGCTAATGGGATTTAGATCCTTAAGTGCCTAAATCACTTTTCAAGCTAGGACTCTGTTCCCGGGACACAGTCAACATTAGCCGGAGGAGAAGGGGACCAGAAAAATCAGAGCCTTTGGAGAAGCTGGGTGTGCCAGGAAGCGTGTGTCTGCCGCAGGATGGGAGCCGTTCCCGGGGCGTTGACCCCCTGCCTTCGCCCACAGCTCCCGGGAGGGAAGGGAGTCCCGGCTATTAGACCCTGTTAGCGAACCTCGCTGGGAGTTAGAGGAGACTAAGGACCCACCCAAAACAGGCGCCTTGAACTCCGTCTGTGGGAGGAGAGCGAGCCCTGGGAAAGGGGGCTACCCAGGGAGTGCGAAGGAGGGAGGGCAGAAGGGGCGGTGGGCGGCGAGGTCTATGGGCCCGTGGTGCCTGGACACCAAGAATATTCCTGGCCCGGGGCCCGATCCAGCAATGTCTGAGGCCGGGTCTCTCCCTCTGCCCCGCCTTCTGCCCCCGAGTGCTCCCCGGCGGGTGATTTAAAGTGGCCCCGGGGCTTCCGCCCACCACCGGCAGCGCAGCGGAGCTGAGCGGGGTCCTGCCTGCTCGCTCCACTTGGCTGCCGGCAATGCCCTGCGGCCCCTGAGTGGGGTGGGTCGAGTCTGTGTCCTTGCTCTCTGCTCCCGCCCCAAGCGCCCCTGCAGCCAATAGGAAACCCGGCTCGCCCTACCTAGGAGCCCCAGATAAGCGCTGCATCCCCCACCCCCTCCCAGAGCCTGCACCCGCACCCCTTTCCCTCACACCCCCTCCCACCCCCAAACTCCCTCCCAGAGCCTGCCCCCTACCCCCAAACTCCCTCCCAGAGCCTGCACCCCCAGCCCACCCCAGAACCTTCACCCAAACTCCCTCCCAGAGCCTGCACCCTTCCTTCTCCCCAATCCCCTGTCCCCGCCCAGGGCCTGCACCCCAAACCTCCTCCCCCCACCCAAACTCCCTCCGAGAGCCTTAAGCAGGTGGGTGATGGAGTTTGTGGGGGGCGGGATTTGGGGGGGCAGGCTCTGCGCGTTCTGAGCACAACCAAAATGTCTACTAACCTGCCGCCCGCCTCCCCTCAGAAGAGGGTTGCTTAAATAAGGCCAGGTCCCTGTGTGCTGCCCCAGCGAAGAGAGGCAGCCCCGAGAAAGGTCGCACTGACTTTGGGCTCACAGGCTGGGGCTTCCCTTCTTAAAGAGAACATGGACACCTCAGAGGAAAAATACTTTGATTTCACTGAGCCCTGAAAACTTATGGGGTCAGTGGGATTCAGAGCCACTGAAGGGAAATCCGAATGAAATAAACACGCGGGCATTTTTAATAGATCTGCTCCATCTCCGTCTTTATGTTCCCCACCCCTTCTGTGGGGGCAGGTCGTCTTGTTTTACCAGTGAGTACCTGAGAATGGTCCCTAACTCCCTTAACAAATAGTCCCCGAGTGGCTAAGTGTTTTCCCCATGAGGAGAGGAGACACAATCTAACCCAGTAAAAGGACATCGGAGGCGAGGAGACAGGAGCCGTAACTGAAATGTCACACTTCTCAGAGCAGCCAGTGGCCGGAATTGTCAATGGAGATGAAGGGAATTAGGTGCCAAAATCCCAATGAAACCAAAGGGGATTTTGGTGTGGGGTTTTCATAACATCCAGCTGCCTCCTCAGTACAAGTCCTGTTTTCCTCTGCCCTCTGGAAATCACAGCCAGTGTCTGTCTGCTAATGACTCTTTGGGGCTGAGATTTGAAACCCAAAATACCGTTCCGATCAAGGGGACCCAGCTACACTAATCTACTCAGCAGCTCTGAGAAATCCCGGTCTCTTTAAACATCAGTTATACAGCTGTGCGGACACGCTGTGGGGTCTGTCTCACACACCCTAAGGGCGTCCAGGGCCCCATTATGCCGGGTGCCGCACTTCGCCCTGGGGACAGGCAGTCCCAGCGCTGAAGGGTTCACAATCCAAATACACCAGGCAGACACCAGCAGAGGCTCAGAGAGTTGACGTTACACCCCAGGGTGAACCAACAGGTCCACTGGAAACGCCGGGAGGAGAACCCAGGGCTGTTCTTTAGATCCCTTGTTTACAGATCATCCCTGAGGCCGCCTTGGCCCACGGATATTGTACAAGTATTAGATTTTGGGAAGGGTTTCTGCAGTGTGTGTGTGTGTGTGATTGTAATAGTTGTATCAATGCGCTCCCCAGGCTGGACACAGGTATAGCTGCTGAAATGTGCCTTATACTGGGATTTTGCATTCTCCTTCCCACCCAAGAACAGCCACACCAGCTGAAGGAACTTTATACTGATTCATAGACTCAGATTTCAAGGCCAGAAGGGAAGATCTTCATAACTTACTTTGCCCTCCTGTGTAACACTGGTATGTCTGTGTCCATATTAGGGGAGGAGTGTGTTGTACCCCCTGAATTATACCTTTATAGTTCCAATGGTACACCTTTTGTGTGTAGACAAGTGCTAAGAGTCTCAAAGCTGTCTAGGGGATTTAGACTCCAAGGGATAAATATTCAAAGGCACAAATGGCACTTAGGCCCTAACTCAATTGAAAATCAATGTGATTTTGATGCCCAAGTATTTGTAGCTTTGAAATAGCCACCTCAAGTCCCCATAGATTTGGAAGGGAACTGGGTATCCAAATCCCTTGGACAGCTCAGGAAAGTTCACCCTCTAGACCTGTTTTATGTTTCCCTTTAAATGCTAATTCTTTTCCTTGAATCCCATTTTGAATATTTTACCTAAATAAACTGCAGCTCACAATAGAATCGGGGCCTTCTCCTGATGTGCTACTGCAAGAGATTTAATTAAAAATAGATTCGGATGAGTTCTGAGAACCAGAAGAATGGCAGATGCCAGATCCAAGCACAGTTGATGCGTTCTGATTCCCGTTCAGCTCCTTCGAGCTTTTGAGGCGTCTTTGATGTTGAATATGCAAATAAAGTAATTATACTCCCTGTTTAAAGTTTGCAATGGGAGAAAATCACCATCAAAAGGCGTCACCTTGCTTTGCCAAGTGGAGGGTGTTGTAGAAACAACCATTAAATATTTGCTACATTTTCTGTTCCTGCTGGCAGCCTTCCCGGGTAAGTGAATTTCAGAGAGATCTGGGGTGTGCAGGAGAAAGGAGAGCCAACAAGAAGGGTACTCAGACTCATGCATTGTTGTCCCGTAACTGCAGGTGTCTGGTCCCAAATCCAACAGGTCCAGCCTGGTGCTGAGATTAAAAAACCTGGAGAGTCAAGGAAGCTGTCCTGTAAACCATCTGGGTACAGCTTTACTAGCCTCTTGCTCTCTTGGATTCAACAGGATTAACCCATATAATGGAGGAATTGGCTATGCCGACAAATATAAAGGGTGATTCACCCTCTCCAGAGACAACTCCATCAGTGCAGCCTATGTAGAGATCAGTGGGCTCAGAAGTGAAGACACCACTATATACTACCATGAGAATAGCACAGCAAAAGGAAAGCCAGTCAGAGTCATGGAAAAACTATCTGCAGAGGAAACCACAATCTCCTGAGCACATGGGAGCCCCTGGGGCAGCAGGAAACAGGAGTCTGTATTCTAGTTATACTACTCATTGCACCCTATAACCGGAAATGTATCTGCACATCCCAAAAGTGAAACACAAGCACTGCGGTGTCCTACAAAAACGTGACTTAACAGGGACTGATTTATAGAAAGCACCAGGCATCCATTGTGACAGGTTTATGTTATTAATTTGCCTGGAGCATTAGGTGATTAGGCTGAGGTCCCAGGATCGTTAGGGGAGGAGATGAAGGAGCACACCAAGTGACTAAGTTTTAAAGCTTTATTAATAAAATAAAGTAAAACAACAGCGGAGAGTGAGGGGTGCTTTTTATGTTACTTAGAGGAAGGAAGGAAGCGTTAGTGTCCCAAGCCCTAGCCCCCTTTTATACTTACACACACACTACCTGGGGCTGGCCAAGCCCGGGGGTAACGTAAGAAGAAGAGGGGGAAGGGTGGACGGGAGTTTTGTTCTGTGCACAGGCTGCCCAGAGTTTGCTGTTGATCTCTGAGCTGCCCTGGCTTTTGGGAGGGTTTTTAAGACCTGGGTTTTTTTGGGGGGCTTTCCGTTCAGGGACTTCTGTCCCCCATGCTTTTTGTACCAGTTCAACCTCGCTTTTCGCTGCTTTTCGCCACTTTTTTAAAACACACCTGCTTTAGGGACGTGAGACAGCTTTTTTTTCCTTGCTGACCTTTGCCCTTTTACTTCTTTTTGCAGCCCCTGCAGTTTTGTTTAGTTGATTTTTTTTTTTTTTACAGCTCTTTGGGGTTGGAATTCAGGCCCCCGTCTTTCTTGGCAGGCAGCCGAGAGTAGGTTGTGTGCTGTGGCCTTGGGCTGGAGTCAGCGTCTTATCTTTGGATCTAGCTGGAGCATCGAGTTAACCCATTTCTTTTTTTTTTTTCTTTCTCCCTCTAAGGCCTCTCATAACTGCAAAGGAACCTGTTACTTTACCCTTACACCTTTAACCCTTCTCAAAATGCCTTGTGATGCCTGTGACAGCATTAGCAACGTACAATGCTGATTTGCCAGTCCAGGGTCCCCCTGAGGGATGGGGCCATTGGGTTGTGGCATTCCCCCCCACCCACCCAGAATTAACATTTTGTTGTGAGGAGTCACCACATAGGTTTTTACCCTCCCGCTGACACAGTGGCGAGGGTGACTGTTGATTTTTACATAAACAGGAATATATTACAAACACAATTGTTATGGTGGCAACAATTGCATCCAGCGGCTGGTAGTGGCTTTTGGCTTTATTAGTAACATAACATAACACATTCCCCGGTTGGCATAGATGCCCCATCCAGATGGCTGTGACAACGGCAGCTTTTTCAGATGAAATGTGCATCGCAACACTGCGAAGGGGCGGGGGGGGCATTTGTCTGGAACACAATTCATTGTTCCCGGCTGTGCGTCAACGGAAGGAAAACACTGGGCGTAATTTATGAAAAATTAAACACATTATAATTAGAAACATTAACACTGCCTTGATAAACACAGGAGCCTTTAGTCCCTCCAGAGAGCATTTGCCCATCGAAACAGACAGGGGGCTATTCCTCCCCAAACGTCTTCGGCTCCTATCTTACTTAAACGTCACTGTCAGTAGATTTTTCTCCTCTCCAGTCAATTCTCAAAATATGAATTAGGCTCCTGTGACACAGTCGCCTGTCACAGCAGCAAAACGGTCCTGGGTGAACGCCCTGAGCACCAGGCTACGGGGTATTTGGGGAGGGGTCTTTCAATTTCTCCTGTTCCACCGTGACTTAATTAATACTTATTTGGTCTGAAAGAGAAAGGGATGTGCTGGGGGTGTCTGTACCCCAGATGTCACCATGCCCTTGACAGTGCAAGACCGGGGCTCAAGTCCCTGCTCCCGGATCAGGCAGAGGGTCAGGAAATGATCCTGGCTCTACCATGTCCTAGGCAAGTGCTCTAACCACTAGGCTAAAAGCTAAGGGAAGCACCAACAAATCCTTCTCTGGCACAAGGGAGTGTGGGCGTGTTTTTGAATGTAAATACCTGGGACTAACTCCAGGATAGGGCTGTGAATCCCAGCTGGAGTTAGGCACCTAACTCCCTTTAACAGGTGGTACTTGGACCAAACCCCTCCTCAGCATTTCCGAAGGGGTAGGTCAGGCAGCTCTCCACTCATTGTGCTGACTTTTGCCAATCCCTGGATCAAGCACCTAACTCTCCTCTACAAATGGATCATTTCAGTGTAGCCGGTCACTGCTGCGAAGGGGGCTTCCCTCCCCATGCGATGGGAACCTTCCCTCTCCAGCGGGTGGCCCAGAACAATGGATCCCTGGCACACGACCCCTCTCCAGACACTGTCTCCCCTGACCGGACGTGGAAAGGGGCTCCAGAGCTGAGTCCCCCCAGTCCCCAAATCCCCTCACAATAGCCAGGCCCTCAGTTCCCATGCGAGGAAATACAGTCACTGCAGGGAGCTGTTCATTCCTCCCAGGGTCTGAAAGTGGCAGGAGGACCCCAGCGCCCTGTGCCCGGCGCTGCACAGACACACAGGACGGGACACTCTGACTCCTGCAGCCGGAGCCCGAGGGCGAGTCAGTCCGATCACTGGCAGCAGGAGCGTGTGTCTCTTATAAGCAAAGGGGCATGCAAATGAGGGAGACAGTTTCCTCTTTAAATCTCTGCCTCTCTCTTCCCAGCCTGCACCCGGCGACACAATCCGCAGCCCCCTGGGTCTGTGCAGTCACCAGCCAGTCCCCTGAGAACTTCCCCCTCCAGCACCCAGGAAAATGGGATTTTTGTTCCTTGTCATTGTCGCTCTAGCAGCTCTGGAAGGTATTTTCCTCCTCTGAAGACCTGGCAGAGCAAGAAGAATATTTTGTTACCGCTGTTCTTATACCGATATTAATGGCCTGTCTTTATTCTCAGGTGTCTGGTCCCAGACTCTGGTGGAGTCCGGAGGGGGTGTGAAAAAGCCCGGAGACTCTCTCCGCCTCTCCTGCAAAGCCTCCGGCTTCACCTTCAGCGGCTACGGGATGAACTGGGTCCGCCAGGCTCCCGGGAAGGGGCTGGAGTGGGTCGCCGGCATTTACAGCTCTAGCATAGACTACAGTGACTCGGCAAAAGGGCGATTCACCGTCTCCAGGGATCAGAGTAGCAGCCGTGTTAGTCTGTATTCGCAAAAAGAAAAGGAGGACTTGTGGCACCTTAGAGACTAACCAATTTATTTGAGCATGAGCTTTCGTGAGCTACAGCTCATTTCATCGGATGCAGGGATCGTTATCCAGGGATAACGGCAAGAGTGAGCTGTATCTGCAAATGACCGGCCTGAAGCCCGAGGACACCGCCCGCTATTACTGTGCGAGAGACACAGTGACACCAAACCGGTTTGTGATCGCACAAAAACCCAGGCTGCGGAATCGCCCTTCTCCCGGCGGCCGCGCGGGGGCAGCAGCGACACGCTCCCCCCCCCGCGCCCCGGCTTCGGGCTCGGGCAGGAGACCCGGCCCCCGGGGGAACGGGACACAAACCTCCCGTCAGTTTAATCCTTCCGTTCCTGGGCAATGTGTCTCCCCTTCCTGCCCTGAGCCCCGCTGAGTGCAGAGATCCCTCGCTTCATCTGTGAACTCCAATCCGGAGTGAGTCCTGTTCTGAGTCGCTCTCCCCCACAGACCCGGTATGTTGGCTCCCGCTGGGCCAGTCTCGGTGTCAGACTCACAGGCCAGCGTCTCTCAGTGTAAAGGGGACAAGCGCGTTGGGGTTTGCATCAGACCCAACGGGTGGAGAGAATTGCTCCAGGGGCAAATCCTCCGACAGTGTAAAGACACCGCAACTGCTTTCACTGGACTCGAGTTACTCCTGATTTACAGCAGGGAGGCTCTGGCCCTTTCAGAAAACTGGGATGTTTATGGCATTAATGCAGCGGAAGGTGATTAGTTCATTATCACCGATGTGGGACCCCTCACCGGGGCATCTCCGCCCTTCGCACGCGGTTATTGCCTTTATCCCCCCAAAGCTGCCGGGAGGCCGGGGAACGATCACAGCCCCTGGTTCGGGTCGGGGGACTGAGGCAGAGAGAGATGGAGGGCGGGGTGTGGAAATGGGCCATTCAGGGTCCGGGCGGGGCTGGGGGGCAGAGATCACCCGGCGCCGGAATAAACCCCGCTCCGCTGCGCCGGGGGATGTGGCGCCGCCGGGACTTTCCAAAGCGGCTCCTGGGGTGTTTTCACCAACTGCCCTGTGGAAATCCCGGCCCGGACCCTCCGCTGGTGTCAGTGGGTGGAGCTGACACATCCCAACCCCCAATAAAGTGCCCCCACGTCACAGAGTCACCATGGAGATAAAAGACCCCGCCCCTCAGCCCCGATGAAATCACTCAGCCCAGCGCTGGCCCGCAGGGCATTGGGGACAGTCACGTGGCGAAGGGCTGTGGACAGGGACACGAAGGGATTTCATTGGGTCATTCAGGGGGAGGCGGCTGCTGAGGGAGAAGCAGAGGCCCGTGGGTGGGAGATCAGAGGGGCACTAAGGTCACAGAATGCAGTTCCTACTGAATGAGATTTGGCTCTGGCCTCCCCAAAATCTTGTGTGACATTCCCATCCCACATTAGCTGTCAGCCAGTTGTCACTGTCAGGTCTCCCATGGCTACAAAATGCTGAATCTGCTTCCCCTTGTCCTCAGAGAGTTTCTCAGATTCTGGTCCTGCTGCCAAATACTCTTGTCTCCCACAGTCTAACCCAAAGGCAATGAGGAATAAGGGAAGCTTTTCCCTGACCCAAGAACACACTGTGTCTGGCCAGGAAAGGATGTCTCGGGATTTGAGATCATTTTACTTCTTCCTTAGGTAAAAGCGCAAACATGATCCCCTAGCCCAGCCACCTCACAACACAGGATAAGGGGCCCACTGAGTCCTCTTCTTCAAGACTGAGGGTAAAGCAAAGGGCAGGAGCTTGTGTCTTATAAGGAAGGGGATATACAGATAGGTCGAGAAATTTCCTGTTTAAATCTGTCCCTCTCTCTGCCCATCCAGCACCTGGAGACACAGTCCACAGCCCACTGGGTCTGTGCAGTAACCGGCCAATCCCCTGAGAACTTTCCCCTCCAGCAGTGGGGAAAATGAGACTTTGGCTCCATTTGGTTTTCATTCTAGCAGCTTTGGAAGGTATTCTCCACTCTTAAATGCATTGCAGAGAAAGGGGAGATATTGTATTCTTGTTCTCAGTACCATTTCTAAACATGTCCTTATTCCAAGGTGCCCAGTCCCACGTCCAGCTGGTGGAGTCCAGAGGGGATGTGAAAAAGCCTGAAGACCCTCTCCGCCTCTCCTGCAAAGCCTCTGGGTTCACCTTCAGTGATTATGAAATGAATTGGGTCCGTTAGGCTCCTGGAAAGGGCCTGGAGTGGGTTGCCCACATTCAAATCACCTCTACGTACGACGCTGATTCCGTCAAAGGTTGATTCACCATCTCCAGAGACAATCCCAACAACACGGTTTATTTGCAAATGAGCAATTTGAATACCGAGGACACCGCTCCCTATTACTGTGCAAAGCCCACAGTGAACCGAAACCGACAAATGATACTACAGAAACACCAGCTGTGGATTCCCCCTTAGCCCATCAGCTGCAAAGGGCTACAGATCATAACCAATACCCCACTGGGCACAGGAATAGGAAGAGTCACAAGGCCATGAGTAAAGTCAGGTTTTATCTATATAATTCCCAGAAAATATTCCATCTTGTTGCTCATTGCTCCATAGTGGGTGTGATCTCTGAACAAGTATCAGACAATGTATGAAACTAAAGAGAGACCCTCCCAGCCTTTTCTCGATTTTTCTGGCCACCCACCCAAACCCTGGGCTCCATACACCTACCCAGGCCCCAAATACTCCCTGCTTCCTGGTTTAAACCCCTTCAGGTCAATCCAGTATATGCAAAGTTGACAGCTCCCACTTCCTGGTTAAATACTGACAGTAGTACCTCAGACAAAAGAGCTGACTCATTGGGGACTCCCTTCCTGCCCCACCACCATGCTGTTTGCATTATGAAACTTCATTTGACTGACTGGACTCTCACGTCGAGTTTTTGAACATACAGTTGAACTATACTTTAGAGGACAGAGTCATCCCTGCCCTAACTCAAGGGACTGGGCCAGGAAGTTAATTTGACACAAATGAAACCCACCTACAACCCCTCTAACACCTAAGGAATGTAAGAGCAAAGTGGGTGCAAATCATTCCTCCCTCCTCTTTGCACAGCTGGGAATGGCCTCATAAGGTTCACATCAAGGCAGAGTCAGGCCCCTGACCTTTTTAACTTAATTATTCACTATTCATATCACTTTTCACCAATTGCTTTCCTCTCTATGGTGTCTTTTCTTCGATTGTCCTGACCCAATCGAATCCAGCAGTGAAAAAGTTGGACATGCGCTGTTGATGGATGTAAGGTGAACCTCTACATCAAGCCTTGGATCCAAAAGGCTTTCGGGAAGAAGTGGGAGTGGACACTTTACTAGCATACTTCCTATACCAACAGCTACTGGTCTACAACCCTGGGGGTGGGAAGGGGGAGGGGCTCACAACCTCCAAAGACAGTTTCATCTGTATTTACACATCAGCAGTCTAAAGGACATGCACACAGAACAGTTAGCTCTCTCTCTCTCGCTCTCTCTCTCTCTCACACACACACACAATATTCTTACTGAAAGGCAGCAACTTTATAGTACTTTATTATTGTTCACAATCCAGACATCCTAACACACCATAACCAAAGGCAGAGAGAGACAAAGCAGGCTGCTCCTGAAGGGAGAGTGGCACAACCCATCCCCATCCTGATCTACCATGGCTCTTCGCAAAGTGGCTGTTAAAAATCCAGATCACAAGCTTCCCTACGGAGTCCAACAGCCTGCATGCAGGAGAAGGAAACTCATTTCAAACTCAAAATGATGGCTTCAAACGTACAGCAGTTTTCAATAAACCGCAATGGACTATTGACACTTCTGCCTCCAAGGCTACTAAACATTATGTGATTCTATTTATTGTGCTCCATCTCCATTTACATTAACATGTAAGTCCTGTCCACCTATGCATTACGGCTACAGTTTATGGTATAAACTTGAGGGTTATGGCAAGACTTCAGGCCTCCGGGTAGGATTAAAATTTAGGATTAAGATTAGCTCTTGGTTTTGGGTTAGAGTTCAGGTTTACGGTTACAAATAGGGTTAGGATTTAGAGATTGATTATAAATTTGAGGTTCAAGTTACAGTTAAAGGTTAATGTAACACGTCATGATTACTATTAGGGCCAGTTTTAGCATTACAGTGAGTTTATACATTTAAGGTTAGGGTTAGGGTAAATGTTAAATATTAAGGTTATTTGTTACCCTTAGAAATAGGGATAGAGGACAAATTTAGGTTTGTGTTCAGTTAAGTGTTAAATTTTGGGTATGGTTTTATCTTTATCGTTAGGTTTAGGTCGGGCTTTAGTGTCAAGGCTGTGATGGAGAAGGAGGGCGGCTATTAAAAGCCAGGGTTAGAATTTACACTGAGGGTTAGAATTCCCTTCAGGGAAAAAGTCACGATTTAGGGATAGAACTAAGGTATTCCTTTCGCTTTCAGGTTCAGATCAATATAAAGGCTAAGGTGAGGGTTTATCTTAAGGGTCAGGGTTAAATGTGGGAGTTAGGGAGAGGAGAAAGAAGATGCGAGCTGGACTCCTTAGAGACACATAGGAAGCTCTAATCCAGTGGTGCTCGCACCCCGACTGGGAGAGGCGGGTACCCCAGAGATAAACTGCCGGCCCTTCTCTCAGCCACACACAAAGAAACCGAGTTAGCTCTAGGAAATAATTTGAGTCTCTTTTAAGAAGGGAGATATGCAAATAGGGGGAGAGTTTCCTGTTTAAATATGTCTCTCTCACTTCCACGGCTGTGAGACAGACAATCTGCAGCCCCCTGTCTCTGGGCAGTCGCCAGACAACCCCCCTGAAAACTCTCCTCTCCAAACACAGGGACAATGAGGCTTTGGTTGTGTCTCGTTCTCATTGCAGCAGCGTGTGAAGGTATTTTCTCCCTTTCCATATCTTGTTATTCTGTTGCCCTAGATACTAATTTTTCCCATAATTCATCTTTCTTCTCAGGTGTCCGGTCGCAGGTTCAGCTGGTGGAGTCCGGAGGGGATGTGAAGAAGCCCGGAGACTCTCTCCGCCTCTCCTGCAAAGCCTCCGGGTTCCCCTTCAGCAGCGACGGGATGAGCTGGGTCCGCCAGGCTCCCGGGAAGGGGCTGGAGTGGGTCGCCGGCATTTACAGCTCTAGCATAGACTACAGTGACTCGGTAAAAGGGCGATTCACCATCTCCAGAGATGACCCCAACAGCCTGTTGTACCTGCAAATGACCGGCCTGAAATCCGAGGACACCGCCCGGTATCACTGAGCGAGAGACACAGCGAGGGAATCCCGATGCTGCTAACACAGAAACTCCAGCTGCAGAATTGTGCTTCTCTTGTGCGCCGCGTGGGGGCAGCACGTCCACAAACCATCCGGCACGAGGCACAGGAACGGGATCGACAGAGGGAGTGAAGAAATATCTGTCAGCAGGTGCCCGACCTGTATATCCAGCTGTGATCATGTGTCCATCAAAACGGGGGCGTCTTGAATAGTCACATGTCTGAATGTGGAACTTATCTGAAAATAGAGTAAAAATGCACAGCGCAGGGGAGGAATATTTGGGGTCTCGATTGTTCCAGGTGTAATAACTAGGACTTGGACTTCAAAGGTCCCTCAAAGCACCAGGTGTCAAAATCCTATCGCAGTTTGTTGGGAAATAGGTACAAATACTCTCAGCTTCCTTTGAAAAATAACAAAACGCAGCAATAGTTCTAACGTTCTCTAGAAAGGATACATCAGGTTCCCACCACCTCTGCCCTCAATACAAACACAGATTTTCACGTGCTGCTGCCCTGGTCACTAGCCGGATACTCTTCTCTCTAAGGGCCTGACCCACAGTCCGCTAAAGCCAAGAGTGGATCTTTCCATTCCCTTCAACAGATTGTAGATCAGCCCTTACACCTGGAGGGGTGTGAGAGAATTCAAGGGAGCTTTTTGTACACCAGTATGGTCAGATGGCGTCGCACTCGCTGGGACTGGCCCAGACACAGAGTTAGCACCAGTCTAACTCTCTCCCTTAGAGCCAACGGCCAAATGACTCCGAGCATTTGGGAAAAGGGTTTGTCTCTCCTATAAGCAGCGAGATATGCAAATAAGGGTGAGAGTTTCCTGGTTAAATCTGCCCCTCTCTCTGCCCAGACCCCTGACTCTGTGCAGTTACCAGCTAATCCCCCTCGAACACCAGGCTGGGACCCTCCTTGTCCTGCTCCACCCCCTTTTATAGCTTTGGCACAAGGTGGGAATCTTTTGTTTCTCTCTGGGTCCCCGTCCCCACCTTCTAAATGGAAAAGCACCAGGTTTAAGATGGATTCCAGGACCAGGTGACATGGTCCCATGTCCTGTGAGACCCCTACTCTCCATTCTTCCAAGGCTGGCCGGCCTGACTCACAGGAACACAGGAAGGTTTAAAAGTAAACAGAGCCATTTACAACCGATTGTCCTGGTCAACGGGAGCCATCAAGATTCTAAACCACCAATAATGGTCCACACCTTGCATAATGACACTAGGCCTTTAGAGTAAGACTTCATATTTCTAGCTTCAGAGATAAGAATGATACAGTCATACAAATGGGATGACCACACTCAGTAGATCATAAGCTTTGTAATGGTACCTTACAAGAGACCTTTGGCATAAAGAAAATTCCAGTTACATCATATTCATCCTTAAAACATATTTTTGTAAAGCATATGGAGTGCAAAGTCTCAACTGCCCACAGGGGATGCATTGCCTCATTTTCTGAAGCAGATGACAGTGATTGTGGTCAGAGACAAGTGACTGGGAACAGTCATCATCATCACCACTTCCCCTTAGACCTCAGAGCGCTTTACAGGGAGGTCAGCCCCATTATCCACATGGTGCAGGTCGCTCATAGAGTCATGGATTCCAAGGCCAGAATGGACCATGCTGAACATCTAATCAGACCTCCACAGGCCAGAGAACTTCCCCAAAAACAATCCTGTGGGCAGATCTTTTAGGGAAAAAACGTGCAGTCTTGGTTTAAAAATGGCCAGTGCTGGAGAACACATCACAGCCATTGGTGAGTTGGTCCAATGGCCAGTTACTCTCACTTAGATTTTTGCACCATATTTCCGGTCTGAATGGGTCTAGCTTCAACTTCCAGCCATTTGTTCCTGTTATACCTTTTATCTATCAGATTAAAGAGCCCAGGATTAAATCTTTGCTTCCCTTGGAGGAGCTGATCCGAGGTCAATGGCAGTCAAGGACACGTCCCTTCTCAGTTCAGGGAGGTTTAGGTCTGAACGTTACACACTTTCTTCACCCATTCCTCGGAATCAGAGGGCAAGACAGTTGATTGCTCAGGGAAGAAGTCTGTGTCTCTTATAAGGAGCAGGATATGCAAATAGGAGTGACACTTTCCTGTTTAAATCTGTCCCTCTCTCTGCCCAGGCTGCACCCAGAGAGACAATCCACAGCCCCCTGGGTCTGTGCACTTACCAGCCAAACCCCTGACAGCTTTTCCCTCCAGCTCCAGGGAAAATGAAACTTTGGCTCCATTTGGTGTTCATTGTAGCAGCTCTGGGAGGTATCCTCTCCCCTGGAAAGCATTGGCGGGGCAAAGGAGCAGTCTATTATCGCTATTACGATTAATATGATCGATAATATCTTTCTGTCCCCAGGTGCCCAGTCTCAGTCTCTGATCCCAGAGTCACAAGTTTATGTGCAAAAGCCCAGAGACACTCTCTGTATTTCCTGCAAACCCACCGGGTTCACCCTCTGCAGCTACTCAATGAGCTCGGTCAGACAGGCTCCTGGGAAGGGACTGGAGTGGAGTGCAGAGGGGAAATACACCCAACTTCAACTACCATCAACGACGCACAGGGACGCTTCACCATCTCTAGGGATAACCCCAACAACCTGCTGTATCTGCAAATGACTGGCCTGAAATACTGAGAGCAGAAAGCTATTAAGCGCAGAAGAAAAAACGAGCTGAAATGGCACAAACTTCACCAACACACTGCAGAGGGCAGCAGTGAATTACAATTAAATACTGTTATAGTAAACTATTTCAAGGACAAGTATTAAAGGGCATGTTTGTGCACATAGAAGCAGGTAAATATGTAGGGATTTTTATGTATATTAATAATATGAGAAAATATTCTTTCAGGTCTTGTACAGCCAATGACACTACGGAGAATAAAATGTAAAGTTAAATCAATGGGACTAAGAATTGTGCTTCAATGTAAAAGGTGTCCTGCACAGAGATGGGGTTAAGCAAATGCCTCAGTGCTTTCCTGAAGCAAAGCCTAAGAAATTGTTCTAGGGTCTAGATGAAAAATACTTGAAAATTATCCGCTGAGCTCCTATGTCCATTAAATTATTTGGAATATGCCCAACTCTGTAGAGGGGCAGGGGGAATCTCCCTCCGCACACTGCTCCTACCTGCAAGCTCCACCCCCGCAGCTCCCATTTGTAGGGAATGGGGAGCTGTGGCCAATGGGAGCTGCAGGGGCAGTGCTTGCAGAGAGGGGCAACATGCGGAGCTATGTGCCGCCTCCCTCACCCCACCCCAGGGGCCACAGGAGTTTGTTGGCCATTTCCAGGAGTAGTGTGGGGCCCAGGTAGGCAGGGAGCCTGCATTAGCCGTTGGAGGTAAATGCTGCAATATACAATGCTGGTGCTTACCCAGGAGACCTCATGGGGGGCAATTTTATCATGCCTAGGACATTCCCATGAGGCTATTTTTTGTGACTGTGACACCTTGTCTCTGTACACTTCTAGGAGAAATTCAAATACCTTTTCCACATCTTTCTTGTCTGCCATTGCCATGAGCTTAACCATGGCCTTGGCCTTGGCCTTTGAGGTATTCCTCTATGAAGTCCATATGATCCTTTTCAGGTACTCTTAGCACACACGGACTTGCCTTCACAGACTTGACTCACTCCTCTACTGTAATGTCTCCTGGTCTTGATGGGAAGCCACCGAACTCTGTGACTTCCTGCTCCCATAGGACATAAATAGTAGGGGGCTTCTTAGCTTCTGCTGCCTGATGGTCCATTACTGCCTTAGCCAGTGATAAGGCTTCTCTCTGTTCTGTTCTAGCTTGTTGTAATGCCTCAGCTTGGTCTGATCATCTGCGCACAAGTTCAGCAAAGTGGGCCCATAGTTCTTCAATTCCAGCCATAGTTGGGTTCTTGACCAGGCCTGGACACTGCTGTCAGAACTCAACCAGGAAACCAGTGGGGTGGACCCTGTGGATAGGATCCTGTTCGTGATGCCAATTCTGTAAGCGGGGGAATGGTCCAGCTACTGTGGGGAACTTTCCTGGCTTATACTCTACCCCGGTGAAATGGACTAGCAGAGGGATATGAGTCCTTGCTCCCACTACCTTTACCCCCTTAGCTTGGCCCCACTCTGACGGACCCAGGCAGTTCCAGCTCACACAGAGGATGGGACCCCCCTTGCCCAGTTTACAATCTGAGTGTAAATGGGAAGTGGAGTGGGAATGAAAATATAAACAGGAAGATAAATATCAACCCTGCATAATAATATTCCTTCACTGAGGCCTGAATCCTCCTCGACTGTCCCCTAAAGAAAAGCACCCTGAGACTCCGCTCTTGGCACACGAATGTCAGGGAGGCTTCAATGCAAAACTTAACTCTGTCCTCAGACTCGCCGCCCCCCGCCCCCGTCAGCTTCTCCCACCTGCACCCACAGGCGGGCCCCCAGACCTGCTCCAAAGCACGAGCCAGGCTTGCTCAGATCACGTTCCGAGTGTCATGGATCATTTCAATGTAGCCGGTCACTGCCGGGAAGGGAAGGGAAGGGAAGGGAAGGGAAGGGAAAGGGGATTCCCTCCCAAATCCCTCCCAGCGCCATGGGAAATCTTCTGCCTCCAGCGGGTGGCCCAGCCCAATGGATACCTGAGACAAGACTTCGCGCCTCCCCCCACCGGACACTGGCCCCCCTGACCGGACGTTGCATGGCCCTTATGCTTGTGGAACCGGGCTCCAGAGCTGAGTCCCCCCAGTCCCCAATATCAGGTCAAAAAAGCCAGACCCTCAGTTCCCATGCGAGGAAATACAGTCCCTGCAGAGAGCTGTTCATTCCTCCCAGGGTCCGAAAGTGTCAGGAGGACCCCAGAGCCCTGCGCCCGGCTCTGCAGAGACACACAGGACGGGACACTCTGACTCCTGCAGCAGGTGCCCAAGGGCGAGTCAATCCGATCACTGACAGCAGGAGTGTGTGTCTCTTATAAAGCGGGGCATGCAAATGAGGAGACAGTTTCCTCGTTAAATCTCTGCCTCTCTCTGCCCAGGCTGCACCCGGAGACACAATCCGCAGCCCCCTGGGTCGGTGCAGTCACCAGCCAGTCCCCTGAGAACTTTCCCCTCCAGCACCCGTCAAAATGAGATTTTTGCTCCTTGTCATTGTCGCTCTAGCAGTTTTGGAAGGTATTTTCCTGCTCTGAAGACCTGGCCGAGTTAGAAGAATATTGTGTTATTGTTGTTTTTATACCGTTGTTAATGGCCTGTCTTTATTCCCAGGTGTCCGGTCCCAGACGCTGGTGGAGTCCGGAGGGGGTGTGAAAAAGCCCGGAGACTCTCTCCGCCTCTCCTGCAAAGCCTCCGGGTTCACCTTCAGCAGCTACTGGATGAGCTGGGTCCGCCAGGCTCCCGGGAAGGGACTGGAGTGGGTCGCTTATATCAGCAGCAGTGGGGGTAGTATAGACTATCTCGATGCAGTGAAAGGGCGATTCACCATCTCCAGGGATAACGCCAAGAGTGAGCTGTATCTGCAAATGACCGGCCTGAAGCCCGAGGACACCGCCCGCTATTACTGTGCGAGCCTTATCTCTAGCACAAGGATACAAACCGGCATCTACAGATTTCAGGCTGCTGATGTGCACATGCACCAGGTTATTGGAGGCGTCTCTGGAGATGGTGAATTGCCCTTTCCCTGAGTCCAGGTAATATGGGGTACCTGCATTATCTATGCTGGAGACCCACTCCAGTCCCTTCCCAGGAACATGACGGATCCAATCCAGCCACTTGCTACTGATGAAGAAGCCGGAGGCTTTGCAGGAGAGGCGGAGAGAGTCTCTGGCTTTTTCACATCCCCTCCAGACTCCACCAGCTGGACCTTTGACAGAGCTCCTGTGGGGGAAAAGATGAATCACATCTGGAATTTTCAAAGGGTAAAGTCAAGGGGAATTAGATACGCCATTACCTAAGTCCCCTTCAAAAATGTCAATCAACATTCCAGTAGGCCCTGCTCCAAACCCCACTCAGACCAGTGGAAGTTCTCCCCCTGCCTTTAGTGAACTTTGCATCAGGCCCATAAAGCACAATATTCCCCAGTATCTCCAGAAAATGTCAGATACCATAATTCCTTTAAAGGGCACTAGTCTGAAGAGACAATTCAGCGAAAATATGCTGTTGATGCTGGATAAAGTGCTCATGGTGTCTTGGCATTAGCTTCCCAGACCCCTCCTTGTGTCCTAGCCATGCAGGTGCAGAGCTATTAAATGACTTAGGCAGTGCATTAAGGATATGCATTTGCATATCTATTTTTTTTAATAAGCCATGTTTAAGCTCTAGCCCTCAAGCTATCTTAGTTTTTTATATTGTTCCCATTACTGTCGTGTTTGAGCATGGCAACCATTAAAGTATTTAGGGTAACAAGAAAACATTTTACAAATACATTAGAAGCAAGACGAAGATGAAGGACAGGGAAGGACCACTGCTCAATGAGGAAGGAAACACAGTCACAAGAAAAAGCAGCAATTGCCAAAATATTAAATGCCATTTTTGTTTAGGTTTTCTCCAAAGAAGTTAGCAGTAATCAGAGACCTAACAGTGAACATCAGTGCAAATGGGGTAGGATCTGAGGTTAAAATAGGGAAACAAGAAGTTAAGAATTACTTCGACAAGTTAGACATCCTCAAGTCAGCAGGGCCAGATGAAATATACCAGAGAATATTTAAGAAACTGGCCAAAGAGATCTTAGCCATTAACAATTATTTTTGAGAACTGTCGGAGGACAGGAGAGATCCCAGAGGACTGGAAGAGGGCAAGTGGTACCTATCAATAAAAAGCAGAATAAGGGCAACCCAGGAATTATGAACCACTCAACTTAACTTCTGTACCCGGAAAGAATGGAGCAAATAATCAATTTGCAAGCACCTGGAAGATGAGGTGACAACTAACAGTCAACATGGATTTGTAAAGAACAAATCATGTCAAACCTGCTACCTGGGGTTCTTTCAACCCAAAACTCTTGGTAACTTTTACTCTGTGTGAGGTGGTGTCAGTAAATAAAAACTTTCCCCCCTTATTTATACATTAGTAATAGAATGACATGCCCCTTAAAGCAAACTTGTTAAGTAAGTAGTTTCAATGGAAAGGCAAGAGGAAGGACATGGGATCAAGCTACCCTCTCTGTGGCACCCAAAACTCCCCTCCCCGCCCCCCGGCTCCTGCCTTGGCTAAACTGAGAGTGCTGAATGGCCAATTTACAGCCTGCTGACTTGGCTGCTTTTAGCACTAAGCCATAGTGGTTTCAGGCACTTTATTGGTTTGCCAAAGTCTCCCCGTACAAAACCCACCTCATATCCTCCTTTGACAGGGTACGAAGATGAGTGGATGGGAGCGGGGACAAGAACAGTAGATGTGGTATATCTCAACTTTAGTAAGACATTTCATACAGTCTCAGATAGCCTTCTCATTAGCAAACCAGGGAAATATAGACTAATGAATCTATTATAAGGTAGGTTTCAGAGTAACAGCCGTGTTAGTCTGTATTCGCAAAAAGAAAAGGAGTACTTGTGGCACCTTAGAGATTAATCAATTTATTTGAGCATGAGCTTTCATGAGCTACAGCTCACTTCATCGGATGCATACCGTGGAAACTGCAGCAGACTTTATATATACACAGAGAATATGAAACAATACCTCCTCCCACCCCATTGTCCTGCTGGTAATAGCTTATCTAAAGTGATCATCAGGTTAGGCCATTTCCAGCACAAATCCAGGTTTTCTCACATCCCCCCCACCCCCATACACACACAAACTCACTCTCCTGATGGTAATAGCTCATCCAAACTGACCACTCTCCAAGTTTAAATCCAAGTTAAACCAGAACATCTGGGGGGGGGGGGGGTAGGAAAAAACAAGAGGAAACAGGCTACCTTGCATAATGACTTAGCCACTCCCAGTCTCTATTTAAGCCTAAATTAATAGTATCCAATTTGCAAATGAATTCCAATTCAGCAGTTTCTCGCTGGAGTCTGGATTTGAAGTTTTTTTGTTTTAAGATAGCGACCTTCATGTCTGTGATTGTGTGACCAGAGAGATTGAAGTGTTCTCCGACTGGTTTATGAATGTTATAATTCTTGACATCTGATTTGTGTCCATTTATTCTTTTACGTAGAGACTGTCCAGTTTGACCAATGTACATGGCAGAGGGGCATTGCTGGCACATGATGGCATATATCACATTGGTGGATGTGCAGGTGAACGAGCCTCTGATAGTGTGGCTGATGTTATTAGGCCCTGTGATGGTGTCCCCTGAATAGATATGTGGGCACAATTGGCAACGGGCTTTGTTGCAAGGATAAGTTCCTGGGTTAGTGGTTCTGTTGTGTGGTATGTGGTTGTTGGTGAGTATTTGCTTCAGGTTGCGGGGCTGTCTGTAGGCAAGGACTGGCCTGTCTCCCAAGATTTGTGAGAGTGTTGGGTCATCCTTTAGGATAGGTTGTAGATCCTTAATAATGCGTTGGAGGGGTTTTAGTTGGGGGCTGAAGGTGACGGCTAGTGGCGTTCTGTTATTTTCTTTGTTAGGCCTGTCCTGTAGTAGGTAACTTCTGGGAACTCTTCTGGCTCCATCAATCTGTTTCTTTACTTCTGCAGGTGGGTATTGTAGTTGTAAGAAAGCTTGACAGAGATCTTGTAGGTGTTTGTCTCTGTCTGAGGGGTTGGAGCAAATGCGGTTGTATCGCAGAGCTTGGCTGTAGACGATGGATCGTGTGGTGTGGTCAGGGTGAAAGCTGGAGGCATGCAGGTAGGAATAGCGGTCAGTAGGTTTCCAGGATAGGGTGGTGGTTATGTGACCATTGTTTATTAGCACTGTAGTGTCCAGGAAGTGGATCTCTTGTGTGGACTGGACCAGGCTGAGGTTGGTGGTGGGATGGAAATTGTTGAAATCATGGTGGAATTCCTCAAGGGCTTCTTTTCCATGGGTCCAGATGATGAAGATGTCATCAATATAGCGCAAGTAGAGTAGTGGCGTTAGGGGACGAGAGCTGAGGAAGCGTTGTTCTAAATCAGCCATAAAAATGTTGGCATACTGTGGGGCCATGCAGGTACCCATAGCAGTGCCGCTGATCTGAAGGTATACATTGTCCCCAAATGTGAAATAGTTATGGGTAAGGACAAAGTCACAAAGTTCAGCCACCAGGTTAGCCGTGACATTATCGGGGATAGTGTTCCTGATGGCTTGTAGTCCATCTTTGTGTGGAATGTTGGTGTAGAGGGCTTCTACATCCATAGCGGCCAGGATGGTGTTATCAGGAAGATCACCGATGCATTGAAGTTTCCTCAGGAAGTCAGTGGTGTCTCGAAGGTAGCTGGGAGTGCTCCGCACTCTTTACAACGCACACTTTGCTTCTCTACAAAAGAAAAAGGACACTAAACTTTCTAAACTACTACATGCTACAAGGGGCCACAGCAATGGTTCCCTCAACCCACCTAGCAATATTGTTAACCTATCCAACTATACTCTCAGCCCAGCAGAAGCAACTGTTCTATCTCGGGGCCTCTCCTTCTGCCCCTCCACCCCCACGAACATGATACAGTTCTGTGGTGACCTAGAATCCTATTTTCGACGTCTCCGACTCAAGGAATATTTCCAAAATACCTCTGAACAACATACTAATCCACAGAGGTCTCCCTACCAACACTACAGAAAGAGGGATTCTAGGTGGACTCCTCCTGAAGGTCGAAACAGCAGACTGGACTTCTACATAGAGTGCTTCCGCCGACGTGCACGGGCTGAAATTGTGGAAAAGCAGCATCACTTGCCCCATAACCTCAGCCATGCGGAACGCAATGCCATCCACAGCCTCAGAAACAACTCTGACATCATAATCAAAAAGGCTGACAAAGGAGGTGCTGTTGTCATCATGAATAGGTCGGAATATGAACAAGAGGCTGCTCGGCAGCTCTCCAACACGAGTTTCTACAAGCCATTACCCTATGATCCCTCTGAGAGTTACCAAAAGCAACTACAGCATTTGCTCAAGAAACTTCCTGAAAAAGCACAAGATCAAATCCGCACAGACACACCCCTGGAACCCCGACCTGGGATATTCTATCTACAACCCAAGATCCATAAACCTGGAAATCCTGGGCGCCCCATCATCTCAGGCATTGGCACCCTGACAGCAGGATTGTCTGGCTATGTAGACTCCCTCCTCAGGCCCTACGCTACCAGCACTCCCAGCTACCTTCGAGACACCACTGACTTCCTGAGGAAACTTCAATCCATCGGTGATCTTCCTGATAACACCATCCTGGCCACTATGGATGTAGAAGCCCTCTACACCAACATTCCACACAAAGATGGACTACAAGCCGTCAGGAACACTATCCCCGATAATGTTACGGCTAACCTGGTGGCTGAACTTTGTGACTTTGTCCTTACCCATAACTATTTCACATTTGGGGACAATGTATACCTTCAGATCAGCGGCACTGCTATGGGTACCTGCATGGCCCCACAGTATGCCAACATTTTTATGGCTGATTTAGAACAACGCTTCCTCAGCTCTCGTCCCCTAAAGCCCCTACTCTACTTGCGCTCTATTGATGACATCTTCATCATCTGGACCCATGGAAAAGAAGCCCGTGAGGAATTCCACCATGATTTCAACAATTTCCATCCCACCACCAACCTCAGCCTGGTCCAGTCCACACAAGAGATCCACTTCCTGGACACTACAGTGCTAATAAACAATGGTCACATAAACACCACCCTATACCGGAAACCTACTGACCGCTATTCCTACCTGCATGCCTCCAGCTTTCACCCTGACCACACCACACGATCCATCGTCTACAGCCCAGCTCTGCGATACAACCGCATTTGCTCCAACCCCTCAGACAGAGACAAACACCTACAAGATCTCTGTCAAGCTTTCTTACAACTACAATACCCACCTGCAGAAGTAAAGAAACAGATTGATAGAGCCAGAAGAGTTCCCAGAAGTTACCTACTACAGGACAGGCCTAACAAAGAAAATAACAGAACGCCACTAGCCGTCACCTTCAGCCCCCAACTAAAACCCCTCCAACGCATTATTAAGGATCTACAACCTATCCTAAAGGATGACCCAACACTCTCACAAATCTTGGGAGACAGGCCAGTCCTTGCCTACAGACAGCCCCGCAACCTGAAGCAAATACTCACCAACAACCACATACCACACAACAGAACCACTAACCCAGGAACTTATCCTTGCAACAAAGCTCGTTGCCAATTGTGCCCACATATCTATTCAGGGGACACCATCACAGGGCCTAATAACATCAGCCACACTATCAGAGGCTCGTTCACCTGCACATCCACCAATGTGATATATGCTATCATGTGCCAGCAATGCCCCTCTGCCATGTACATTGGTCAAACTGGACAGTCTCTACGTAAAAGAATAAATGGACACAAATCAGATATCAAGAATTATAACATTCATAAACCAGTCGGAGAACACTTCAATCTCTCTGGTCACACAATCACAGACATGAAGGTCGCTATCTTAAAACAAAAAAACTTCAAATCCAGACTCCAGCGAGAAACTGCTGAATTGGAATTCATTTGCAAATTGGATACTATTAATTTAGGCTTAAATAGAGACTGGGAGTGGCTAAGTCATTATGCAAGGTAGCCTATTTCCTCTTGTTTTTTCCTACCCCCGCCCCCCCCCCCCAGATGTTCTGGTTTAACTTGGATTTAAACTTGGAGAGTGGTCAGTTTGGATGAGCTATTACCAGCAGGAGAGTGAGTTTGTGTGTGTATGGGGGTGGGTTTTTGGAGGGGGGTGAGGGAGTGAGAGAACCTGGATTTGTGCAGGAAATGGCCCAATTTGATTATCATGCACATTGTGTAGAGAGTTGTCACTTTGGATGGGCTATCACCAGCAGGAGAGTGAATTTGTGTCGGGGGGTGGAGGGTGAGAAAACCTGGATTTGTGCTGGAAATGGCCTAACCTGATGATCACTTTAGATAAGCTATTACCAGCAGGACAGTGGGGTGGGAGGAGGTATTGTTTCATATTCTGTGTGTATATATAAAGTCTACTGCAGTTTCCACGGTATGCATCCGATGAAGTGAGCTGTAGCTCACGAAAGCTCATGCTCAAATAAATTGGTTAGTCTCTAAGGTGCCACAAGTCCTCCTTTTCTTTTTTTAAATATGAAGTCACTTCCCTGGAGTAAATATCATTAGTCTCAATTTGTGCTGAGTGACAGAGACCAGAGTTTTACCCAGCACTGAGTGAAAAATGAATTGAGCGTAGAGAGATGGTCCAATGCCTTTGCCTACACTTTAATTCCTGCACAGATTTGCAGCTGGCTGCAGAAGCTGTCCCGTTGTAGTCGTGCACTGGACTCATGGGACCTGGGTTCTGTTATCACCTCTACCAGGGAATTACTGGGTGACCTTGGGCATGCCACTTTACCCCCGCCTCCCCAGTCGCACGATCAGGTCTAGTCGTTTTAAGGTTAAGGTAAGTGCAACTGTGTCTTAGTGGGTCACAACTGAAAATGCCAAAGACAAGATGAACTACTGAGAAATAGGGCAAACACAACCCAAAACTGGTGGTTATTCTTTTATAAGATATACCAAAGCTGCCACAAAAGTAAATTCCTGGTTCACCACACTGGCTAACAAGAAAACATAAAGGCAGTTTCCTCAGGCATTCCAGCTCTTACATCACCACCAAAAACACTAGGTTCAGAGATGAGTGGTTTTTTACAACCAGTCTCATCAAATAATAGGTTCTTCTGATCCCAAAGGGCCAGCTACACACCCAGGTCAATATACAACTTTGATCTTACCCCAAAATCACGCTGATGCCAATCCCTTAGTATCTAAAATCTAAAGGGTTTATTCATAAAGACAAAGAAAGAAAGAAGGAAAGATGAGAGTTACAATTGGTTAAAGGAATCAATTACATCCAGTAATGACAAAGTTCTTGGTTCAGGCTTGTAGCAGTGATGGAGTAAACTGCTGTCTTATGTCAAGTCTCTGGAGTACATCCCCAGCTGGGATGGGTCCTTCAGTCCTTTGTTCAGAGCTTCAGTTTGTAGCAAAGTCCCTCCAGAGGGAAGAAGCAGGACTGAAGACCAAATGGAGAAGATGCAGCTGCTAGTACTCTACTCAGCACAGAATTCTTCTCTGGCTGTCCATGGCAATTTATCCTCCTGGTTCCTTCTACTGGCAACAGTAGCTCCTTCAGCTCACTAATGATGTTCATCCCTAGAATGCCTGGGGTTCCTTCTCCCATATAGCTCCCTTCTCAGGCTGTGTCTTTCAGGATGAAGATGCATTTCCCCGGCAGAGTCTGACCCACGTAGTCTATGTCTGCTTCGAGGCATCCCACCACTGGGATTGCCAGTCCATTAACTGCTCTTAGATGTACAAACTGTGTGCTGTGCATGGTCAGCTCCTTGTCTTTCAAATAATTTTGAAAATGCGACTCAGTCATGGTGGTGACTTCTGAGCCAGTATCTAACAAACATCTGGTTTCCATCCCTGCTATACATTCTCCAAATACTCACTTACGGAGAGTTGCTAGATATGCTGGTACTGCCCGTGTCCCTTTCAACACTGTATGCAGAGTGATTTTCCACCAAGAACAGGCCTAGGAATCCTTCTGCCGCTGCTTGGCCTTCTACTGTAGATGGACCACTTGCTCCTGGTGCCCCACTGGTTTCCAGTGCCTGGGACTCTCTTCTCCTTCTCAGTGGACATTCTCTGCTAGTATGCCCTGGTCATCACTTTCAGCTGTTGGACTGCCAGTTTTTGGACAGCTTCACTTAATCTTTCCAGTGTAAACTGTGTTTGGGGGAAGGGTCTTTTCCCCAGCACTTGCATTCACTAGGCCCCCACTTCGTGTACGGGACTTTGGCTTGGCCGTCTCTGCCACAGGAACTTCCTCTTCTTCCAACCACATAATGGCAGCCAGACTGAGTTAATGGAACTTCTCACTGGGCTCTTCCTTAAACCTCCTTTTAATTTCACGGTGGAAGGAATCATCCTGAAGCCCCAGCACCAACTGCTCTTTCAGAACCATATCTGGGTCTGGAACTCGTCGAGGGTCTCGCCCCTCCACTTTGCTCATTCTCTCCTGTAGCTCATATGCATATGCCCAGACAGTTTCACCAGGCTCCTGCTTGCTCTCAAATAACTCCTTTAGTCTGGGTCCAATAGGTACCTTTGTAACAGATTAAGTTAGCAATCTGCCTGAGGCATCAGGTGATCAGGCTGAGGCTGCAGGATCGTTAGGGGAGGAAATGACGGAGGACACCAAGTGACTGAGTTTAAAGTTTTATTAATAAAATAAAGTAAAACAACATTGGAGAGTGCTGGGGATTCCCCATGTCACTCAGAGGAAGGAAGGAAGGAAGCGATAATGCCCCAGCCCTAATCCACTTTCATACCCACACATGCACTACCCGAGGCTGGCCAAGCCCGGGTGTAATGTACGAAGACGCGGAGGGAGAGGTGGACGGGAATTCTGTCCTGTGCACAGGTCGTCCAGGGTCCACTGTTGATCTCCAACTTGCTTCAGCTCTCGGGAAGGTTTTAAGTCCTGGGTTCTTGTGGGGGCATTGTGTCCAGAGACCTTTGTCCGCCATGCTCTTTGTATCAGTCCAAACTGGCCTTCCGATGCTTCCTTGGCTTCCCCAAAACACATCAGCTTCAGGGTCATTATGTTCCCATTCACTAACCTTTGCCTTCTCACTAGTTTTTGCAATCCCCTGCAGTCTTGTTCAGTTTACTGCTCTGTTCTCACAGCTGGTTGGGGTTGGAATCCAGGCCCCTGTCTTTCTTGGCATCAGAGAGTCTGCTTGGGTGCATTGACCTTGAGCGGCTGGAGTCAACTTCTTTTCTTGAGACCTAGCTGGATAGTCGAGTTAACCCGTTCCTTTCTCCCTTCCTCCCCTTTTGGCCTCTTGCAACCTGCAAAGGAATCTTTCGCTCCACACTCACGCCTTCAAGCCCTCCCAAAATCCTTTCCCATGCATATGCCTATATAGGCGTCAGGGATATACAATGCTGGTGCTTACCCAGGAGACCTCATGGGGGGCAATTTTATTGTGCCTGGGACATTCCCATGAGGCTATTTTATTGTGACTGTGACACCTTGTCTCCATACACTTCTAGGAGGAGTTCAAATACCTTTTCCACGTCTTTCTTGTCTGCCATTGACATGAGCTTAACCGTGGCCTTGGCCCTGGCCCTTGAGGTGTTCTTCTATGAAGTCCATATGATCCTTTTCAGGTACTCTTAGCACATGCAGAGTTGCCTACACAGACTTGACTCACTCCTCTACTGTTGCATCCTGGTCTTGTTGGGAAGCCACCAAACTCTGTGACTTTCTGCTCTCGTAGGACATAAATAGTAGGGGGTTTCTTAGCTTCTGCTGCCTAATGGTCTATTATGGCCTTAGGCAGTGATAAGGCTTCTCTCCATTCTGTTCTAGCTTGTTGTAAGGCCTCAGCTTGGTCTGATCATCTGTGCACAAGTTCAGCAAAGTGGGCCCATAGTTCTTCAATTCCAGCCATAGTTGGGTTCTTGACCAGGCCTGGACAGTGCCATCAGAACTCAACCAGGAAACCAGTGGGGTGGACCCTGTGGATAGGATCCTGTTGGTGATGCCAATTATGTAAGCGGGGGAATGGTCCAGCTACTGTGGGGAAGTTTCCTGGCTTATACACTACCCAGGTGAAATGGGCTAGCGAAAGGATTTGAGTCCTCACTCCAACTACCTTTATCCCCTTAGCTCGGCCCCACTCTGACTGACCCAGGCAATTCCAGCTCACACAGAGGACGGGACCCACTTGCTGAGTTCACAATCTGAGTGTAAATGGGAAGTGGAGTGGGAATGGAAATATAAACAGCAATATAAATATCAACCGTGCATAATAATCTTCCTTCACTGTAGTCTGAATCCTCCTTGACTCTCCCCTGAAGTAGAAAACACCGAGAGACACCGCTCTTGGCACACTAGTGTCAGGGAGGCTTCACTGCAAAACTTAACTCTGTCCTCAGACATGCCCGCCCCGCGGCAGCTTCTCCCACCTGCACCCAGAGGCGGGCCCCCACGAGGGATGCATTGAATCATTTTCTACAGCAGATGACAATGATTGCGGTCAGAGACCAGCGACTGGGAACAGTCATCATCATCACCACTTCCCCTTAGACCTCAAAGCGCTTTACAGAGAGGTCAGCACCATTATCCACAGGTTTCAGAGTAGCAACCATGTTAGTCTGTATTCACAAAAGAAAAGGAGTACTTGTGGCACCTTTGAGACAAATTTATTTGAGCATAAGCTTTCGTGAGCTGCAGCTCACATCCGATGAAATGAGCTGTAGCTCATGAAAGCTTATGCTCAAATAAATTTGTTAGTCTCGAAGGTGCCACAAGTCCTCCTTTTCTTATTATCCACAGGGTGCAGGTCGCTCATAGAGTCATGGATTCCAAGGCCAGATTGGACCATGCTGAACATCTAATCAGACCTCCACAGGCCAGAGAACTTCCCCAGAAATAATCGCGTGGGCAGATGTTTTAGGGGAAAAACATGCAGTCTTTGTTTAAAAATGGTCAGTGATGGAGAACACACCACAGCCACTGGTGAGTTGGTCCAATGGCCACTTACTCTCACTTAGATTTTTGCACCCTATTTCCAGTCTGAATGGGTCTAGCTTCAACTTCCAGCCCTTGGTTCCTGTTATACCTTCTATCTGTCAGATCAAAGAGCCCAGGATTAAATCTTTGCTCCCCATGTAGGAGCTGATCAGAGGTCAATGGCAGTCAAGGCCATGCCCCTTCTCAGTTCAGGGAGGTTTGGGTCTGAACGTTACACACTTTCTTCACCCATTCCTCGGAATCAGAGGGCAAGACATCTGATTGCTCAGGGAAGGAGTTTGTGTCTCTTATAAGGAGCAGGATATGCAAATAGGAGTGACACTTTCCTGTTTAAATCTGTCCCTCTCTCTGCCCAGGCT
Source organism: Eretmochelys imbricata (assembly GCF_965152235.1). NCBI lineage: Eukaryota > Metazoa > Chordata > Testudines > Cheloniidae > Eretmochelys > Eretmochelys imbricata. The sequence continues at coordinate 40,830,388 of NC_135584.1, read as the reverse complement.
GCACCCAGAGAGACAATCCACAGCCCCCTGGGTCTGTGCACTTACCAGCCAATCCCCTGACAGCTTTTCCCTCCAACTCTAGGGAAAATGAAACTTTGGCTCCATTTAGTGTTCATTGCAGCAGCTCTGGGAGGTGTCCTCTCCCCTGGAAAGCATTGGCAGGGCAAAGGAGCAGTCTATTATCGCTATTACTATTAATATGATTGATAGAAAGATATTATCCCCAGGTGCCTGGTCTGAGCTCCAGATCCCAGAGTCGCAAGCTTATGTGCAAATGCCCACAGACTCTCTCTGCATTTCCTGCAAACGCACTAGGTTCACCCTCAGCAACTACTCCATGAGCTCGGTCAGACAGGCTCCTGGGAAGGGACTGGAGTGGAGTGCAGAGGGGAAATACATCGAACTTCAACGATCACACATGGTTACTGCGTTTATCCCCCCAACACCGCCGGGAGGCCGGGAAACAATCACAGCCCCTGGTTCAGACGGGGGGACTGAGGCAGAGAGAGATGGAGGGCGGGGTGTGGAAATGGGCCATTCAGGGTCCGAGCGGGGCTGGGGGGCAGAGATCACCCGGCGCCGGAATAAACCCCGCTCCGCTGCGCCGGGGCATGTGGCCCCGCCGGGACTTTCCAAAGCGGCTCCTGGGTTGTTTTCACCAACTGCCCTGTGGAAATCCCAGGCCGGACCCTCCGCTGGTGTCAGTGGGTGGAGCTAAGACATCCCAACCCCCAATAAAGTGCCGCCACGTCACAGAGTCACCATGGAGATAAAAGACCCCCCCCAGCCCCCGCTGGCATCACTCAGACTAGCGCTGGCCCTCAGGGCACTGGGGACAGACACATGACTATGGGTTGTGGACAGGAACACGAAGGGATTTAAGGGGGTTGCTCAGGGAGAGGCCTGTTTGTGGGGGGTCGCGGGACACTAGGGTCACAGAGCGCAGCTCCCACTGAGTGAGATTTGGCCTCGGACTCCCCAAAGTCTTGTGTGACTTTCCCATCCTGCATTAGCTATCAGCCAATTGTCACTGTCAGGTCTCCCATGGCTACAAAATGCTGAATCTGCTTCCCCTTGTCCTCAGAGAGTTTCTCAGATTCTGGTCCTGCTGCCAAATACTCTTGTCTCCCACAGTCTAACCCAAAGGCAAAGGCAATGAGGAATAAGGGAAGCTTTTCCCTGCCCAAGTGCCTCACAACACAGAATAAGGGGCCCGCTGAGGCCTCTTCTTCAAGACTGAGGGTAAAGCAAAGGGCAGGAGCTTGTGTCTTATAAGGAAGGGGATATTCAAATAGGTCAAGTTTCCTGTTTAAATCTGTCCCTCTCTCTGCCCAGGAGGCACCCGGCGGCACAGTCCACAGCCCCCTGGGTCTGTGTAGTGACTGGCCAGTCCGCCTGAGAAAGTTCCCCACCAGCAGCAGAGAAAATGAGACTTTGGCTCTGTTTGGTATTCATTCTAACAGCTTTGGAAGGTACTCGCCCCTTTTAAATGCATTGCAGAGAAAGGGGAGATATTGTATTCTTGTTCTCAATACCATTTCTAAACATGTCCTTATTCCCAGCTGCCAGTCCCACGTCCAGCTGGTGTAGTCCGGAGGGGATGTGAAAAAGCTCAGAGACTCTCGCCGCTTCTATGGCAAAGCCTCTGGGTTCACCTTCAGCGATTACTACATGAATTGGGTCCTCAGGCTCCTAGGAAGGGCCTGGAGTAAGTTGCCCAAATTCAAGTCACTTCTACGTCCTATGCTGATTCCATCAAAGCCTTTGCTAGATTTTCTGGCCTCCCACCCAAACCCAGCACTCCATACATTTACCCAGCCCCCACACATTCCCTGCGTCCTGGCTTAAACCCCTTCAGGGCAATCCAGTATATGCAAAGCTGACCGCTCCCACTTCCTGGTTAAATACTGACAGTAGCACCTCAGACAAAAGACCTGACCCACTGGGGACTCCCTTCCCGCCCCACCACGATGCTCTTTGCATTATGAAACTTCATTTGACCGACCGGACTCTCACGTCAAGTTTTTGAACATACAGTTGAACTACACTTTAGAGGACAGAGTCATCCCTGCTCTAACTTAAGGGACTGGCCAGGGAAGTTGACTTGACACAAATGAAACTGACATACAACTCCTCTAACACCTAAGGAATGTAAGAGCAAAGTGGGTGCAAATCATTCCTCCCTCCTCTTTGCACAGCTGGGAACTGCCTCATAAGGTTCACATCAAGGCAGAGTCGGGCCCCAGACTTTTTAATGTCATTATTCACTATTCATATCACATTTCACCAGTTGCTTTCCTCTCCATGGCATCTTCTGGTAGATTGTCCTGACCCAATCGGATCCAGCAGTGAAAAAGCCGGACATGCGCTGTAGATGGATGTAAGGTGAACCGCCACGTCATGCCTTGGGTCCAAAAGGCTTTCAGGAAGACGTGGAAGTGGACGCTTTACTATCATACTTCCTATACCAACGGCTACTGGCCTATAACCCCCGGGACGGGGGACTCACAACCTCCAAAGAGAGCTCCATCTCTATTTACACATCAGCAGTCTAAAGGACATGCACACAGAACAGTTAGCACACACACAATAAAGGCAGCAACTTTATAGTACTTTATTATTGTTCAGCATCCAGACCCCCTGACACACAAGAACCAAAGACAGAGAGAGACAAAGCAGGCTGCTCCGGATGAGAGAGAGACACAGCCCATCCCCATCCTGATCTACCATGGCTCTTTGCAACGTGAATGTTAAAAATCCAGATCACAGGCTTCCCTATTGAGCCCCAACAGCCTGAATGCAGGAGAAGGCAACTCCTTTCAAACTTAAAGTGATGGTTTCAAACGTTACAGCAGTTTTCAATAAATCACAATGGACTATTGACACGTCTACCTCCAAGGCTACTATTTATTCTGCTCCACCTCCATTAAAATAATCATGTAACTCCTATCCTCCTATGCATTAAGGCTACAGTTTAAGATATAATCTTTAGGGTTAGGACAAGACTTCAGGCCTCCGGGTAGGATTAAATATAGGGTTAAGATTAGCTTTAGGCTTAGGGTTGGAGTTAAGGTTTATGGTTACAAATAGGGTTAGGATTTAGAGACAGAATAAATCTGAGGTTCCGGTTACAGTTAAAGGTTAATGTGACACATCATGTTTAATATTAGGGCCAAATTTAGGATTACGGTCAGTTTATACATTTAAGGTTAGGGTAAATGTTAAAGATTAAGGTTATTTGCTACCCTTAGAAATAGGGACAGAGTACACATTTAGGTTTGTGTTCAGGTAAGTGTTAAATCTTGGGTATGGTTTTATCTTTATCGTTAGGTCGGGCTTTAGTGTTAGTTTCAAGGTAGGGACGGAGGGTGAGGCCTAGTATTAAAGTCAGGGGTAGAATTTACCCTGAGGGTTAGAATTCCCTTCAGGGAAGAAGTCAGGATTTAGGGATAGAACTAAGGTATTCCTTGAGCTTTCAGGTTCAGATCAATATGAAGGCTAAGAAGGGCTGGCCTTACCATGCGGCGAACTGAGGCTCCCGCCTCAGGTGCTGACTGCGTGTGGAGGCACCAGTAGGACCCGGGGTGTAAAAAATGGTGTCTGCTGCTGGTGCATCTGGATTCTCCCTGCTCTGGATGCGCAGAGATGGGGGAGTGCTGGGCTGGAGGAAGGAGGGCACAAGAGACAGAACAGGCAGGCAGGAGAAAAGGTGAGAGGGAATCACAGAAAGCAGCAAGAAGAAAAGGAGGACTTGTGGCACCTTCGAGACTAACAAATTTATCTGAGCATAAGCTTTCGTGAGCTACAGCTCACTTCACTGGATGAATACGAAAGCAGAAAGCAGCAGGAGCTGCAGAAAGAGAGAGGAGGAGCCTCTTATGTACCTCTCTAGCACCCCCAGGAGCCTGGACTGATTAACACCAGCTTCTCAGGGAGCTGTCTTTCCTGCTGCTTCCCTGAACCCATTGCTTTTGTCTCAACTCAATCTCAGACCATCTTTAAGCCATGATTTGGGGGCTTCAGTAACTCAGCCATAGGTTAGGGGTCTGTTACAGGCATGGGTCAGGGAGGTTCTGTAGCCTGACATGCAGGAGGTCAGACTAGATGACCAGGATAGTCCCTTCTGACCTGAAAGTCTGTGAGTCTTCCCTCGCTGTGTATCTGTACCTCAGTAATATGGGGCGGTGTCCTCAGGTCTCTCAGGTTGCTCATTCGTAAACACAGCAGATGGTTGGGATTGTCCCTGGAGATGATGCATCATCCCTTAGTTCAGTCCGTGTAATACACTCAGCACCCCCATCCAAAGTCATGGCAGCAACACACTGCAGCCCCTGCCTGGGAGTCAACCTGGTTTCTGTAAAGGGAAATCGTGTCTTATTGATCTATTAGAGCACTTTGAGGGGGTCAACAAACATGTGGACAAGGGGGAATCCAGTGGACATAGTGTACTTAGATTTCCAGAAAGCCTTTGACAAGATCCCTCCCCAAAGGCTCTTATGTAAATTAAGTTGTCATGGGATAAGAGGGAAGATCCTTTCATGGATTGAGAACTGGTTAAAAGACAGGGAACAAAGAGTAGGAATAAATGGTAAATTTTCAGAATGGAGAGGGGTAACTAGTGGTGTTCCCCAAGGGTCAGTCCTAGGACCAATCCTATTAAACCTATTCATAAAGGATCTGGAGACAGTGGTAAACAGTGAGATGGCAAAGTTTGCAGGTGATACGAAACTGCTCAAGATAGTTAAGACCAAAGCAGACTGTAATGAACTTCAAAAAGATCTCACAAAACTAAGTGATTGGGCAACAAAATGGCAAATGAAATTGAATGTGGATAAATATAAACTATACATACAATATGATGGGGGCTAATTTAGTTACAGCTAATCAGGAAAAAGATCTTGGAATCATTATGGATAGTTCTCTAAATACATCCACACAGTGTGCAGCAGCAGTCAAAAAAGCAAACAGGATGTTAGGAATCATTAAAAAAGGGATAGAGAATAAGACGAAGAATATCTTATGCCCTTATATAAATCCATGGTGTGCCCACCTCTTGAATACTGCGTACAGATGTGGTCCCCTCATCTCAAAAAGGATATACTGGCATTAGAAAAGGTTCAGAGAAGGGCAACTAAAATGATTAGAGGTTTGGAACGGGTGCTATATGAGGAGAGATTAAAGGGGCTCGGACTTTTCAGCTTGGAAAAGAGGAGACTAAGTGGGTATATGATAGAAGTATATAAAATTATGAATGGTGTGGAGAAAGTGAATAAGGAAAAGTTATTTACTTGTTCCCATAGTATAAGAACTAGGGGCCACCAAATGAAATTAATGGGTAGCAGGTTTTAAACAAATAAAAGGAAGTTCTTCTTCACACAGTGCACAGTCAACCTGTGGAACTCCTTGCCTGAGGAGGTTGTGAAGGCTGGGAATATAACAGGGTTTAAAAGAGAACTGGATAAATTCATGGAGATTAAGTCTATTAATGGCTATTAGCCAGGATGGGTAAGGAATGGTGTCCCTAGCCTCTGTTTGTCAGAGGGTGGTGATGGATGGCAGGAGAGAGATCACTTGATCACCACCTGTTAGGTTCACTAACTCCGGGGCACCTGGCATCAGCCACTGTCAGTATACAAAAAGAAAAGGAGTACTTGTGGCACCTTAGAGACTAACAAATTTATAAGTACTCCTTTTCTTTTTGCAAATACAGACTAACACGGCTGCTACTCTGAAACCTGTCAGTAGACAGGATCCTGGGCTGGATGGACCTTTGGTCTGACCCAGTACGGCCATTCTTATGTTCTTATATTATGTTCTTACCAACAACAAAGAGATGGTCTGTGGAATGCAGATACCTGACAGTGTATATAGATCAATGTTCTCTCAGAAAGTCTTTGGGAACCAAACCATTGAAGCGGCCGAGTTTTCAGGATGCTACAAGATGAGGAAGCTTAAAAGAAAAAGCATGTTACATGTTACCAGCAAGAGCAAATGGATTTACACTGGCCATTGCCAAGTTTAGGCTTTAAATTTGGGGAATGTTTCTAACCATCTATGACGGGGTTGGGACTTACCACTGCATCACCTCCTGCTGTTCGGTCCAGGAATTAGCTCAGTTCATGCATAGAGCCCTCTGCTGGTGGTGTCCCGTCCGTCTCGCAGCCTAGGTTGGCATCTCAACCTGCATTGCTCCCAGCTCATGGCGTCCTCTTCAGGACGCTGCCCTCCGACAGTGCCCCCAAGTCCTCACTCACCCCCATCCGGGGCGGGGGGGGCGGTAACAGAAGTCTTTCCAGTTTGCTCCTGCCACAGTGGCCAACCACAACCCCTCGAGTCTAACACCTCTTTTCAAGGGCTGGTTGCAGTCTGTCACAGCCACCCTTCCACAGCCACTCGCTTCTCCACCAACAGGGCAGCTCTCATTCTCGTGTCCTTGCGCCGCAGGGTGGGGCTGAGTGCAGCACACACTGCCGTGAAAGTGCCTTTCCTCATCCAAAAATTCTGCAGCCACTGTTCATCATCCCAGAGTTGCATGACGATGTGATTCCACCAGTCGGGGCTTGTTTTCCGAGCCCAAAAGCAGCCTTCCACGGTGGTCAGCACCTCCCTGAATGCCTCAAGCAATCTCGTGTCATATTTACTGTGCGCGGCGACATCAGTGTTGGCCTGCTTATCTTCTCTTTCTTCACTTCGTTGTTTAAGGAGTAGCTGGGCTGCCATTCGTGCCCTTCGTGTTGTGTTAGTGAGACCCATCAGCATATTCCTCACCAGTTCAGGATCCATTCCCACAGAACGAAGAGGCAGACAGAGCGCGCAGTACAAAAGCCATTGAAAGATGGTGCCAAAAGCTGATGGAAGCACAGGGGCTGCCAGGATGCAAAGTGACTCCTCCCACTCCCCCCCCCAGCTTCCACCTTCCCACAAGCCTCATCTGCAGATGAGGAAGAGGTGCTCTGTGGGATAGCTGCCCAGGATGCACCGCTCCGAATGCCACCTCAAGTACCACAACTGTGGCCACGCCATTGCACTGGCGGCTGTCAGTGTGAACACACAACAGCGCTTTCCCTGCCGTGCTCTCTGGGGGACGCTCTGACTCCTGGCTCTGTACATCTGCAAGTGTAGACACAGCCTATGTGTATGTTCTCATTGCTGTGGGACATGAGCCGCACCCCCAGGATCTCTCTTACCCGGGCTCTAAGGTGCCGAGGTTTTTGTCTGAGCTCAGACCAGCTTCTTCTAACTGTGTCTCTCACACAGTAATACAGGGTGGTGTCCTCAGGGTCCATTTAGTCCAGTCTCCTGAGTCCTGCCTCAACGTCAGCCTGAGCCAGCTAAGCCGCCCAGAGGGGAAGATTTCTCATAAGCCCCTATCAATGCATTGGGTTTAGTCACCGAAGCAAGAGAGTGGATCTCCTTACCGAAAATCTCGGGGTGAGAATTTCGAAGCTAAGAGATTGGGACAGACATTTGCCTTTCAGATTATTCTGCAGTGAACATTGGAAGCCCCTAGTCAGATTTTTTTTAAATTACTTTTTCTGAAATGTATTCTCTTTCTGGTATTTATGGGGTTTAGAGAGGAAAGGAAGAGGGCACTGGATCTTTTATGACAGATACCCTACAGAACTTGAAGAGCCTCCTACTGCTTGTGACAAAGGTCCTTTTGATTCTGCCTCATTACAGTGAAGTAAATGAATTAGTCTTCCAGTCTCAAAGATGCCCAATGGAGATAGTCCTCCATTTAATGTATTTTCCGCTGTGGCAAGGATTACACTCCAAACAGGCCCCTTTACAGCAGCAGTCTCCAATAATAAATAAGTAGTAAGAGAGAGAGAGATCATATCTACATGCATCTTAAACATAGCAATTAAAACCCATGAAACAAACAAATCTTGCAACTGATGCAAATGCAGAGGCTAAACCCCAGAGAGAGTTTTCACAATTAACAGGGAAAATGGCTAGAAATTCTACCAAGTCCTCCATAAAATTCCTTACACAATCCAATGATAGATAGATTAGATAAGGTTTAGTGGGTTTTACATTTTCAACTGTAAGGAGCACAAACTGAATACCCTAAGGAATGTTTCTTTACTGAGGTCGGACTCTCTAATCCACCAGCCACTGGATTTTACAACGCGACGCTTCGTCATACGCCTCCTAGGTCCCCCCGTTAGATTGTCCCCACCCCCTGGCCCATGCAAATGAGCTCCCCGGGGCCCTGTTCATAGCCCAGCCGCTGGCCGCTCACCCCTTCCTTCTTGCAGATTCCACAGCAAGTTACAAGCACTTGTGAATTAAACCCCGTATCACCTAAAGTCACACAGTGAATCAGAGACACCAAGACTGAGAATGGAACCCAGGAGTCCTGACTCCCAGGGTCCTGCTCTTCCAATTTGTCTATCATTCTGCTGAGAAGTGAAAGGAAAGACCCCAGGACTATTCATACCTAGACTCAAGCTATAGCAACTAGATTATTCTTCCCTCCCATGGCTGGGGGAATAAACAAGGAGTCTTTTTACCAGGGTCTGTTGTAGATCCTAGAGCCCGACTGTCATGAGCTATGGAACAGAGCCCAGGCCTTCTGTTTCCTGGAGGACAAAGTCAGAGTCATTGGCTCAAGGACACATTGATTAAGAGCAAACAGTGAACATCTCACTCTGGCCCTAGGCCTGCACGGTGCTGAGCGGGCTAAATCTCTTCCCCTTCAGCCCATAGATAAATCTCTGTGGGTGAAATTCATCCCCGTGCCGAGAGCCCAGCACAAAGGCCTGAGCCCCTAGTGAGCCCCACCTCAGCATGAAGTGTCCTTTTCGTATTTCAGAGGCCCTGTCCTGACATCTTTACAGGATGTCATCTTAACTTCTCTATTTTTATAGCATTTCCCCTAAGGTGTTGCCTTCTCTGTCTCTGGCGCAGATTCAGCCTCATAGAACCAATTCGTGACAAAATAAGTGTTTACTGAGATCCACTTTTAGACGTGCGCTGGGCTGCTTCAGTTACACCGCCACCTCCAAACACAGAGTTCACCCAGAGGAGTTCCCCAATCCCATGCGGATGCTTAGAGATGAACAATCCAGATACTCCCCTGCTCTACTCCACGTGGTCCATTTTAACCTCTGCAAAGCAGATGGGATGTGGGCCTGTTCTGATGAACAACACCTCCTACACTTTCATAACAGGGGAAAGTTTCACCTCCCATTTCTAGAGTCAACATCAGCTGATATATAGACCAGGGGGAGAAACCCAATTTTTCAGGTGACCAGAGCCACAACATAAATAACCTGCTGATGAAGACTCCACAGGAACCGGTTGTTACAATTTAATGGTCCTCTCCCCTTAGGGAGTTTTCTGGGAAGGCAGATTAGCACTGTATATTGCAATTACAAAGCATTTTCGGGAGGGTTAAAGGTGTGTGAGTGAAAGTTTTTTGTGCAAAGTTTGAAAGGCGGGGGGGGGGAGGGGAGGAAAAAGAAAAAAGCAGAATACAAGTTAATTCAACCTGGAATGCAAAAATAAAACCCTGGCCCCAGCCCAAGGACGATGCTCATTACCGAGACTTGGCGGACAGCCGAGAAAGATGGGGGCTCAAAAGGAGCCTGAGCAGCCCTGAGAAACAAACTGCACAGGCTTGCACCTGCGAGACAGCAAGGCCAGCAAAGAAGAAACAAAGCCCAGGGCTGCAGAGTCCGAAAATACAGATGAAATGACAAAAGGGGGGGGGGGCAAGCCAGGTGTCCCTGGAACCGGGGTGTTTTAACAACACTGAGAACACCATGAAAAGCTGGTTTGGACTGGCACGGAGGGCACCAGAAGCAGAGGTCATTGACAGAGCACCCCGTCCTAAGAAGCCCAGAATTTAAAACTCTCCTAAAAGCTAAAGCAGATCTGGAGAACACAGCAGATCCCCCACCTTCTTCTGACTTTACCCCCAGACTTGGCCAGTCTGGGGTGCGCGGGTGTGAGTATGAAAGTGGGTTAGGGCTTGGGGCATTAACACTTTCTTTCTCCCCCGAGAGTGACGTGGGAGCATTCCCAGCACTCTCTGCTGTTATTTTATTGTTTTATCAATAAAGCTTTAAAATTTAAACACTTGGTGTGTTTTCTCATCTCCCCATAACGACCCTGCAGCGTCAGCCTAATCACCTGATGCCACGGCAAACTGGTAACAGAAATCTGTCACAGGGTCACAAACATGTCACAGGCTGAACTTTATTCATCTCCGCCAAGCCCAGGTGCATAGAATGTCAAGGTCACGTTACGAGCCGTTCCCTGGGTTAGAACTAGGGACTGAACTAGATCAAATATGGCTCACCGTGTATCTCTGCTATAGGGGAAATTGTCAAAGGTACTAACACAGACTGGTGCCCTAATACCATTCACTTTCCATAGGACCTGGGTACCAAAAGTTCTCTGTTAGGGACACTGTTGACTCTCTGATCTAGAATCGGGCAGTGTATTAAGGACACAGTCACACACCCTCATGTCTGAGCTCCTATTTGGGGATTTCAAGTCTGGGTTTATCAGCCCTTTACTGAGAGCAGGATATGCAAATAAGGTTACTTAGCTCCCTGCTTAAACCCGGCCATTCCCCTGACCCTGCAGCTCTGGCACTCAGAAGCCAGAACCTTGTGAGGCCGGGCAATGAAAGAGTTAATCCCCGAGAACCCGGACCCAGGCAGAGACATGAGATGTTGGCTCCATCTCCTCCACACTCCCGCAGTGCTCAGAGGTGATTTTCTCCCCCAAAACAGCGGAGGGTCCTGAGGTTTCTTCTCGGTCAGAATCTCCTGATTCTTAACTTGCCTTGATTTGCAGGTGCCCTGTCAAAGGTCCAGCAGGTGGAGTCAGAGACTCCAAAGGTCCGTAGACACTCTCCGCCTCTCCTACAAAGCCTCCGGGTTCACCTTCAGCAGCTATTGTATGAACTCAGAACAAAATCTCCAGTTGTGGTTAATAGAGAAAGTCCCAGCTGGCTCAATGTTGACAGTGTAGGTGCTAGGGGTTCTCACAAGCGATTCAGTTTGTTCAGTTGGAAATTATTCAGATTTACGCTGCTCCTTTAAGCAACCCTAGTGCGACAGAAACAGGTCTGGCCTTACCATGAGGTGAACTGAGGCGGTCACCTCAGGTACCAGATGGGGGGGGGGGGGGAGGCACCACTAGGACCCAGAGTGTAGAAAATTGTGTCTGCTGCTGGTGCATCTGGATTCTCTCTGCTGTAGATGCACAGATGGTGGAGTGCTGTGCTGGAGGAAGGAGGGCACAAGAGACATAAGAGGCAGGCAGGAGAAAAGGTGAGAAGGAATAACAGAAAGCAGCAGGTGCTGCAGGGAGAGAGAGGAGGAGGAGCCTCTTATGTACCTCTCTAGCCCCCCCAGGAGCCTTATCTGATTAACACCAGCTTCTCAGGAGCTTCCTGTTTCCTGCTGCTTCCTTGAACCCACTTGAGGAGAACAGGCAGTCAACTGAAGTAGTAGGAACCAGTTAGGCCCTTAAAATGCTGATATATTCCCTCACTCAGGTCCAGCTAACAGCCTGCTTATTTGTCCCCTTCAACTGAGTGCTGAGAGCCTCTATAGCTGGCACAGAGCAGCAGCCACGAGTGAAAGAAGAAAACGCCCCTCTGGGGCAGCATTCAGAAAAAGAAAGAAAGCAAAGGAAGCTTTTCTATCTAAGCAGGAAGTAGCTCTCCTGAGATAGAGACACAAATGTTCATGGTGAGCCTTCTGGCCCCAGTGAGGATGTGAGTGGTGATCTTCCAGTTAGTCAGCCTGATCTTCCAGTTAGTCAGAGTGCAGGTGACTTGGCAGCTACTGCAGCATCCGTATCTCCATCTCAAGTGGATGTAACCATGCACATTCCTGAAGAAAAGTGTAGATCAGAGAAGAGTGTGGTGGATGCACAAGAAACAGCTGCTGCTGAGTTTAGTTCCTTAAGTCTAGATGATCTAGGACTGTGGACCCACTTGAGCAGTAGCCTGAGGGACTTCCTTGTGTTGCATGGGCCACAGCAAGTGAAAAACTCCATGTTCCCCAAAGACAATGAAAATAGAAGCTTCCATCCAACACATTACTGGCATGAAATCCCCAATGGTGAGAAAGTGGAGAGGCCTGGCATATGTACTAAAAAACCCAGAATGCTGCATACTGTTTTTGTTGCAAACTCTTCCAGTCTAATGTTCCAGCCACACTGGGTTCTACAGGAACAAAGGACTGAAAAAATCTGGCTAGAAATCTGGCATGCCATGAGAAGGCAGCAAATCATCAGAGAGCATTCCATAGGTGGACAGAGCTTGAGATGAGACTAAGGTTAAAGGCCACCGTAGATGATCAGCATCAAGAGAAGATTGCATCAGAGTCTCTTTACTGGCAAAATGTTCTGAAAAGGCTCATTGCCATTGTGAGAATGCTCACGACCCAAAACCTAGCACTGCGTGGCACTGCAGATCAGCTGTATGTGCCAAACAATGGAAACTTCCTTAAAATTGTGGAGCTGATGGCTGAGTTTGATGCTGTGCTCCAGGAGCATCTAAGAAGAGTCACCACCCAAGAAATGTACACACACCACTACCTTGGAAAAACAATTCAAAATGAGATCATACAGTTACTGGCAACAAAAGTCAAACAGAAGATTGTGGCAGATCTGAAGCCAGCAAGATATTACTCTGTTATTCTGGACTGCACACCTGACATCAGCCATACGGAACAAATGAATTTAATGGTGCATTTTGTAACAACAACAACAGAACCTAGTGAAAATGTCCCTGCAATGGTGACTGTCAGAGAGCATTTTCTAGAATTTATTGACATTGTTGATACTACAGGAGCTGGTATGACAAATGTGCTTCTTGAAAAGCTGGAAGAGACGGGAATTGTGATAGCTGACAGGAGAGGTCAGGGCTACGATAATGGTGCCAACATGAGAAGAAAGAACAGAGCAGTGCAGACACAGATCTGAGAGTTAAACCCTCGAGCTTTTTTTGTCCCATGCAGTTCTCATTCATTGAACTTGGGGGTCAGTGATGCATCATCAGCTTCCAGTGAGGCTGCTGAATTTTTTTAATGTAATTGGAAGCATCTATGTATTTTTCTCTGCATCAACTCATTGATGGCAAATTTTGAAGCAACATCTGGGAACATCCTCTCTGACACTGAAACCACTGAGTGCCCCTTGATGGGAAAGTCGAGTGGAGGCCATAAAGCCTATCAAACACCAAATTGGGAAGATAGATGATGCCACAGTTGCCATTATGGAGGATAATGCTATGACAGGAACTGTTCATGGGAGAACAGTGGCAGAGGGAAATGGAATCACCAGAAACATATATAACTTCAAATTTCTGTGTGGCGTAGTGTTGTGGCATGACATACTGTTTGAAATAAATGTTGTAAGCAAGAGACTCCAAGGTGTTGACATTGATATATCTGGAGCAATGGAACAATGGGATAAAGCAAAGTCATACCTACAGTCTTACCGGTCAGATGAGGGATTTCAAAATGTTCTGAAGAGTGCACAGAAGTTGGCAGAGGAACTTCACACTGAAGCTTTTTTCCCACCCATTCAAGAATACAAGAGTCATCGAAGAAGAAGACATTTTGATTACGAGGCACAGGATAATCCCTTAAGAAACCCCAAACAACAATTCAAAGTTGAATTCTTTAACCAGGTGCTAGATTGTGCAATACAGTCAGATGGAGAACTTTTCATGCAGCTCAAGGAACATAGCAGTCTATCTGGGATTTGTATGATATTCCAGAACTCCTCACTATACCTGAAGAAGACCTACACCAGCAATGCAGGGCACTAGAGACAGTGTTGACACATGATGACATGCGCGATATTGATGCGAGTGATCTAGGTGATGAACTGAAAGCCCTGTCAAGATACATTTCAGCAGGATCAACTCCAAAGGCTGTTCTAGAATATATGTGCACAAATAAGATGACCACCCTCTTTCCAAATGCTTTTGTTGCTCTGCGCGTACTTCTAACACTTCCTGTAACAGTTGCCAGTGGAGAACGCAGCTTCTCCAAGATGAAGTTAATAAAAACACACCTAACTCTCCACAATGACACCGGAGAGGCTGGTCGGCCTTGCAACCATCTCTATAGAGCATGAGCTGGCCCAGACTGTGGACCTTCAGCATAAAGCAGTTCAAATCTTTGCAACCAAAAAGGCACGGAAAGCCCCACTTTGATTATTCAAAAAGATAAAAATGCCAGTGTTTACTATGCAGACAAGAAAAATTACATTTGCTATTCAGGCGTTTGAAAGTTAATTGTTACTTAAAATTTTTAACAAGACATTTTAAGTTGCTAGTTCTCTTTTATTGGGGTAGGTAGCAGAGCAGTACCATGAGAGGAGTAGAACAGGAAGAAGGCAGAATTGAGACCTTTCAAGGTTTTGGCGCAAGCGAGGGCGTATGGGGGCATAATTTGAGTGCCCCTCCTCAGGTGCCAAAATGTTGTGGGCCAGCCCTGCACAGAAAGCAGTGATTCAGGGGCCGGTCCTTCCTCACTGGGGCTAGGGGGATTTACACTTGGTCCCATCAACTACCCTACCTGGCTGGAGTCTGAGTCCTAACCCCCAGAACTTTCTGCTGGACAAGCACTGAGCATTCCCCCTTCACTGCAGCCCCGACTGCTCTTTTTAGGGCAATCACCTGATCCTTTCCAGGTTTCATCATCGTCATCATCATGTTCCTATTACGTTTCTGGAGTTCAGGGCAGTGACGAAGCTCCTCCACTCCTGTCTGTTTCTGGCGAGTCTTTCAATGGTTCCCCAGCTGTGCCCCAGATTTTTCAGCTCGGCTTCCACAGCTCTACACCATGTTGTTTTCAGGCAGCCTCATTTTCACTTGCCTTCAGGTGTCCATCTGATTGCTATTCTGGTGATGGAATATTCCATCCGAAGCACATGGCCGATCCATCTCCAGCGCCTCCTGGGAATAATAGTTCTCAGATCCTCTTGGCTACCCTGTGTCAATAGATCTTGGTTTGAGATTGTTCTGGGCTAAAAGATACAGAGGATTTTTCTGAGGCAGGTTATATGGAACGAAGAGCAACTTGGACATGTCATACTTTGTCAGTGCCTAGAACTATAAAGTAATGTTGAATGTACACAGCTCTGATAAATCTTGATTTTGATTTTGGTGTGGTATTTTGATGATTTCCAGACTGTATTTAAGCTCCTGAAGGTGTTCCTGGCTTTATTGATTCTGTTCCCGATGTCCTGGCTTGTTCCACCATCCTGGCTGATGGTGCTGCCCAAGTATGTGAATGTTTCTACATTGGTGAGAACATAATCCTCTATCTGTACTGGTGATGGTGAGGCAATATTAAAGGTCATGATATCTCTCTTATTGAGGTTGATTTTCAGTCCAATTTGCTGGCTGAATGCATTGAGTCAAGTTGTTTTTTTCTTGTATATAGTGTTGGGTATGTGACAGGAGAGCGACATCATCTGCGAAGACCAGGTCTTCGAGGGATGAGAAGAGTGTCCATTTAATGCCTCTTGGCATGTCTTCCTTTGTACGCCACATTACCCAGTTGGTGGCAATGTTGAAGAGGATAGCAGACATGACACACCCCGACGTACTCCTGTTTTGACTTCAAAACTGAGCTCACTGTGATAAACACTGCATGTAAAGTTGGAATAGAAGCTTTTGATGATGTTGATTATACAGAAAGGAATTCCATATGCCCACAGAATGCACCATAAGCTGGTCCTGTGAATGCTATTAAAAGCCTTTTATGAAAAAAAAAAGCCTTCTATCAAAAGCCCAGTCTATGAAATTTATGTAGAGTTGCCATTGCCATTCTAAGCACTGTTCTATTATGTTTCATAGAGTGAAGATCTGGTCTGTGGATCCACGTCCTTTCCAAAAACCAGCTTGATTTTTTCTGAGAACTCTATCAACTGCTTCTGATATATGCTGGACTATGATCTTACACAATACTTTGTTTGGCACAGATGGAAGTGTGATACCACACCAGTTATTACAATCACTAAGAGTTCCTTTCTTTGGTATCTTCACTATAACCCTATTAGTCCACTCACCTGGCACTTTTTCACTTTCCCAGACTGATGTACATAGAGGGGCCAGGATAGATGCTGCTAATTTAGGATTTACGTTGAACAATTCTGCATTCATGTTATCCTTGCCAGGAGCTTTCCTGTTTTTTAATTTCATGGAATGATCTCTTGCTTTGTTGGGGTGTCTGTATTGATATCAGGATCTTCTTCTGCCTTCTGGATGTTTGCTTCCTCTTTAGGTGGCTCCCTGTTCTGCAATTCTTTGAAAAGCTCTGTCCAGCGCATTTCTTGTTCTTTTTCAATTGTTACTAGGTGTCCTTGTTTGTTCCTGATGAGAGTGTTTGTTGGTGTCTGCCATTTACCACTGATAAGCTGCATCATATTGTAAACAGTTCCTTGTTCACCACGAGCAGCTGCATCTTCTGCTTGTGTTGCCAGCTTATCAATATAATGATTTTTGTTTGCTCTCACAAGGCGTTTGACCTCCTGGTGTGCCTCGCTATACTGCTCGTGGTATTTGTCCTTTAGCTTCTGGGATTTTGTGCCTAAAACTTTTTTCTTCTGGGTTTGTCTGGTTTCTAGGGCATTCCATGTGCAGTGTGTAATCCACTCCTTCCTTCTCTTCTGCCTGTAGCCTAGACAAGCTTCACTGCTCTGTTCATAAATTGCTATTACTTTGTCCCACTTCTTGTTGATTTCCTCATCTGCATTCCCCTCCTCTTCATCAAGGCCTGCAAGTGCTTGAAACCTGTTCTTTAACTGCACCAGCTAACTGTTTAAATCTGTCTCTCTCTGCCCAGACTTCACCAGGAGAGACAATCTACCTCCCCCTCTGTCTGTGCACTTACAGCCAATCCCCTGAGAACTTTCCCTTCCAACACTAATGGTGAATAAAAGCCTGCCATCACTTTGAAACCCTATAATTGATGGTCTCTGTCATCCACTGCTGCACCAAGTCCCAATGGGCCTGAGATGCAGAAACAGCTCAGTTCCTGAAGAAATCCTGCTCAGCTGTTCCTGGAAACACGGGGCAGTGCTGGGATTTTCAAAGGGGCTTCATGGATAAAGGATCCCACTTCACAATTGACAATCACTGCCCAGAATTTCTGCTGCTGTCCAAGGGTGGAGCTAAAGATCCAGCCTGAAATATAGTTCCAACAATTTAATATAGTGACTGTGGAAATAGAGATCTCAACTGGTAGCCCTTAATTCCAGGAAACTACCAAGTGTTGGTGCTGAGGGCAGTGGGCTAGTAAGGGTTCAGGGAGGAAGTCTGGTAGGGCTTATTGGGATTGTGCAGAGAAAAGCAGCACCCAGGAGGGCAGGTGTCAGGTAAATAGGTTAAGAGAGCACAGGGCTGGTGGCACTATCTGGTGGCTGCTCGCCTGGGGTCCTCATTCCCCTTTGGATACATCTACTCTCAGGCTGATGCGCCCCAGCCGTGACAAGCAAGAACAGAAAGCTGTACACCCAGTGAAACTATGAAATCCATGCTTTCAAAAACAAAATCAGAAAGGGAAGTCTGGGGTGGGGTGGGGCGACCAGAGAGCTGAGGACTCTCGATGGTTTATTTTATTTTATTTTTTGGTTTGTTTGTTTTTCTTTTTTTGTGAACTGGACACCAAAAAACACCTTTCGAATATCAGTTCTTGCCTGTCACTGTAAATGTGGAGAGGTGAGAATGCAGAAAGCATGGCAGAGCGGGGCAAGTTCCAGTTCATGCTGACAAACCCTGCCAGCAATTAAAGTCACTCCCCTGACTGTGAAGAGGAGAGTCATGTCTGCTTCAGGGGTATCAGGGTTTTCATAGATTCATAGATATTAAGGTCAGAGGGGACCATTATGATCATCTAGTCTGACCTCCTGCACAACACAGGCCACAGAATCTCACCCACCCACTCCTGTGAAAAACCTCACCTATGTCTGAACTACTGAAGTCCTCAAATCATGGTTTAAAGACTCTAGGCACCAAGGCACCAGCAAACCAAGGGGGCAGCACATTTCAAGGGGCAGCATTCCAGCCACCCTTTTTTTTTTTTTTTTTTGCTTGGGCAGTTGTGCTCTTGGAGCTTGGGGTGGCAAATTTGGTGGGGGGGGTGAGAAAACCTGTATTTGTGCTGGAAATGGCCCACCTTGATTATCATACACATTTTAAAGAGAGTGGTTGGTCACTTTGGATGTGCTATTACCATCAGGAGAGTGAGTTTGTGTGTGGGGGGTGAGAAAACCTGGATTTGTGCTGGAAATGGCCCAACTTGATGATCACTTTAGATAAGCTATTACCAGCAGGAGAGTGGGGTGGGAGGAGGTATTGTTTCATGGTCTCTGTGTATATAATGTCTTCTGCAGTTTCCATAGTATGCATCCGATGAAGTGAGCTGTAGCTCACGAAAGCTCATGCTCAAATAAATTGGTTAGTCTCTAAGGTGCCACAAGTCCTCCTTTTCTTTTTACTCTGAAACCTGACTCCCTTAGGTTCCTTTGGAAATCGCAGTCACAGTGAACGGTCAGAAGGGCACTTATACACTGCATTTAAAACGCACAATGCAGTCAGAGAGTGTTGGGGGTGAAAAGTGCAGATGAGCTATAAACTATGGCTCTGATGTTTAAAAGAGCATGAGAGAGATAGGTGCCAAAAAGCTTGTAGCTTTCAGTGGGAGTTGGGAACCTAACTCCATTATCCTCCATTGAAGTCTCAGGCCTACAGCCCTACTTCCGACCCCGCCTTAAAACAGAGGGTACATTTTCAAACGTATCTCCGATGCCAGTAATCTCAGGTAGTTTAATTTGCAACTCACCTGCCATGTAGCCAAATATTCTTGTCTCTCAGGGCTGATCCAAAGCCAGTAAGGCCAGAGAGAGCATTTGCCTTGACCGCAGCAGGCTTTAGTTCAATCCCTAGCAATGAATGTCTCGGAATGGGAGGTCATGGACATCATGCCATTATTTCTACACTGTGATGGAAGAAGAAACATGATACATAGTCCAGTGGACGATGTACATACACAGAAAAACGGACAGTTTGACTCCTTCCTTCTCTCTGAGCTCCAGTGCCTATAAATTAAGATCACCAGTGGAAGGGGTTTGTGTGTCTCATAAGAAGCGGGACATGCAAATGGGGATGACACTTTCCTGTTTAAATCTCTCTCTCTCTCTCTCTCTCTCTCTCTCTCTCTCTCTGTCCAGGCTTCACCCAGAGAGACAATCCAGAGCTCTGCAATTGTGCAGTTACCAAACAATCCCCACCCACCAAGAATTTACCCTTCAATCACCGGTGAAAATGGGACCTTGGTGTCACTATGTAGCATCTATGAAAGGTAGTTTTGTGATCTCCGTTTTCAGACTCAGCTGAATGTTGTATTATCACTCCTTTTATACTAATGTCTATAAAGTGTCTTTATTCCCAGGTGTCCTGTCTCAGGTCCAGCTGGTGGAGTCCGGAGGGGATGTGAAAAAGCCTGGGAACTCGCTCCACCTCTCCTGCAAAGCCTCCAGGTTCAGATTCCCAGACCATGATATAGACTGGGTCCATCAGGTTCCTGGGAAGAGTCTGGAGTGGGTGACTAGGTTAGCTCCCCAAGCGTATCGAGCCAATGGCTGTCCAAGGGCGATTCACCATCTCCAGAGACAATTCCGTCGACAGGGTGTATTTGCAAATAACCGGCCTGAAACCCGAGGACACCGCCATGTATTACTGTGCCAGAGACATACAGTGATGAGGGGAAGCGGGTCTGAGCTCAAACAAAAACCGCCCCGTGCAGAAACTGGGGAAGGGATTTCCTGAGGGTGGCACTCTCGTTCCGCAGCAATAAGAACATGCACAAAGAATCATCTCCCCTGAGGGCCACCGCACAGAGCTGTACTAGGAGACAGAGGCTCTGCTGATCCCACCCCCCTGGGGAGCGCAGGGAGCAGATGCCCAGGGTGTATTTCACGGAGCAGGAGGAAAGAACAGGTGCATCTGCCCTTCGTCTGTGGATGCCCCCAGAGATCCACCAGGGCTTTCTGATCAGATGCTTTGCAGTCTTCGGATCCCTCCTTCTCCCCCTGAAGTCAGTGGAGAAGCTGAACCCTTGGTGTCGGTGAGCATCGGTTGGAACCCTGAGACCTGAGAGAGGATTTTTAACTCGAAGGGAGGGGTCAGTGATGTATGAGGGACCTTCCTTCCAGGCCATTGATAAGGACTTTCTTTGTAAAGGGGCCAGCACAAAGGCCTTTGCACGGAGTGAGCCCCTTCTAAGCCTTTCAGTGGCTGAGTCTTCTGCTGCCCTTCTGTACAGGTGTGACTTTTATCCTCTGTCTCAGGCACTAAGCAAGTTAACTCCATATCCGTTCGATCATTATAACCTAAAGCATAAGATTTATGAAGCATTTTTATAAAGTCTGATTCCATACTCATTATTTAGGACATCCTGAAAAGGAATGGATCAGTAACATAACTAATTTCTGGTATATAATATTGGCCACAACACTGAAGGGAAAAGACACAGAGATATGGATAGATAGATAACATAAGGGCTTTCATTCATTGATATTGAATTGTCCAAATTATGGAGGGGCAAAATAAATATCACCAGAGGAGCTTCCCTGATGAAGTTGGACTCTCTAACCCACCTGCCATCATATATCACAACGCGAAACACTGTCACACACCGCCTGGGTCCCCCAGTTATATTGTCCCCACCCACTGGCCCATGCAAATGAGCTCCCCGGGGCCCTGTTCATAGCCCAGCCGCAGGCTGCTCACCCCGCACAGAGCCAGCGCCGGGCTTCAGCTTCTCATCCCGCCTGGGGAAGGAGCCGCCAGCCGCAGACATGACCCCCAGCCTGGCCATCGCCTTCCTCCTGCTGCTCCCCGCGGGTACGGGCGGGATCCGCGCTGCCGCTGGGCGCCCTGTAGGCCATGTTCCCTAATAACTGCGCCTCCAGTAATCACTGCAATATTTCCCCCTCCGCAGGTGTCTATTCCCAGGTCAGCCTGGTGGAGTCCAGAGGGGGAGTGAATAAACCCGGGGAGACCCTCAGACTGATCTGCACCGTGTCCGGATTCGCTCTCACTAGCGAGGGGCTGCACTGGGCCCGCCAGCCAGCGGGGAAGGGGCTGGAATGGGTCGGAGCCATCTGGGGAGGTGGAAGCACTTATTATAACAGAACAATGTTGCATTGTTATAGCAAAAAGCATCAGCTGCCCACACAATCTTCTTTCTGCTCGGTTAGTCCTTGGTTCATGCAGATTCCTCAGCAAGTTACAAGCCTTCGTGAATTTAACCTGGTGTCACCCAAAGTAATACAGTGAATCAGAATTTTTTTTTTTTTTTCTGTTTCACAGGCCCTGTCCTGCCATTCGTTGCAGGAGCCAACTTCTCTGGTTTTGCCGCATTTCCCCTGAGGTGTTGCCTTCTCTGCCTCTGTGCCCCAGATTCAGCCTCATAGAGCCGATTCATGACAAAAATAAAGCTTACAGAGATCCACTTTTACACGTGCACTCGGTGCCTCAGTTACACCCCCACCGCCAAACACAAGGCAGAGTTCACCCAGAGGAATGTCTCAATTTCATGCGGATGCGTAGAGATGAACAATCCGGATTCTCCCCCTGCTCTGCCCCACGTGGTCCATTTTTAACCTCTGTGAAGCAGATGGGCTGTGGGCCTCTTCTGATGTCCAGCGCCTCCTACACTTTAAGAACAGAGGCAGTTTCACCTCCCATTTCTAGAGTCTGCTTCAGCTAACACATAGACCAGGGGGAGAAACCCAATTTGTCAGGTGACCAGAGCCACAACATAAATAACCTGCTGATGAAGACTCCACGGGAACGGGTCACAAACATGTCACAGACTGAACTTTATTCATCTCTGCCAAGCCCAGATACACAGAATGTCAAGGTCACGTTAGGAGCCGTTCCCTGGTTTGGAGCTAGGGACTGCAAGGACCCAACTGCCAGACCCGGCTGAGACCCCCAACCAGCTCCCCGCCTCGTCCCGCTGCTCTGGGGTCCCTAGCGCAGACCGACACCCACGGGCTCTCTTCTGTGTGTGTGTGGGGGGGGGGGTTGTCCCCCGTTAGTTGATGTGTTTGTTGGGGCCGCTTCTCTCACTGTTCCCTCTTCACACTCCTCCCACAACGGGCCGGGCCCCGGTTGCAGATTGTCCTGGTCCAGTCGGGTCCTAAAGTGAGTCCCCCCGGGAAATCCACCCCGCTGATATGCGCCGGGAGCGGGTTTAATCCCCAGGACTGGTGGGTCCCACAGGAACCCGGGAAGGGGGGCTGGGATGGCTGCTGAGCTACCACAAAGCATCAGCCACAATCTGCTCCTCCCCCACCCTCCAGGGGCGATTCACGCCCTCCATCTGTTTGTGTCTCCCTTATCCAAGGTGTATTTAGGATCGCATCGCTCTGTGCCCGCCCTTGTACAACGCACAGTCTGGGATAATCCAACGTCTCCCTCAGTCTCAGCCCCACTGCAAGTAACAAATCACACCAGAGTTTGTGTCTCTTATAAAACGGGGGATATGCAAATGGGGGTGAGAGTTTCCTCTTTAAATGTCTCTCTCTCTTGTCCAGGCTGCACCAGAAGACACAATCCGCAGCCCCCTGGGTCTGTGCAGTCACCAGCCAACCCGCCTGAGGACTTTCCCCTCCAGCACCCGGGAAAATGAGACTTTGGCTCCATTTAGTGTTCCTTGCAGCGGCTTTGGAAGGTATTTTCGCCCCTCACACCCACTGGCGGGGCAGGGGAACAGTCTATTGTTCCCCTTAATACTAGTGCGAATTACATTATGGTTTGTATTCCCAGGTGCTCGGTCCCAGACGTTGGTGGAGTCCGGAGGGGGTGTGAAGAAGCCCGGAGACTCTCTCCGCCTCTCCTGCAAAGCCTCCGGGTTCACCTTCAGCAGCTACGCTATGAGCTGGGTCCGCCAGGCTCCCGGGAAGGGGCTGGAGTGGGTCGCTACGGTCAGCCAGCCAAGTGGCTCCAGCCAGTGGTATTCCCCGGCTGTTCAAGGCCGATTTACCATCTCCCGAGACAACTCCGTCAGCTCGGCTTATCTGCAGATGACCGGCCTGAAACCGGAGGACAGCGCCAGGTATCACTGTGCGAGAGACACAGCGACACCAAACCGAGCAGTGCCGATGCAAAAACCCAGACTGCGCCACCTCCCGTGCGCCGCTTGGGGGCAGCAGTGACCATGCAGCTCTGGGCACTGGCAAGAGAAAAGGCATCAGGGTGAATCAAAAATCTGCCATGGGCTTTTAACCCTCTAATTCCCTGGCAATGTCACTGCTTGCTTCACGATGGGCTCCGCACAGAGACGGCTCAATGCCTGAGCAAACCACTGCAGGAGATACGGGTCAGGGATCGGATTTTCAAAGCAGACTCATGAGTTAAGGTACCTGCACCCATTTGGAAATCCACACCGAGATCCTCAGCTAGTGTGTACCATGGGAAGCTCAGTATATGGCCCACAACCTATATCCACAATGCAAAATTATTTTCAGAAGGACACATAACCCAGCCCCTGCCCTTCCTCCTCTGAATCTGTCGAGTGCGGGCACTGAGGCTAGTTATGTGACACAGGGCAGAGTTCTAGGGCAGAGACCAGGAGAGTTGATTGGAAAAGCTCAGGGAGAGACCCCTGCACAAGTAGGGAGCCGATCCCACTGGTGAGAGGCCAGGGGTCACCGGGGTCAGAGCAGGGCTGGGGTCTTTGTCTGGTGGCTGAGTTCATATGGGTGACCTGCCCAGGCGTTTGTCTCTAGTAAGGATGGCTGGGCCTTTCTCGCACTGATTCCGTACCCCAAAGCCAACTCCATCTCTTCCCCACAATGAAGATCCAGACTTTTGAGAATAAACTGATCATACATTAAATACTTCGTGGATAAGGAAATTGGTAAAGATTTAGTGACTGTGCCAGGGATTTCCAAAGAAACCCAGTGAAGTCAGGAGCCTCACTATTCCCAGTTACCTTGACTTGTCCCAGCGAGGCTCTGGTTGTGATGTGAATACAGACTTAAAAAAGGAGATCAGTTTTCACAAACCACTGAGCCTCATATGCACAAAGAGATGCATCTTCATCTGCCTTATTATCTAGCCAAAGAGTCTCATTTCTAAAGGGCAGATCCAAAGCCCATTGAAACCAGTGGGTACCTTCCGTACCAGTGCAGTTACCTTTGGATGAGACATTGGAATCAAGATAGGCATATATGAGCTCAGTCACGCTGGTAGTTAATTTCTCTATTAGACAAAAGGTACTCAGGATCCCACTAAGCAGTGTGGCGTGCTGTACAAACATACTGCCTCCCTCTGTCTAGAATTCTTTCAAGGAGTTTCTATAATTCTTTGAGGGGGTCAGCAAGCATATGCACAAGGGGGATTCAGAAGCTATAATGTACTTAGATTTTCAGAAAGCCTTCTCCACACACAAGGTCCTTCACCAAAGCAGAGGTGGGCAAACTACAGCCTGTGGGCCACATCCGGCCCATGGGAAAGTCCTGCCTGGGCCTTGAGCTCCCGGCCAGGGAGACTAGCCCCCGGACCCTCCTCTGCTGTTCCCCCTGCCCTGCAGCCTCAGCTCACCATGCTGCCAGTGCTCTGGGCGGTGGGGCTGTGAGCTCCCGCCAGGCAACGTGGCTGTGAGAGCTGGTGGCCTGCCCAGGTGCTCTAGACTGTGCGGTGATTTGGCTGGCTCCAGCCAGGTGGCACGGCTGCCAGTCCTGGTGCTCTGAGTGACATGGTAAGGGGGCAGGGAGAGGGGTGTTGGACAAGGGTAGGGGGTCCCAGGAGATAGTCAGGGGACAGGGAGTAGGGGGCAGTTAGATAGGGCATGGGAGTCCCAGGGGACCTGTCAGGGGGTGGGGGAGTGGACAGGGGTTGGAGCAGTCAGGGGACAGGGAGCAAGGGCAGTTGGATAAGGGGTAGGGTCCTGGGGGACAGTTAGGGGCAGAGGGTCCTGGGGGGGGGGTGGTCAGGGGACAAGGAGCAGGGGGAGGTTGGATGGGTCGGCAGTTCTAAGGGGGGCAGTCAGGGGCTGGGAAGTGGGAGGGGCCCTCCACACAGTTTTGGAACCCTGATGTGGCCCTCAGGCCAAAAAGTTTGACCACTCCTATTCTCCAGGCCACTATCCTCTGATCCCACTGAGGGTTACCAAAAGAAATGACACCATCTGCTCAACAAACTCCCTGCTACAGCATGGGAACAAATCTACATAGAAACACCCTAGAGCCCTGACCAGGGGTATTCTATCTGCTACTGAACATCCATAAACCTGGAAATCCTGGATGCCCAATCATCTCAGGCATTGGCACCCTGACAGTAGCATTATCTGGCTATATGGACTCTCTCCTCAGACCCTACACTACCAGCTCTCCTAGCTATCTTCGAGACACCACTGACTTTCTGCGGAGACTACAATTCATTGGTGATCTTCCTGAAAAGTCCATCCTGGCCACCATGGATGTAGAACAGGGGTGGGAAAAATACAGCCTGGAGGCTGCATCCGGCCCTCCAGACATTTTAATCTGGCCCTCGAGCTTCCACTGGGGAATTGGGTCTGGGGCTTGGCCTGCTCTGCACGGCTCCCAGGAGCAGTGGCAGGTCCCTCCTCTGGCTCCTACTTGTAGTGGCAGCCAAGGGGCTCCACATATCGCCCCCACAGCTCCCATTGGCCAGGAACTGCAGCCAATGGGAGCTGAAGGGGCGGCGCCAGCAGACAGGGCAGCGTGCAGAGCTGCCTGGCCATGACACCATGTAGAAACTGGAGGGGGGACATGCCACTGCTTCTGGGAGCTTCTTGAGGTAAGTGCTGCCCGAATCCTGCACCCCTGACCCACTCCTGCATTCCAACTCCCTGCCCCAGCCCTGATCCCCCTCCCACCCTCCAAACCCATTGGTCCCAGCACAGAACACACTCCTGCACCCCCAACCCCTCATCCTCACCCCAGAGTCCACACCCCCAGCCAGAGTCCTGACCCCAACCCCCAAATTTGTGAGTATTCATGGGCCACCATACAATTTCCATACTCAGATGTGGCCCTCCAGCCAAAACGTTTGCCAACCCCTGATGTAGAAGCTCTCTATACAAGGATGGACTACAAGCTGTCAAGAACAGTATCCCTGATGAGGCAATGGCATAGCTGGTGGCTGAGCTTTTGTCCTCACCCACAACCATTTCAGATTTGGGGACAATTTATACCTTCAAGTCAGCAGCACTGCTATGGTTACCCACATGGCCCCACAGTATGCCAACATTTTTATAGCTGACTTCGAACAACGCTTACTCAGCTCTCGTCCCCTGACACCCCTACTCTACTTGCGCTATATTGATTACATCATCATATGGACCCATGAGAAGGAGCTTCTTGAAGAATTCCACCATGATTTCAACAATTTCCATCCCACCATCAACCTCAGCCTGGACCAGTCCACACAAGAGATCCACTTCCTTGACACTACAGTGCAAATAAGTGATGGTCACACAAACACCACCCTATACCAGAAACCTACTGATTGCTATACTTACCTTCATGCCTCCAGCTTTCACACAGATCACACCGCA
The DNA here is from genome assembly GCF_965152235.1 of Eretmochelys imbricata. Lineage (NCBI taxonomy): Eukaryota > Metazoa > Chordata > Testudines > Cheloniidae > Eretmochelys > Eretmochelys imbricata. The sequence goes on along the minus strand of NC_135584.1, from coordinate 40,803,806 downwards.
CGACCCATTGTCTACCGCCAAGCTCTACAATACAACCACATTTGCTCCAACCCCTCAGACAGAGACAAACACCTACAAGATCTTTATCAAACATTCTTAAAATTACAATACCCACCTGGGGAAGTGAGGAAACAGATTGATAGAGCAAGACGGGTACCGAGAAGTCACCTACTACAGGACAGGCTCAACAAGGAAAACAACAGAACACCACTGGCCATAACGTACAGGCCCCAGCTAAAACCTCTTCAGCACATCATCAGTGATCTACAACCTATCCTGGAAAATGATCCCTCATGCTCCCAGACCTTTGGAGGTGGGCCAGTCCTTGCTTACAGATAACCCCCGAACGTGAAGCAAATACTCATCAGTAACTACACACCACACCACAGAAACACTAACCCAGGAAACAATCCTTGTAACAAACCCAGTTCGCAACTCTGTCCGCATATCTACTCAAGGGACACCATCACAGGACCCAACCACATCAGCCACACCATCGAGGGCTCGTTCACTTTCACATCTACCAATGTGATATATGCCATCATGTGCCAGCAATGCCCTCTGCCATGTACATTGGCCAAACCGTACAGTCTCTACACAAAAGAATAAATGGACACAAATCAGACATCAAGAATTGTAACATTCAAAAACCAGTAGGAGAACACTTCAACCACCCTGGACACTCAATAACAGACTTAAAAGTCACCATTCTTCAACCAAAAAAACCTTCAAAAACAGACTTCAGTGAGAAACTGCAGAACTGGAATTAATCTGCAAACTGGGCACCATCAAATGAGGCCTGAATAAAGACTGGAAGTGGCTGAGTCACTACAAAAAATAATTTCCCCTCTGTTGATACTCACACCTTCTTGTCAACTGTTGGGAATGGGCCACATCCACCCTGATTGAATTGGCCTCATTAGCACTGACCCCCCACTTGGTAAGGCAACTCCCATCTTTTCAAGTGCTGTATATTTATACCTGTATTTTCCACTCCATGCATCTGATGAAGTGGGTTATATCCCACAAAAGCTTGTGCCCAGATAAGTTTGTTAGTCTCTAAGGTATCACAAGGACTCCTCGTTGTTTTTACTGATACAAACTAACAGGGCTACCCCTCTGAAACCTCTCCTCAGCATTTCCTATGGGGGTAGGTCAGGCAGCTTCCCACTCAGTGTGCTGGCTTTTGCAGATCTCATTATCAAGTACCTAACCCACCTCTACACATACATCCTTACCTCTAGGGCAGCCCCACCAGCCCAGATGGGGAATGGCAGGGGACGGCTCCTCTCACACCCCTCTGCTGGCCCCTTCTCAGCCGCAAGGGCTAGTCCCAGCCAGTGTCTTCTCCAGGTTCTCCCACTGGGCCTCCTGGTGTCAGACCATCACACAACAACTCAGTCCCCTCCCAGGGCAGCTCTAAACCACCGGTCCTTCCCCACCTCCAGGGCTTGACTTCAGTTCCCCCCGTTGTGAGGGTACTGGGTCCCTGGGCTTCTCCCTCTCGGAGTCCATGTGCAACTTAAACCAGCCTTCCATCCCTCCTGTGCTCTTGGGCCCCAAGGCCCAGGCCGGTGGGGTGGGGGGCAAATGGGGCAATTGCCCCAGGGCCCAGGCAATTTAAAAGGACCCTTTTAAATTGCCCAGGCATGGGAGGCTAGCCCCTGGCTCCACCCCTTCCACCTGCGCCCTCCCCCTGTGGCCAGAGTCTGGAGACCCGCCACAGCCAGAGGAGCCAGCCACAGCCCCATCCCCACCCCCGCCCAGAGGACCCCCCCCCCGGTCTGATGTGCCTGCTGCACACGAGGGAATGAAAGGCCTCCCTCCCACCTAACTAATGGAGCCCCATAGGCTGGTTCCACTAATTAGGTGCCCCCTGGACCCTGCAGAGGAGGTGGAAGAAGGTGAAGTGATGGGAGAAATAGGGGGTAGGTGGGGATCAGTAGGGGCAGGTGGGGGTGGGGGGTTTGGAGTGTCCCAGACCCAGCCAGGCTGGGGAGAGAAGGCTGTGCGGGATGGAGATCAGGCTTGGGGGGGGGGGGGCAAGATTTCTGGCTAGTTGTTGGCATTTTGTGGCCTGTGGCTACCTGGGATGATCTTATGGATAAAGAAATGGAGGACTTGTGGCACCTTAGAGACTAACCAATGTATTTGAGCATGATCTTTCGTGAGCTATAGCTCACTTCATCAGATGCATACCGTGGAAACTGCAGCAGACTTTATATATACACAGAGAATATGAAACAAGTCTGCTGCAGTTTCCACAGTATGCATCTGATGAAGTGAGCTATAGCTCACGAAAGCTCATGCTCAAATAAATTGGCTAGTCTCTAAGGTGCCACAAGTACTCCATTTCTTTTTGCGAATACAGACTAACACGGCTGTTACTCTGAAACCTGTCACTTATGGATAAAGTAGACCAATCCAAGGTTTAAAGAAATAGATCTGTGGTTTTATTTTGATTGGTGTCACTTTAAGAAGCTGCTTTATGCTATTTACTCTGTGGTAGATACTGATCCTGCAAACAGGTCTGCCTGTGGAGGGCTCCCATGCATGGGCGTTTGCAGGATTGGGTCTTTAGTGAATGAATTCTGGAGCAAAAGCACGTGGATAGGCCTAGCTCTGGGGTGGGCAAACTACCGCCTACAGGCTGGATCCGCCCATCAGGGCTTTGAATCTGGTCCGTGGGATTGCCACCCTGGTGGTGCTGCAAGACTAAGCGGGGGGAAGTGGCCGGCACCACGTCCCTGCGGCCTCTGGGGGAAGGGGACCGGGGAAGAGTGCTCCTTGCACTGCCCTCCCCTGCAGGCATCACCCCCTCCAGCTCCCATTGGCGCGGCACAGGGAACTGCAGCCAATGGGAGCTGCAGGCAAGGGTAGTGTGCGAATCCCTCTGCTGCCCCCTCCCCGCCCCCAGGGGCCACAGGGACGTGATGTCAGCTTGTTCTGGGAGTGGCACAGGGCCACAGCAGACAGGGAGCCTGCCTTAGCCCTGCTGTGCACCATTACCACTCAAGGGAAGCCGCATCAGGCTGGAGCCTGCACCTCACACCCCAACCCCTGCCCTGAGCCCCCTGCTGCACCCTGCACCCCTCCTGTACCCCAACCCCCTGCCCTGAGCCCCTTCCTGCACACCATACCCCCTCCCCCACCCCACACTCTCTCCCCCACCCCAGCCCCCTGCCCCAATCCTACATTCATGGCCCTGCATGCAATTTCCCCACCCAGATGTGGTCCTTGGGCCAAAAAGTTTACCCACCCCTGGAATAGAGAGAATCTTATTTAGTGGCTAGTAATGCAGAAATAGAATTCGCCTCGGTTACTATGAATAATTAGGTTTCTGCCCTTCCACTCCCTTAGTTCATGTTTACAAAGAGGAAGAAACGCAAGAGACATTGTATCAAGACTGGTTTCAGAGGAGCAGCCATGCTAATCTGTATCCGCAAAAAGAGCAGGAGGACTTGTGGCACCTTAGAGACTAACCCATTTATTTGAGCATGAGCTTTCGTGAGCTACAGCTCACTTCATCGGATGCATTCTCTAATATGCTCTAAGCTTATGCCCAAATAAACGGGTTAGTCTCTAAGGTGCCACAAGTCCTCCTGTTCTTTCTGTAGAAAGGCTGGTGGCGGAACAGTCTCCTCCCCCCCCCCCCCCACTCGCCCAGCTTTTGCACACCAAGATTTGGCCACTATTCGCACAGACCTGCAGAAGGCTGAATGCTGCTTGTGCAGCGTGTTGTCGCTGCTGACCAATTCAAGACTGAACTGTGATATATAAGGACAAGGGGGGGGAGGTAGTTAAAAGTTTGGTTTTGCTTCCTGAGTAACTTCAGGATCCTTCTTACCCAGCTGGCTGTCACCTGAACACAGCTGTTTAGGACACTGCCCAAGAAAACCACCAAGCCATCTTAGTGTGGGATTTCCAAAGGCACCCAAATGATTTAGGCACCCGCTCCCATTGCTTGGCAATGGGAATGGGACTCCTCGCTCCTTCGGCCTCCTTTGAAAATCTCAGCCTAAGTGACTGGCCCAAGATCACAAAGTGAATCTGTAGCAGAGACAAAATCGATCCCAGGGTCCCTGATTCAGAGCCCATAAAACACCCCGATGTGCACTTTGCAGAGAACTATGAAGCCCTGGAGCGTCAGGAGAGGGACTGCTGGGGCCTCTGCCTGTTCCAGCTTCCGTGTTCTAAATCCCTGGGGAGGGCTCTCATGCCATGGACTTCGACAGGGCGAGCGCGTTGGAAACAGCTGTGGAGACGGGTTTGGTCCAGGGACCAGACTGACAGGAACAGGCCTTGAGGAAGCACGCTCTCAGATTGTCTGTAGGTCATGTCCTGAGCCTGCTGGCGGGGAATCCTTCTTCCCCTTCTGTTCTCACATAGCCCCGTTCTCCCGCTCGGAGTTCTGGTCTCTTCACTCGTATATCGGGTCACCCCCCGACCCTCACTGCGCCACGCCCGCCCCCCATCAGCCTCTCGCCGGGTCTGCCCGCCCGCTGAATTCAGACCCTTTTATTTCCAACCCGCCCGCTCTCCTCCGAACATGCAAAGCTGCCACATCCGAATTCCTATTTAACCACCGACTCCGGCATCTCAGCCAAAGGCCCCACACCTGGCTCAGGGATTTACTGGGCTGCGCTCCCATCCCACCACCATGCTGGGCCCGCTGAGAATCTGCATTCTCCTGGTCGGACTCTCATGTGGGTTTGTTTGTCTGTTCACCCGTCGATTGTAGGTCGCTCTGCAGTTCATGGGCTGAGCGTTTTTCCTAAAGTTCCCAAGTTATCTAGGAACGTCCATCTAGGAAAATCAATAGTATTCGTGCTCCTAAATAATGTGAGTGCTTTAGAAAATCCCCTCTACAATTCACCCCGCGTGGGAAGACATTGAGATCCGGGGAGTCATAGTAGGGAGTGTTTAGACTACTCTCTACATACTGGCCTGTCTCCTTCTCTCTAGTGTATCTGTCTGTCTCTCTGATCTGTTGTTTTTAAACATTACTTTTAACAGCCCGCTTTGTTTCTCCCCAGGGGCCCGGGCACAGGTGGTTCTGACCCAGTCCAGCCCGGAGATTAAGAAACCCGGGGAACCCACTAAGCTGACCTGCACCATGAGCGGCTTTGCTCTCAGCAGCCATGGTATGAACTGGGTCTGGCAGGCTCCGGGAAGGGGGCTGGAGTGGCTGATCTACTATTATTCCTCGTCCAGCAACAGCTACTCCCCGGCAGTTCAGGGGCGATTCACAGCCTCCAAGGACAGCTCCAGCGTCTACCTAACAGGAGCAGCCTGAAGCCCGAGGACACCGCGGTGTATCCCTGGGCGAGGGACACAGTGAGGGGAAGCCGGTCTGGGCTCAGACACAAACCGCCCCTGGTGCTAGTTTCAAAAGAAGCCCCCAGCAGGTGGCGCTCCGGAGCTACACGCAGCAAGGGGCCCGTGGCCGCAAAGACACTCAGAGCCGGACCGGCTGGTCTCCCTCCTTTGTCCTCCTCTCCCTGCATCCACAAGACTGACATAATCGTTTAACCAAACGCGAGCAAAAGGAGCCGGGTTGTCTCTCTCCTGCGGCTTGTCTTCCTTTGCCTCAAACAAACCCAGGCTGGGAAAGGAAACCAGTTAAGCGCTAATTAGTACCTGTCATTTATTTGCTTCTCTCCAGCACGAGGATGGAGCTGCTTCTACTGCTCCCAGTGAAGTCAATTGTTATTTATTATTTTGTACGATGCCCCTAGGAGTCACGGTCAGGGATCCAAGCTCTGTTGTGCCAGGCGCTGCACAAACAGATCAAAAAGCCGGTCAGAGCCCCAAGAAGCTTATGAACTGTAAGACAAGAGACAACAGATGGGCAGGGAGAGATACATGGGGGCATAAGCAGCTGCGTAGGGCACCAAATTGCCCCAAATTTCATGGTGCCCTAGGCAGCTGCGTGCTGCATTGGCGGCAGCCCCAGCGACCAGCCCTATCCCTCGGCTGCCCCCCTCCCCCCACAGGCTGCGCCCACTGCAAGGGGCAGGGCCGTCCCTGCGGGGGGCTGGGGCCCCAGACAACTCCCTCCGCCCCACCTCTTACCCTTCCCCCCCCCGGCCCGCCTCCATCCCACCTCTTCCCCCAGCGACCCCGCACTCACTGGCAGCGGCGGGAAGCTGAGCGACCGGGCCCCAGCCCGCTCCACTTCGCCAGCTCCCAGCCGCGGGGCTCCGCTTCCTGCCGCCGGCGATTGCTGGGAGCTTGGGGAAAGGATCGGCGCTGCACTCGCTGGCAGCTGGAAGCGGAGCGACGCGGCACCAGCCCGCTCGCTTCCCTTGCCCCAGCCGTGTCGCGGGGCGGGGCGGGGGGTTAGGGAAATGTTCTCCCCCAGCGGAGTAGATCGGGCTGGGGCCGAGCTGCTTCTCTTCCCGCTGCTGCCAGTGAGTGCGGGGGATCCCTTCCCCCAAGCCCCCTCCCCAGAGCGACAAGGCTGGGGCCGGGGCGATGGAAGAGGACCGGGCTGCTCCCGGCCCCCATTAATCCTCTGGGCCTGTGGGGCCCCCAAAAGTGCCCCCCCCCAGCTCCTGCCTACGAGACCCTGGGGTGGGGAGGCCTGGGGCCCCACACAGCCCCCGCCAGCCGGGGGCCGTGTGGGGCACCCAAATGGCTAGGGAGGGCCCTGCATGGGGGAGAGGAGAACAAGGAACCAATGGGACAAAGCTGGTCAGCATGATCGGCAGTGACCCCTCAGCAAACCAGCAGCCGGTTGTCAATACTTTCGTATGCTCCAGGGCAGAGGAGGATTTTAGGAGAGCTTGGAAGGGAAATAATGAGGCAGCGTTGACCAAATTCCCCACTCCGCCCACCCTATCCTGCTCCCAAGGCGAGGCGCAGCCGGGGAAAAGCGGAAGGCTACTTGTTCAAATAGTTAACAAATGGACAAAAGAGGCTCACGTAGGAAGATGGGAATTGTCACAGTGGATGGGAACAGGCACCGAACGAGTCCATTCCCCTGCCTCCTCTAGCGGTAAACACCAGCTGCATGAACATTGCAATGGGCAGTTATAGATAATCTAACCACAGGAGAGTTTCCTCTGTACCGCTCCAGCCTTGTATATTGGTTTCTCCCATACATCAGTTTAATCTAAACAACACAAAGCCAATGTTATTAATAGTGACGTCTTAGACCAAGGCAGAAAGAGGGGGAAAGTATTACAGTGACACCTAAAGCTCGATCTAAAATTATCAAATGTTAAAAAACTATAAAGGGTTTAAAGGGATATTCACCTTTAATCCGTATGGGATCACTGCGCCTGTGGTCTTCTCCATCCTCCCTTCATGCGCACAGAGCCCCCGCTGGAGTCAGAGACAGGGTCAGTTCTCAGCGAACGTCCTGTGCTCGGAGAGACCAAGAAAGAGGCATCTGGGACAACCCCTGGGGAGCCATTTTGGCAACACAGATTACACGGTAATCGCTAACGGGGAAGGTTTTTCACCTGCCCTAAACAACATGGGCAGAGGCGGTTACTATAGACCTTGCCCTTATATTGGCCTAGTTCCAAGCAGCTGTGTGCATGGATTGGAAAGGGAGAGTTCTTCTTCCAGTGGTTGTTCGTGTCCATTCCAAGAAGGTGTGTGCCCATGAAAGCTTATGCTCAAATACATTTGTTAGTCTCTAAGGTGCAGTATTCCTCCTTCTTTTTACAAAATGAAAGTTGCAGAATTTCCTTCTGCCATATGCCTCATGGAGGCAGCACTTCCACAGACAATCCAGCACTAGGCACAGGCACGGGATCTGCAACCAGAGTGAAAACAAAATATCTGTCATCAGGTTTCAAATCTCTATATCTATCTATGATCGTATGTCCATAAAAAACTGGGACTTCTGGAATATTAAGATGTCCTGGGATAAGAGGGAAGGTTCTCTCATGGACTGGTAACTGGTTAAAAGATAGGAAACAAAGGGCAGGAATAAATGGTCAGTTTTCAGAATGGAGAGAGGTAAATAGTGGTGTCCTCCAGGGGTCTGTACTGGGCCCAGTCCTATTCAACATATTCAGAAATGATCTGGGAAAAGGGGTAAACAGTGAGGTGGTGAAATTTTCAGATGATACAAAACTATTTAAGATAGTTCAGTCCCAGGCAGACTGCGAAGAGCTACACAAGGATCTCTCAAAACTGGGTGACTGGGCAACAAAATGGCAGACAAAATTAAATGTTGATAAATGCAAAGTAATGCACATGGGAAAACATAATCCCAACTATACATAGAAAATGGTGGGGTCTAAATTGCCACTAAAGAAAGTGTATGCCCAAATACCTTTGTTAGTCTTTAAGGTGCCACAGGACTCCACATTGTTTTCTTTATAAATAAGGAAGTGTTATTTACTCCTTCTCATAACAGAAGAACTAGGGGTCACCAAATGAAAGTAATAGGCACCAGTTTTCAAAGAAACAAAAGGAATATTTCTTAGCTCAGCACACAGTCAACCTGTGAAACTCTTTCCCAGAGGATGTTGTGAAGGCCGAGACTATAACAGGGTTTAAAAAGAACTAGATAAATTCTTATTAGTCAGGATTGGCAGGGAGGTGTCCCTAGCCTCTGTTTGCCACAAGATGGGAATGGGAGACAGAGAAGGGATAACTTAATGTTTACTTGATCTGTTCATTGCCTAGGGCACCTGGAATTGCCCACGGTCAGAAGACAGGATACTGGGCTAGGTGGACCTTTGGTCTGATACAATATGGCCATTCGTCTGGTCATATTTGAATGTGGCCTTTATCACAGTGGTTTTCAAACTTCTGCACTGGGGACCCCCTTCACACAGCAAGCCTCTGAACGTGACCCCCCTTATAAATTAAAAACACTTTTAAATATATTTAACACCATTATAAATGTTGGAGGCAAAGTGGGGTTTAGGATGGAGGCTGACAGCTCATGACCCCCCATTTAATAACCTTGTGATCCTCTGAGGGGTCCCGACCCCCAGTTTGAGAACCACTGCTTTATCACACACCAAAGTAAAAATGCACACAACCACCCAGATAGTTACAGATTCACAAAATTAAAGGGAGGAAAGGAGCAGTATGATACTCCAGTCTGATCTCCTTCATAATACATGCCATAAATCCTCAACCTGATTAACTGGGGTTCAGTCCAGCACCCTCTTTACTTCAGCATGCTGTGATTCCGCTTTTTTTCACGGCTGTCAGTGATACTTTCCAGCAGAAGGGCCGTGATCTCTCAGCTTTTGGCACGAGAACCCATAAGTTTGTCTGTTTTGTTTGTTTGCTTGCTTTTCTGGCTAGTTGAGTAATTTTTCAGCAAAAGCTGGCTTTTTCTGGCACAAGGAGCATTTTCCTATGAGCAAAAAAAAATCGTAGATTAAAAGAATAAATAACCCCCAAAATATATATTTTCTACTTTTAATGATAATACAAAATGTGGGGATCAGTGAGAGAAGGGGGGCAATGAGAAAACACCACAGACTTGGGGACAAGACTGAAGAGGGGCTTTTGGGGCTGGAAAACATATTTTTTTCATCTCTGTCCCTACATAAACTGCTCCTTTGTACATGGAACTTGCAGGTGCCCTTTGACTTCGCCTCTCTGCTAAAGTCTCCAGGTTCCACTTCAGCGCTGGGTCACTTAGGCTCCCGGGAAGCATCTGGAGTGGGTCTCCAGGGCGCAGGATACACAAAATTGTTCCCATTACACCGATTCAGCGAAAATGTGGTCCATTGTCTCCCGAGACAATCCCAGCAACCCTCTGTGTTTACAAAGGAGCAGCAGGAGACGGGAAGACACCGCCCGGTATCACTGTGTGGGAGACTAGACCACAGTGACAAAGTCCATCACCAAAGCAAACAGTGGGTTAACATCGTGTTTGTCTCTTAACATGGCCAAATTTAACAAAAGACACGAATCAACCCCAATAGCCAACACAAAGGCTCTGATTTGTGCTCAGTTTTAGTTTACAGATTCCCCGTATAAACTGGAAGTGGAGTCTGAATGGGAAAGGGAATAGAAGTGTGAACATGAATATGAATATCAATCGTGAATAACAATCTCCCTTCAAAAAGAAAAGGAGGACTTGTGGCACCTTAGAGACTAACAAATTTATTTGACCATAAGCTTTCATGAGCTACAGCTCACTTCATCGGATGCTGTAGCTCAGGAAAGCTTATGCTCAAATAAATTGGTTAGTCTCTCAGGTGCCACTAGTCCTCCTTTTCTTTTTGCTGATACAGACCAACACGGCTGCTACTTTGAAATCTCCCTCCAGTGCTGTCTGAAGTCTCCCCAGACACCCCAGACACGGACCCCACTGACCGGACGATACAAGTCCCATCTGCGCATGGGACGGGGCTCCAGAGTGGAGTCCCCCCTCTCCTCGCCATATCACTTTACAATAACCAGGCCCTAAGTTCCTGGGTGAGGAAATACAGTCACTGCAGGGAGCTGTTCATTCCTCCCAGGGGTCCGAACCTCTAATGAGGATCCCAGCGCCTGGCGCTGCACAGACACACAGGACGGGACAGTCTGACTCCCACACCCGGAGCCCTAGAACGGGTCAATCCGATCACTGGCAGCAGGAGTGTGTGTCTCTTATAAGCAAAGGGGTATGCAAATGAGGGAGACTGTGTCCTGTTTAAATCTGTGCCTCTGTCTGCCCAGGCTGCACCCGGAGACACAATCCGCAGCCCCCTGGGTCTGTGCAGTGACCAGCCAGTCCCCTGAGAACTTTCCCCTCCAGCACCCGGGAAAATGGGATTTTTGCTCCTTGTAATTTTCGCTGTAGCGGCTCTGGAAGGTATTTTCCTCCTCTAATAACTGTCAGTGAAGAATATTGTGTTATCGCTGCTTTGTATGTCTATATTTACAATGGCCTGTCTTTATTCCCAGGTGTCCGGTCCCAGACGCTGGTGGAGTCCGGAGGGGGTGCGAAAAAGCCCGGAGACTCTCTCCGCCTCTCCTGCAAAGCCTCCAGGTTCACCTTCAGCAGCTACTGGATGGATTGGGTCCGCCAGGCTCCCAGGAAGGGGCTGGAGTGGGTGGCTGAGATTAACACTGGTGGATCGAGCCAGTGGTATTCCTCAGCTGTTCAAGGGCGATTCACCATCTCCAGGGACAATTCCAACAACCTGCTGTATCTGCAAATGACCGGCCTGAAGCCTGAGGACACCGCCCGGTATCACTGTGCGAGAGACACAGTGAGGGGAAGCCGGTCTGAGCTCAGACAAAAACCTCCCCCTGCAGTAATGAGAGAAGCAGTTCGGTGTTGGGGGCGCCCCAGGCCTCTAAGTAAAAATGAGATCAGTTCTGGAAAAGGGATTAGCAACAACAAACCCTTTTTATTGCTATTATTGTTCCTCATCTTTGATTTTATGCAAGATGAAGCAGTTCATACAAGTTCCCGCAAAGGACAGAACATTCTTATTTGAGTCCCTTCCTCTTTCTTGCCTCTGCTGGGGACAAATTCTGAGCCCACACACAGCCTCCCCGGGAGCCACAGATACATGGACTTAAATGCCAGAACGGAGCAGTATGATAAACTAGTCTGACCTCCTGCATAACACAGGCCACAGAGCCTCAACCTGGTTCATGCCGGTTCTGTCTAGGACCCTCTTCACTTCACCATGCTGGGATTCCACTTAGTGTCACCGCGCTCAGTGACACATTCCCGCAGAAGGGCCGTGACCGCTCCGCTTTTGGCACTAGAAACCGCCCAGTTTGTTTGTGCGGTTGCTTTGTTTTCTGTTCCTTTGTCTGGTTAGTTGAACTATTTTCCACCTATGGTGGGTTTTCTGGGACAAGGAGCGTTTTCCTAGGAGACAAAAATCCTGGGTTAAATGGTTAAATAAATAACCCTCCACAATAGTCATGTCTGGTTTAAATAACAATCCAAAAACGGAGGTCGGTGAGAGAAAGAGAGAGGGGCTGCAGAGTCCACTTCTCCCGTCCACCACCAGGGGCAGCAATGAGCAAACAGCCCAGCCCAGCCTGGGGGACAAGACTGAAAGGGGGCACTGGAGGTTGGGAAACATCATTTTCCAAATCTGCACCTACAGAAACTGCTTCTTTGGACATAGGACCCGCCGGTGCCCTTTGATGGCTAGGGAGGGCCCTGCATGGAGAAGGGGAGACAAGGAACCAATGGGACAATACAGGTCACCATGATCGGCAGTGACCCCTCAGCAAACCAGCAGCCGGTTGTCAATACTTTCTTATGCTTCAGGGCAGAGGAGGATTTTAGGAGAGCTTGGAAGGGAAATAATGAGGCAGCGTTGACCAAATTGACTGCTTACTGTATTTTCCACTCCATGCATCTGATGAAGTGGAATTTAGCCCATGAAAGCTTATGCCCAAATAAATGTGTTAGTCTAAAAGGTGCCACAAGGATTCCTAGTTGTTTTTGCTGGTACAGACTAACACGGCTACCACTCTGAAAACTGACAACAGAGGATCCTAATCAGTGGAGAATGAATGTCATTAGCTTCAGTGGGAGTGGAAGAGACCCAGAACCACTCAAAAGATGTTAAGCTCCTGGAAGAATTTGGGCCCTAGTGTTCATGTACGGATGAATTTATGGATGCATGTAGCAGAGTGCTTTACTGAAATGTGTGTCTGGAAAAAAATTAATAAAGAATGTCTCTTACAGTATCAAGTTTTGTACAAAAGAAATGTGTTTTAAATGTATGCAAGATCAATGCTGAAAAGTATCAGAGTAACAATCAAGAAAGAAAAAAAGATGAAGTAAGGTCAATGAGGGGTAATCCTGTTCTCAAGGACTCCAGTGGGCCACATCTAAGAAACTATATCAGTTCATCTCTATTTTACTATATGCTAAAATTTGTCCTTTAAGGTTCCATGCCTGTTTCTGAAAGCAACTAGTTGAAGAATAGCTTTCCCCAGGGACTCATTGACCTCCTTGTTTCTCAGGCTGTAGATGACAGGGTTGATCATGGGACTCAGGACTGTGTAGGAGACAGAGAATAGTTTATCTAGGATCTTGAGAATGTTGGCTCTTGGAACCACATAGACAGTAATCAGTGTCCCATAGTAAACTATAAACACAATGAGGTGAGAGGAGCCTCCCGGTGGTGGAGGGGATTCTCAGGATGGTGGCGATGATAAAAATGTAGGATGTCAGGACCAGTAGACAGGACACAAATGTCCCTATGGCAGAGACAATAAATGTCAGCCGTTGCACCGTCTGGGTGTCACCACAGGACAGCTTTATCGTGGGTGAAAAATCACAAAAAAAAATGATCGATTTCTTTTGAATCACAAAACTTTGATTGGTTTCAGAGTAGCAGCCGCATTAGTCTGTATCCGCAAAAAGAAAAGGAGGACTTGTGGCACCTTAGAGACTAACACATTTATTTGAGCATAAGCTTTCGTGAGCTACAGCTCACTTCATCAGATGCATGCAGTGGAAAATAGAGTCGGGGGATTTTATATACACAGAGAACATGAAACAATGGGTGTTACCATACACACTGTGATGAGAGTGATCAGGTAAGGTGAGCTATTACCAGCAGGAGAGAAAAAAAAAACCTTTTCACCTTGATTATCACTACAAAAGGTTTTTTTTTTCCTCTCCTGCTGTTAATAGCTCACCTTACCTGATCACCCATTGTTTCATGTTCTCTGTGTATATAAAATCCCCCGACTGTATTTTCCACTGCATGCATCCGATGAAGTGAGCTGTAGCTCACAAAAGCTTATGCTCAAATAAATGTGTTAGTCTCTAAGGTGCCACAAGTAAAACTTTGACTGGAACAAGAAAATATTTATTGTGGTGCACCCTAGAAAGCTACTTATCCAGGACCCTGCCACTAGCTGGCAACAAACCCTGCCATTCACCAGAGCAGCATAACGGAGTGGATTGCATACCGCTAAATACTGATCATAAGACATTGCCCTTAGCAGCAGACATTCTGTAAATGACATGACACCAAATAAGTATAATTGCAGAATGCAGCTCTTAACAGAAATGGTTCTGTCCCAGGCAGGATACTGGCCAGCAGCCTGGGTAGCAAGGTGGAGGTGTAGCAGGTCTCCAGGCAGGACGAGTTCCCCAGGAAGAAGTACATGGGGGTGTGAAGGTGGCGATCAGCCACAACTAGCGCAACAGTGAGGATGTTCCCTGCCACAGTCACAATGAAGATCACTAGAAACATGAGAAAGAGAAGGGGCTGCAGTTCAGGGACATTCCCAAACCCTAAAAGGATGAATTCCACAATGAGTGTTTGGTTTCTTCCTTCTCCTTTTTCCATAATATGTATCTAGAAAAAGAAAATCATTAAATATTGACAGACTGCACGCAATCAGGTTGTTCTGTCGATTATACTAGGTGACACCTAGAGCAGGTAACCTTGTATCATGACATCTGTCTACCTGAAAAGTAAAGTTGTCAATAAACAGAGGAAGACTCATATAATTAAGAGGTTGAGTTTCCAGTATAGGTGAACAAAGAGCGTGGAACTCTATTGAATTACACAAATGTCCCTTCTAACTCCCTTAATCTTTCTTGAACTTTAAAGAAAGACTTTTAGGCTGGGATGTTGAAATATCTTTATCCCGTCAGTGTCATAGCAAGAAATAGAGAAGACATAACAAATTATCAATAGATTGGAAACAAAAAATATTTAGAGTTCAACCACGGGTACCTCTGCCCTGCAGCCGGGAGGTGTAATTCCCAGTTTGGGTAGACACACATGCACTAGCTTTGGTCAAGCAAGCAGGATAAAATTAGCAGTGAGAACATGGCGGCACAAGCAGCCGCTTGGGATGGCCAGCTGTGTACGTGCCTAGGAAGCTTGGTACCTACACAGATGGAAAGCTAAAAGAAATCCCTAAGTATAAAGATCTTTTAAAACTATTTACCACTCTGGAGTTGATGCGCTGGACTGTCTTAGTTGAGGAATATGGAAAGGAATTAAGAGAAGGAAGTCTTGACAGTCCTGCCCCAGATGTCTTTGGTTATGCAGAGGAAGGTGAAAAGAGATGGAAAGACTTGAAGAACAGAGTTATGGAGCACAATATTAGAATAATGGCAAAATATTATACCAGAATTACAATGAAGAGGATGGTACAGCTCCTGGATCTATCTGTTGAGGAATCGGAGGCGTTCCTGTCCAACCTAGTAGTAAATAAGACCATCTTTGCAAAAGTAGACAGATTGGCAAGAATTATCAATTTCCAGAGGCCCAAGGACCCAAATAACCTGCTTAATGACTGGTCTCACAAGCTCAACTCACTGGTGGCCCTAGTTAACAAAACCACACATATTATTGTCAAAGAGGAGATAATACATAACCTGCAATAAGATGCTTGAGTACACTTAAAAAGAAAAGGAGTACTTGTGGCACCTTAGAGACTAACCAATTTATTTGAGCATGAGCTTTCAGCTACAGCTCACTTCATCGGATGCATACCGTGGAAACTGCAGCAGACTTTATATACACACAGAGATCATAAAACAATACCTCCTCCCACCCCACTGTCCAGCTGGTAATAGCTTATCTAAAGTGATCATCAAGTTGGGCCATTTCCAGCACAAATCCAGGTTTTCTCACCCTCCACCCCCCCCCCCCCAAACTCACTCTCCTGCTGGTAATAGCCCATCCAAAGTGACAACTCTCTACACAATGTGCATGATAATCAAGGTGGGCCATTTCCTGCACAAATCCAGGTTCTCTCACCCCCTCACCCCCCTCCAAAAAACCCACACACACAAACTCACTATCCTGCTGGTAATAGCTCATCCAAAGTGACCACTCTCCCTACAATGTGCATGGTAATCAAAGTGGGCCATGTCCAGCACAAATCCAGGCTTTCTCAGCCCCCCCCCCCTTTTTCTTTTTTTTCCCGGACACACACACACACACACAAACTCACTCTCCTTCCTACACCCCCCCCCCCAGACGTTCTGGTTAAACTTCTGGGGCGGGGGGTGGAGGGTGAGAAAACCTGGATTTGTGCTGGAAATGGCCCAACTTGATGATCACTTTTGATAAGCTATTACCAGCAGGACAGTGGGGTGGGAGGAGGTGCTGGACAGTGGGGTGGGAGGAGGTATTGTTTTATGATCTCTGTGTGTATATAAGGTCTGCTGCAGTTTCCACGGTATGCATCCGATGAAGTGAGCTGTAGCTCACGAAAGCTCATGCTCAAATAAATTGGTTAGTCTCTAAGGTGCCACAAGTACTCCTTTTCTTTTTGCAAATACAGACTAACACGGCTGTTACTCTGAAACTTGAGTACACTTAATGCTTTTGAAGAAGGCATTAAAACTTGGTAATAGACTATTATCCCAGTGTATATTTGGTTTATTTTCTCTCTACCAAACCCTCACCTTCAGAAGCTGCAATATGGACTGGGTCCCTCAGGTCCCGGGAAGGGGCTAGAGTGGATCGCATTTATTTACTACGATGGGGTGGGTCCAAGCTCCGCTGATTCAATGAAAGGCCGAGTCACCATCTCCAGAGACAATCCCAACAACCTGCTGTATCTGCAAATGACCAGCCTGAAGCCCGAGGACACCGCCCGCTATTACTGTGCGAGAGACACAGTGACACCAAACCGGTTTGTGATCATACAAAAACCCAGGCGGTGGAATCGCCCTTCTCCCAGCAGCCGCGCGGGGACAGCAGCGACACCCCCCGCTTCGTGCTCGGGCAGGAGAAGCAAAGGCCCTTGGGTGGGGGGCCGAAGGGCACTAGGGTCACAGAAGGCAGCTCCCACTTGGTGAGATTTGTCCCAGGACTTCCCAAAGTCTTGTGCAACATTCCCATCCTGCATTAGCTGTCAGCCAGTTGTCACTGTCAGGTCTGCCATGGCTACAAAACGCTGAACCTGCTTCCCCTTGTACGTGGAGAGTTTCTCAGATTCTGGTCCTGCTGCCACATACGCTTGTCTTCCGCAGTCTAACCCAAAGGCAAAGGGGAATAAGGGAAGCTTTTCCCTGACCCAAGAACATGCCCTATCAGGCCAGGGAAGGATGTCTTGGGATTTGAGATCATTTTACTTCTCCCTTAGGTAAAAGCACAAACATGATCCCCCAGTCCAGACGCTTCACAACACAGAATAAGGGTCCCTCTGAGTCCTCTTCTTTAAGACTGAGGGTAAAGCAAAGGGCAGGAGCTTGTTTCTTATAAGGAAGGGGATATTCAGATAGGTCGAGAAGTTTCCTGTTCATATCTGTCCCTCTCTCTGCCCAGGGGGCACCCGGAGACGCAGTCCGCATCCCCCCGGGTCTGTGCAGTGACCGGCCAATCCCCTGAGAACTTTCCCCTCCCGCAGCGGGGAAAATGAGACTTTGGCTCCATTCGGTTTTCATTCTAGGAGCTTTGGAAGGTATTCGCCCCTCTTACATGCATTGCGGAGAAAGGGGAGATATTGTATTATTGTTCTCAGTACCATTTCCAAACTTGTCCTTATTCCCAGGTGCCCGGTCTCACATCCAACTGGTGGAGCCCGGAGGGGATGTGAAAAAGCCCAGAGACACTTTCCGCCTCTCCTGCAAAGCCTCCGGGTTCACCTTCACCGATTACCACATGAATTGGGTCCCTCAGACTCCTGGAAAGGGCCTGGAGTGGGTCGCCCACATTCAAGTCACCTCCACCTACTACGCTGATTCCGTCAAAGGGAGATTCACCATCTCCAAGGACAATCCCAACTACATGGTTTATTTTCAAATGAGCAACTTGAAGACAGAGGACACTGCCCTGTATTACTATGCAAAGCGCACAGTGAACCGAAACCTATGCCTGATAATACACAAACACCAGCTGCGGATTCACCCTTATCCCATGGGCCGCAGAGGGCTGCAGATCCATAAACTATAAAGCACTGGGCGCAGGAATAGGAAGGGTCACCAGGCCAGGAGTAAAGTCATGTTTATGTATTTAATTCCCAGACAATATTCCATCTTGTTGCCCATCGCTCCATAGTGGGTGTGATCTCTGATCAAGTATCAGACAATGTATCAGAGACCCTCAGAGCCTTTGCTAGATTCTCTGGCCACCCAACTGAATCCAGCGCTCCACACACCTACCCAGGCCCCACACACTCCCTGCCTCCTGGCTTAAACTCCTTTGGGTCAATCCAATATATGCAAAGTTGACAGCTCCCACTTCCTGGTTAAATACTGACAGTAGCACCTCAGACAAAAGACCTGACCCACTGGGGACTCCCTTCCTGCCCCACCACGATGCTCTTTGCATTATGAAACTTCATTTGACCGACTGGACTCTCATGTCGTTTTTTTGAACATACAGTTGAACTACACTTTAGAGGACAGAGTCTTCCCTGCTCTAACTTAAGGGACTGGCCAGGGAAGTAGATTTGACAGAAATGAAACCGACATACAACTCCACTAACACCGAAGGAATGTAAGAGAAAAGTGGGTGCAAATCATTCCTCCCTCCTCTTTACACAGCTGGGAATGGCCTCATAAGGTTCACATCAAGGCAGAGTCGGGCCCCCGACCTTTTTAATTTAATTATTCACTATTCATATCACTTTTCACCAATTGCTTTCCTCTCAATGGTGTCTTCTGGTAGATTCTCCTGACCCTATCTGATCCAGCAGTGAAAAAGTCAGACATGCGCTGTAGATGGATGTAAGGTGAACCTCTATATCATGCCTTGGATACAAAAAGCTTCCAGGAAGAAGTGGGAGTGGACGCTTTACTATCATACTTCCAGATCACAATCTTCCCTATGGAGCTTAACAGCCTCCATGCCGGAGAAGGAAACTCCTTTCAGACTTAAAGTGATGCCTTCAAACGTTAAAGCAGTTTTCAGTAAACCACAGTGCACTACTCACACTTCTGTCTCCAATGCTACTAAACATTATGTGATTCTATTTATTCCGCCCCACCTCCATTAACATTATCATGTAACACCTGTCTGCCCATGCATTAAGGCTTCAGTTTGAGTTATAGACTTTAGGGTTAGGACAAGACTTCAGGCCTCCGGGTAGGATTAAAATGTAGGGTTAAGATTAGCTCTAGGTTTAGGGTTAGAGTTAAGGTTTATGGTTACAAATAGGGTTAGGATTTAAAGGCAGAGAATAAATTTGAGGTTCAGGTTACAATTAAAAGTTAATCTGACATGTTATGTTTAATATTAGGGCCAAATTTGTAATTAGCGTATACATTTAAGGTTAGGGTTAGGGTAAATGTTAAAAATTAAGATTATTTGCTACCCTTAGAAATAGGGATAGAGTACAAATTTAGGTTTGTGTTCAGGTAAGTGTTAAATTTTGGGTATGGTTTTATCTTTATAGTTAGGTTTTAGGTTGGGCTTTAGTATTTGTTTCAAGGTAGGGATGGAGGGTGAGGCCTAGTATTAAAAGTTAGGGTTAGAATTTACATTTAGGGTTAGAATTGCCTTCAGGGAAGAAGTCAGGATTTAGGGATAGAACTAAGGTATTCCTTTAGCTTTCAGGTTGAGATCAATAAAAAGGTTAAGGTTTATCATTAGGGTTAAATGTGGGAATTAGGGAGAGGACAAAGAAGACTGGACTCCTTACAGTCACATAGGAAGCTCTAATCCAGTCGAGTGAGCTCTCCGACTGGGAGAGGGGGGTACCCCAGAGATAAATTGCCGGCCCTTCTCTCAGCCACACAAAAGAAACTGAGTTCGCTCTAGAAAATAATTGGAGTCTCTTATAAGAAGGGAGATATGCAAACTGGGGGGGGGGGGGGAGAGTTTCCTGTTTAAATCTGTCTCTCTCACTTCCACAGCTGTGAGACAATCTGCAGCCCCCCTGTCTCTGGGCAGACACCAGACAATCCCCCTGAAAACTCTCCTCTCCAAACATAGGGACAATGAGACTTTGGTTATATCTCGTTCTCACTGAAGCAGCGTTTGAAGGTATTTCCCCCCTTTTAATGTATTGGAGAGGTAGGGGATTGTTATTCTGTTGTCCTAGATACTTACATTCCCCTTAATTCGCAGGTGCAGCTGGTGGAGTCCGGAGGGGGTGTGAAAAAGCCCGGAGACTCTCTCCGCCTCTCCTGCAAAGCCTCCGGGTTCCCCTTCAGCGATTACTGACTACCCCAACAACCTGCTGTATCTGCCTGAACCCCGAGCACACGGCCCGGTATCACTGTGCAAGAGACAGACACAGGAGGGAAGCCGGTCTGAGATTAGACAATAACGTGTCCTTTCGCTTTCAGAATCAGTTCGCTTTTGGTGGGGATCAACCACCAAAATCTGCTGAGGAGAAAAGAGAGAAAACCGGGGAATCTACCAATTCCTTCCTGTCACCTCCAGTTTCCTATTCCCGGGAATTTACTCCACTTAGATGTTTCCACAGGGACAGAAGCACATGCATGGGGGGGCTTTCCCAAATCGTCCTCCTTCCATTTACTCACCGGGAGGGGTCCCCTTCTTTACCCACCCTATCCCACCCCACCATACCCAGCACCTCCACTTTCCCCGGGTGCTGGGACTGATGCAAAATAAATTACATACGACAAACAAATCTTTGGGAGAGAGAAAGTCTGTTTGTTCTGAGATTGCACCATGCTTCGACTAGTAGGGATCCGAAACGGGGCTCCCAGGCCCAACCAGAATAGACATAATAAATTATTAATAATAATTATGAATTATGATTATTGCTATTATTCAGTATATCATTATAGGACACTAATAGTGATTCAGGACTCTCGGTGTTATCGCAGGCTTTTCTAGGGCCCCAATAACGGTAACACATTAGCCCCTCACAGTCTGTAATGCAGTCGCTTTCACAACACCCCCCTGAGGCAGGGAAATGCTGCTGTCCCCGGTTAGAGATGAGGAGCTCTCGAGAACGATGGTATACATTTTTCGTTCGTAAACTTTGCGAATGCGCCAAAGATGGCGATGAAGAGGAGGGTGAAGATGATGAAGATGATAACAACGATTCCCAGGGAACTAGAGACGCTGGGCTGTCATTGGCAGGATTGCAGCTTCCTTTCTTTTTTGTTATGCTATAACCCCTCGCTCCCTCCTTCCTCTCTTTCTGCTTTGACAGACCCTTTCCGGAGCCATTCAGGACCGGGTCCCCATTGTGCTGGAATCCACAGAAACACATGGGACGTGATCCGACGTAAATGTAAGCCGTTTCAAAATCCCCTTTGATTGAAGTGGTATTTGGGTCAGAGCGCTACACACATTTACCCGCTTCTCCTGGAATCGGAGGGCAAGAAATGAGATCACCCAGGGAAGGAGTTTGTGTGTCTAATAAGGAGCGAGATATGCAAATCAGAGGGACAGTTTCCTGTTTAAATCTGTCCCTCTCTCCCCAGGCTGCACCCGGAGTCACAATCCGCAGCCCCCTGGGTCTGTGCAGTGACCAGCCAGTCCCCTGAGAACTTTCCTCTCCAGCACCCGGGAAAATGGCGCTGTGCCTCCAGTTAGCGTTCATTATAGCGGCTTTGGAAGGTATTTTCTCCTCTCAGACCCATTGGCGTGGCCGGAGAACAGTCTATTGCTCTTAATATTGATGAGATGTATAATATCTTTTTATTCCCAGGTGTCCAGTCGCAGGTCCAGCTGGTGGAGTCCGGAGGGGGTGTGAAGAAGCCCGGAGACTCTCTCCGCCTCTCCTGCAAAGCCTCCGGCTTCACCTTCGGTGACTACTGGATGAGCTGGATCCGGCAGGCTCCTGGCAAGGGCCTGGAGTGGGTCGCAACTATAAGCTACTGGGCCGGCAGTACTGTACATTACGCCAGCTCGGTCCAAGGCCGATTCACCATCTCCAGGGACAATCCCAGCAACCTGCTGTATCTGCAGCTGACCGGCCTGAAGTCCGAGGACACCGCCCGGTACCACTGTGCGAGAGACACAGTGAGGGGAAGTCGGTCTGAGCTCAGACAAAAACCTCCCTTTGCGTGCAGTAGGGAAAGTCCCAGCTGCTCAGAGCCTGACACTCTGGGCACTGGAAACTTCAAAACAGAAAGCAACATGTTTATTCCAGGATGCCCTGTTCTAGCCAAATCTGGCGTCACACAACGTACAGATCCAAGATCCGGTCCCCCAGGACTGAAAGGGGCTGTACCTGGATCTCTCCCCCTTAATTTTAATACATTTACAAATAAATTTTATGTGCAAAAAAAGACTCCCATTGTACATCCCCTTAAAATCGGGGGGGGGGGGGATAAAACGCGATAAACAAAACCAAAAACCCTGTCATTCAGAACAAGACAGGGGGCTACTCCCAATGTTGCTATCGACCATTGTGTATTTCTGTACTATTTGCTTGCAGCTATTAAACAACTTATGTAACTGATCCACTCCCTGCCCTGCCCTGCACACTGTCTCACGTCTATGGGCCTCATCAAATACTGCCCATCCATCCGGTTTGAGAATCTAGGGCCATGTCAGGAGTAACTGATCTGTTATCCATTCAACTTCCTCTCTCAGTACAATCCAATTAACTTACCTGTATTTAAACAGGAACTGCCCTGGACAGGGAGTTGCAGGTAAATTTCACCCAGAGATGTTAGGAGTTGAATGGGGCTATCAGCAGATGCCCTTGGTAGATGGCCTCACTCTATACAGGTTACAAATGGGCATCTCCTCGGCAGGCCCTCTCAGAGGTTTAGAGAGGCCTGGGCCACTTCCAGCTTTTGAGGCCACTTGCCATAATTAAAAAAAAAAAAAAAAAGAGAAAACATGGTCTAATCTTGTGCCATCAGAAGCAATATATTTTATTAATATTTATGAATTTTTTGTCTTTAATATGACAACATCTATATCAGTTAACAAAAAAAAGTATGTCTTTTACCAAATCACACCTCTTATTTTCTTAAATTTGCAGCTCTAAGCTGAGAGAGTGTGTCACATTTCGGCTGGATAGGGATGCACATAAAAACAAGTTGTGAAACTTATCAAATGCCAAAAAATTAACAAGTGTCTAAATTAGAGGCCCCCTTTGAGCTTGAGGCCCAGGCCAAATGGCTCTCTGTTTGGCCCTGCTCCTCGGTACTACCTGTTGACATTTTACCAGATGATCTTGCTGGAGAAATTCCACAGATCAGACTTGCCAAAGGAAAGGACTAAATTCAGACTTTGTCTCTCAGAAATGTGTGACCTGAATTATATATTCAAGGTAATGCTGTGTTTTCATAACAAATGTTATAAAAGACCTGAGTGGATCTATCGATCTATCTATCCACACCCATCACTCTCTTGGTGACGGACACTTGCCCGGTGTCAGGGGAAGGTGTCTGCCACCTTCAGGGAGAGAAATGTATTAAAGGGCTGTCATAAATATAAAGGGAAGGGTAAACCCCTTTAAAATCCCTCCTGGCCAGAGGAAAAATCCTTTCACCTGTAAAGGGTTAAGAAGCTAGGATAACCTCACTGGCACCTGACCAAAATGACCAATAAGGAGACAAGATATTTTCAAAAGCTGGAGGGGCAGGGGGAGAAACAAAGTTTCTCTCTGTCTGTGTGATGCTTTTGCTGGGAACAGAACAGGAATGGAGTCTTAGAACTTACTAAGTAATCTAGCTAGAGATGCGTTAGATTCTAGTTTCTTTAAATGGCTGAGAAATTAAGCTGTGCTGAATAGAATGGATATTCCTGTCTGTGTGTCTTTTTGTAACTTAAGCTTTTGCCTAGAGGGATTCTCTATGTTTTGAATCTAATTACTCTGTAAGGTATTTACCATCCTGATTTTACAGAGGTGATTCTTTTTGACTTTTTACTTCTATTAAAATCCTTCTTTTCAGAAACTGAAGGCTTTTTCATTGTTCTTAAGATCCAAGGGTTTGGGTCTGTGGTCACCTATGCAAATTGGTGAGGATTTTTACCAAACATTCCCCAGGAAGTGGAGTGCAAGGGTTGGGAGGATTCTGGGGGGAAAGAAGTTTCCAAACAACGCTTTCCTAATAAATAAACCCAGATAAACGTTTGGTGGTGGCAGCAGAAGTCCAAGGGCAAAGGGTAAAATAGTTTGTACCTTGGGGAAGTTTTAACCTAAGCTGGTAAAAGTAAGCTTAGGAGGTTTTCATGCAGGTCCCCACATCTGTACCCTAGAGTTCAGAGTGGGGAAGGAACCTTGACAGGGGCTGATCCAATGCCCGTTGCAATTGAGTCTGAAAACTTTCTCTGACTTTCCTGAGCCTTGGATAGAAGGGCAATCGATCTGGGGTCAGAGCCGCACTGGTGTGGATTCTGGAAGCTCCATGGGCTGCTACCGCGATTGACTGAAGCTGGTGTTCCTGCCCATTTATTCAAGCAGACTAAAACATTGGTAACACAAGGGATCTAGCGATACAATGCGATCGGGTCCAGGCGGCCACCCAATTGAAATGGGAAGCCTGATTTAAGAGGGTATTCTATCGATACATGTACAGATTTATTCAGTACCCAACAACAACCCGTCAGCAAAAAGGAATAAGTGAGAACCATTTCCAGTTATCGATTAGCAACGATCAGTTACTGATTATTAGTAACAAATCAACAACCAAGACTGGAATTTTGAAAAACCCACGAGGCCCCCTGTTAATAATCAGGGAACGGGAATTTAAGCATGAGGCTCCCTGGGAAAGACATCGTTTCGTCAAATGTCACTGAAATCCAGAAAGCAGGCAAGACATTTGTGTCTCTTATAAGGAGGGGAATATGCAAATAGAGGTGACAACTTCCTGCTCAAATCTCTCTCTCTCTCTTTCGGCCTAGGAGGCACCCAGAGAGACAATCTGCAGCCTCCTCTGTCTGTGCAGTTACTAGCCAGTGTTTCATGTTCCTGGTTCTCTCATTCTTCCCTCCTCCGGTCTTTCTACTCAGGGGCCTGGTGACAGGTTGTTCTGACCCAGTCGGGTCCAGAAATGAAGAAGCCCGGTGACGGGTTCCCTGTCACCAGCTATTACCTGGCGTGGGTCAGACAGGAGGCGGGAAAGGGGCCGGAGTGGCTGGTCAGCTATCACACACCTGCAGCTACAAACTCTGTGACAGCATCCAGGGCCGATTCACAGCCCCCAGGACAGCTCCAATTTCTACCTGCAGATGAACAGCCAATTCCATGGCGAGTTACAAGCACTGGTGAATTTAAACCCCATCTCACCCAAAGTTACTCTGTGGATCAGAACTCCCCAAGTTGGGAATCAAGCCCAGGAGCTCTGACGCCCCGCCACCCGCTCTCTCCGTTTTTCTATCAAAACGCCAAGAAGGGAAGGGAAAGGCCCCAGGAATATTCCTTCCTCAACTCTTGCTATTACGACTGGGCTCACTGGGGGTGGCGCTCGGGCTCCAAAGCCATGAGAACAAACACAAAAGTGTTTCCCCACATCGACTCCCCCCAGGGTGGCCAGGGGGAGAGAGAGGCTCTGCTGGCCCCATCTGGGGGCGCAGGGAGCCCACGTGCCCATGGTGCTGTTCAGCGGAGCAGGAAGATGTAGCTCTGTGAATATCCCCCAGTGGCTCTCCGGGGCTTTCCCATCAGATGGGCTCCGGTGTGGGGCTCCATCTTCCCCCCACTGAGGTCACTGGAGAAGCTGAGGCCCGAGTGACCATCAGCGCGATGCTGAACCTGGGTGAGGATTATTGACTGGGCGGGCGGGGTCAATCATCTTCCCCACCAGCCCATTGATAATTCTCTGTGGGTGAAATCCACCGCTCTGCAGAGGGGCCGGTAGCAGAGCCCGGGCCCCACCTCCACCTCATAGCGCGATGGAATCACTGGCTGAGCCTCGCGGTGCCCTTCTGCCCGGGGCTGAGCTCAACCCTATCCCTGCAGCCCCGACCTTTCTCCTCAGACCCCGGCGTTTCCCTCCGAAACCCTCCCCAGCATCGCAGCACCAAGCAGAATATCAGGATGTTTCTTTCCCAGATTTCTTTCCACGCTCATTTCCCAGGTTCCCCTGCATGAGGAAAGGATGAGTAACCTGACTAGCTCCTGGTTTATCACATTGGAACAGGAACATCTAAGGGCGCGGGGTGGTGGGGGGGAGGAGTACGGAAACACAGACAGATAGACAGACAGACAGATAACCCCCTCCATAGACTTCATAGAGGCAACTCTCAGGCGGGCAGAAGACAGAGCAGAAGGGAACATTCCGTGTGACAGCGGGACCCTGGAGTCCACCTGCCAGGAGACTGAACAACGCGATGCTGCGTCACACGCCACCTGTGTCCCCCCGTTATATTGTCCCCACCCCCTGGCCCATGCAAATGAGCTCCCCGGGGCCCTGTTCATAGCCCAGCCGCAGGCCGCTCACCCCACACAGAGCCAGAGCCGGGCTTCAGCTTCTCATCCCGCCTGGGGAAGGAGCCGCCAGCCGCAGACATGACCCCCAGCCTGGCCATCGCCTTCTTCCTGCTGCTCCCCACGGGTACGGGCGGGATCTGGGCTGCCGCTGGGCACCCCATACCACATGTTCCCTAATAACTGCGCCTCCAGTAATCACTGCAATATTTCCCCTTTATTTCCCCCTCTGCAGGTGTCTATTCCCAGGTCAGCCTGGTGGAGTCCAGTGGGGGAATCAAGAAGCCCGGAGAGACCCTCAGACTGACCTGCACCGTGTCCGGATTCTCTCTCACTAGCAACGCGGTGCAGTGGGTTCGCCAGCCAGTGGGGAAGGGGCTGGAATGGATGGGAGGGATCTGGGGTGATGGAAGCAATAACTATAACGATGCTCTCAAAAGTCGCCTCACCATCACCAGAGACACCTCCAAAAGCCAAGTGTTCCTGCAGCTGACCGGCCTGCAGCCCGCAGACACCTCGGTGTATTACTGTGCTAGAGACACAGTGAGGGGGAACCGATCAGAGCCCGCACGAAAACTAACCGTGCGGAGAGCCAGCCTGCCTGGGAGAGCCGCCGGGAGCAGCAGCTGCCAGCACCGCGCTCTCTTTGCTTGGTTAGTCTTCTGCTTCCTGCAGATTTCACAGCAATTTACAAGCCCTTGTGAATTAAACTCCATAGTACCCAAAGTCACACAATGAATCAGAAATACCAAGACTGAGAATGGAACCCAGGAGTCCTGACTCCCAGAATGACCCCAGGAATATTCATACCTAGACTCATGCTGTAGCAACCAGATTATTCTTCCCTCCCATGGCTGGGGAAATAAACAAGGAGTCTTTTTACCGGGGCCTGTTGTAGATCCTAGGGCCCGACTGTCATGAGCTATGGAACAGAGCCCAGGCCTTCTGTTTCCTGGAGGACAAAGTCTGAGACAATGGCTCAAGGACACATTGATTGAGAGCAAACAGCCAACACCTCACTCTGGCTCTAGGCCTGCAGGGTACTGAGCAGGCTAAATCTCTTCCCCTTCAGCCCATTGATAAATCTCTGGGGGTGAAATTCATCCTAGTGCTGAGAGCCCAGCACAAAGGCCTGAGCCCCTAGTGAGCCCCACCTCAGCATGACGTGTCCTTTTAATCTTTCACAGGCCTTGTCCTACCATCTTTACAGGAGCCAACTTCTCTGTTTTTACCGCATTTCCCTAAGGTGTTGCCTTCTCTGCCTCTGTGCCCCAGATTCAGCCTCATTGAACCAATTCATGACAAAATAAAAGTCTACAGAGATCAACTTCACTTAGACATGCACTGGGCTGCATCAGTTTTACCATCACCTCTAAACACAAGGCAGAGTTCATAACCCACAGGAATCTCTCAGTGCAACGCAGACGCTTAGAGATGAACAATCCGGATTCTCCCCTGCTCTGCCCCATGTGGTCCATTGTTAACCTCTGCAAAGCGGATGGGCTGTGGGCCTGTTCTGATGCACAGCGCCTTCTACACTTTAAGAACAGGAGCAGTTGCATCCCCCATGACTAGAGTCGACTTCATCTAATACACAGAACAGGGGGAGAAACCCAGTTTGTCAGGTGACTGGAGCCACAACACAACAAACCTGTGATGAAGACTCTACAGGAACAAGTCACAAACATGTCACAGGCTGAACTTTATTCATCTCCACCAAGCCTCGGTGCATAGAATGTCAAGGTCACTTTACAAGCAGTTCCCTGGCTTAGAACAAGGGGCCGCAAAGACTCAACTGCCAGATCCGGCTGAGACACCCCTGTGACGGTGCCCCCCATAAAGCTTTATGGAAATATGCTTATGAATGTAAATATGACATAACTGGAATATGTTTTATGCTACATATGCCATGTAACATATCAATGTAAAGGTTATGATCTACTGAATCTATTCATCCTTTTTGTATGCATGTGTCATTTTTGTATTCAAAGTTATGAATATTGGCTGTGTATTTGTTTAATTTTAAGTAGCCTCAGCGAAGCAGTTGGTCAGCTTCCTGAGAAAAGCCCATTCTCAGTAATTGCCCAATCAGGAAACACTTAAGCCAACAATGAACTTGGAGACACCAATCCACATCTGAGCTTTCCTGGGATTGTGGCTTGGCCTGTAAAGTTCTGAGTCATGCATGGATATGTGACTTGCCCATGTGACTCCAATACTCCATTTTGTAGCTGTAATTCTGCACAGGTGGAGGGAGGGGTTTAGACCCCAAAGGAGAAACTATATAAAGCCTTGGGAGACCCCCTCCATTTTGTCTTCAGCTAGCTCAAGAGCCTCTCCATCCCAAAGGATACCTGAAAGAAACTGGGACAAAGAACAATAACTACAGGGGATGTGAGTGATTGCTGGACCCAGACTAGAAGGAGGCTAGTCTGTAAAAGAGGCTTATTGGAACATCTCTGAGGGTGAGATTTTATCTGTATTCAGCTTCTTACTGCATTCGGCATAGGTTTGCGTGTTTTATTTTATTTTGCTTGGTAATTCACTTTGTTCTGTCTGCTGATATTTGGAACCACTTAAATCCTACTTTTTGTATTTAATAAAATCACTTTTTACTTATTAATTAACCCAGTGTACGTATTAATACTGGGGGGCAAACAGCTGTTCATATCTCTCTATCAGTGTTATAGAGGGCGAACAATTTGTGAGTTTACACTGTATAAGCTTTGTACAGGGAAAATAGATTTATTTGGGGGTTTGGACCCCATTGGGAGCTGGACATCTGAGTATTAGAGACAGGAACACTTCTTAAGCTGCTTTCAGTTAAGCCTGCAGCTGTTAGGGAATATGGTTCAGACCTGGGTCTGGGTTTGCAGCCGGCTAGCGTGTCTGGCTCAAACCAGGCAGGGCACTGAAGTCCCAAGCTGCCAGGGAAAACAGACTTAGAAGTGGTCTCCGTGCATCAGTTGGCAGTTCCCAAGGGGTCTTCTGTGTTCCAAACCATCACACCCCCAACCGTTCCCAGCCAACTCCCCTCCTTGTCCTGATGCTCTGGGGTCTCTAGCCCAGATAGACACCCCCGGGCTCTCCTCTGCATGTGTGTGGGGGGCAGTGTTTGGTCCCCCGTTAGTAGTTCCAGGATCTGTTTGTTGTCACCGCTTCCCTCTTCTCACCCCTCCCATAGGGGCCTGGTCACACAGTGTTCAGACCCAGGTGGGTTCCGAAGTGAAGCAGCCAGGAGAATCCAGTGCGCTGAAGTGCGGTGGGGCTGGGTTTCATCCCAAGGGCTGGTGGTTCCCACAGGAACCCAGAAAGGGGGTTGGGGGTGAGTGCTGTGTTACCACAAAGCATCAGTGTCAACCTGCTCCTCTCCCACTCTGCAGGGGCGATTCACACCCTCCATCTCTTTGTTTCCCCCTTATCTGAGGTGCTGCATGAATGCACAGTCTGGAACAATCTGACACCCACCCTCTGGGCCCTACTGCAAGTAACAAATCACATCGGAGTTTGTCTCTCTCATAAGGAAGGGAACAAAGTCTGAGACAATGGCTCAAGGACACATTGATTGAGAGCAAACAGCCAACACCTCACTCTGGCTCTAGGCCTGCAGGGTACTGAGCAGGCTAAATCTCTTTATCTCTAAATCTCTAAATCTCTTTTTCAGGCAATTGAGAGGGAGAGTTTTCCATTTAAATCTGTGCCTCTCTCTGCCCAGGCTGCACCCAGAGACACAATCTGCAGTGCCCTGGGTCTGTGCAGATACCAGCCAATCCCTGAGATTTTTTCCCTCCAGTGCCCAAGAAAATGAGACTTTGGCTTAGTTTTCACTTTAGCAGCTGTAGAAGACATTTTCTCTCCACAACTGTACTGGAGAAACAGGGGGACGTTACAAGGCTGCAGCTGATATTACAGTGATTTGTAACCTGTCTTTATTCCCAGGTGTCTGGTCCCAGGTCCAGCTGATGAAGTCCGGAGGGGATGTGAAAAAGCCCAGAGACTCTCTCCGCCTCTTCCGCAAAGCATCCGGCTTCACATTCAGTAAAGGATGAACTGGTTCCATCAGGCTCCCGGGAAGCGGCTGCAGTGGGTGGCTCAGGTCAGTCAGCCAAGTGGATCCAAACAATGGTATTCCCCCGCTGTTCAAAGCTGATTCACCATCTCCGGAGACAACTCCGTCAGCTCGGTTTATCTGCAAATGACCGGCCTGAAATCTGAGGTCAGCGCACTCTATTACCGTGCCAGACACACTGTGAAACAAAACCTAACAGCGCTGCTGCAAAAACCCAGACTGCTCCACCACCCGTGAGCCGTGTGAAGGCAGGAGTGTACATGCAGCGCTGGGCACTGGCGTGAGCAGAGCCATCAGCATGAATCAAAAATCTGCCAGGGGCTTTTAACCCTATAATTTGCTAACAATGAGACCTCTTGCTTCATGGTGGGCTCTGTACAGAGATGGCTCAAAACCTGAGCAAACTCCAGTCGGTTACAGCTGGAGATATGGGTCAGGGCTTGGATTTTCCAAGCAGACTCATGAGTTAAGGCACCCCAACCATTTGGAAATTCCCCCCCAGCCCCTCAGCGAGTGGGATTGGGGGAAGCTTAGTAATGTGGTCCACAACCTGTATCCACAATGCAAAATTATTTTCATGAGAATAAATAACCCAACTGCAGCCCTTCCTTCTCTGAATCTGTCCAGTGCTGGTACTGAGGTTAGTTATGTGATTGAGCCTTTGTCTACTCAGGCAAGCTGGAGTGCATTAAATCAGCCCCCGGTGCTGTAACTCCTGAGGTGTCCACAATGGCAAGGCACTTAGTGCGGCCGGACTCTGCGGCTGGAGCGCTCCTGGTAATCCACCTCCACGAGAGGCGTAGAGCTTTCTGCGCCCAGGCTAAAGTGCTGCGGCCTATTACTGCACTCTGATCGGTCTCTGAGACGTGTCCCACAATCCCTGTTCTAGCCACTCTAGTCATCAATTTCAACTCTACTGCCCTCCCTCAGCTGACAAATTGTCAGACCCACCCTTTAAATTCTCAGGGAATTTTGAAAATCCCCTTCCTGTTTTCTCAGCAAGGCATGGAGTGCTCTCAGGGAATCTTTCCAGGTGACCATGCCTCCATGCGCCAGGCGATCCCCAGTATGGAGCAACGGCAAGGTGCTTGACCTCATCAGCGTTTTGCGGGAGGAAGCTGTCCAGTCCCAGCTGCGTTCCAGGAAGTATGATACGTACTGGCAGATATCAAGGGCCATGACCGAAAGGGGCCATGACCGGGATGCACTGCATGCAGGGTTAAAGTGAAGGAGCTGCAGAATGCCCACCACAAGGCACAGGAGGCAAACCGCCGCTCCGGTGCTGCCCCCGTGACCTTCTGGCTCTACGATGAGCTGGACACGATACTTGGGGGTGACCCCACCTCCACCACGAAAAGCCCCATGGACACTTCGGGTGCTGTGCCAGCCCAGAGTGCACTGAGCCAGGAGCATGAGGAAATCAGGGGTGAGGGTGCTGAGGAGGAGGGGGGCCCAGAGCCAGAGGATGACTCGACATCCATAGACGCATGCAGCCAGAAGTTATTTTGTACCCCAGCGGAGGATAGCCAGTCACAGCAGCTGGAGCTTGGGGAAGTGCAAAGATCAGAGGAGGTGCCTGGTAAGCAGCTTTGATTTTGGGAAGCGAGTTGTTGGGGGCAGGTTGGTGGGGCGAGGAGGGTTGCAGAAAGCAGGCTTGGGTCTGCGGTGCCTAGAAGCGGAACAAGGTGTTGATGGATTCTCTCACATTGCAGTAATCGGCCTCAGAGATCTCCTTGAAAGTCTCATGCAGATTCTAGGCAATCCACTTCCGCAGATTCTTTGGCAGAGCCGCTTTGTTCCTTGTCCCAGTAAGGGTAACATTCCCACGCGACTGTGCCATCGCGGGAGGGACCATTGCTGCACACAGACAAGCCGCATAAGGGCCAGGGCGGAAGCCGCAGTCTTGCAGAAGACCCTCCCTTGCTTCCCTGTTCACCCTCAGCAGGAGATCTCTTCCGTGCTGAACACACCTGTGGAACATATGTGGATAGCGTTAAGTCCCTGAGTACAGTGCGGCCTGGAACAATGTGTTCCCCTGCCCCGTGTGGTTACTCTCCATTTCTGGGGGGTCTTGTGGCTTATGTGCACTGGCCTTGGGACAGCCAGTTGTGATAGATATGTGAATTGTGCTTGTGTTTAAGATCGGCCATCTCAGTGCTCTGTCGAGTGTTAACAATGGTGCCTGTGTGAAATGTTGCATTTTGGCTTCACAGATGTAACCTTGGGACCCCAGTCGTCCTTATTATCCGCAGCTGAACGGCTGTGCAGGCGGCCTCGAAAAAGTAAAGAGGACCTGCTCCATGAAGTTATACAGCAGCTAGCAGGCCACTGCTGAGAATCAAAAACTCAGGCGTGGCAGGACATCGCAAGGAGGGAACGGAAGGAGAGCGCGGAGCACTGGAAAGAAGCCATGGAGCAGCTCCTAAAAATTATGGAGTTCCAAGCAGAATCGATCCAGATGCGCCTAGCATCGCATACGGAGCAGCTCCGCGCCCGGCCTCCCCTGCAGCTGGTGCCCCAAAACTCTTTCCCTGGTGCCCCCAGATCACTGCCAGCAACATTTGGCCACCATCCTTTCCTCTCTCGCCACCCGCTGCCTCCCACACCAGGGGGGCTGCATATTGTCTCTCTGGGTTCAGCCTGGGCAGAGACAGAGATTTAAACAGGAAACTCTCACCCCAATTTGCATATCCCCCTCCTTATAAAATAATCATACTTCTTCCATTATGGATCCAAATCACGTACACAAGGGCTGAGAGAGGGGAACCAGGCTGCAGGTTTCCCAATGTCTGTATAGCACCAAGCACACTGTGGTGGGATCCTCGTTATACTTTTCCTTCAGGGACAAATCTACACCTGCCTTGAAAGAGCCCAAATCCCGAGGCACCAGTTTAGAGGCATGTCCAGAAAGCTACCGCTATCAGCTAATATCTATGATCTAAAGAGAGGAGAGATGCAGGCTCTGCTGATTGGGGGGTGGGGGGCCTGTGCGGGTGAAAGTAGTTAAGGGGGAAAACTAGAGGGTAGATATGGAGGGCAGGGGAATAAGCCCTGCTGTGGGTGTCTCTATGAGGTGGGAATATCAGTGGGAGGATATGAGGGTAGGGATAAAGTGTCTGTGGCATGGGAGTGAACAGGTGTTGAGGTGCAGGCAGATGTCAGAAAATTTTCGCTTTCTAACAGCTTTATGCAGTCCTATTCGTGTTGATTTCTACAGGACTAGGGGTCTGGGCACTTCCACCAGTGCTAAGCAATGTTCGAATCTTGTGCCTCTGCTTGAACAAACTCTCAGTAATTGTATCCGTAAGTGCAAAAGGGACTGGGTCATTCCTTGGATAGGCTACTAGGCTGAGATGAAACATCTGGGGCTCCTTGGGGAAGCACAGTCAATGTGTTAGGAGAAGGTGAATGGAGGGGGAAGAGAAGGTCCCTTTTATAAAAGTATTAGTATCTGTCTGTGAGGATTTATAGCTAATCACTGGGTTTCAGTATTACATGAAGTGAAAGGAATGAGATGAAATAAAATCCATGGGTTCCTGGAGTTGTCTCTTTTCTCCCAGTTAAGCTTATTCTAGGTTAAATAGACCTTGAGGGAGACAAAGGTTTTTGTCTGAGCTCAGACAGTCTTTAAACCATGATTTGAGGACTTCAGTAACTCAACTAGAGGTCAGGGGTCCGTTACAGGATGGGGTCGGTGCGGTTCTGTGGCTACACTAGATGATCAGGATGGTCCCTGTTGGCCCTAAAGTCTATAAGTCTTTCCTCATCCAGTATCTGTTACTCACTAATACGGGGTGGTGTCCTCTGGTCTCTCAGGTTGCTCATTTGTAAATACATCAGATGGTTGGGATTGTCCCTGGCGATGGTTCATCACCCCTTAGCCCAATCGGTGTAATACACACCGCACCCCCATCAGAAGTCATGGTAGCGACACACTGCAGCCCCTTCCCGGAAGTCTGAGCACCTTGAAGGCTGTTTGTTCTGAATAAATTTTCCGGTCAGCCAACAACAGGCTTTGTCATCACATTACCAGAACGCCTAGGTTCTATTTCTTTCCGGTTACGGGAGGCAAGACTAGCCATCCTGTTACAGCAGGAGTCTAGGAATCCAGGGTTTTCCCCCTGAACTTCCTGTAGCAAGAAGAGACAAACTGCTAGTCTCAGCCTCCAAAGTTTTGACTTTTGGGTGGGCCGAGGTTTAATTCAAAAGTTCTTGTAAACTGGTTTACAAGTAGTTGGGGGTGGGGGAGGGAGGAATGCACTTAGCAAAGTCTTTGATCCTCGATCTCACAATGGCTCGATTGCGGTTAATGAACAGGAATAAACAACTTCGTACAGAAGGCTTCCTTCGCATTTGAAGGATTACTTAAAGGGCACGTCTACACTGGCAAAGTTACAGTGCCGCTCAGAGAGCGCAGAAGGAAAACCGCTGCTGTGTGTTCACACTGGCAGCTGCCTGCCCAATAGCGTGTTCACACTTGCTGCTCTTGCAGCTCTATTCAGAGCGGTGCACTTTGGGCAGCTATCCCACAGAGCTCCTCTTTCTCTTTTGCTGCTAGGGCTTGTGGGAAGGTGGAAGGGGTTGTAGGGCATCCTGGGTCCTGTTCCATTGCCCCATGATGCATCGCTTCGCATCCCAGCATTCCTGTGTTTCCCTGTGTTTCCATCCGCATGTGGAACCATCTTTCAATGGTTTGTGTATTCCATGACCCGCCTCTTTCTGGCTGCAGGAATGGATCCCGAGCTGTTGACCAGAATGCTGCTCGCACTGACCAGCACATCACGAGTGGCAGTGGAGTTATTCCTTAAACTAAAAAGGCAAGAGGAGTTTGACATTGATCTCGCCAAGCATACTAGCTATGAGACGAGATTGCTTATGGCATTCACGGAGGTGCTGACCACAATGGAACGCCACTTTTGAGCTTGCGAAACAAGCACTGAGTGGTGGGATCACAGCGCGATGCACGTCTGGGATGACGAACAGTGGCTGCAGAACTTTCCCATGCGGAAAGCCACATTCATGGGACTGTGTGATAAGCTTGCCCCACCCCTGCGGCGCAAGGACACGAGAATGAGAGCTGCCCTGTCATTGGAGAAGCGTCTGGTGATTGCACTGTGGAAGCTGGCTACTCCAGACTGCTACCGATTGGTTGCTAACCAGTTCGGAGTGGGAAAGTTGACCGCTGGCCATTAATCGCATCCTGCTCTGAGAGACCGTGACTCTGGGGAACGTGTGTAACATTGTGGCTGGCTTTGCACAAATGGGCTTCCCTAACTGTGGAGGGGCGATAGATGGCACGCACATTCCAATTCTGGCACCAGACCACCTAGCCACCGAGTACATTAATTGCAAGGGGTATTTCTCAATGGTTCTCCAGGCGCTTTTTTATCACTGTGGGCATTTCACAGACATTAACGTAGGCTGGTCCGGAAAGGTGCATGATGCACGCATCTTTTGGAACACTGGCCTGTTCAGGAAGCTGCAAGCCGGGACTTTCTTCCCAGACCAGAAGATCACTGTATGGGAAGTTGAAATGCCCATTGTGATCCCGGGAGACTCTGCCTTCCCCTTAATGCCACGGCTCAAGCCATACACAGGGCAACTTGACAGCACCACGGAGCAGTTCAACAACAGGCTGAGCAAGTGCAGAATGACTGTGGAGTGTGAATTTGGCTTTTTAAAAGCTCACTGGCGATGCCTGATCGGGAGGCTGGACATGGCCGATGACAATATTCCTATGTTTATAGCCGCCTGCTGTACGCTCCATAATATTTGTGAAGGGAAGGGTGAAAGCTTCACTCAGGGCTGGACCACAGAGGCTCAGTGCCTGGAGACTGAGTTTGAACAGCCAGAGACCAGGGCTATTAGAGGGGCGCAGCGTGGGGCCATAAGGATCAGGGATGCTTTGAGGCAGCAATCTGAAGCTGAAAGCCACTAATATTTGTTGATATGCTCAGGATTGCAGTGCTTGTAATGCTAGGAGGCGATTGGTTCACATGATGGAAGAAAGGGCCTAAACATAAAATTGTATGTTGCTTTGGAGTGCTCTTTTTGCTTTCACTTAATAGAATAATGATTGCTTTCAAACAAACACAATTCTTTTATTGAAAGACAACAACCAGAGGAAAGAGTCAAATAAAAAAAATCATCAGCAGGGAAGGGAAGGTCTCAAGAGCAGGAGGGGTCCCGGGACAGCTAGAGATTTGTGTATGTCCAGGGATCAAATCCAACCATCTCCTTTGGAGTACGATGCAGCTGTACTTCAGCAGGGCCAAACTGCATAGGGATGGCTGTTGAGTGCAGTGGGTATGGGGAGTCCACAGTGCTGGACCGTGAGGAGGGAGGAGTGGAAAGCTGCGGGTAGAGAGTGGAGCCAGGAGGTTGATAACAGTGTGTTGGCGGGGTGTGTGTGTGTGTTGGGGGGGATGCATGGGAAAGAGTTTTGCAACAATGGCTGCAGGGAAGGGCTGATGCGGAGCTAGTATCTCCTGGAGCGTGTCCGCTTGGCGCTCCATAACTGTTAAGAGCCGCTCCGTGACAACTTTCTGGTGTGCTACGTTCTCCTTTCGGTCCCTCTTCTCGCTGTCCTGCCACTCCTTCAACTCCTTTTTCTCAGAGGTGGAGTGAATCATAACCTCACGCATAAAGTCCTCCTTAGCTCTTCTTGGATGCTCCTAATTCTTCGCAACCATTCTGCCGCCGATAACACAGAGGGAGGCTGGCCTCCCATGGTCACCTCTGTGAAGTTTAAATGCAACATTTTACAGAAGCAGTATTGTTTGCAACACAGACGACACTGATTCAGTGCTTTAAAACACAGCCAGTACTCACACACCTGTCACAAACTGGCTGACCCCAGGCAAGCACACATGAGCCACAAGACCCCCAAAATGGTGAGTAGCCACAGGGGCAGGGTAAATCACCATTCCCGGACCCTGCTGTACACTGGGCACATGGCTCTTGGGCACTTGAGGAGAGCCAGCACTGTAGGGGGGGCCTGATAATCATTCCTGTCCCCACACTTTCCACAGGAGGTGATCATTATGGAAGATATCTCGCTGCTGAGGGTGAGCAGGGAACCAAGGGAGGGTCTTCTCCAAGCGTGCAGCTTCTCCCCTGGCCCTATGCAGCTCGTCTGTGTGCAGCAATGCTCCCCACCACCACCACCTCGTCACGGCAAGGTGGTGCGGGAAAGTTACCGTTAATGGGGCAAGAAACAGAAGCAGCTCTGCCGAGGAACCTTCATCAGTGGATAGCCCAGTATCTCCATGAGAGTTTCCTGGAGATCTGTGTGGGAGATTCCCGTGAAGTGAGGGAGTGTATCTGCAGCCTGTTCCACCATTCAGACTAGGCAGGCGGTGGGAGACAAGCCTGCTTTCTGCAACCCTACTGCCCCCAACAAATCGCTTAGGCAATTTCCAAAATCAGATCTACTTACCAGGGGCCTCCTCTCCCATCTGCGCTTTGCCAATATCCGCCTGCTGTGGCTGGCTAGGCTCCTCTTGGGTAGAGAAGAGGTCCTGGCTCCATGCATCTCTGGTCTCTGAGCTATCCTCTGCCTCTGGGTCTTCCTCCTCCTCTTCATCCAAGATTTCCTCCTCCTGACTCAGTCCACTCTCGACTGGCACGTGAGCCAATGAAGTATCCACAGTGGCCTGAGCAGTGGAGGTGGGGTCGCCGCCAAGTATCGTGTCCAGCTCTTTGTAGAACTTGCAGCTCGTGGGCGCAGCACCGGAGTGGCGGTTTGCCTCTCGCGCCTCGTGGTAGGCGTTCTGCAGCCCCTTCACTTTGACCCTGCACTGCCGTGTGTCCCGGTCATGGTCCCTTTCTGTCATTAGTCGTGAAATCTGTCTGTAGGTAGCATAATTCCTACAGCTGGACCGCAGCTGGGACTGCACAGCCTCCTCTCCCCAAATGCAGATGAGGTCCAGCAGCTCAGCATTGCCCCAAGTGGGGGATCACCTGGTGCGTGGAGCAGGCATGGGCACCTGGAAAGATGCACTGAGACCCCTGCATGCATCACCAAGCAAACAGGAAGGGGACTTTCAAATTTGCAAAGGAATGTATGGGGTGGGGCTGACGGTTGGTCACCTGAGGGCAGGGCAGTAGAGCTCAAACCGATGGCCAGAGAGGCGAGAACAGGCATTGTGGGACACCTCCCGGAGGCCAGTCACAGCACTGTAATCCCCACGGTGTCCTCACTGGCACCGCAGCGCTGTAGCCCGGCGCAGAAAGCTGTACGCCTCTCGTCCGGATGGCTTTTTAGAGCCCTGCATCGGCAGAGTTTCTGTGCACTAAGTGGCTTGGCAGCGTGTACACCTCGGGAGTTACAGCGCTCAGAGCCGCTTTACTGCTCACAAACCTGCCAGCGTAGACGGGGCCTGAGATACAGGGGTATACAACGTAAATGTTTGTTGTTCAGTTATACCAGGGTACAGATAAGTGAAAACAGTGCAGGCAACATCCTACAAGCATTTTATGAAGTCTAAATACTAAACATATTCTTATGAACTTAGAATCTAACATCTATTTTGATGATGCTAACACAGGTAAAGAAGACTGGTTTCCAGCTACGCACTTGTAAGGCCTAGCTGGCACCTGGTCTGCCAGCATCACACCGGGCTTCTTCCCACTCAGGACCGGCCTTTCACTGAATCAAGAGAGTGTATATCGCCCCCAGCGCTGTTTAGATAAGCCACCCATTCTAGTCCCTTCCCAGGAGGCTGACGGACCCAGATCATGCCGTAGTTGCTGAAAGTGAAACCGGAGGTTTTGCAGGAGAGGCGGAGAGACTCCCCCGGCTTTTTCACATCCGCTCCAGACTCCACCAAATTGATCTGGGACCAGGCACCTGGGAATAAAGACACGATACTAAACATTAGTATCGAAACAGAAAATACGAAATAATCGCTGCCTCTCCAGCATGTTTGGGTTAGAAAATACCTTGAAGAGCTGCCACAATGTAAACTAAAGAGACCCAAAGTCTCATTTTCCCTGTTGTTGGAGGGGAGAGTTGGCTGGTAACTGCACCGACTCAGAGGGCTGGAGATCGTCTCTCAGGGTGCAGCCAGAGGAGAGGAGAGGAACAGCTTTAAACAGGACCCTGCCACCACAATTTGCATATTCCCCTCTTTATAAGACATACAAACCCCTTCCCTTAATGACCTCACTTAGCTAGCCATTCATTTTTAGGGATTGCTTTTAAATCATCTGTGGTGAAGGGAAATATTTCCCTTGTCTTTAGTGGGCTTTGGCTCATGTTGTGTGAGAGAAGACTATTTGGCTGGAAATTACCGGGAGAAGAGAAGTTTGAACATTTATGCTCTCTTTTAAGATTGGGTTGGAATTATACCTGCAGGCCTTGCAACCGGGGTTACAGCCTGTGACTTTAAAGGAGACTAAGGCTATGTCTACACTTGCCATTTAAAGTGCAAAATGTCCCTTTTTTGCGCTAAAACCATGGGAGCATCTACACTTGTTAACGACTTTTTGAGGTGAAACTCAGAAGTTTCACTGCAAAAAGAAAGCCACCTTCACAAGAGGCCTACAGCTCTTTCCAGTGTTCTTTTTGCGCTGCTGTGAAACTGAAGACACGTTCTACTGGTATAAACTCCTTTTGGCCTCCAGAGGATATCCCACAGTTCCAAAAGTGACCACTCTGGCCAGCATCTCCGCTG
The DNA here is from genome assembly GCF_965152235.1 of Eretmochelys imbricata. NCBI lineage: Eukaryota > Metazoa > Chordata > Testudines > Cheloniidae > Eretmochelys > Eretmochelys imbricata. The sequence continues at coordinate 40,763,873 of NC_135584.1, read as the reverse complement.
CTCTGATGTCAGGTAAAGGGACGCCCGCCCCTCCCTCTGTGAGCCCCGGGAAGTTTGAAACTCCCTTTCCCTTTGCTTGTAGCTATGGCAGGGAAAGCAGCCAGACAGCAGGGGTTATTAAAAAATTCCATGAAAGAAACAAGGAAGTAATGGGGCTGCTGGGACATGAATCAGGGCAGCACAGGGCACTGAGCAGGGACCCAGAATGCCTTACGCTCACCCCCACCTTCCCACAAGTCCTATCGAGAGAGCTGCACTGTGGGATAGCTGCCCTACAGCGCTGCTCTCATCGGCGATGGAAGTGCTGGTAGTGTAAACACTCTCTGACGCCTGAGGAATTGAGTGAGTCACAAACCAGCGCTTCCCTATCCCCAGTGAAAGTGACAGCGCAAAAACTCTGCCAGTGTAGACATACCCTAAAACTTACCTTGGGAAATTGTAAAGGGGCTGCTGGGATGCAAAGCGATGCATGATGGGTCATTGTCACAGGACCCAGGATGCCCCACGACCCCCTCTCCACCTTCCCACAAGCCTCAGCGGCGGAAGAGGAAGAAGTGCTCTGTGGGATAGCTGCCCAGAATGCACCGCTCCGAATGCAGAGCTCCTGGGCAGCTGGCTGTGTGAACACACAAGAGCGCTTTCCCTGCAGCACTGTCTGAGGGGCGCTCTGACTCCTAGTGCTGGAAACATCTGCAAGTGTCGGCAAAGCCTGAGCTACTCCGGTTCCAACGGTGACTCCATGGAAGCGTTCTAAGGAGCGATGGGTCAGTTGTGTCGCTGATGGTCCTAAATGGGCGATCAAGCAGGCTAGGCAGTGCTGATGCCAACCTGTCCGGGGTGTCACCCAGAAGCATAGCACAAGTTTGAAATACAGACATACAGACATAGCTATAACTCATAATACCAAGGTGATACAAACATATAAACAAGATTATCATATCTGGCAAATTCTAACATTTTTGCAGATGTCTTACATGGCATATCTGGCTGTGACCGGTGTCCCAGTGGGGGATAGAGATGGTCACTCAATTAGGGTGAACTGCAAAGAAAGGGGCAGCCAATCCCCATAAAGCAGGTGGATATTCCAATACTTATAACTTCACATACAAAAATGATACATATATATAGACAGCATAATTATAATCATCAAATTATAACCTTTTCATAGATACCTCATTCGACACCCTTTGTACAGTATTTGCTGCAATATATAACAGTGGTTGCAGCAATGATCCATATGGTCATATTCTAATCAGATAACGTCACAATAAGTGTCCAGGTGAGGGTTCGAATTTACCTTAGGGTTAGGACTTGGTCTGGGAGTTAGGGAAGGGGATACAGAAAATGTGAATTTGACCTACATAAATTCAGCTAGGAATCTCAAATGCAATCATGCTGGGAGCCCTGCTGTGAGAAGTGTCATCCCAGCCCTTCTCTCTCAATCTTCCTACTCTGAGTTGGCGCTAGGAAATACAAGGTGTCTCTTATAAAGAGGGGGCTATGCAAATGACAGTCAGAGTTTCCTGTTTATATCTGTCCCTCTCCCTGCCCAGGCTGTATCCAGAGCGACAATCTGCAGCCCCCTGGTTCTGTGCCAGCCAACCCCGCTGAGGACTTTCCCTGCCAACACCAGGGACAACGAGGTTTGGTTACATCTCGTTTTCATTGCAGCAGCTCTGGAAGGTATTTTCTCCCTTTCCATGTGCTGGGCAGGCGGGGGATTATTGTGCTATTACCCGAGATACTCCCCGTAATCCCAGGTGCCCGGTCCCAGGGGTTGGTGGAGTCCAGGGGGGGTGTGAAAAGCCCGGAGACTCTCTCCTCCTCTCCTGCAAAGCCTCCGGGTTCACCTTCAGCAGCTACGGGATGCACTGGTGCATCTGAAGAAGTGGTTTTTGACCCAGGAATGTTTATGCCCAAATAAATCTGTTGGTCTTTAAGGTGCCCCAGGACTCCTGGTTGTTTTTGTGGATACAGAGTAACAGGGCTACCCCCGGATACTGGGTGCACTGGGACCCTCAGGTCCCCGGGAAGGGCTGGAGGGGTCCCCCGATCAGCAGGGGCAGTGGGAGCAGCACAGACACTAGGGTGACCAGCCACAGGGCGACTCACCATCTCCAGGGACAATCCCAGCAACCTGCTGTGTCTGCAGCTGACCGGCCTGAGAGCCGAGGACACCGCCCGCTATCGCTGTGCCAGACACCCCCCCTGCACAGTGAGGGGAAGCCGCTCTGAGCTCAGACAAAAACCTCCTGGGGCGGTTCCCAGAGAAAGCCCCAGCTGGTTTCATGCTGGCAGGCCGGGCGCTGGGAGCTCACAGGAGACAGGAATTTCCTCCGTTTGAAATGCGGGAAACGAACCCGGCTGCACAGTCAGATCTAGATCCACAGGAGGCGGAGATACCGGGAACCGGGTGTCCCGCACTGGGCGTGGTGGGGATTCGCTCGGTCCCAGATATTCTATTACAGACACTGATATGGGTTCAAAGGAATTATTATCTCCCAAACAGAAGCCCAAATAGTCCCATGTTCACCTCTCAGTTCCCGTGTGAGGATAGAAAGCAGGAGAGGTGAAAACACAAACCCTGGCAGCTATAAAAGGGAACAAGGCTGTTCCCCAAATCCCTGCTGGCCAATGCCATAGAGCTGGGTAGTGCCTGTTTATAGATTTATTTGACTCCCTGCCCTGTACATGGTCTCACTTCTATTAGCCTCATCAATGAGCTGGTCTCCAGCCAGTCTGAGAGCCTGGGGCCATGGGGCGTTATGGAGCCACCCACCCTTATGGTCTGAGTCTCATTCAGTGTAACTGTCAATCGGACATTCCCTTAGCACATTCACCCCCCGCCCCCCAAAGTGTGGTTATATGAAAGGGAACATGCGTGACAGTGGGAATGGGAAATGAGATACGTGTTTCAGCGTCAATGGTTATAGTGTCTGAATAGAAATATTTGTGTTGTTGTTTTTGTTGTTATCCCCCAATATTACATCATGGGAATGGTTTAAAAACATGTCACGTTCGTATCACACAAGTTCTTTTAGAACAACCAGGAGAAAGCTTCTGTCTACACTTTATTGATTATTAATAATTAACTAAGTAAATGATCTTGAGGATGATGCTCAGCGGTGATAGATTTGGTGCTGGTTGTGGTCCCAGTGCCCAGGGTCTCCAGAAGCCGGAATAGGTGACAGGGGGTGGATCACTCCCTGATTCCCTGTTCTGTTCATTCCCTCTGGGGCACCTGGCGTTGGCCACTGTCGGAAGACAGGATACTGGGCGAGATGGACCCTTGGTCTGACCCAGTCTGGCCCTTCTTATGTTCTTAATTACAGTCTAGGATCCCATAGTCCTAGGCACGGTACAAACACAGACCATAAAACCTCTCTCAGTCCCACCGAGTTTACAATCCAAGCGTAAATGGGAAGTGGAGTGTGAATGGGAACAGGAATGTAAACACGAATATAAATATCAGCCGTGGATCATAATCTCCCTTCACTGTGGCCTGAATCCTCCCTCGACTCTCCCCTAAAGAAAAACTCCAAGACACGCTGCTCTCGGCCCACTAATGTCAGGGAGGCTCCACTACAAAACCTTAACTCTGTCCTCAGACGCCCCCCCAGCTTCTCCCACCCGCACCCACTGGCAGGCCCCCAGACCTGCTCAGATCACGTTCCTACTATCATGGAACATTTCACTGTAGCCGGTCGCTGCTGGGAAGGGAATGGGGTTTCCCTCCCAAAACCCTCCCAGCGTGATGGGAAATTTTCCCTCTCTAGTGGGTGGCCCAGCCCAATACGTCAGTGGGATAGACCCTGCGCCCCCACCCCCACCCCCGCCAAACACTGACCCCCTGACCGGACGTTGCATGGCCCTTGTGCGCGTGAACAGGGCTCCACAGCTGAGTCCCCCACAACCCCAAAATCAGCTTACAATAGGCCCTCAGTTTCTGAGTGAGGAAACACAGTCACTGCAGGGAGCTGTTCATTCCTCCCAGGGGTCCAAAAGTGTCAGGAGGACCCCAGCGCCCTGTGCCCGGCGCTGTACAGACACACAGCACGGGACACTCTGAATCCAGACCTCTAGGGAGAGTCAGTCAGACCACTGGCAGCAGACACAGATCACTGCGTCTCTTATAAGCCTGGGGTATGCAAATGAGGGAGACAGTTTCCTGTTTAAATCTGAGCCTCCCTCTGCCCAGGCTGCACCCGGAGACACAATCCGCAGCCCCCTGGGTCGGTGCAGTCACCAGCCAGTCCCCGGAGAACTTTCCCCTGCAGCATCAGGGAAAATGGGATTTTTGCTCCTTGTCATTGTCGCTCTAGCAGCTCTGGAAGGTATTTTCCTCCTCTGAAGAGCTGGCCGAGTTAGAAGAATATTGTGTTCTCGCTGTTTTTATACCGATATTAATGGTCAGTCTTTATTCCCAGGTGTCCGGTCCCAGACGCTGGTGGAGTCCGGAGGGGGTGTGAAAAAGCCCGGAGACTCTCTCCGCCTCTCCTGCAAAGCCTCCGGCTTCACCTTCAGCAGCTACTACATGAGCTGGGTCCGCCAGGCTCCCGGGAAGGGGCTGGAGTGGGTCGCCGGCATTTACAGCTCTAGCATACACTACAGTGACTCGGTCAAAGGGCGATTCACCATCTCCAGGGATAACGCCAAGAGTGAGCTGTATCTGCAAATGACCGGCCTGAAGCCCGAGGACACCGCCCGCTATTACTGTGCGAGAGACACAGTGACACCAAACCGGTTTGTGATCGTACAAAAACCCAGGCTGCGGAATCGCCCTTCTCCCGGCGGCCGCGCGGGGGCAGCAGCGACACCCCCCGCTTCGGGCTCGGGCAGGAGACCCGGCCCCCGGGGGAACGGGACACAAACCTCCCGCCAGTTTAACCCTTCCGTTCCCGGGCAACGTGTCTCCCCTTCCTGCACAGAGCCCCGCTGGGCCGGCAGTGCGGAGATCCCTCGCTTCATCTGTGAACTCCAATCTGGAGTGAGTCCTGTTCTGAGTCACTCTCCCCTCGGAGACCTCTCTAGGGGCCCATCTCTGTGTCAGACTCACAGGACAGCATCTGTCAGTTAGGGTGACCAGATGTCCCGATTTTCTAGAGACAGTCCTGATATTTGGGGCACCTCTAGGCTCGGCAGTGCAGAGCCCTGGGACCTTTGGGCTTGTCACATCAGTTATGAAAGTAATAAACTTGCTTGAGTCCCCGCACCTCTTTTGTTACAAATTAAGCGCTGATCACCCGCAACTTAAGTGCACTCGCTAAGCCGGAGGTTTGGATGCCAGATCCCACTGAAGAGAGAGGGAGGAGCACAGAGGTTTTTCTTGGTGGTGTGGGCTCTGCCTAAGAGTCACATACACTATCTGACCTGCCCCTCTCTCCTGTTTAGAGACAGAGCTGATTTGGCTCCATAGAGAGTCTTTTGGTTTGTTCAGTGACCACTACAGCTGAAATCACTGAGAATCAGGTCTCAGGGCTCAGACCTGCGGTGGGGACAGTGTTTCAGTGGAAGAGACGGCCCAGCCTGCACCAGCAGCGAGGTTCCCCCACTGAGAGCTGAAATCACTGAGAACTGGTGGAACCGCGAGAGACCGACTCACAGAGGTCACAGTGGCAGGTGGCAGCAGAAGGTGACGGTGCAGGGCCATGGGGCACAGAGCGGTGGAGTGAATGGACAAACAACAGCAGCCAGAGCATTGGACTATGTTCTAGTGACTTCACTACAGAATGCTAGATTTGTGACTGGGAAACTTATACACATACATTTCCTAGTAGGCCAAGATTTTTAAAATGCATTATTTGCCAAGGTCATTATCTCACATCATCGCTATCTCAAGAGGTCATTATCTTGGGGAGTTTTTGTACTAAAATTTTTTATGATAATTATTTTTATGTAAGAACGGCCATATTGGGTCAGATCAATGGTCCATCTATCCCAGTATCCTGTCTTCCAACAGTGACTATTCCAGGTGCTTCAGAGGGAATGAACAGAAGAGGGAATCATCAAGTGAGCCATCCCCTGTTGTCCACTCGCAGCTTCTGGCAAACAGAGGCTAGGGATACCCAGAGCATGGGATTGCATCCCTGCCCATCCTGGCTAATAGCCATTGATGGACCTGTCCTCCATGAACTTATCTAGTTCTTTATTGAACCCTGTTATAATTTTGGCCTTCACAACATCCCTGGCAAAAAGTTCCACGGATGACTCCGTTGTGTGAAGAAATACTTCCTTCTGTTTGTTCTAAACTTACTGCCTGTTAATTTCATTGGGTGACCCCTGATTCTTGTGTTAAGTGAAGGGGTAAATGTCACTTGCTTTTTCCTTTTCTCCACATCCATCAAGATTTTATAAGCCTCTGTCACATCCTCCCTGGTTGTCTCTTTTCCAAGCTGAAAAGTCCAAGTCGTTTTAGTCTCTCCTCATATGGAAGCTGTTTCATCCCCCTCATCATATTTGTTGCCCTTCTCTGTACCTTTTCCAACTCCAATAGATCTTTTTTGAGTTGGGGCTCCCCTTCCACTCACCCATGTGGCAGAGTCCTTGTAACCCCAACAAAGCTGGGCCCCCGACCCCCAAACTTGTTGTGGTCACTTAGGGCAGGGGCTAGGGTGTCCCCACTCTGGGGGCTCTCTCTGCACTGGATGCTTCCCTGACCCACTGAGCATTACATACAGTTCAAAGCAAATACAATTTATTAAGCAGCAATCATTCTTTTAAAAAAAGGAAAAAAATGGGAAAGGTGAAAGGAAAACACCTCACCCCGCTCTCTGGCCCAGGGACGTCACAACCAGCATCTCTGGCACGTCAGGGCAGCTCAGTCTGTTCCTCACACGTCCCAGGCCCCTGCCCAGGCCCTGGCTTTGCTGCAGAGCTGCTGTGGGTTGGACATTTGCTCTGGTGGTGGCCACACGCTCTCAGGCTCGAGGTGGCAGGACCCTTCTTCCCAGTGTCCCAGTGTTACGATCCCCCTCCCAGTCTGGCCTGCAGAGCCTCTTGGCTGGGGGCATCTCCCTGCACTGGGCCCACTGCTCAGGGTCCCCCTCACTCTCCCCAGCTGCTCACCACACCCGGCTCCGGACGGCTCCAGCCCCAGCCCACGCCCCAGCTCCAGCTCCACTCTGCCTCAGCTCCAGCTCCTCCATTCTGCCTCAGCCCGGCTGCTGCTGCTGCTCTGCCTCCAGCTCCCTGGGCTGCTTCTCTGGCCCCTCTGTCTCTGGGTGCTTCAGCTCTGCTCCCAGCACAGGTCTGCTCTGTGGGCTCCTTCTGTGACTCTGCTCCCGGCACTCACCGGCTTCCTGGGCTGCTTTTCTGGCCCCTCTGGCTCTGGTTGCTCCAGCTCTCCTCCCAGGGCAAGTCTGCTCTCTGGGCTGTACCTCTGGCTTTGGGATTGCAGCTCTGCTCCCAGGACAGGGTCTGCTCTCTCTGGGCTGCTTTTCTGGTCCCTCTGGATCCGGCCCAGCTCTGCTCCCCAGCTCAGCTCGGGCCCCTGCTTTCTCCCTAGCTTGGCCCCACTCTGTCTGACCCAGGCAATTCCAGGTTCCAGGGGAATGGGACCGCCCTGGCCTGCTGACTCCCTGATCGGCCTTCCTGCCCTGTCAATCAGGCTGACTTGGAGCATTGGCCTCTCCCCATTGCCCCTAGGGACTGTCAATCTCAGCATCCTGATTTCCCATCGACACTTCCCCTTTCTTTTGGTACTGGGAGCTACCCAGCCAAACAACCCCACTGAGTTTTAGTAAGGGGGCAATAGTTATTATCTGCCAAACCGAAGCCCAAATTGTCCCATGTTCATGTCTCAGTTCCCATGTGAGGATAGAAAGCAGGAGAGGTGAAAACACAAACCCTGACAGCTATAAAAAGGAACAAGGCTGTTCCCCAAATCCCTGCTGGCCAAAGCCATAGAGCTGGGTAGTGCCTGTTTATAGATTTATTTGACTCCCTGCCCTGTACATGGTCTCACTCTCCACATTCCACACAAAGATGGACTACAAGCCATCTAGAACACTATCCCCGATAACGTCATGGCTAACCTGGTGGCTGAACTTTGTCCTTACCCATAACTATTTTACATTTGGGGACAATGTATACCTTCAGATCAGCGGCACTGCTATGGTACCCGCATGGCCCCACAGTATGCCAACATTTTTATGGCTGATTTAGAACAACGCTTCCTCAGCTCTCGTCCCCTAAAGCCCCTACTCTACTTGCGCTATATTGATGACATCTTCATCATCTGGACCCATGGAAAAGAAGCCCTTGAGGAATTCCACCATGATTTCAACAATTTCCATCCCACCACCAACCTCAGCCTGGTCCAGTCCACACAAGAGATCCACTTCCTGGACACTACAGTGCTAATAAACAATGGTCACATAAACACCACCCTATTCCGGAAACCTATGGACCGCTATTCCTACCTGCATGCCTCCAGCTTTCACCCTGACCACACCACACGATCCATCGTCTACAGCCAAGCTCTGCGATACAACCGCATTTGCTCCAACCCCTCAGACAGAGACAAACACCTACAAGATCTCTGTCAAGCTTTCTTACAACTACAATACCCACCTGCAGAAGTAAAGAAACAGATTCATAGAGCCAGAAGAGTTCCCAGAAGTTACCTACTACAGGACAGGCCTAACAAAGAAAATAACAGAACGCCACTAGCCGTCACCTTCAGCCCCCAACTAAAACCCCTCCATCGCATTATTAAGGATCTACAACCTATCCTAAAGGATGACCCAACACTCTCACAAATCTTGGGAGACAGGCCAGTCCTTGCCTACAGACAGCCCCGCAACCTGAAACAAATACTCACCAACAACCACATACCACACAACAGAACCACTAACCCAGGAACTTATCCTTGCAACAAAGCCCGTTGCCAATTGTGCCCACATATCTATTCAGGGGATACCATCACAGGGCCTAATAACATCAGCCACACTATCAGAGGCTCGTTCACCTGCACATCCACCAATGTGATATATGCCATCATGTGCCAGCAATGCCCCTCTGCCATGTACATTGGTCAAACTGGACAGTCTCTACGTAAAAGAATAAATGGACACAAATCAGATGTCAAGAATTATAACATTCATAAACCAGTCGGAGAACACTTCAATCTCTCTGGTCACGCAATCACAGACATGAAGGTCGCTATCTTAAAACAAAAAAACTTCAAATCCAGACTCCAGCGAGAAACTGCTGAATTGGAATTCATTTGCAAATTGGATACTATTAATTTAGGCTTAAATAGAGACTGGGAGTGGCTAAGTCATTATGCAAGGTAGCCTATTTCCTCTTGTTTTTTCCTACCCCCCCCCCCCAGATGTTCTGGTTTAACTTGGATTTAAACTTGGAGAGTGGTCAGTTTGGATGAGCTATTACCAGCAGGAGAGTGAGTTTGTGTGTGTATGGGGGTGGGGGGGATGTGAGAAAACCTGGATTTGTGCTGGAAATGGCCCACCTTGATTACCATGCACATTGTAGGGAGAATGGTCACTTTGGATGAGCTATTACGAGCAGGATAGTGAGTTTGTGTGTGTGGTTTTTGGGAGGGGGGTGAGGGGGTGAGAGAACCTGGATTTGTGCAGGAAATGGCCCAACTTGATTATCATGCACATTGTGTAAAGAGTTGTCACTTTGGATGGGCTATCACCAGCAGGAGAGTGAATTTGTGTGGGGGGGTGGAGGGTGAGAAAACCTGGATTTGTGCTGGAAATGGCCCAACTTGATGATCACTTTAGATAAGCTATTACCAGCAGGACAGTGGGGTGGGAGGAGGTATTGTTTCATATTCTCTGTGTATATATAAAGTCTGCTGCAGTTTTCACGGTATGCATCTGATGAAGTGAGCTGTAGCTCACGAAAGCTCATGCTCAAATAAATTGGTTAGTCTCTAAGGTGCCACAAGTCCTCCTTTTCTTTTTGCGAATACAGACTAACACTGCTGTTACTCTGAAATCTCTCTCCAATGTGTGTGAATGAGTTTGGGGATATGAAAGGGAACATGAATGGGAATGGGAATGGAAATCTGTGTTTCAGCCTGAATGCTTACACTTGTCTGAAAGAAAGTGGGAATGGAAATAGTTTTGTTGTTGTTTTTGTTATTATCCCTCAATATTATATCATGGAGATGGTGTAAAAACAGGTAGCATTCCTATCACACAAGTTCTTTAAATACAACCAGGAGAAAGCTTCTATCTACACTTTATTGCTTATTAATAATTAACGAAGTAAATAATCTTGAGGATGATGTTCAGCGGTGATAGATTTGGTGCTGGTTGTGGTCCCAGTGCCCAGGGTCTCCAGAAGCCGGGAATGGGCGACAGGGGGTGGATCACTCCGTGATTCCCTGTTCTGTTCATTCCCTCTTCAGCATTAGGCATTGGCCACTGTCTGGAGACAGGATACTGGGCTAGATGGACCTTTGGTCTGACCCAGTCTGGCCGTTTTATGTTCTTAATGATAGTCTAGGGTCCCATAGTCCCATATGGTACAAACACAGACCATAAAACCTCTCTCAGTCCCACCGAGTTTACAATCCGAGTGTAAAAGGGAAGTGGAGTCTGACTGGGAACAGGAATATAAAAACGAATATAAGTATCACCCGTGGATCATAATCTCCCTTCACTGTAGCCTGAATCCTCCCTCGATTCCCCCCTGAAGAAAAACTCCCAGAAACGCCGCTCTCGGCCCACTAATGTCAGGGAGACTCCACTGTAAAACTTAACTCTGTCCTCAGACACCCCCCGCCCCCCATCCCCAGCTTCTCCCACCTGCCCCACAGCCGGGCCGCCAGACCTGCTCAGATCACGTTCCTTGTGTCATGGATCATTTCAATGTAGCCGGTCGCTGCAGCACCCCGTGCCCTAGGGCGAGTCAATCAGATCACCGGCAGCAGGAGTGTGTGTCTCTTATAAAGCGGGGCATGCAAATGAGGGAGACAGTTTCCTGCTTAAATCTTTGCCTCCCTCTGCCCAGGCTGCACCCCGAGACACAATCCGCAGCCCCCTGGCTCTGTGCAGTCACCAGCCAGTCCCCTGAGAACTTTCCCCTCCAGCACCCGGGGAAATGGGATTTTTGCTCCTTGTCATTGTCACTCTAGCAGCTCTGGAAGGTATTTTCCTCCTCTGAAGAACTGGCAGAGTTAGAAGAATATTGTGTTCTCGCTGTTTTGATACCGATATTAATGGCCTGTCTTTATTCCCAGGTGTCCGGTCCCAGACGCTGGTGGAGTCCGGAGGGGGTGTGAAGAAGCCCGGAGACTCTCTCCGCCTCTCCTGCAAAGCCTCCGGGTTCACCTTCAGCAGCTACTACATGAACTGGGTCCGCCAGGCTCCCGGGAAGGGACTGGAATGGGTCGCTTATATAAGCGGCAGTGGGGGTGATATACAGTACCTTAATTCAGTGAAAGGGCGATTCACCATCTCCAGGGATAACGCCAAGAGTGAGCTGTATCTGCAGATGACCGGCCTGAAGCCCGAGGACACCGCCCGCTATTACTGTGCGGGAGACACAGTGAAACGAAACCGGTTTGTGATCGCACAAAAACCCAGGCTGCGGAATCGCCCTTCTCCCGGCGGCCGCGCGGGGGCAGCAGCGACACCCCCCCGCTTCGGGCTCGGGCAGGAGACCCGGCCCCCGGGGGAGCGGAACACAAACCTCCCCTCAATTTTAACCCTTCCGTTCCCGGGGAATGTGTCTCCCCTTCCTGCCCAGAGCCCCGCTGGGTGCACAGATCCCTCACTTCGTCTGTGAACTCCAATGCGGAGTGAGTCCTGTTCTGAGTCGCGCCTCTCCCCCGGCACCTTGGTCTCCTAGGGCCCGTCTCTCTGTCGGTGTAAAGGGGACAAGCGCATTGCGGTTTGCATCAGACACAGCAGATGGAGTGAATAGCTCCTGGGGCCAAATCCTCCGCTAGTGTAAAGTCACCACAAGCGATTTCTCGAGACTCAAGTTACTCCTGATTTACACCAGGGAGTCTCTGGCCCTTTCAGAAAACTGGGATGTTTATCGCATTAATGCAGCGGAAGGTGATTAGTTCATTATAACCGATTTGGGGCCCCTCACCGTTGCATCTCCGCCCTTCGCACGCGGTTATTGCCTTTATCCCCCCAAAGCTGCTGGGAGGCCGGGGAACGATCACAGCCGCTGGTTCAGACGCGGGGACTGAGGCAGAGAGATGGAGGCGGGGTGTGGAAATGGGCCATTCAGGGTCCGGGCGGGGCTGGGGGCAGAGATCACCCGGCGCCGGAATAAACCCCGCTCCGCTGCGCCGGGGGATGTGGCGCCGCCGGGACTTTCCAAAGCGGCTCCTGGGGTGTTTTCACCAACTGCCCTGTGGAAATCCCGGCCCGGACCCTCCGCTGGTGTCAGTGGGTGGAGCTGACACATCCCAACCCCCAATAAAGTGCTCCCACGTCACAGAGTCACCATGGAGATAAAAGGCCCCGCCCCTCATCCCCCGATGACATCACTCAGCCCAGCGCTGGCCCGCAGGGCATTGGGGACAGTCAGGGGGCTAAGGGCTGTGGACAGGGACATGGTGGGTTTTAATGGGGTCGCTCAGGGGGAGGCAGCTGCGAGGGAGAAGCAGAGGCCTGTGTGGGGGGGAACAGGAGGGCCCTAGGGTCACCGAACTCAGCTCTCACTGAATTGGTTAGGGCCCAGGACTTTCCTAAATCTCCCCTAGTGTTAGTTTCAAGATAGGGATGAGAAAAGGAGGACTTGTGGCACCTTAGAGACTAACCAATTTATTTGAGCATGAGCTTTCCTGAGCTACAGCTCACTTCATCGATGCATACCGTGGAAACTGCAGCAGACATTATATACACAGAGACCATGAAACAATACCTCCTGCCACCCCACTATCCTGCTGGTAATAGCTTATCTAAAGTGATCATCAAGTTGGGCCATTTCCAGCACAAATCCAGGTTTTCTCACCCTCCACCCCCCCTCACCCCCCCCCCACAAACTCACTCTCCTGCTGGTAATAGCCCATCCAAAGTGACAACTCTCTACACAATGTGCATGATAATCAAGGTGGGCCATTTCCTGCACAAATCCAGGTTCTCTCACCCCCTCACCCCCCTCCAAAAAAAACCACACACAAACTCACTATCCTGCTGGTAATAGCTCATCCAAAGTGACCACTCTCCCTACAATGTGCATGGTAATCAAGGTGGGCCATGTCCAGCACAAATCCAGGCTTTCTCACCCCCCCCCCTTTTTTTGCCCCCCGGGACACACACACACACACACAAACTCACTCTCCTGCTGGCAATAGCTCATGCAAACTGACCACTCTCCAAGTTTAAATCCAAGTTAAACCAGAACGTCTTGGGGGGGGGGGGGTAGGAAAAAACAAGGGGAAATAGGCTACCTTGCATAATGACTTAGCCACTCCCAGTCTCTATTTAATTAATTAATTAATTAATTAATAGTATCCAATTTGCAAATGAATTCCAATTCAGCAGTTTCTCGCTGGAGTCTGGATTTGAAGTTTTTTTGTTTTAAGATAGCGACCTTCATGTCTGTGATTGCGTGACCAGAGAGATTGAAGTGTTCTCCGACTGGTTTATGAATGTTATAATTCTTGACATCTGATTTGTGTCCATTTATTCTTTTACGTAGAGACTGTCCAGTTTGACCAATGTACATGGCAGAGGGGCATTGCTGGCACATGATGGCATATATCACATTGGTGGATGTGCAGGTGAAGGAGCCTCTGATAGTGTGGCTGATGTTATTAGGCCCTGTGATGGTGTCCCCTGAATAGATATGTGGGCACAATTGGCAACGGGCTTTGTTGCAAGGATAAGTTCCTGGGTTAGTGGTTCTGTTGTGTGGTATGTGGTTGTTGGTGAGTATTTGCTTCAGGTTGCGGGGCTGTCTGTAGGCAAGGACTGGCCTGTCTCCCAAGATTTGTGAGAGTGTTGGGTCATCCTTTAGGATAGGTTGTAGATCCTTAATAATGCGTTGGAGGGGTTTTAGTTGGGGGCTGAAGGTGACGGCTAGTGGAGTTCTGTTATTTTCTTTGTTAGGCCTGTCCTGTAGTAGGTAACTTCTGGGAACTCTTCTGGCTCTATCAATCTGTTTCTTCACTTCCGCAGGTGGGTATTGTAGTTGTAAGAAAGCTTGACAGAGATCTTGTAGGTGTTTGTCTCTGTCTGAGGGGTTGGAGCAAATGCGGTTGTATCGCAGAGCTTGGCTGTAGACGATGGATCGTGTGGTGTGGTCAGGGTGAAAGCTGGAGGCATGCAGGTAGGAATAGCGGTCCGTAGGTTTCCAGTATAGGGTGGTGTTTATGTGACCATTGTTTATTAGCACTGTAGTGTCCAGGAAGTGGATCTCTTGTGTGGGCTGGACCAGGCTGAGGTTGATGGTGGGATGGAAGTTGTTGAAATCATGGTGGAATTCCTCAAGGGCTTCTTTTCCATGGGTCCAGATGATGAAGATGTCATCAATATAGTGCAAGTAGAGTAGGGGCTTTAGGGGACGAGAGCTGAGGAAGCGTTGATCTAAATCAGCCATAAAAATGTTGGCATCCTGTGGGGCCATGCGGGTACCCATAGCAGTGCCGCTGATCTGAAGGTATACATTGTCCCCAAATGTAAAATAGTTATGGGTAAGGACAAAGTCACAAAGTTCAGCCACCAGGTTAGCCGTGACATTATCGGGGATAGTGTTCTAGATGGCTTGTAGTCCATCTTTGTGTGGAATGTTGGTGTAGAGGGCTTCTACATCCATAGTGGCCAGGATGGTGTTATCAGGAAGATCACCGATGGATTGAAGTTTCCTCAGGAAGTCAGTGGTGTATCGAAGGTAGCTGGGAGTGCTGGTAGTGTAGGGCCTGAGGAGGGAGTCTACATAGCTTTTGAGACACCACTGACTTCCTGAGGAAAGTGAGTTTGTGTGTGTGGTTTTTGGAGGGGGGTGGAGGGTGAGAGAACCTGGATTTGTGCTGGAAATGGCCCAACTTGATGATCACTTTAGATAAGCTATTACCAGCAGGACAGTGGGGTGGCAGGAGGTATTGTTTCATGATCTCTGTGTGTATATAAAGTCTGCTGCAGTTTCCACGGTATGCATCCGATGAAGTGAGATGTAGCTCACGAAAGCTCATGCTCAAATAAATTGGTTAGTCTCTAAGGTGCCACAAGTACTCCTTTTCTTTTTGCGAACACAGACTAACACGGCTGTTACTCTAAAAGATAGGGATGAAGGATGAGGCCAGTATTAAAACTCAGGGTTAGAACTGCATCCTGGGTAAAGTCTGGATTTAGGGTTCTAAGTCAGGTATTCATGTAGTTTTCCGGTTCAGACTTATATGAAGGTGGAGTTTATCCTCATGGTCACGGTTAGGTGGGGGAGCTAGAGGAGGGATAAAGAAGATGCCAATTGGTCTCTTTATGGTCGAGTAGGAAGCTCCGACTGAGACAGGGGCGGTGCCACAGAGACAAAGCGCCGCCTCTTCTCTCAGCCCCACACAAAGGAACTGAGTCTGGGCTAGGAAATGGCGGGTGTCTCTTATAAGGAGCGGGGCATGCAAATGAGGGTGAGAGTTTCCTGTTTAAATCTGTCCCTCTCTCTGCCCAGGCTGCACCCGGAGACAGAATCCGCAGCCCCCCGGGTCTCTGCAGTCACCAGCCAGTCCCCGGAGAACTTTGCCCTCCAGTACCAGGGAAAATGGGGCTTTGGTTGTACCTGGTTCTCATTGCAGCATCTCCGGAAGGTCCATTCTCCCTTTCCATGGGTTGGATGTATTGGGGAGGTGCGGGATTATTGCCCGAGGTACTCATGTTCCCCATAATTAATTGTTATTCCCAGGCGTCCGGTCCCAGGTGCAGTTGGTGGAGTCCGGAGGGGTGTGGAGAAGCCCGGAGACTCTCTCCGCCTCTCCTGCAAAGCCTCCGGCTTCACTTTCAGCAGCTACTGGATGAGCTGGGTCCGACAGACTCCCGGGAAGGGGCTGGAGTGGGTCGCCCAGATTCAGGGCTGTAGCATATAGGACAGTGACTCGGTAAAAGGGCGATTCACCATCTCCAGAGATGACCCCAACAGCCTGCTGTACCTGCAAATGACCGGCCTGAAGCCCGAGGACACCGCCCGATCTCACTGAGCGAGAGACACAGCGAGGGGAATCCCGACCGGGCTCACACAAAAACCCGAGCGGCAGAACCGCCCTTCTCCCGTGCGCCGCGCGGGGGCAGCACTTCCGCAAACAGCCCAGCCCTGGGCACAGGAACGGGACCGACAACCAGAGTGAAAAACAAATCCGCGCTCAGGTTTCAGAGCTCAATATCCACCTATAGAGCCATAGACTCCTGGGACTGGAAGGGACCTCGAGAGGTCATCTCGTCCCGCCCCCTACACTCATGGCAGGATTCAGTATTATCTAGACCATCCCTGACAGGTGTTTGTCCAACCTGCTCTTAAAAATCTTCCCTGATGGAGATTCCACAACCTCCCTGGGAAATGGATTCCAGTGCTTAACCACCCTGACAGTTCGGAATTTTTTCCTAATGTCAAACCTCCCTTGATGAAATATAAGCCCATTGCTTCTTGTCCTATCCACAGAGGTTAAAGAGAATAATTTGTCACACTCCTCCTTGTACTCCTCCTTTTATGTACTTGCAAACTGTTACTACGTCTCTCCCAGTCCTCTCTTCTCCAGACTAAACAACCACAAGTTTTTCAATCTTCCCTCATAGGTCATGTTTTCTAGACTTTTAATTATTTTCATTGCTCTTCTCTGGACTTTTTCTAATTTGTCCACCTCTTTTCTGAAACATGGCATCCAGAACTGGACACAATATTTCAGTTGAGGCCTAATCAGCGTGGAGCAGAGCGGGAGAATTACGTGGCTTCCTTACAACATTCCTGCTAATACATCCCAGAATGATCTTCCTTTTTTTAACAGTGTTACATTGTTGACTCATATCAAGCTTGTGATCCCCTGGGACCCCCAGATCCCTTTCCGCCGTTCTCCTTCCTAGGCAGTCATTTCCCATTTTGTATGTGTGCTACTGATTGTTCCTTCCTAAGTGGATTACTTTGCATTTGTCCTTTTTAAATTTCATCTTAATTACTTCGACCATTTCTCCAGTTTCTCCAGATTCTTTCAAATTTTAATCCTATCCTCCAAAGCACTTGCAACCCCTCCCAGTTTGGTATCATCCGCAAACTTTATATGTGTACTCTCTATGCCATTTTCTAAATCAGTGTTTCCCAAACTTGGGACACCGCTTGTTTAGGGAAAGCCCTTGGCGGACAGGGCCTGTTTGTTTACCTGCTGCGTCCCCAGGTTTGGCCAATCGCAGCTCCTGCCTGCTGCGGTTCACAGCTGCAGGCCAATGGGGGCTGTGGGAAGCGGCATGGGCCAAGGGACATATCGGCTTCCACTTCCCGCAGCCCCCATTGGCCTGCAGCGGTGAATCACGGACAGTGGGAGGCGCAATCGGCTGAACCTGCGGGTGTGGTAGGAAAACAAACCAGCCTGGCCCACCAGGGGCTTTCCCTGCACAAGCATCACCTCAAGATTCGGAAACACTGCTCTAAATCATTCATGAAGATATTGAACAGAACTGGACCCAGAACGGATCCCTGTGGGGCCCTTCTCCTTATGCCCTTCCAGCACTACTGTGAACCACTGATAGCTACTCTCTGGGAATGGTTTTACAACCAGTTATGCACCCACCTTATAGTAGTGCCGTCTGTTTGTATATAGGTCTGTTTGTTAGCCTGGGATAGAATTTTGGCTTTGGCTTTTTGATACTCTTCTACTAATACGTGAAAACAAGGGACAAAGACACTGTGATGTTGCTTCTGCCTAGTCAGTTGGATTTGTTAGTACAATGGGAACAGATAAGAGCAGTTAAAGTGACAGGTTTCAGAGTAGCAGCCCTGTTAGTCTGTATTCGCAAAAAGAAAAGGAGGACTTGTGGCACCTTAGAGACTAACCAATTTATTTGAGCATAAGCTTTTGTGAGCTACAGCTCACTTCATTGGATGCATTCAGTAGCTCACGAAAGCTTATGCTCAAATAAATTGGTTAGTCTCTAAGGTGCCAGAAGTACTCCTTTTCTTTTAGCAGTTAAAGTGTTACTCAGAGCACACTTTAAGATTGCCTCAACCCCTATCTTAAGACAAAATCAACAGGGGCAGTTAGGAGGGGCAACAGGGATTGTGGGGGGAGGTCTAAAACATGAAAAGACCAAAGAAATGCCTGTCCCTGACCGGAGCGCAACCTCACTCCTTACCCCTCCCATTGGGTACAAAAGGGGTGAGATGAAGACACCAGACCCAAAATTGAACATGTCCCTAAACTGTAAGGGGTGGGACTGTGGGCGTGCATTCCAGGTATATTTGGGCCTGCTAAGAAGGAGAAGATGGGAATAGGGGCAATGGGGAACAAGGACACAGGCAAGGGTCAGAGCTAGGAAGGGGGTTATGGGGTAAATGCTCAGCGGTGTCAGAGCTGAGAATGGAACACTGACATGTAGAGCTATGGACATATTTGCTTGGAATTAACCCCAATAAACTTTGCATTGTCTACTCTTGGACTTCTGGTCTTTTGCTGCTTGCTTTCTGCATGACAAGAACCAGGGAAGCGGGAGGGTAGAGGGAAATCCCTCTAACATCTTGGTACCATGACTCAGATGCATCACGTCGGCCAGGTGAGTGATAGCCAGGTAAGTCCCCCGCCCCAACAGTCTGCACAGCTGCTTGCAGGGGGTTATGATGGGCTCTCATGATGATAGTTGCAGGTCCTTGCAAGCTGGGGTAATGGTTGTGACATTCCCCTCTGGTGTTATTTAGACGGGTGATCTGCTAGGCCTCTCCAATCCTTGACTCTAGGAGCCAGCCTTACCCTGCTCTGCTGTGAGAACCCCCACTCCTGGGCTGTTCATGCTCAGCATCTGGCATGTCAGCTGTTCCCAGCTACTTGCAACCGAATGACACTAGCCAATATTTCCAGTCCCAGACACAATCCTCGGAACCTCGTCTTGCAGTGTCCAGTTATGCCCGCTGGATGCTGCAATCTTAAATGAGTTCATCAGTTTAACAAAGAAATTGATATGTACCAGGCTTGTTATCCCAAGGGGAGCCTCTGACACACTGCAAACCAAACACACTGCTTCAGGTAGAATAAACAAACAGATTTATTAGCTATAAAGATAGATCTTAAGTGATTATAAGTCAAAGCATAACAAGTCAGATTTGGTCAAATGAAATAAAAGCAAAACACATTCTAAGCTGATCTTCACACTTTCAGTGTCCTTAAAAACTTAGATGCTTCTCTCCACAGGCTGGCTGGTTACGTTTCAGTCAGGCTCGCCCCTTTGATCCTTTCAGTTGCTTGGTGTGGTGTCTATAGGTGTAGGTGGAAGAGAGAGAGAGACAGCATGGCAAATGTCTCTCCCTTTTATCATGTCCTTTCTTCCCTCATGGCTTTGCCCCCTCCCTCCTCCCCTTCAGAGTCAGGTGGGCATTACTGAGTCTCTCCAAGCAAGGTTGAGCAATTTCCCTGGTGTGGCCTCATGCAGATGAGTCATCGCATTGTAGCTCCCTTGCTGGACAATGGCTATTGATGGGTTGATTGACACGCTGTCCGGGTGTTGGCTACTTTCCTTGCTTTTGCCTCTGGGGACCTAATATCTGGCTGATTCCCCAACTTTCAGCATGTTTTAGTGACCACCATACAACACAATTCTCATAACTTCATATGCATTAATGATACACATATATGGATAGAGAAATGACTTTCAGCAGCTCATAACCTTTCCCCTGATACCTTACAAGGCATGCTTTATATGTGAGATCATGATTATATGAAAATGAAGAATATGGGGGTTACAATACGCTCCGCCAAGGTATAGAATGTCACACCTCCCCCCTTAGTTCACTGCAAGAGGGTTAGTCACTGACTATCTCAAAGGCAGTTTGTTGTTATGGTTCTCTTGGCATCCAGCCATTAAGGCCATGAGGCAGCGTGCCTCAGTTTCCCCATTCATCCACAGCAAACCTCGTTTTTTATGGTTTTCTTTCCCTCCAGTGTTCCCTTCTGTGTGGGCTCTTAATTGAATCATGTTTCTGGTATTTTGGTATCTCAGGGTCTGCCAGGATAAGGTTTCAGCTTTCGCAAGAGTAGTTTACACTTGCAAGGGAGAGAAACAATAAGTTTTGACTACTGGACATTTCTTTTATCAGGGTAAATATTTTCCCACCTAGGATGTTGGTGTGTGTGCATCATGCTATTTAGTAGGGGCTAAGAGCCATGTCTGTCACAGGGCCTCTGCCTGCTGTGAGCTTAATCGTTGTATCTGTTCCCAGAGGCACATTGTAGCAGCACACCTGTGCTTTCACAGCTTCAAAGGCTGTGCTGGAATATATGTTGAGTGCCCTGTTCCGGCTTCCTCTTGTGTTTCCAGCAATGCTGGTCTGGGGGGGAGAGGGGGGCTGGCTGTCTGGCTACAACTAGTGAGGAGACATTCCCACACACCCCTTATTCCTTCCCCAGTTTCCTCCTCTAGGTCCCCATCTAAGACACATTTCTCTGTGCTCCATAAGAAGGGATCCATCCCTCGTTCAGCTGCAATACTCTGCCAGCTAACTATTGGGACAGTTTCCTTAATCCCTGACACCTCTCCTGCCCCTGAGGGCATGTTGCCTTCTGCTGGAAAGGAATTAGTCTCAGCCCCTCCCATACTTGGAAGCACCCTGCTTCCCTGTGTTACAGAGTCACAGGAACCCTCAGCCGCCTCAGTGGTTTCTGAGATCCCATGCCCCTTCTCTGGGCTCTCCTCTGGGACACATTTCCCTATGCTTCCTAAAGCCGGGTCTGTCTCTGGTTCTGCTGCAACTTGCAGGCAGCTAACAACCTGGACAGTTCTCTCCCTGGCAGACATCACACCCCATCCCTTCCTGATGTGGTGTTGCTTCCAGCTGCAGTGCAGGAGTTGGTCTCAACCACCCTCCCACCTGGAAACATGTGGCTTCCCCCAGCTACAGAAGAATCAAGGAGACTCTCCCCCATTCTCTCAGCAGTTCCTGAGGCCTTACCCTTTCCCTCGGGGGGTCCCAGCATAACACTCCCTCCTGCTGCAGGCAAATACTTTAACCTGAGCTACACACAGAAAAAATCATTACCAAGGAGCAGGTTGAAGAGGAGGTGTTCCATTACCCCCCCAGTCAAAACACTTTCCAAACCACATGGATTTTAGCTAGTGGTACAAGGAATTTGCTTTCGCCCACCCCCACTGTGACAGGTTGGATCACAGAAACCCCTTTGGGGCTGCCAACTGACGTGCTACGACTACTTCTGCCCCTGCCTTCCCTGCCAGCTTGGGACTCCAGCACCCTGCCTGGCTGTGCCAGACACACTTGCTGGCCACAAACACAGACCCAGGTCTGAACCACGTCCCACAAACTACAAGCTTAATTAAAAGCAGCTTAAGAAATGTTCCTGTCTTTAACACTCAGATGCCCAACTCCCAACGGAGTCCAAACCCCAAATAAATCCACTTTACCCTGTATAAAGCGTATACAGGGTAAACTCATAAGTTGTTCGCCCACTAGAACACTGATAGAGAGATATGCACAGCTGTCCCCCCCCTCCAGGTATTAATACACACTCTGAGTTAATTAATAAGTGAAAAGTGATTTTATTAAATACAGAAAGTAGGATTTAAGTGGTTCCAAGTAATAGCAGACAGAACAAAGTGAATTACCAAGTAAAATAAAATAAAACATGCAAGTCTAAGCCTAGTACAGTAAGAAAACTGAATACAGACAAAACCTCACCATCAGAGGTGTTCTAGTAAGCTTCCTTTTACAGACTAGTCTCCTTCTAGTCTGGGTCCAGCAATCACTCACACCCCCTGTAGTTTCTGTCCTTTCTTCCAGTTTCTCTCAGGTATCCTTGGGGGTGGTGAGGTTATCTCTTGAGCCAGCTGAAGCTCTAATGGAGGGGTGTCCCAGGGGTTTAAAAAGATTTTCTCTTGTGGGTGGAGACCCCTCCCTTCCTCTGTGTAGAATTCCAGCTACAAGATGGAGTTTTGGAGTCACATGGGCAAGTCACATGTCCATGCATGACTCAGAGCTTACAGGTAGCAGCCATGGTTCACATGCTACCTTGAACGTCCTCATGTGGACATCTTATGTGGATTGGAGACTTCCAAGATCAATTGTCCATCAAGTGCTTCTTGACTGGTCACTTAACTTGCAAATTCCTTTCTAAAGAAGCTGACCAAATGCCTTACTAAGGCTATTTAAAATCAAACAAGTACACAGCCAATATTAACAACTTCAAATACAACAGTGATCACATGCATACAAATAGGATGAATATATTCAGTAGATCATAACCTTTACATAGATATGTTACATGGCATATGTAGCACAAAACATGTTCCAGTTATGTCATATATACATTCATAAGCATATTTCCATAATGTCTTATGGGGTACAACATCACACCCACAATCTCTGCTATTTTGCCAGGCAACATACTGGCCTTTGGAACCACACTCTGCTTTTTAACCAGAGAGATCTGGGCCCCTGTATCCCTCTGCCCCAAGTATTCCCTGCTATCAATTTGGACAGCCGTAACATGTTGCATGTCTGGACCTGCAGAGGCTAACCTCCCAGAGCCAATACCATAGGTTTCAATTGCTTGGAGGTGGGGGTGGTGGTTCTGTGTTGAGGGCAGCAAAACTAGCAGGAGCTATTGGTTGCCTGCTTCCTCCTAGCACAGGGCATCAATTCCTCAGGTGATCAGTGGAATTACACTGATTGCACCTTCTGGGCTGTTCTGCTTTTACAGCAGATTTGGGGTGAGGGTTAGAGGAATGGTTCTGGGCAAGAGAGTGTTTAGGCTCCCAACCCCCTTCTATCTTCCCAGGGGCAAAATGGGATCCTCCCTTCCCATCAGTTTTAAACTCCTCTTTCTCTGGCCTGCCCTCAGTAGACCCCTGATTCTGTTCAAAGGCATCAGCTAAAAAAGCCATCTCCTCCCCAGACTTCACATCTTTGTCCCACAGACACTGCTTCACATCAGCCTGACACGTGCCTAGGAAATGCTCTTGAGCAACAAGATCCAACATTCCCTCAAAACTTGCCACCCGCTTGCCCCTCACCCATTTTCCCAAAAAATCTTTCATTTGGTTTACATATTCCCCATTACTCATACCAGTATCGCTCTTAAGGTTCCTAAATTTAACTCTATATGCTTCAGGGGTAATCTGAAAACTTCACAAAAGAGTATCTTTAAATTTACAATAGTCTAAAGCATCTTCACTAGGCATTCCACTGAATACGTTTCAAGCTGTACCAGTTAATTTCACAATCAGGGTAGGAAATCTCTTAACACCAGAGATTTCATGTACCACACACGGCCTGTCGAAGGCCCTCAGATATTCGGCTCTACTGTCAACTGCACTGTGTGCAGGACATAAGTGTTCCCGTTTGTGGATTTTTGGCGTGATGGGAGTCGTTCGGGTAGGGGGGTTCTGGCTCTGCCTCTTTAGCAGGTCCAGCTGGTGTTTTCGCTCTCTCTCTCTCTCTCTCTCTCTCTCTCTCTTCCATGGATCTTCTGTGAGCAGCCTCCTCTGGCTGTCTCTTTTCCTTTTCCTTTTCTCTCCAGTTCTGTCAATGGCAGTCATCTCTGGGGCTCGCTCTCCTTTTCTGCAGACTGAAGCCTAAAAAGCTCCAACTTCGCAATCACTTCCCTCATTTTCTTGCTTTTCTGTTCCTACTTCCCTTTCCCAAAATAAGCAAACAGGAAATAACAGAAGTGTGACCCCTCCTGACTACTCTTAGCCACTGCACTGAAGACTCACTTAAAATCACAAATATCAGGGCTTAAAGTGTGAACTTCACTCCGAGTAACAAGCCGCACATACACCCTGCTCGCTGTGCCACTGAAACCCCCTCCATTGCTGTCTGGATGGGGGATCTGCTCGGCCTCTTCAATCCCTGACTCTGGGAGCCGGCCTGACCCTGCTCTGCTGTGAGAACCCCCACTCCTGGGCCCTTCACCCACAGTCCCTGGCATGTCAGCTGCTCCCAGCTACATGCAAGCCAATATCTCCTGTCCCAGAAAAGCCCTAGGAGCCTCCGTCTTGCAGTGTCCAGTTATGCCCACTGGACCCTGCCAGCTTGTATAAATTTGTCAATTTAATAAAGAAATTATTATGTACCAGGCTTGTTCTCTGAAGGGGAGCCTCTGACACACTGCAAACCAAACGCACTGCTTCAGGTAGAATAAACAAACGATTTATTAGCTATAAAGGTAGAT
The DNA here is from genome assembly GCF_965152235.1 of Eretmochelys imbricata. Taxonomy (NCBI): domain Eukaryota; kingdom Metazoa; phylum Chordata; order Testudines; family Cheloniidae; genus Eretmochelys; species Eretmochelys imbricata. The sequence goes on along the minus strand of NC_135584.1, from coordinate 40,739,566 downwards.
TTTTAAGTGATTATAAGTCAAAGCATAACAAGCAGGGAGCTGTTCATTCCTCCCAGGGGTGCAAAAGTATCAGCAGGACCCCAGCGCTCTGTCCCGGCGCTGCAGAGACACACAGGAAGGGAAGGTCTGACGCCTGCACCCTGAGCCTTGGGGAGAGTCAATCCGACCACTGGTAACAGGAGTGTGTGTCTCTTATAAAGCGGGGCATGCAAATGAGGGAGACAGTTTCCTGTTTAAATCTCTGCCTCTCTCTGCCCAGGCTGCACCTGGAGACGCAATCCGCAGCCCCCTGGGTCTGTGCAGTCACCAGCCAGTCCCCTGAAAACTTTCCCCTCCAGCACCCGGAAAAATGGGATTTTTGCTCCTTGTCATTGTCGCTGTAACAGCTCTGGAAGGTATTTTCCTCCTCTGAAGACCTGGCAGAGTTAGAAGAATATTGTGTTCTCGCTGTTTTTATACCGTTATTAATGGCCTGTCTTTATTCCCAGGTGTCCGGTCCCAGACGCTGGTGGAGTCCGGAGGGGGTGTGAAGAAGCCCGGAGACTCTCTCCGCCTCTCCTGCAAAGCCTCCGGGTTAGACTTCAGCGGCTACTACATGAGCTGGGTCCGCCAGGCTCCTGGAAAGGGACTAGAATGGGTCGCTCACATAAACCCCGGTGGGAGTACTACATACTACCTCGATGCAGTGAAAGGGCGATTCACCATCTCCAGGGATAACGGCAAGAGTGAGCTGTATCTGCAAATGACCGGCCTGAAGCCCGAGGACTCCGCCCGCTATTACTGTGCGGGAGACACAGTGACACCAAACCGGTTTGTGATCGTACAAAAACCCAGGCTGCGGAATTGCCCTTCTCCCGGCAGCCGCGCGGGGGCAGCAGCGACACCCCCCGCTTCGGGCTCGGGGCAGGAGACCCGGCACCTGGGGGAACGGGACACAAACCTCCCGCCAGTTTAACCCTTCCGTTCCCGGGCAATGTGTCTCCCCTTCCTGCCCAGAGCCCTGCTGAGTGCAGAGATCCCTCACTTCGTCTGTGAACCCCAATCCGGAGTGAGTCCTGTTCTGAGTCGCTCTCCCCTCGGAGACCTGGCACGTTGGCTCTGCCGGGGCCCGTCTCGGGGTCAGACTCACAGGCCAGCGTCTATCAGTGTAAAGGGGACAAGCGCGTTGGGGTTTGCATCAGACCCAATGGATGGAGCGAATTGCCCAGGGGCCAAATCCTCCGCTAGTTTAAAGTCACACAACTGCTTTCAATAGACATGAATTACTCCTGATTTACACAGGGCAGGCTCTGGCCCTTTCCGAAAACTGGGATGTTTATGGCATGAATGCAGCGGAAGGTGATTAGTTCATTATCACCGATGTGGGGCCCCTCACCGGGGCATCTCCGCCCTTCGCACGCGGTTATTGCCTTTTCCCCCCTATGCCACAGGGAGGCCGGGGAACGATCACAGCCCCTGGTTCAGACGCGGGGACTGAGGCAGAGAGATGGAGGGCGGGGTGTGGAAATGGGCCATGCAGGGTCCGGGCGGGGCTGGGGGGCAGAGATCACCCGGCGCCGGAATAAACCCCGTTCAGCTGCGCCGGGGGATGTGGCGCCGCCGGGACTTTCCAAAGCGGCTCCTGGCTTGTTTTCACCAACTGCCCTGTGGAAATCCCAGCCCGGACCCTCCGCTGGTGTCAGTGGGTGGAGCTGAGACATCCCAACCCCCAATAAAGTGCCACCATGTCACAGAGTCACCATGGAGATAAAAGACCCCGCCCCTCAGCCCCCTCTGGCATCACTCAGGCCAGCGCTGGCCCGCAGGGCATTGGGGACAGTCACGTGGCTAAGGGCTGTGGACAGGAACACGAAGGGATTTCATGGGGTCACTTAGGGGGAGGCGGCTGCTGAGGGAGAAGTTGAGGCCCGTGGGTGGGGGGTTAGGGAGGCCCTAGAGTCACAGAGCGCAGCTCCGCTGAATGAGATATGGCCCCGGGCTTTCCTAAGTGTCCCCTAGTGTTAGTTAGGTTCAAGGTGGGTATGAAGGGTGAGGGTCAGTGTTAACAGTCAGGGTTAGAATTGCATCCTGGGTAAAGTCAGGATTTGGGGCTTTAAGTAAGGTATTCATGTAGTTTTCCGGTTCAGACATATATCCTCAGGGTCACTGTTAGCTGGGGGAGCTAGAGGAGAGATAAAGAAAATGCCAGTTTCTCTCCTTATGGTCGAGTAGGAAGCTCCGACTGAGACAAGGGTTAGGTACCACAGAGATAAAGCGCCGCCTCTTCTCTCAGCCCCACACAAAGAAACTGTGTTCGGGCTAGGAAATGGCGGGTGTCTCTTATAAGGAGCAGGATATGCAAATGATGGTGAGAGTATCCTATTTAAATCTGTCCCTCTCTCTGCCCAGTCTGCACCCTGAGACACAATCCGCAGCACCCTGGGTCTCTGCAGTCACGAACCAGTCCCCTGAGAACTTTCCCTTCCAACCCCAGGGGAAATGAAGCTTTGGTTGTACTTGGTTCTCATTGCAGCATCTCCGGAAGGTCCATACTCCCTTTCCATGGGTTGGATGTATTGGGCAGGTGCGGGATTATTGCCCGAGATACTCATGTTCCGCATAATTAATTGTTATTCCCAGGTGCCCAGTCCCAGGTGCAGCTGGTGGAGTCCGGAGGGGACGTGAAAAAGCCTGGAGACTCTCTCCGCCTTTCCTGCAAAGTCTCCGGATTCACCTTCAGCAGCTACCATATGAACTGGGTCAGTCAGGCTCCCGGGAAAGGACTGGAGTGGGTCGCACAGATATGGAATCCAGCTAATAATTTAGCGGCATATTACAGTGATGCGGTGAAAGGGCGATTCACCATCTCCAGAGACGAGTCCAGCAGCACGGTGTATCTGCAAATGAACAGCCTGAGAGCCGAAGACACCGCCCAGGATCACTGTGCGAGAGACACAGCGATCAGAAACCTCCTGCGGTTAGCACAGAAACCTCCAGAGCGAATCCCCCTCCCTCTCCGTGCCCACAGTCACTGCCAGAACAGAGACGTTCAGACAGGAACCGAGAGTGTGATGCCTCCAGTCCTTTATCCGGGCTTCACTCCACGGAAATTTCACTTTTATTGTCAGAGACCCGCGGTTCCGACAGAACCGAGACCGACTTATACATTTCCTAGTCACGCAGAAATAGAATCCGCCTAAGAAGTGTGATTAACATTTATCTGCCCGCCCTTCAGCCTGCCTTGCCGGCAAACTGAGCTGGAGAAGACAGGCAGGAAGCAGGAGCCAGAGAGCGAAGGTGGAGCCTGACTGAACTCGGCTTTTTTACACCGTGATCTTGCCACACTTTGCACTTACCTAACGAAGGCTGAATTGTGTTTCTTGAACACGCTGCTTCTTTTGCAAAGCGACTGGGGTATCCTGAATAGCCAATGCCACGTTCTGCAGGAGGGGGAAATCGGTCCACTAGTCCTAAAGTCACAGACAGAGGGTGGGCATTCCCTGTACAGACTCTAGTGGATTCATCTTTTTCCAGACTCCAGGTTTCTTGCACTTGCCCATTCTTAATAAAATGCCCCGTGTACAGAGCGCGTCTGGTTTCAAAAATGACATTTAAAAATAATCCTGGTTTTCTGAGCGCGCAGTAAATTATCACCACTGCTGTCTGGTTAATTCATAAAAAGAAAAGGAGGACTTGTGGCACCTTAGAGACTAACCAATCTATTTGCGCATAAGGTTTCGTGAGCTACAGCTCACTTCATCGGATGCATTCAGTGGAAAATACAGTGAGGAGATTTATATACACAGAGAACATGAAACAATGGGTGTTACCATACACACTGTAAGGAGAGTGACCAGGAAAGGTGAGATATTACCAGCGGGATGGGGGGGGACGGGGGGACGAACCTTTTGTAGTGATAATCAAGGTGGGCCATTTCCAGCAGTTGACAAGAACGGTATGGGAGGAAATAAACATGGTGAAGTAGTTTTACTTAGTGAACTGACACATCAAATCCGAGTCTCTATTCAAGCCTAAGTTAATTGTATCCAGTTTGCAAATTAATTCCAATTCAGCAGTCTCTCGTTGGAGTCTGTTTCTGAAGTTTTTTTGTCGAAGAATTGCTACTTTTAGGTCTGTAATCGAGTGACCAGAGAGATTGAAGTGTTCTCCTACTGGTTTTTGAATGTTATAATCCTTGATGTCTGATTTGTGTCCATTTATTCTTTTACGTAGAGACTGTCCAGTTTGGCCAATGTACATGGCAGAGGGGCATTGCTGGCACATGATGGCATATATCACATTGGTAGATGTGCAGGTGAACGAGCCTCTGATAGTGTGGCTGATGTGATTAGGCCCTATGATGGTGTCCCCTGAATAGATATGTGGGCACAGTTGGCAACGGGCTTTGTTGCAAAGATAGGTTCCTGGGTTAGTGGTTCTGTTGTGTGGTGTGTGGTTGCTGGTGAGTATTTGCTTCAAGTTGGGGGTCTGTCTGTAAGCAAGGACTGGCCTGTCTCCCAAGATCTGTGAGAGTGATGGGTCAACCTTCAGAATAGGTTGTAGATCCTTGATGATGCGTTGGAGAGGTTTTAGTTGGGGGCTGAAGGTGATGGATAGTGGTGTTCTTTTATTTTCTTTGTTGGGCCTGTCCTGTCCTAGAAAAGCCATTTACAACACACACTTTGCTTCCCTACAAAAGAAAAAGGACACTAAATTATCTAAACTACTACATGCCACAAGGGGCCACAACACTGGTTTCCTTAACCCACCCAGAAATATTGTTAATCTATCCAACTATACTCTTAGCCCAGCAGAAGAATCTGTCCTATCTCGGAGCCTCTCCTTCTGTCCCTTCACCCCCACGAACATGATACAGTTCTGTGGTGACCTAAAATCCTATTTTCGATGCCTCCGACTCAAGGAATATTTCCAACATACCTCTGAACAACATACTAACCCACAGAGACCTTCCTACCAAGACTACAAAAAGAAGGATTCTGGGTGGACTCCTCCTGAAGGTCGAAACAACAGACTGGATTTCTACGTCGAGTGCTTCCGCCGATGTGCAGGGGCTGAAATGGTGGAAAAGCAACATCATTTACCCCATATCCTCAGCCGTGCAGAACACAATGACATCCACAGCCTCAGAAACAACTCTGACATCATAATCAAAAAGGCTGACAAAGGAGGTGCTGTTGTCATCATGAATAGGTCGGAATATGAACAAGAGGCTGCTAGGCAGCTCTCCAACACCGCTTTCTACAAGCCATTACCCTCTGATCCCACTGAGGGTAACCAAAAGAAACTACAGCATTGATTCATGAAACTCCCTGAAAAAGCACAAGAACAAATCTACACAGACACACCCCTGGAACCCCAACCAGGGGTATTCTATCTGCTACCCAAGATCCATAAACATGGAAACCCTGGACGCCCCATCATCTCAGGCATTGGCACCCCGACAGCAGGATTGTCTGGCTATGTAAACTCCCTCCTCAGGCCCTAAGCTTCCAGCACTCCCAGCTATCTTTGAGACACCACTGACTTCCTGAGGAAACTACAATCCATCGGTGATCTTCCTGAAAATACCATCCTGGCCACTATGGATGTAGAAGCCCTCTACACCAACATTCCACACAAAGATGGACTACAAGCCATCAGGAACAGTATCCCCGATAATGTCACGGCAAAACCATGTACATTGGGCAAACTGGACAGTCTCTACGTAAAAGAATAAATGGACACAAATCAGACGTCAAGAATTATAACATTCATAAACCAGTCAGAGAACACTTCAGTCTCTCTGGTCACTCGATTAGAGACCTAAAAGTGACAATTCTTCAATGAAATCTTTGAAAACAGACTCCAACAGAGACGGCTGAATTGGAATTAATTTGCAAACTGGATACAATTAACTTCGGCTTGAATAGAGACTGGGAGCGGATGGCTCATTTCACAAAGTAAAACTATTTCCCCATGTTTATTCCCGCCCCCCCCGCTCCCCCCCCCCCCCACACACACTGTTCCTCAGATGTTCTTGTCAACTGCTGGAAATGGCCCACCTTGAGTATCACTACAAGAGGTTTTCTCCCCGCACCCCGACCCCCTCCCCACCTCCCCCTTTCCTGCTGCTATTAGTTCATCTTAAGTGATCACTCTCCTTACCCTGTGTAGGGTAACACCCATTGTCCTGTGTTTATATAAATGTCCCCACTGTATTTTCCACTGAATGCATCCGATGAAGTGAGCTGTAGCTCAGGAAAGCTTATGCTGAAATAAAATGGTTAGTCTCTAGGGTGCCACTAGTCCTCCTTTTCTTTTTACTCAATCATACCATCTATTTAACGTTCCCTTGCCAAATATCTGTTTCCCCATACACCTCCCCACCCCATCTATTCCTCTATCAATAGTCATCCTTTCTATCTATCTATCCCCGCTCACGGTGGTGAGCCAGAGGAACCTCTCTCTTATATGAAGGGGTCTCTATGCAAATCAAGAGCTAGTCACCAGGTATAAATCCTGCCACGTCTCTGGCCCAGCAGCTCCTCCCAGAAGAAGACACCGGTTTTTCCACACTCTCACTTTCACTCTTTCCCTCGGAATTCTTACACAAAACCCAGGAAAATGAGATTTTGGCTGAACTTAATTCTCACTCGATCAGTTCTCCCAGGTAACTATTAAAGTACAAAGTGTACTCCCCTCCGGGTTCCTGAGTCTCATAGAATCAGGGATCTAAACAAATCTGTATTTGCAGGGGCCAGGCCTCAGGTCCAGCTGGTGGAGTCCGGAGGGGATGTGAAAACGCCTGGGGACTCTCTCCGCCTCTCCTGCAAAGCCTTCGGGTTCACCTTCAGCAGTTATCTCATGGACTGGATCCGTCTGGCCCCCGGGAAGGGGCGGGACTTGCTGGCCAGAGCTGCTGCCCAGGGCAGCGCCTACTACGCTGACTCCGTGAAAGGGCGATTCGCCATCTCCAGAGACAACGCCAACAGCCTGGTGCATTTGCAAATCAGCAGCCTGAGAGCGGAGGACATTCCTGTGTCAGAGACACACAGCCAGGGACCTAGGACAAAAACCGAGCCCTGTAGTCACGGTCTGGAGTTGGCTGGTTGGGGCGCTCAGGGTTTGCAAAACTGTGGAAATCTGAGGAAAGACTCAGACATTTAAACACCAGACCCACCCCATTGGGGGCACTGGCTGTGTCAATAAAGTAGGGAGCCGGGGGGCTTCGAGTCACATAAGGGTCTAAGGCTCGTTATTATAATGCCTGCCTAGAGGTGCCTGGCTCCCAATGGAATTTACAGCCTCGAATTAGGCACCCTGACTCTCAGCCCCACTGTGCCTGAGCCAGAGACTGGACTTCAACAAGGTCCATCTTCTACCTCCCAGGGGAGGGCCCAGCCACTGGGCTAGAAGGTTTCCCGGGGGACTCCTCTCCGTAGAGTTACGGTTGAAGTTCTTCTACTTGCTTCAGAATGCAAAGAGTCTTTGTAAGGAGAGAGCAAGACAGAGTGTGAATGAGAATGACTGTATAGCCCGGTGACCAGGGCGCTCTTCTTGGATCAAGGGAGGCCCATCTTCAGGACGCTGTGCTCTAAGGGTTATTTGAATGCTCGATTAGCAGGTTTCAGGCCAGTGTGGTTACTAGAACACTGGGCGGGCTGGGCCTCGGGGGACCTGGCTTTTCTTGTAACAGCCAACAGACCTCGGGCAAATCAGTTTCCTTCTCTCTGCCTCAGTTTATCCACCTCGAAAAAAGGGGACACGAAAGCTCGCCGTCTGTTCCCAAATCTCCGTTACAGAGCGGAGTATTTCTGTCACCCAAGGGTGTAATCACTCCAGAATTGTATTTCACCGACTGGATACTTTCAGTGCTTTAGATTACTTTGAACATGCTTCTATCCCCTCAGGGTCTCACACCGTATCAAGGCATCTCCAAAAGCCCGGGACAAGGGACCTCGGTGAGAAATGCAATCCCAGCCCCTGGGACTCCATTTTAAGAGCACGGATATGCAAGTGAAGTAATTGTATTCCCTGCTTAAAGCCCTTTGGGTTGGGAACCTGCAGCTCCCGGTGTCTGCAGCGATCGGCCCAACCCTCTAGAGAACTTTTCCCAGCAAACACACTTGATGTTTTGGCTGGATTTCCTTTTCACTGTGGCAGCTTTCCGAGGTGTGTATTTCTTCGCGGGGAAATGGAGATACCCTTGTTTTGAAATAACGTGTGGCAGTATTGTAATCAGAACTGTGATCACTAGCAATATTAAGAGAAGCATCAATCATGTTAGCATCAGCACCGTCATATGGATTCTCAATGTGCTTTTACATCCTCCGAGGCTGGGGCTCAGGCTCCACTGCTGGAGTCCGGAGGAGGAGACATTAAGAAGCCCGGACAATCTCTGCGCCTCACCTGTAAAGGCTCTGGCTTTGATTTCAGCCAGGCTGGTTTACACTGGGTCCGACAAGCTCCCGGGAAGGGAGTGGAGTGGGTCTCCGTGATTTTCTTCGATGGGAGAAAGGAATATTACGCCACTTGTGTGAAAGGGCGATTCACCACCTCCAGGGACAACTCCCCAAACCTGGCCGATTTAAACATGAGCAGCCTGAAGCCAGAGGACACGACCTGGTTACTGTGCAGCGTCCCAGTGAGTGAAACCCGGTCTGAGCTGAGACAAAAACCCGTCCCCTGCAATGTCATGAGGCTCTTGCTCTTGGTGGCGCTCAAGGTCTGCAAGTTACAATGAGCCCAGCGAGGACAAAGGGAAGTGAACAAAGAAATCAGGGGGTTCATGTCATTGTCTTTCTCACGGGGAATTGCCCAGCAGGCCAGATAAGAATCCAGATGTTTAATCACAGACGTTAATAGGTTTATAAAGACTCCTTCCTCCTCCCCTCCCCCTCCCCCTCCCCACAATACATTGTCTTTGCCCTCCTCTCCAAAAAAGGACAAATCCTGTGATGTTCTGGCTCTGTGTAGCATCCTCCCTCCTATGACCTACAGACCCGGCGCCCTCCTTTCTGTAACCTTTGCAGTGACTGACAGCACCGCTGGGGGGACAGTCAGACAGAGAGACCTGACTCTGTTGGGTCTTTGAATGAAGTCAGGGCCAAATGCTCTGACTCGCATTTGTGCAAAAGGAATGGGAATGGGAGTATGAATCGGAATGCAAGAGGAATATCCATGGGAACAGAAATGGGACGGTGAGCATGAAAGAGAATAGGAAGGTGAGTGTGACTGGAAGTGGAAATGGGAGTGTGTGAATGAACAGGAAGGGGAATATAAACAGGAATGGGAGTGTTCATGGGAATGGGAATAGAAATACCTGTTTCAGCGTGAATGGTTAAAGGGGTCTGAATGTAAGTGGGAACGGAAATATTTTATTATTAAGTAGTAGTCGAATGTCTGAATATTACATCATACAAAATCTAAAACATAAAAAGGAGAAGGCTTCTGCCTGCACTTCATTGCTTATTAATAATTAATTTAGTAGATGATTATGCTGATGATGATTAGCGGTGGCGGAGTTGGTGGTGGTTGCGATCCTAGCGCCTGGGGTCTCCAATCATAGTCTAGGATCCCCTATTCCTAGGCACGGTACAAACACAGACCATAACACCTCTCTCTACCCCACGGAGTTTACAATTCCAGCATAAATGGGAAGTGGAGTGTGAATGGGAGTGGGAGTGTGAACGCGGATATAAATATCAGCCGGGCATAATAATCTTCCTCCACTGTCTACTGAAGCCTCCCTCTACTCCCCCCCTAAAGCAAAACTCCCAGACACGCTGCTCTATTGTGACACACTAATGTCAGGGAGGCTCCTCTGCAAAATCTTAACTCTGTCTTCAGACCCCCACCCCCAGCTTCTCCCACCCGCACACACAGCCGGGCCCCCAGACCTGGTCTAAGGTGGGTCATTTCAATGTAGCCGGTCACTGCTGGGAAGGGAAAGGGGCTTCCCTCCCAAATCCCTCCCAGTGCCAAGGGAAATCTTCCCTCTCCAGCTTGTGGCCCAGCCTTATGGATCCCTGGGTCAGGACCCCTCCCCAGACACAGACTCCCCAGACCGGACATTGCATGGCCCCTGTGCGTGTGGAACGGGGCTCCAGAGCTGAGTCCCCCCAGTCCCCAATATCACCTCATAATAGCCAGACCCTCAGTTCCCGTGTGAGGAAATACAGTCACTGCAGGGAACTGTTCATTCCTCCCAGGGATCCGAAAGTCTAATGAGGATCCCAGCGCCCCGTGCCAGGCGCTGCACGGACACACTGGACGGGACACTCTGACTCCCGCACCCGGAGCCCGAGGGCGAGTCAGTCTGATCACTGACAGCAGGAGTGTGTGTCTCTTATAAAGCGGGGCATGCAAATGAGGGAGACAGTTTCCTGTTTAAATCTCTGGCTCTCTCTGCCCAGGCTGCATCCGGAGACACAATCCGCAGCCCCCTGGCTCTGTGCAGTCACCAGCCAGTCCCCTGACAACATTCCCCTCCAGCACACGGGAAAATGGGATTTTTGCTCCTTGTCATTGTCGCTGTAGCAGCTTTGGAAGGTATTTTTCTCCTCTGAAGACCTGGCAGAATTAGAAGAATATTGTCATATCGCTGTTTTCATACCGACATTAATGGCCTGTCTTTATTCCCAGGTGTCCGCTCCCAGACGCTGGTGGAGTCGGGAGGGGATGTGAAAAAGCCCGGAGACTCTCTCCGCCTCTCCTGCAAAGCCTCCGGATTCACCTTCAGCAGCCACTGGATGGATTGGGTCCGCCAGGCTCCCGGGAAGGGACTGGAATGGGTCGCTGCTATAAACTACGGTGGGGGTAGTACATACTACCTCGATGCAGTGAAAGGGCGATTCACCATCTCCAGGGATAACGCCAAGAGTGAGCTGTATCTGCAAATGACCGGCCTGAAGCCCGAGGACACCGCCCGCTATTACTGTGCGAGAGACACAGTGACATCAAAGCGGTTTGTGATCGCACAAAAACCCAGGCTGCGGAATCGCCCTTCTCCCGGCGGCCGCGCGGGGGCAGCAGCGACACCCCCCGCTTCGGGCTCGGGCAGGAGACCCGGCCCCCGGGGGAACGGAACACAAACCTCCCGCCAGTTTTAACCCTTCCGTTCCCGGGCAACGTGTCTCCCCTTCCTGCCCACAGCCCTGCTGAGTGCAGAGATCCCTCACTTCGTCTGTGAACCCCAATCCGGAGTGAGTCCTGTTCTGAGTCGCTCTCCCCTCGGAGACCTGGCACGTTGGCTCTGCCGGGCCCGTCTCGGTGTCAGACTCACAGGCCAGCGTCTGTCAGTGTAAAGGGGACAAGCGCGTTGGGGTTTGCATCAAACCCAATGGATGGAGCGAATTGCCCAGGGGCCAAATCCTCCGCTAGTTTAAAGTCACACAACTGCTTTCAATAGACACGAGTTACTCCTGATTTACACCAGGGAGGCTCTGGCCCTTTCAGAAAACTGGGATGTTTATGGCATTAATGCAGGGGAAGGTGATTAGTTCATTATAACCCATGTGGGGCCCCTCACCGGGGCATCTCCGCCCTTCGCACGCGGTTATTGCCTTTATCCCCCAACACCCCCGGGAGGCCGGGGAACGATCACAGCCCCTGGGTCAGAGCGGGACTGAGGCAGAGAGAGGGAGGCCGGGTGTGGAAATGGGCCATTCAGGGTCCGGCCGGGGCTGGGGGGCAGAGATCACCCGGCGCCGGAATAAACCCCGCTCCGCTGCGCCGCGGGATGTGGCGCCGCCGGGACTTTCCAAAGCGGCTCCTGGGTTGTTTTCACCAACTGCCCTGTGGAAATCCCAGCCCGGACCCTCCGCTGGTGTCAGTGGGTGGAGCTGAGACATCCCAACCCCCAATAAAGTGCCCCCATGTCACAGTTACCATGGAGATAAAAGGACCCGCCCCTCAGCCCCCTCTGGCATCACTCAGCCCAGCGCTGGCCCGCAGGGCATTGGGGACAGTCACGTGGCTAAGGGCTGTGGACAGGAACATGGTGGAATTTAATGGGGTCGCTCAGGGGGAGGCGGCTGCTGGGGGAGAACCAGAGGTCTGGGGGTGGGCCAGGGGGACCCTAGAATCACAGAGCCCAGCTCCCGCTCTATGAGATATGGCTCCGGACTTTCCTAAGGGTCCCCTAGTGTTCGTTAGCTTCAAGGTAGGGATGAAGGATGAGGCCAGTATTAAAATTCAGGGTTAGCACTGCATCCTGGGTAAAGTCTGGATTTAGGGTTCTAAGTAAGGTATTCATGTAATTTTCCGGTTCAGACGTATATGAAGGTGGCGTTTATCCTCAGGGTCACGGTTAGGTGGGGGAGCTAGAGGAAGGATAAAGAAAATGCCAGTTTCTCTCCTTATGGTCGAGTAGGAAGCTCCGACTGAGACAAGGGTTAGGTACCACAGAGATAAAGCGCCGTCTCTTCTCTCAGCCCCACACAAAGAAACTGAGTTCGGGCTAGGAAATGGCGGGTGTCTCTTATAAGGAGCGGGATATGCAAATGAGGGTGAGAGTTTCCTGCTTAAATCTGTCCCTCTCTTTGCCCAGGCTGCACCGGGAGACACAATCCGCAGTCCCCTGGGTCTCTGCAGTCACCAGCCAGTCCCCGGAGAACTTTCCCCTCCAACCCCAGGGGAAATGAAGCTTTGGTTGTACTTGGTTCTCATTGCAGCATCTCCGGAAGGTCCATTCTCCCTTTCCATGGGTTGGATGTATTGGGGATGTGCGGGATTATTGCCCGAGGTACTCATGTTCCCCATAATTAATTGTTATTCCCAGGTGCCCAGTCCCAGGTGCAGCTGGTGGAGTCCGGAGGGGATGTGAAAAAGCCCGGAGACTCTCTCCGCCTCTCCCGCGAAGCCTCCGGCTTCACCTTCAGCAGCCACTGGATGGACTGGGTCCGCCAGGATCCTGGAAAGGGGCTGGAGTGGGCCTCGGTAATTAGCGGAGGGGAGAGGGCAGCACATATTACCCCGCTTCAGCCCGGGGTCCCTTCACCTTCTCCAGAGACACCTCCAGCAGCCTGCTGTACTTGCTAATGACCGGCCTGAGACCTGAGGACACCGCCTGGTATCGTTGTGCGAGAGACACAGTGAAACGAGACCGATGAATGTTAATAGAAAAACCCAAGCTGCAGAATCTCATTCTCCGGTGCGACGCGTGGGGGCAGCAGATACACAAACAATTCACCCCGGGGCACGAGAATGAGAGGGACACCAGAATGAATAAGAGCCTGCCATCAGGTTTTCACCTTATAATTGACTGGCTATGGCCCCCATTGCTGCACAAAATCCGGATGGGCCGGCGGGCCAGGGATCATTCAGCTCCTGGATAAACCCTACTCAGCTCCAACCCGAAATGTGGGGAAGGGCTGGGAGTTTTTTAAGCGGCATCATGGATTTATTCACCCACCTCAGATCTCAGGTTCACAGCCCAGGATCTCTGCCTTGGAAAAGGGCAGAACTAAAGATCCAGCCCACAATATGTTTCCACGATTTAATACAGTAACCATAGAGATAAAGGACCCCACACCTCCGCCCTTACTTACCTGAATCAGCCCAGTGCTGCACAGGGGAGAGTCAGGCGCCTAGGGATTCTGGGGTGGAGAGCAACTGGGTGTCAAGTGTTGGTGAAGGGTTAAAGGTGACTAGGATCAGAATCTAGAGAGGAGAGGGCTGGAGTTATTATGGGGTGCTGCTGCTATATGGACTTTCAATTTTCCCTCTGAGTCTCTCTGATCCCAGATCATGCCCCATAAGAACGGCCCTACTGGGTCAGACCCACCGAGTCCAATATCCTGTCTTCTCACAGTGGCTAATCCCTGGTGCCCCCAAGGGATTGAACAGATCAGGCAATCAAGTGATTCGTTCTCTGTCACGCAGTTCCAGCTCCTGGCAAACAGACGCTAAGGATACCTGGCTAACAGCCATTGATGGACCTATCCTCCATTAACTAACCTAGTTTTTTTTTTTTTAACCCTGTCATATTTTGGCCTTCACAACATCCTCTGGCAAAGAGTTCCAGAGGTTGACTGTGTGTTGTGCGAAGAAATACTTCCTTTTGTCTGTTTTACACCTGCTGCCTATTAATTTCATTCGGTGACCCCTAGTTCTTGTGTTCTGAGAAGGAGTAAATAACACTTCCCTCGTTACTTTCTCCGCACCAGACAGGATTTTATAGAGATCTCTCATCTCCCCCACTTAGTCGTCTCTTTTTCCAGCCCCAGTTTTGTTAATCTGTCCTCATATGGAACCTCTTCCATACCTCTAATTTTCGTTGCTCTTTTCTATACCTTGGTATGCAATAGTGGAATATTAAACACGATCACTAATATTAAATATGGGCTTTTAAAAAACAACTTAACATAAATATAAGGGGATTTCAGGATGGGAGCAGGGAGGGTGTCTCCATTTTCTTTGGTTATTATTCTCCTTATTATTATCCCTCCTGGGCAATAGGCAACAGGAACCACCATTCAAATGTCAATTCTTGCCTGTGGCTCATAATGTGGGGAGGCGGGATGGAAGGAAGAATGTCAGAGCAGGGCTCGATCCTGTCCATAGGAACCAATCCTGGCAGGAATTTCAACCACTCTCTCACCGCGATGGTGGGAGACAGGTAGATAAAAGGAATAGCAGGGTGACCCATGTAGAGACAGCCAGGACCGGGCAAGTTTTCTGAAGGCATCTGGGGCAATACCAAAGCTGAGAACCTACCAAACCCTACAGGGATTCGAATCTCTTCCAGTTCTTATTTCTTTAGTGGCTGGTTTTGCTCCTTCTCTTGACTCAGGTAGCAATCTCAGCCAGGGAAGGAGTCTATGCTTCTAAAAAGGAGGGGGTGTGCAAATATGGGTGTCAGTTTCCTGTTTAAACCCTGTCTCTCTCTCTGCCCAGGCTTCACCCGGAGAGACAATCCGCAGTCCCTTGTGTCTGTCCAGCTACCGTGTGTCTCTCTAAGAACTTTCCCCCTCAAAGACAAGAGAAAATGGAACTTAGGTTTTCTTATAGCAGCCTTGGAATGTATTTTCTCACTATAAACACATTTCAGAGTCAGGTTTGTTAAATCTCTTCTTATGATGTCAGAGTGCATCATTATTTGCAGGGGTCTGGTCGCAGGTGCAGCTGATGGAGTCCGGAGGGGGTGTGAAAAAGCCCGGAGACTCTCTCTGCCTCTCCTGCAAAGCCTCTGGGTTCACCTTCAGCAGCTACCAGATGCAATGGATCCTGCAGGCTCCCGGGAAAGAGCTGGAGTGGGTCTCCCTCATTTACACTGACGGAAGCGAAAGTTATTACTCAGATGCAGTGAAAGGGCGATTCTCCATCTCCAGGGATAACTCCAAGAGTGAACTGTATCTGCAAATGACCGTCCTGAAGCCCGGGGACAGGACCTTGTTGTATTCCTGGGCAAGAAAAGGCACGGTGGAACGAGACCTCTTGCTCCTAACACAAAAACCTGGGCTGCAGATTCTCCCGTGCGCCGCCTGGGGGCAGCAGCTCCACAAGGCAAACAGCCTGCGGCACGGGCAGGACCCTGGCTCAGTGTATGTGTGTGTCGGGGGATGGGGGTACTGCTGTAGTTCCCTGGCAATGTCACCCCTTGCTGCACATAGCCGCACTGGGGCCTGCCGTGCAGAGACCATCGGACTCCCCCCTAAACCCTGCTCAGCTGGGATTCCTGTGGTAAAAGCCACCCTCCCCCGTGGCAGGCGGGGAACGTTCACTCTCCTCCTGGCCATTACTATCTCAGACTCACTGGACAGTGGCTGTCGCCTCAGAGAGCCGAAACGGGTGATGGGGCTGATCTACAGCCCTTGGGAACCAATGAAACTCTCGCCTCTGATTTCACAAGGGTTTGGTTATCGTGGCCTTAAGAAGGACCTTACACGGTGAGAGCAGATCCACAGCTGGAATCAGTGACCACAGACCCGCTGGATTCCACACAGCAGCGACCTCTATTTATGCCAGCGGACCTTTCGCTGACTTTCCGTAGTAGGTGGTTGCTCCACAAATCGGGGATAGCCACCGTAGCCCCTGACCGGGAGCCGCCCTGGCAGACCCAATTAATTCACTATCTCTCTATGTTGAAACCTGAGGTTGTACAGGTCAGTCTGAGGGATTCTCCAGGCTTCTCCACATCCCCTCCCGACTCCACCAGCTGAACGCCTGACAGGACACCAGGGAATAAACGCAAAATAAAATCATGTCCGTGTGAATTGCCAACAACACAACATTCCGCTGAGTCTCTTATCCATACAGCCAGGGGCAGAAAATACCTTCTAAAGCGGCTGCAACGAAACCTAAATGGAGCCAAAGATTCATTTTCCCTGGCGTCGGAGGGGAAAGGTCTCTGGTGGATCGGTTGGTAACTGCACAGACTCAGGGGACTGCAGATTTTCTCAGGGTGCAGCCCTGCAGAGAAAGATTTAAACAGGAAACTCTCACCATTATTTGCACACACACACACACACCCCGCCCCGCTTATAACAGATAAAACTCCTTCCCAGTAGATGATTTGATTATTGTCTTTGTTGGTCCATTCCCTCTGAAGCTCCTGGCATTGGCCACTGTCAGAAGACAGGACACTGGGCTAGATGGACCATTGGTCTGACCCAGTATCACCTTTCTTCTGGTCTTATGATCTCACGTCTTGGTGTGAGGATCCAAAAGTAGGAGCTAGACCAGGGGTGGGCACACTTTTTGGCCTGAGGGACACATCTGGGCATGGAAATTGTATGGTGGGCCATGCATGCTCATGGAATTGGGGGTTGGGTGCGGGAGGGGGTGAGGGCTCTGTCTAGGGCTGCGGGCTTTGAGGTGGGGCTGGGATGGAAGGGTTCAGAGGGCGGGAGAGGAACCAGGGCTGGGATAGGGGTTGGGGTACGGGAGGCTCAGGGGTGCAGGCTCCAGCTGGCACTTACCTCAAGCAGCTCCCAGAAGTAGCGGTACATCCCCCCTCCCACTCCTATGCTGAGGCACAGCCAGGCAGCTCTGCGCACTGCCCCATCTGCAGGAACAGCCCCTATAGCTCCTGTTGGCCATGGTTCCTGGCCAATGGGAGCTGTGGGGCAGCTCCTGGGGCAGGGGCAGCATGTGGAGCCCCCTGGATGCACCTATATGTAGGAGCTGGAGGGGGGCCATGCCGCTGCTTCCAGGAGCTGCATGGAGTTGGGCAAGCCCCAGGCCCTGCTTCCCAGTGGGAGCTCAAGGGCCAGATTAAAACATCTGGAAGGCCGGATGTGCCCCCCAGGCCGTAGTTTGCCCACCACTGAGCTAGACCCACTACTGGAGAAAAAAGGAGTGGAAAATATTTGAACTCCTCAAGGGTTTAACAGACTCTTGGCCTTGGGCATTGCCCCAGCAGCATGCTAAATGGCATGTGCTCTGTCTACAGGCCCAGCCCTGATACCCCTGAAGTGGACATGACTCTCCTCCTCTCAATCAGGGAAATGTCTTTAATTTCTGTCAGGGTTTGACAGCACGACAAGGAACTTGCCCTGCTCTCCCATGCTTTCTGCTTTCTCACCTCCCCACATTTTCAAATACAGGCAAGAACAGATATTGGAAAGGTGTTTCTTGGTATCCAGTTCACAGAAAAAAAAGTCGAAAGTCCTCACCTTCCTGCTCTCCCCACCCCTCCCCAGACATCCTCTTCTGTGTTTCTGATATTGTTTTTGAAAGTGCAAATTTCATATTTTCATTGTGTGCACAGTGTTCTGTTATTGTCATGGCTGGGGTGCATCAGCCAGGGAGCAGATCTATGGAAAGGGGAATGAGCAGGTGAGCAGCCACCAGACAAGGCCACTAGCCCTGCTCTCTCTGACCCTAATGAAACCTGACACCTCCCCTATGGGGCTGCTGCTTCTCTTTGCACAATCCCAATAAGCCCTACTAGACTTCCTTCCTGTACCCTTACTAACCCACTGCCTTTAGCGCCAACCTTTGGTAGTTTCCTGTAATTAAGAGCAGCCGATCCATGGTTACTGTGTTAAATAGCTGGATCTTTACCTCCCCCTTGGACAGCAGCAGAAATGCTGGACTGTGATTGCGAAATATGAGGTGGGTTCCTTTAGCCATGAGGCCCCTTTGAAAATCCTAGCCCTGTGCTATATTTCCAATGGGGACTGAGTGGTCTCTGCCAGGCCCGCTGACAGGCGGTGGCTAAGGGGGCAATTGCCCAGGGGCCTCTGAGCCCAGTGCTCACACTCAGGTTAGTGGGGATAGTCACGTGACCAAGGGTTCATAGATAGCATCGTTGGAACCACTCAGAGAGAGACTGAGGCAGAGGGAGAAGCTGACGTGGATTGGGGAGAGGTCGGGGGCAGGAAAGACACAGAATGGGGCTCCCACTGAATAAGATAGAGCCTAATTCTTCTGTATAAGAGGGGGAGCCGTGTTAGTCTGTATCCACAAAAAAAAAGGAGGAGGTCGGTGGCACCTTAAAGACTAACCAACTTTTGTGGGCAAAAAGCCCACTTCTTCAGACACAGTGGGTTTTTTTGCCCAGGAAAGCTTATGTCCAAATAAATCTGTTAGTCTTTAAAATGCCACCTGACTCCTCCTTGTTTTTGCAGATCCAGACTAGCATGGCTACCCCTCTGATACTTGTCACCATGCAAGGCACTGAATTTAGTGATATGAAGTGGAATCCTTCTGTGAAAGTCCCACCCCAAACTAAATTTAGGGTTAAGATACATTCTAGATTTAGGGTTCTAGTTGTGGTTTAAGAGTTCTAATAGCGTTAAATTTAGAGTTTAGACTTAAGAGATAAGGTATTAATTTGTGTTGCAAGTTACACTTAAAACTTAAGCATCAGAGGGGTAGCCGTGTTAGTCTGGATCTGTAAAAGCAGCAAAGAGTCGTGTGGTACCCTATAGACTAACAGCATGAGCTTTCATGGGTGACTACCCACTTCGTCGGATGCATGTCACTTAAAACTTTGCGTGACACATCATGTTTAATATTAGGGCCAGATTTAGTATTACAGTTAAGATTATGGCAAATGTTAAAAAATTAAGGGTATTTGTTACCCTTAGAATTAGGGATCTAGTACAAATCTTGGTTTGTGTTCTGTTAAGTGTTAAATATTGGTTAGATTTTGTTGTTAGGTTTAAGGTCAGGCTTTACTTTTAGTGACAAGGTAAGGACGGAGGGTGAGGGCTAGTGTAAAAGTCAGGATTAGAATTTACATTTAGGGTTAGAATTACGTTAAGGGGTAAAGACAGGATTTAGGGATGCAACTAAGGTACTCATTTAGCTCTCAGGTTCATAGCAATATAAAGGTTAATGTTCGGGTTTATCCTTAGGGTTAGGGTTAAATGTGGGAGTTAGGGAGAAGAGAAAGAAGATGAGAACTGGGCTCTTGATCGTCACCCAGGAAGCTCAAATCCAGTGGTGCTGGCATCCCGACTGGGAGAGGAGTGTTACCCCAGAGATAAATTGTCAGCTCTTCTCTCAGACACACAAAAGAAACTGAGTTCGCTCTAGGAAATAATTGGAGTCTCTTATAAGAAGGGAGCTATGCAAATAGGGGGAAGAGTTTCCTCTTTAAAGCTGTCTCTCACTTCCACGGCTGCACCCGGACAGACAATCTGCAGCCTCTGTCTCTGGCCACTCACCAGACAACCCCCCTGAAAACTCTCCTCTCCAAACACAGGGACAATGAGACTTTGGTTATATCTTGTTCTCATTGCAGCAGCGTGTGAAGGTATTTTTCCCTTCTCGTGTGTTGGATAGTCAGGAGATTGTTATTCTGTTGCCCTAGATACTCATGTTCCCCTTAATTCATCTTTATTCCCAGGTGCCCGTTCGCAGGTGCAGCTGGTGGAGTCCGGAGGGGATGTGAAAAAGCCCGGAGACTCTCTCCGCCTCTCCTGCAAAGCCTCCGGCTTCACCTTCAGCAGCTACTACATGGGCTGGGTCCGTCAGGCTCCCGGGAAGGGACTGGAGTGGCTCGCCTGGATTCACGGTTCTAGCATATACGACAGTGACTCGGTAAAAGGGCGATTCACCGTCTCCAGAGATGACCCCAACAGCCTGCTGTACCTGCAGATGAACAGCTTGAAGCCCGAGGACACCGCCCGGTATTACTGTGTGAAAAACACAATGAGGGGAATCCCCATACTGTTCATACAAAAACTCGAGATGCAGAATCTCCTTTCTGCCATAGGCCGCGAGGGGGCAGCACGTCCACAAACACTCCACCCCTGGGCACAGGAACGGGATCTACAGCCAGAGCGAATAAATCTCTCTCAGCAGGTTTGAGATCTCTGTATTCCCATATGATCATGTGTCCATAAAAACTGCAACAACTTGACTACTCGCATGCTTACATTGACACTTATCAGACACTGAAGTAAAAGTACAGACTGCGCAAGAGAAATATGTGGGGAACCAATTGTTCAAAGTATGATCATTAGAGCTTGGGTTTCCAAAGCTGCCTAAAAGTGATGACTGTCAAAAAGCTTTTGTTGTTTGTTGGGGGATGGGTAGAAATGCTCTCAAATTCCTCTGAAAAACAAAAAAATGCAACTGTAGATCAAACACACACTTAAAAGGTACATCAGGCTCCAGACACCTCTCGACTCAACAGAAAAACAGATTTTTCACCTGATTCTTCCCTTTTCACTTCTCTCAAAGGGCCTGACCCACAGTGCTCTAAAGCCAGTGGTGGGTCTTTCCATTCCCTTCAATAGAGTGTAGCTCAGCCCTTACATCCCGTGGGATGAGAGGGATTCAAGGGAGCTCTTTGTGCACCAGGATGGTCAGGATGGCCCCACGCTCGCTGGGCGCTGCCCAGACACAGAGTTAGCACCAGTCCGACTCCCTTTCTTAGAGCCACCAGCCAAATGACTCCAAGCATTCAGGGAAAGGGTTTGTGTCTCTGAAAAGGAGTGGGATATGCAAAAAGGGGTGAGAGTTTCCTGTTTAAATCTGTCCCTCTCTGCCCAGGCTGTAGCCTGAGAGACAATCCACAGTCCCTCTGCTGTCTATGCAGCTACCAGCTAAACCCACCTGAGAAGTTTCCCCTCCAAAACAGGGAAAATGAGATTTTGGCTCCATTTTGTTCTCATTGTAGCAACTCTGGAAGGTATGTTCTCCCCTGAATGCCCTGAAGAATATTGAGTTACTGAATATAACACCAATATGCTTTAAACATGCCTTTATTTGCAGGTGTCCAGTCCTAGGTCCAGATGGTGGAGTCTGGAGGGGCTGTGAAAAAGTCACCTTCGGAGACTACTGGATGAGCTGGGTCCATCAGGCTCCTGGCAAGAGCCTGGAGTGGATCTCTCATATAAGGTATTGGGACAGCAGTACTGTACATTACTCCAGCTCAGTCCAAGGCCGATTGACCAGCTTCAGGGACAATCCCAACAACCCGCTATATCTGGAAATGACCAGCCTGAAAGACACCGCTCGGTATTACTGTGAGAGAGAAACAGTGAGGGGAAGCCGCTGTGAGCTCGGACAAAAACCTCCCGTTGCAGTTGTGCAAAAGTGTGCGGTTCTCTTGGTTTTTCTTGGGTTTTTTCAATGGTTTGCATGCAGAGGGGGTGGGACTGTTTCCCTGGGTGTTACCAGTTTAAGAAGGTGATGGGAGAGGGAGTTTGTTGTTACAGAAGCCCGGCGATGGAACTTGGGACCCCAGCCAATGGCCTGGAGAATTGATACTCCAGCAACTGTTGACCAAGAGGCCCACCTCAGAAGTCACAGCCGGTTCTGGCCAGTGGGAGGACAATGGGCTGTGAAGAGAGGAGCCTGGTGACCTGACCTGCAGGTTCCAGCCAGAGGAAGACAGAGGACAGCTGAGAGGAGAGGACGCCCAGGCAATCCTGTTTACCTGGATAGAAGAAAATGGACAGAGGCGGGGCTTGGGGGAGGTGATATCAGATGCTCAGCTGGAAAGCACTGGGGGCTTGGCGACTGGAGAGAGGGAGCAGGCAGACTTCCACCTGGATGCAGGAGAGACCTAGAGATGCTGTGCTGAGGGAGGACAGGCTTGAGGGTCCGAAGAGTTTCCTATGCTGTGTTCATATGCTCAGTAAACCCTCCTGTTTTACGCTGGCTGAGAGGCACTCCAGTCTTGAGAACAGGGTTGTGTTATTCCCTCTAGGAGTGAAGGCCCCGGGGGTCCAGAGCAAGTTATCCCAAGCGGAGTCTCTGACATGCTTCAAACCAAATGCACTGCTTCAGGTAGAATAAACAAACAAATGTATTAACTACAAAAGATAGATTTTAACTAATTATACCTCAAAGCACAACAAGTCAGATTTGGTCAAATGAAATAAAAGCAAAACACATTCTATGCTGATCTTAACACTTTCAATGCCCTTACAAACTTAGTTGTTTCTCACCACAGTCTGGCTGGCTGCCTTTCACCCAGGCTCTCCTCTTTGACCAGCACTTCAGTCACTCTGTGTGGTGTCCGTAAATGGAGGTGGAAGAGAGAGAAAGAGCAAGGCAAACGTCTTTCCCTTTTATCATGTCCTTTCTTCCCTCTTGGTTTGCCCCCCACCTCTCTTCCGGTTCAGGTTAGCATTACCTCACTGTAGTCCCAAACTGACCAAGGGAAGGGGGGGGGGTGACTCACTCAAGAGTCCAACAGATCCTTTGTTGCTGTCTAGGTCAGAGTCCTTTGTTCCTGTGAGGCTGGGCTGGGTTTGTCCCATACATGCTCTGATGAGGTGTGAACTGCCCCTCTGTTCCTGGACAGTTTTGCCAGGGCTTGTTAGTTAGTCATGGTGAGTTACTTTATAGGGCAGAACAAAGAGAGTCATGTAATATTTTACAGCCTTCCAAGCAATAATGGCTATTGCAGTGAATAACGTTCTATTTGGAAGAAGATCTGGTTGGCCATCAGGTGGGATTTGAAATTGTTTCTTGTGCTTCCTCAGTTTAGACTGCACATAAGATATACTGTGACACTCTATCTCGGGGGAACGCCCTGCATGCCCATGTTCACTCTTGTAAGATGATTGTGTGGTATCGAATGCAAAGTTTGTCATGTCGGGTGTCTTTGGAAGGCTCATGACGCACTGAGCACTGTTGTTATAGTAAGGTTATAGGTTATAATTTACTGTATCTAGTTATGAGGCTGAAAATGTGTCCTCATGGCTTTTAAGATCCACAGGAGGCGGAGATACCGGGAACCGGGTGTCCTGCACTGGCTGTCTTGGGGATTCACTCGGTCCCAGATATTCTATTGCAGACACTGTTATGGGTTCAAAGGAATTATTATCTGTTGGGGTATGTCTACACTACGGAATAAGGTCAAATTTATAGAAGTCGTTTTTTTAGAAATCGGTTTTATATATTCGAGTGTGTGTGTCCCCACAGAAAATGCTCTAAGTGCATTAAGTGCATTAACTCGGCGGAGCGCTTCCACAGGACCGAGCCTAGAGTCGACTTCCGGAGCGTTGCACTGTGGGTAGCTATCCCACAGTTCCCGCAGTCTCCGCTGCCCACTGGAATTCTGGGTTGAGATCCCAATGCCTGATGGGGCTAAAAGATTGTCGCGGGTGGTTCTGGGTACATATCGTCAGGCCCCCGTTCCCTCCCTCCCTCCATGAAAGCAAGGGCAGACAATCGTTTTGCGCCTTTTTTCCTGAGTTACCTGTGCAGACGCCATACCACGGCAAGCATGGAGCCCGCTCAGGTAACCGTCACCCTATGTCTCCTGGGTGCTGGCAGACGCGGTACGGCATTGCTACACAGTAGCAGCAACCCATTGCCTTCTGGCAGCAGACGGTGCAATACGACTGGTAGCCCTCCTCGTCGTGTCCAAGGTGCTCCTGGCCACGTCGGCTGGGAGCGCCTGGGCAGACATGGGCGCAGGGACTAAATTTGGAGTGACTTGACCAGGTCATTCTCTTTAGTCCTGCAGACAGTTCTATTGAACCGTCTTATGGTGAGCAGGCAGGCGATACAGATTGCTAACAGTCGTACTGTACCATCTTCTGCCGGGCAGGCAAGAGATGAGGATGGCTAGCAGTCGTATTGTACCATCTTCTGCCGAGCGGCCATGAGATGTGGATGGCATGCAGTCCTTCTGCACCATCTGCTGCCAGCCAAAGATGTAAAAGCTAGATGGAGTGGATCAAAACAAGAAATAGACCAGATTTGTTTTGTACTCATTTGCCTCCTCCCCCGTCTAGGGGATTCATTCCTCTAGGTCACACTGCAGTCACTCACAGAGAAGGTGCAGCGAGGTAAATCTAGCCATGTGTCAATCAGAGGCCAGACTAACCTCCTTGTTCCAATAAGAACAATAACTTAGGTGCACCATTTCTTACTGGAACCCTCTGTGAAGTCCTGCCTGAAATACTCCTTGATGTAAAGCCACCCCCTTTGTTGATTTTAGCTCCCTGAAGCCAACCCTGTAAGCCATGTCGTCAGTCGCCCCTCCCTCCATCAGAGCAATGGCAGACAATCGTTCCGCGCCTTTTTTTTGTGCGGACGCCATACCAAGGCAAGCATGGAGGCCGCTCAGCTCACTTTGGCAATTAGGAGCACATTAAACACCACACGCATTGTCCAGCGGTATATGCAGCACCAGAACCTGGCAAAGCGATACCAGGCGAGGAGGCGACATCAGCGCGGTCACGTGAGTGATCAGGACATGGACACAGATTTCTCTGAAAGCATGGGCCCTGCCAATGCATGCATCATGGTGCTAATGGGGCAGGTTCATGCTGTGGAACGCTGGTTCTGGGCTCGGGAAACAAGCACAGACTGGTGGGACCGCATAGTGTTGCAGGTCTGGGACGATTCCCAGTGGCTGCAAAACTTTCGCATGCGTAAGGGCACTTTCATAGAACTTTGTGACTTGCTTTCCCCTGCCCTGAGGCACATGAATACCAAGATGAAAGCAGCCCTCACAGTTGAGAAGCGAGTGGCAATAGCCCTGTGGAAGCTTGCAATGCCAGACAGCTACCAGTCAGTTGGGAATCAATTTGGAGTGGGCAAATCTACTGTGGGGGCTGCTGTGATGTAAGTAGCCCACGCA
The DNA here is from genome assembly GCF_965152235.1 of Eretmochelys imbricata. NCBI lineage: Eukaryota > Metazoa > Chordata > Testudines > Cheloniidae > Eretmochelys > Eretmochelys imbricata. The sequence goes on along the minus strand of NC_135584.1, from coordinate 40,714,581 downwards.
ATCAAAGATCTGCTGATATCAAGGGTAGTAACCCTGAGAAATGTGCAGGTCATAGTGGATGGCTTTGCTGCAATGGGATTCCCTAACTGTGGTGGGGCCATAGACGGAACCCATATCCCTATCTTGGCACCGGAGCACCAAACCGCCGAGTACATAAACCACAAGGGGTACTTTTCAATAGTGCTGCAAGCTCTGGTGGATCACAAGGGACGTTTCACCAACATCAACGTGGGATGGCCGGGAAAGGTACATGACGCTCGCATCTTCAGGAACTCTGGTCTGTTTCAAAAGCTGCAGGAAGGGACTTTATTCCCAGACCAGAAAACAACTGTTGGGGATGTTGAAATGCCTATAGTTATCCTTGGGGACCCAGCCTACCCCTTAATGCCATGGCTCATGAAACCGTACACAGGCAGCCTGGACAGTAGTCAGGAGCTGTTCAACTACAGGCTGAGCAAGTGCAGAATGGTGGTAGAATGTGCATTTGGACGTTTAGAGGCGCGCTGGCGCAGTTTACTGACTCACTTAGACCTCAGCAAAATCAATATTCCCACTGTTATTACTGCTTGCTGTGTGCTCCACAATATCTGTGAGAGTAAGGGGGAGACGTTTATGGCGGGGTGGGGGGTTGAGGCAAATCGCCTGGCTGCTGGTTACGCACAGCCAGACACCAGGGAGGTTAGAAGAACACAGGAGGGTGTGGTACGCATCAGAGAAGCTTTGAAAACCAGTTTCATGACTGGCCAGGCTACGGTGTGAAAGTTCTCTTTGTTTCTCCTTGATGAAACCCCCCGCCCCTTGGTTCACTCTACTTTCCTGTAAGCTAACAACCCTCCCCTCCTCCCTTCGATCACCACTTGCAGAGGCAATAAAGTCATTGTTGCTTCACATTCATGCATTCTTTATTCATTCATCACACAAATAGGGGGATGACTACCAAGGTAGCCCAGGAGGAGTGTTGGAGGAGGGAAGGAAAATGCCATACAGCACTTTAAAAGTTTACAACTTTAAAATTTATTGAATGCCAGCCTTCTTTTTTTTGGGCAATCCTCTGTGGTGGAGTGGCTGGTTGGCCGGTGGCCGCCCCACCGTGTTCTTGGGCGTCTGGGTGAGGAGGCTATGGAACTTGGGGAGGAGGGCGTTTGGTTACAGAGGGGCTGCAGTGGCAGTCTGTGCTCCAGCTGCCTTTGCTGCAGCTCAACCATACACTGGAGCATACTGGTTTGGTCCTCCAGCAGCCTCAGCATTGAATCCTGCCTCCTCTCATCACGCTGCCGCCACATTTGAGCTTCATCCCTGTCTTCAGCCTGCCACTTACTCTCTTCAGCCCGCCACCTCTCCTCCCGGTCATTTTGTGCTTTCCTGCACTCTGACATTATTTGCCTCCACGCATTCGTCTGTGCTCTGTCAGTGTGGGAGGACAACATGAGCTCGGAGAATATTTCATCACGAGTGCGTTTTTTTTTTTCTTTCTAAGCTTCACTAGCCTCTGGGAAGGAGAAGATCCTGTGATCATTAAAACACATGCAGCTGGTGGAGAAAAAAAAAAGGGACAGCGGTATTTAAAAAGACACATTTTATAAAACAGTGGCTACACTCTTTCAGGGTAAACCTTGCTGTTAACATTACATACATTGCACATGTGCTTTCATTAGAAGGTCGCATTTTGCCTCCCCCCACTGCGTGGCTACCCCCTCAACCCTCCCCCCTCCTTGTGGCTAACAGCGGGGAACATTTCTGTTCAGCCACAGGCAAACAGCCCAGCAGGAATGGGATCCTCTGAGTGTCCCCTTAAGAAAAGCACCCTATTTCAACCAGGTGACCATGAATGTTATCTCACTCTCCTGAGGATAACACAGAGAGATAAAGAACGGATGTTGTTTGAACGCCAGCAAATATACACTGCAATGCTTTGTTGTACAATGATTCCCGAGTACGTGTTACTGGCCTGGAGTGGTGAAGTGTCCTACCATGGAGGATGCAATAAGGCTGCCCTCCCGAGAAACCTTTTGCAAAGGCTTTGGGAGTACATCCAGGAGACCTGCGAATGCCAGGGCAAAGTAATCCTTTCACATGCTTGCTTTTAAACCATGTATAGTATTTTAAAAGGTACACTCACTGGAGGTCCCTCTCCACCTGCCGGGGCCAGGAGGCAGCTTTGGGTGGGTTCGGGGGGTACTGGCTCCAGGTCCAGGGTTAGAAACAGTTCCTGGCTATCGGGAAAACTGGTTTCTCCGCTTGCTTGCTGTGAGCGATCTACAACCTCATCATCATCATCATCTTCTTCGTCCCCAAAACCTGCTTCCATATTGCCTCCATCTCCATTGAAGGAGTCAAACAACACGGCTGGGGTAGTGGTGGTTGAACGCCTAGAATGGCATGCAGCTCATTATAGAAGCGGCATGTTTGGGGCTCTGACCCGGAGCGGCCATTCGCCTCTCTGGTTTTCTGGTAGGCTTGCCTCAGCTCCTTCAGTTTCACGCGGCACTGCTTCGGGTCCCTGTTATGGCCTTTGTCCTTCATGCCCTGGGAGATTTTGACAAAGGTTTTGGCATTTCGAAAACTGGAACGGAGTTCTGATAGCACGGATTCCTCTCCCCATACAGCGATCAGATCCCGTACCGCCCATTCAGTCCATGCTGGAGTTCTTTTGCGATTCTGGGACTCCATCACGGTCACCTCTGCTGATGAGCTCTGCATGGCCACCTGCATCTTGCCATGCTGGCCAAACAGGAAATGAGATTCAAAAGTTCGCGGTTCTTTTCCTGTCTACCTGGCCAGCGCATCTGAGTTGAGAGTGCTGTCCAGAGCGGTCACAATGGAGCACTCTGGGATAGCTCCCGGAGGCCAAAACCATCGAATTGTGTCCACAGTACCCCAAATTTGAGCCAGCAAGGCCGATTTAAGTGCTAATCCACTTGTCAGGGGTGGAGTAAGGAAATCGATTTTAAGAGCCCTTTAAGTCGAAATAAAGGGCTTCATCGTGTGGACAGGTGCAGGTTTACATGGATTTAATGCTGCTAAATTCGACCTAAAGTCCTAGTGTAGACCAGGGCCAAGAGAACTCCAGATATTCCCATGTTCGCCTCTCAGTTCCTGTGTGAGGATAGAAAGCAGCATGGGTGAAAACACAAACCCTGGCATCTATAAAGGGAACCGAATCCCTATTCTCAATGTGACAGAGCTGTGTGGGACATGTTTTAAGATGTTATACATGTATTCCACTCCCTGCCCTGTACATTGTCTCACTCCGATTAACCTCATCAATGAACTGGTCTCCAAACAGTCTGAGAGCCTAGTACCATGGCGCATTATGGAATCAATTATCCATCCTTACCGTCTGAGCACCACTCAGTAAAACCGGCTATTTAACATTCCCTTGCCAAATATCTGTTTCCCCATACACCTCCCCACCCCATCTATCCATCCATCCACAGTCATCCTTCCTATCTATCTATCTATCTATCTATCTATCTATCCCCGCTCACGGTGCTTAGCCAGAGGAACCTCTCTCTTATATGAAGGGGTCTCTATGCAAATCAAGAGCTAATCACCATGTTTAAATCCTGCCAAGTCTCTGGCCCTGCAGCTCCTCCCACAAGAAGGCCCAGGTTTTTCCACACTCTCACTTTCACTCTTCCCCTCGGAATTTCTTCCACAAAACCCAGGAAGATGAGAGTTTGGCTGAACTTAATTCTCACTCTGTCAATTCTCCCAGGTAACTATTAAAAAACAAAGTGTACTCCCCTCCGGGTTCCTGAGCGTGATAGAATCAGGGGTCTAAAGAAATCTCTATTTTCAGCGGCCAGGCTGCGGGTCCTGCTGGTGGAGTCCGGAGGGGCTGGAAAAAGCCTGGAGCCTTCGGGTTCACCGTCAGCAGTTATCTCATGGATTGGATGGATCCGTCTGCCCCCGGGAGGGGGCTGGAGTGCCCAATGAGGTTTGCATCAAACCCAATGGATGGAGCGAATTCCTCATGGGGACAAATCCTTAGCTAGTGTAAAGTCACACAACTGCTTTCACTAGGTTCGAGTTACTCTCGATTTACACCCATGAGGATCTGGCCCTTTAAGCAAAAGGGGATGTTTAGCGCATTAACGTCACAGAGGGTGATTAGTACATTATAACCGGTGTGGGGCCCCTCACCTTGGCGTCTCCGCCCTTCACAAGCGCTTATTGCCTTTATCGCCACAAGGCCGCCGTGAGGCTGGGGAACTATCACAGCCCCTGGTTCAAAGAGGAGGGACGGACGCCGGGACATGCAAATGGGCAATGCAGAGTCCGGGTGGGGCTGTGGGGCAGAGATCACCCAGCACCTGACTAAGCCCCACTGACAGAGCCTGGGAATATGAGCAGAGCTGCGACTTCCCAAAGGACTGAGGGATTCTTTTCACCCCACTGACATCTGTAAATCAAAGCCCTGAGTCTCAGCTGGTACCAATGGGTGTTGCTGAGACATCCCGACCCACAATAAATCTCTGCAATTTCATAATTTCACCATGGAGATAAAAGACCCCGCCCCTCAGCCCTTGATGACATCACTCAGCCCAGCGCTGGTCCTCGGGTCAAGGGGGACAGTCAGTGACCAAGGGCTCTAAGATCGGGGTCACTGCAGTTGCAGACAGAGGCTGAGGCAGAGGGAGAAAAAGACCCTGGGCTGGAGAGAGACCAGAACGCGGCTTCTACTGAATAACATAGAGCCCAGTGCTCCCTCCATCCTTCCGTGAAAGTCCCATCCTAGATTAGGCAACCCCTGAATTTTAACTGCCAGGACTTCCATTGTTATAAACAAGCGTGCCTCAGTTTCCTCTTGGACCCAGAGAGTCTCACATGCACCGCCCCCGTTCTCCTGCCAAATATTTTTTCTCTCCAACCCTCTGATCCCAAGGCCATGAAGAACAAGGGGTGTCCTGCACTGAACCACCCGAAACATGCTCTGTCAGGCCATAAGATGGTGTTGAGGGGTTAGAGATCACTTCTGTCCTCCCTGGGATAACAGTATCATCAGGATCCGGCCGCCCAGTGGCTGCACAGCACAGAGGAAGGGACCGTCTGCACCGATAGTTAATCACTCAAAATAGTAAGGGTAAGAGTGTGTGTCTCTTATAAGGAGCGGGGCATGCAAATGAGGGAGTTAGTTTCCTGTTTAAATGTGACCCTCTCCCTGCCCAGGCTGCAGCCGGAGACACAATCCGCAGCCCCCTGGGTCTGTGCAGTGACCAGCCAGTCCCCTGAGAACTTTCCCCTCCAGCACCCGGGAAAATGCGATTTTTGCTCCTTTTATTTTTCGCCGCAGCAGCTTTGGAAGGTATTTTCCTCCTCTGAATAACTGACAAAGTTAGAAGAATTGTTTCTTACCTCTGCTTTTATATCGATATTAACAACCTCTCTTTATTCCCAGGTGTCCGGTCCCAGACGCTGGTGGAGTCCGGAGGGGGTGTGAAGAAGCCCGGAGACTCTCTCCGCCTCTCCTGCAAAGCCTCCGGCTTCACCTTCAGCAGCTACTACATGGGCTGGGTCCGCCAGGCTCCCGGGAAGGGGCTGGAGTGGGTGGCTGAGATTAGAGCCGATGCATCCAAGCAATGGTATTCCCCGGCTGTTCAAGGGCGATTCACCATCTCCAGGGATAACGCCAAGAGTGAGCTGTATCTGCAGCTGACCGGCCTGAAGCCCGAGGACTCCGCCCGCTATTACTGTGCGAGAGACACAGTGAGAGTAAAACGGTCCATGCTAACACCAAAACCGGAGCTGCGGGACTTCCCGCGCCGGCCGCGTGGGGGCAGCAACGACACAAGCAAAACTCTCCTGTCGGGGCCGCAGGAGGGGAAGGGCCGTCAGGGCTGAAACCTCCGACATCGCGGGTTAACTCTTTCATGTCCGGACTACGTCCCCCCTCCCAGTGCATTGCGGAGCGCTGCTCGCCTCACGCAAACGGCTCTTCTCGTGCGAGTGAACGGGGGATCTCCAGCGAGGGAAGCAACGAGCCATTGGCCCCTTCTCCTTCTGGCTAAACCTGCCGGGGACTGTTTCCCTCTGGTCACCCCACAGCTCCCTGGAGCCGGTCACTGCTGGGAAGGGGATGCAGTCCCAACTCTCTCCCAGGGCCAGCGGGTCCCAGCCCCATGGGACCCCGTGAACCGGACCCTCCCCCACAGCCCGCTGCTCAGGGGCTGGAGCTGCAGAGCTGAGATTCGCCCTGACTTAGGACTATTCATATTTATTTGTTTCCTTAATAACAAACAAACAAACGAAAAAGAACCAGCTGCGGACACCGCCACCTGTCACTGCGCCAGAGACACATTGACCAGGGCACAGCAGGGCCGGTACCAAAAGGGGAAGTGGCTTTTCAGCAGTGCAGAGATACTGGGTCCCTTGGCATTGGTAACACCACGTGACTCTCTCTTGCCTTTACCCAGCTGTATTGCTGACAACGCCCAGGAGCTGCATCTTCTCTCCATTCCCTTTTCCTTCCCTGTCACCAGAGATGCTTTTCAGGCTTTGTGGCCTTCACCCACACAGCTCCCACCTTCAGCTGCTGCTCCTTCACCATGAGACGTTTCCATGAGAGTGTCATTTCCCCGAGGACATTATTTATATCTATTTCATATGCCCATCATAACATTTTCCCATAGCAACTGGTACAGGAGAGACACCCTTTTACTTAAATGTGGAGAAACAAAAATCGTTATACTGGGAAAGAAAGAAAGAAAGAAAGAAAGAAAGAAAGAAAGAAAGAAAGAAAGAAAGAAACGTTTAAGTGCAGACCGGGGATATAAGCTAAGCCCTTGAAAGGCACTTTTCTACCCCAACGAGAGTGTACGTTTGGGATTAGACCAGTATCTGTACATGGATTTAAATTCACTGTTTCATTTATAACAAAACTAATTTCCCCTGCAGACAAAGTCTAAGTCAAACTGGTGCAACTATGTTTATGTCTACACTAAAAAATTAGGTCAATTTATAGAAGTCGATCTTTAGAAAGCGATTTTATACAGTCAATCGTGTATGTCCCCACTAAGTGCAGTAGGTCAGTGGAGTGCGTCCTCAATACCGTGGCGAGCATCAGCTCACGGAGTGGTGCACTGTGGGTAGCTGTCCCACAGTCCCCACTGCCCATTGGAATTCTGGGTTAAGTTCCCAATGCCTGATGGGGCAAAAACATTGTCGCAGGTGGTTTTGGGTACATGTCATCAGTCTCTGCTCTGTCCCTCCCTCCCTCCTTGAAAGCAATGGCAAACAATAGTTTCACACCTTTTCTCCTGGGTTACCCATGCAGATGCCATAGCATGGCAAGCACGGAGCCTGCTCAGCTCACCGCTGCTGTCGTGAGCATTGTAAATACCTCACACATTATCCTGCAGTATGTGCAGAACCGGGCTAAGAGACGCCAGCACAAGGACTATTGTGAGGAGGACACAGATGTTCCTGAAAGCACGGGATGTGGCAATTGGGACATCATGGCAGCAGTGGGGCAGGTTGATACAGTGGAACGCCAATTCTGGGCCCCTCAAACAAGAACAGACTGGTGGGACTGCATAGTGTTGCAGGAATGGGATGATTCCCAGTGGCTGTGACAGTTTCTCATGCGTAAGACCACGTTCGTGGAACTGTGTGAGTTGCTTTACCCTGCCCTGAAGTGCAGGAATACCAAGATGAGATCTGTCCTGACAGTTGAGAAGTGAGTGGCGATAGCCCTGTGGAAGCTTTCAACTCCTGACTGCTACTGGTCAGCTGGGAATCAGTTCAGAGTGGTCAAACCTACCGTGGGGGCTGCTGTGATCCAAGGAGCCAAGGCAATCACTAACCTTCTGCTAGCAAGGGTAGCGACTCTGGAAAATGTGCAGGTCACAGTGGATGGCTTTCCTGCAATTGGGTTCCCTAACTGTGGTGGGAGAGATAGACAGAACGCATATCCCTATCTTGGCACCAAACCACCTTGCCAGCCAGTACATAAACCACAAGGGGTACTTCTCAATGGTGCTGCAAGCACTGGTGGATCACAACGGATGTTTCACCAACAGCAATGTGGGATGGCCAGGAAAGATGCATGATGCTCCTATCTTTAGGAACTCCGGGCTGTTTGAACAGTTGCAAAAAGGCACTTACTTTCCAGACCAGAAAATTACTGTTGGGGATGTTGAAATGCCTAGAGTTATCCTTGAGGACCCAGCCTACCCCTTAATGCCATGGCTCATGAAGCCATACACAGGCACCCTGGACAGTAGTAAGGAGCTGTTCAACTATAGGCTGATCAAGTGCAGAATGGTGGTAGAATGTGCCTTTGGACATTTACAAGCTCGCTGCTGCTGTTTGCTGACTAGGTTAGACCTCAGCGAAACCAATATTCCCATTGTTATTGCTGCTTGCTGTATGTTCCACAATATCGGCGAGAGTAAGGGGGAGACGTTTATGGCGGGGTGGGAGGTTGAGGCAAATCGCCTGGCAGCCAGTTTTGAACAGCCAGTCACTAGGGCAATTAAAGAACACAGCTAGGTGTGCTGCACATCAGAGAGGCTTTGAAAACCAGTTTCATGACTGGCCAGGCTACGATGTCATCGTTGTGTGTGTTTCTCCTTGATGCAAAACTGCCCTCTTTGTTGAATTTACTTCCCTGTAAACTTATCCCCCTCCCGCCTTCAACCACAGCTGGCAAAGGAAATAAAGTCCCTATTGTTTTGAATCCATGCATTCTTTCTTTATTTTTTAAAAAGCGAGATCACTGACAAGGTAGCCTGGGTGAGGTGCGGGAGGAGGGAAGGACAAGTCCACATTGCTTACTGTAGCCAGACTACAAATCAAAACTGTTTGAATGACAGCCTTCTGTTGCTTGGGCCATCCTCTGGAGTGGAGTGGCTGGGTGCCTGGAGCCTCCCTCCCTGCATTCTTGGCCGTCTGGGTGAGGAGGATATGGAACTTAGGGAGGAGGGCAGGCAGTTTTATAATGGATGCAGCGGTGGTCTGAGCTCTTGTTGCCTTTCCTGCAGCTCCACCAGAAGCCTGATCATGTCCGTTTGCTCCACCATTAACCTCAGCATCTCCACCTGAATGGGTCTGATCATGCTCACTGAATGCTTTCCTGGCCTCTGCCACTGAATGCCTCCATGCATTCAGCTGTGCCCTATCAGTGCTGGAAGACTGCACTAGCTTGGAAAACTTGTCATCGTAAGTGCATTTTTTTCGCCTTCTAATCTGCGATAACCTCAGGGACAGAGATGACAGGGGGAGCATAGAAACATTTGCACCTGCAGCGGGGATAGAAAGGCAGAGTAAAATTTAAGAAGATACATTTCTAAGAAGAAAAGGAAGACGCTTTCACAGTGAATCAAGCAATTCACAGCAGACAGCACATGTGCTCTAGATAGAAGCCATGGTAAGCCAAAAAGGGTGTGCGGGGTTTGCTTCTTCCACCTTCACAACATGTGGAAATAGTCTCAAACTGCAGTGCCCTCCTTTCCCATAACAAGCAATGCCAGTTGGGTTTGCCGTTTAAAAGGAGAGGTTGTGGTTTTGGGTTGGATGTGCGGCACACCCCTCCCCCCACTGTGTGGCTATACTCCAGGATGATCCCTTTTAGCCAAGCGCAAACAGCCCAGCATGAACAGGGTCCTTTGACTATTTCCTTACAAAAATTCCCCTGTTTCAGCCGGGTGACCATGAATGATATCACTCTCCTGAGGCTCAGACAGAAAGATAAAGACCGAACGTTGCATGAATGTGACCAAAACCCATGACCATTCGCTGCCATGCTTTGTGCTGCAATGATTCCAGCCTACTTGCTACTGGCTTGACATGCTAAAATGTCCTACCCTGGAGGATGGAATAAGGCAGCCCTCCCCAGAAACCTGCTGCAAAGGCTTTCAGAGTACCTCCAGGAGAGCTTCATGGCGATGTCCCCGGAGGATTCTCACTCCATCCCCAGACACGTTAACAGACTTTTCCATTAGCTGTACTGGCCACAAATGCCAAGTCTGCAGGGAAAATCAAACATTAAACACAATTGCTTTTAAACCCTGTACTGTAGTTACAAATGAGCACTCACCAGAGGTGCCTCCTCTGCTTGATTCTCTGCTTGCCTGCTACACATTCCCCTCCTCCCCCTCCTCCTCCTCCTCCACAAAATCCTCCTCCATGTTGCGTGAGACTCCCCCCTTGCAGGTCTCCATGGACAGTGGTGGGGTACTGGTAGGGACCCGCCCTAGAATGGCATGCAGATGATCATAGAAGCAGCATGTTTGGGGCTCTGACCCAGAGCATCAGTTTGCCTCCTTTGTCTTGTGGTAGGCTTGCCTGAGCTCCTTAACTGGAGTGTCCCTGGTGTAGCCTCTCTCCACCATGCCTTGTGCAATTTCGGCATATACATGAGCATTTCTTCTTTTTGATCAGAGTTCTCCCCGCACAGATCCTTCTCCCCACACAGCGATCAGATCCAGCGTCTCCCGTTCACTCCATGCTGGAGCTCGTTTGCGATTCTGGGACTGCATGGTCACCTGTGCTGCTGAGCTCGCCACGCTGGCCAAACAGGAAATGAAATTCAAAAGTTCCCGGGGCTTTTCCCATGTACCTGGCTAGTGCATCGGAGTTGAGAGCTCTGTCCAGAGTGGTCACAATGGAGCACTCTGGGGTAACTCCCAGAGGCTAATACCATCGAATTGTGTCTACACTACCCCAGATTCAACCCAGAATGGTCGATTTTAGCATTACTCCCCTCGTTGGGGAGGAGTTCAGCAGTCGATTTTAAGAGCCCTTTCTGAGTCTCTCTGTTCCCAGCTCATGCACCATAAGAACGGCCCTACTGGGTCAGACACATCGAGTCCAATATCCTGTCTTCTCACAGTGGCTAATCCCTGGTGCCCCCAAGGGATTGAACAGATCAGGCAATCAAGTGATTCATCCTCTGTTACTCAGTTCCAGCTTCTGGCAAACAGACGCTAAGGATACCTGGCTAACAGACATGGATGGGCCTACCCTCCATTAACTTACCTAGTTATTTTTTGAACCCTGTCGTATTTTGGCCTTCACAACATCCTCTGGCAAAGAGTTCCACAGGTTGACTGTGTGTTGTGTGGAGAAATACTTCCTTTTGTCTGTTTTACACCTGCTGCCTATTAATTTCATTCAGTGACCCCTAGTTCTTGTGTTCTGAGAAGGAGTAAATAACACTTCCCTAGTTACTGTCTCCACACAGTCATGATTGTATAGCCCTCTCTCATCTCCCCCCTTAGTTGTCTCTTTTCCCACTCCCAGTTTTGTTAATCTGTCCTCATATGGAACCTCTTCCAAACCCCTAGTTTTTGTTGCTCTTTTCTGTACCTTGGTATGCAATAGTGGAATATTACACACACAATCACTAATATTAAATATGGGCTTTGAAAAAACAGCATAACATAAATATAAGTGGATTTCAGGACGGGAGCAGGGAGCGGTCTCTCCATTTTTTTGGTTATTATTCTCGTTATTCTCTTGCTAGCTGCAACTCCAGGTTATTTCAGGAAAGAGATGGACAAATTCGAAAAAATCCAGAGAAGAGCAATGGAAATAATTAAAAGTCTAGAAAACATGACCTATGAGGGAAGAGTGAAAAACTTGAGATTGTTTAGTCTGGGGAAGAGAAGACTGAGGGGACATGGTAACAGTTTTCAAGTCCATAAAAGGAGGAATACAAGGAAAGAGGGAGACAAATTATTCTCTTTAACCTCTGAGGATAGGACAAGAAGCAATGGGCTTAAATTGCATCAGGAAAAACTTGACATGAGAAAAAAATCCGAACTGTCAGGGTGCTTAAGCACTGTTCCCAGGGAGGTTGTGAAATCCTTGAGGATCTTAAACACAAAAAAGAAGCTTTCAAGGAGTGGAAGATTGGACAAATGACCAGGGATGAGTATAAAAATATTGCTCGGGCATGCAGAAGTGAAATCAGGAAGGCCTAATCACACCTGGAGTTGCACCTAGCAAGAGATGTTAAAGGTAACAAGAAGGGTTTCTTCAGGTATGTGAGCACCAAGAAGAAAGTCAAGGAAAGTGTGGGCCCTTAACAGAATGAGGGAGGCAACCTAGTGACAAAGGATGTGGAAAAAGCTAATGTACTCAATGCTTTTTTTGCCTCTATCTTCATGAACAAGGTCAGCTCCCAGACTTCTGCACTGGGCAGCACAGCATTGGGAGGAGGTGACCAGCTTTCTGTGGAGAAAGAAGTGGTTCGGGACTATTTAGAAAAACTGGAGGAGCACAAGTCTATGGGGCCAGATACGCTGCATCCGAGAGTGCTAAAGGAGTTGGTGGATGTGATTGCAGAGCCATTGGCCATTATCTTTGAAAACTCGTGGCGATCGGGGGAAGTCCCAGACTACTGGAAAAAGGCTAATGTAGTGCCCATCTTTAAAAAATGGAATAAGGAGGATCCTGGGAACTACAGGCCACTCAGCCTCACCTCAGTCCCTGGAAAAGTCATGGAGCAGGTCCTCAAGGAATCAATTCTGAAGCGCTTAGAGGAGAGGAAAGTGATCAGGAACAGTCAGCATGGATTCACGAAGGGCAAGTCATGCCTGACTAATCTAATTGCCTTCTATGAGGAGATAACTGGCTCTGTGGATGAGGGGAAAGCGGTGGATGTGTTGTTCCTTGACTTTAGCAAAGCTTTTGACACGGTCTCCCACAGTATTCTTGCCAGCAAGTTTAAGAAGTATGGGCTGGATGAATGGACTATAAGGTGGATAGAAAGTTGGCTAGATTGTCGGGCTCAACGGGTAGTGATCAATGGCTCCATGTCTAGCTGGCAGCCAGTATCAAGTGTAGTGCCCCAAGGGTCGGTCCTGGGGCCGGTTTTGTTCAATATCTTCATAAATGATCTGGAGAATGGTGTGGATTGCACCCTCAGCAAGTTTGCAGATGACTCTAAACTGGGAGGAGAGGTCGATACACTGGAGGGTAGGGATAGGATACAGAGGGCCCTAGACAAATTAGAGGATTGGACCAAAAGAAATCTGATGAGGTTCAACAAGGACAAGTGCAGAGTTCTGCACTGAGGACAGAAGAATCCCATGCACCACAACAGACTAGGGACCGAATGGCTCTGTAGCAGTTCTGCAGAAAAGGACCTAGCCATTACAGTGGATGAGAAGCTGGATATGAGTCAACAGTGTGCCCTTGTTGCCAAGAAGGTCAATGGCATTTTGGTATGTATATGTAGGGGCATTGCCAGCAGATCGAAGGACGTGATCATTCCCCTCTATTCGACATTGGTGAGGCCTCATCTGGAGTACTGTGTTCAGTTTTGGGCACCACACTACAAGAACGAAGTGGAAAAATTGGAAAGAGTCCAACGGAGGGCAACAAAAATGATTAGGGGACTGGAACACATGACTTATGAGGAGAGGCTGAGGGAACGGGGATTGTTTAGTCTGTGGGAGAGAAGAATGAGGGGGGATTTGATAGCTGCTTTCAACTACCCGAAAGGGGGTTCCAAAGAGGATGGATCTAGACTGTTCTCAGTGGTAGCTGATGACAGAACAAGGTGTAATGGTCTCAAGTTGCAGTGGGGGAGGTTTAGTTTGGATATTAGAAAACCTTTTTCACTAGGAGGGTGGTGAAATGCTGGAATGCGTTACCTAGGGAGGTGGTGGAATCTCCTTCCTTAGAAGTTTTTAAGGTCAGGCTTGACAAAGCCCTGGCTGGGATGATTTATTCGGGGATCGGTCCTGCTTTGAGCAGGGGGTTGGACTAGCTGACCTCCTGAGGTCCCTTCCAACCCAGATATTCTATGATTCTGTGACTCATATCAAGCTTGTGATCCCCTATGATCCCCTGATCCCTTTCCGCAGTTCTCATTCCTAGGCAGTCATTTCCCATTTTGTATGTGTGCAACTGATTGTTCCTTCCTAAGTGGAGTACTTTGCATTTCTCCTTATTGAATTTCATCCTATTTACTTCAGACCATTTCTCCAGTTTCTAAAGATCATTTCACATTAAAACAAAGCACTTGCAACCCCTCCCAGCTTGGTATCATCCACAAACTTTATAAGTGTACTCTGTATGCCATTATCTAAATCATTGATGAAGATATTGAACAGAAGCGGACCCAGAACAGATCCCTACAGGGCCCTTCTGCTTAAGTCCTTCCAGCATGACTGTGAACCACTGATAGTTACTCTCTGGGAATGGTTTTACAACCAGTTATGAACCTACATTATAGTAGCTCCATCTGCTGGTATATAGGTCTGTTTGTTAGCCTGGAATAGAATTTTGGGTTTGACTTTTTGATACTATTATACTAATGTGTGTAAACAAGGGACAAAGACATTGTGATGTTGCTTTTACCTAGTCAGCTGGATTTGTTAGTACAATGAGAACAGATACGAGCAATTAAAGTGTTACTCAGAGCACACTTTGAGATTGCCTCAATCCCTACCTCAAGGCAAAATCAAGCAACCAGTCAGAAGGGGCTTGGGGGGCGGGGGGGGGGGTGTATAAAACACTAAAAGACCAAATAAATGCCCATCCCTGACCAGAGCACACACAACCTCACTCCTTCCCCCTCCCATGGGGCACAAAAAGGGTGGGAGGAAGACCCCAGATCCAAAATGGAACATGACCCTAATCTGTAAGGGATGGGACTGTGGCCGTGCACAGCAGGTGTGTTTGGGCCTGCTAAGAAGGAGGAGATGGGAATAGGAGGAATAGGGGATGGGGACACAGTCAGAGCTGGGAAGAGGGACATGCAGTAAATGCTCTTCGGTGTCAGAGCTGGGAAGAGGGATGCGGGGTAAACCCTCTGTGGCATCACAGCTGGGAAGGGGGTGTCAGGGTTCCCTCCCCACTCTGAACTCTAGGGTACAGATGTGGGAACCCACATGAAAGACCCCCTAAGCTTATTTCTACCAGCTTAGGTTAAAACTTCCCCAAGGCACAAATTCTTCCTTGTCCTTAGAACAGTATTGCTGCCACCACCAAGTGAGTTAGACAAAGATTTAGGGAAAGGACCTCTTGGAGATCCTGTTTCCCCAAAATATCCCCCAAGTCCCTTCACCCCCTTTCCTGGGGGTGATTGACAGTAAACAAGATAAGCGCAGACCAGACTCTTGGATTTTTAGGACACTAAAAACCCCAATCAGATTCTTAAAAAACAGAATTTTTATTATAAAGAGAAAAAAAAAGTAAAAGAAACAGCTCTGTAAAATCGGGATGGAAGATAATTTTACAGGGTAATAAGATTTAAACACAGAGGATTCCCATCTAAAAAACAGGAATAAACCTTCCTCTTAGCATAGGGAAAATTCACAAGCTAAAACAAAAGATACTCTAACACATTCCCTTGCTGTTACTTACTATTTCTCTAATTTTAGATGTATCTTTCAGTAGGAGCTGGATTATTTGCTTGGTCTCTCTCTTTCTCTCCAGAAAGAACAACAACATCCCAAAACAAAAAGCTTCCCCCACAGATCTGAAAGTATCTTCTCCCCTTATTAGTCCTTTTGGTCAGGTGCCAACCAGGTTATCTGAGCTTCTTAACCCTTTACAGGTAAAGGAGGGATTTTATGCTACCCTTAGCTATATGTTTATGGCAGGGGAACATGGGGTAAATGCTCTGTGGTGTCAGAGCTGGGAAGGGGGAAGCGGGGGAAGCACTCTGCGGCATCAGAGCTGGGAAGGGAACACTAGGGAACAGACTCTATCGGTGTATAGAGATAAGCCCGACTGCTGTGAAGGGCTGTGGAATATGCTTGCTTGGAAAGTAACCTCAAAAAACATTGCATTATCTGTGCTTTGGACTTCTGGTTTTTGCTGCTTGCTGTCTGGGTGACAAGAACCAGGGAAGTGGGAGGGTGGAGGGAAATCCCTCTAACACCATCTAGGTTGTATTTCCCTAGTTGAAAAGAAAGTCATTTGAGACAGTATGAAAAGTCTTACTAAAGTTAAGATATAACACATCTACCGCTTCCCCTTCTTTTTTTATATGATCATGTGTCCATAGGAACTGGGGCTTCTTGAATATTCAGACGTTTGAATTTGGCATTTATCTGACACCAAAGTTAAAATGCACCCTGCAGAAGAGGAATATTTCTGGAATCAGTTACTGGTGTAACAACTAGGACTTGGATTTTCAAAGGTGCCTAAATGCGCTGGGTTTGAAACCCCTATTGCGGTTTGTTGAGAATCAGATACTAATACACTAATACTCTCAGCTACCTTTGAAAAATCACCCAATGTCACTATCAATCTAACACTCTTGAAAGGTTACATCATGTTCCAAACTCCTCTGGGCTCAATACAAAAAGAAAATTTCCCATGATGCTGCCCTGCTTACTAGCAAAATAGTTTTCTCTGTAAGGGCCTGATCCACAGTCTGCTAAAGCCAAAGGTGGGGTTTTCCATTCCCTTCAACAGACTGTAGCTCAGTCCTTACATCTGAAGGGATCTGAGGGGATTTAAGGGAGCTCCTTGTGCACCAGTATGGTCAGGATGGCCCCACACTCGGTGAGCACTTCCCAGACACAGAGTTACCACCAGTCCGACTCCCTCCCCTAGAGTGACCAGCCAAATAATTCCGAGCATTCAGGAAAAGGGTTTGTTGTCTCTCCTATAAGCAGCGGGATATGCAAATAAGGGTGTCAGTTTCCTGTTTCAATCTCTCTCCCCCTCTGCTCAGGCTGCACCCGGAGAGACAATCCACAGCCCTCTGTGCAGTTACCAGCCAACCCCCCAAGAACTTTCCCCTCCTAAACCAGGGACAATGAGGCTTTGGCTCCACTCACTGATAATTGTAGTGGCTTTGGAAGGTATGCTATCCCCTGAATGCCTTGAAGAATGTTGAGTTATTGATTCTAATACCAAATTGGTTTTAACATGCCTTGATTTGCTGGTGCCCGGTAGCAGGTCCAGCTGCTGGAGTCTGGAGGGGATGTGAAAAAGCCTGGTAGCATGTGATATATACATTGGTAGCGTGTGATCTATGCCATTATGTGCCAGAAATGCCCCTCTCCCATGTACATTGGCCAAACCAGACAGTCTCTACGCAAAAGAATAAATGGACACAAATCTGACATCAGGAATGATAACATTCAAAAACCAGTGGGAGAACGCTTCAGCCTGTCTGGCCACACAGTAACAGACCTAAAAGTGGCAATTCTTCAACAACAAAAACTTCAAAACAGACTCCAACATGAAACTGCAGAACTGGAATTAATTTGCAAGCTGGAGACCATCAGATTAGGCCTGAATAAAGATGGGAAGTGGTTGGGTCATTACAAAACCTAAACCTAATTTTCCCAATACTGATTTCCCCCTACTGTTACTCACTCCTTCTTAAAAAGGAAAGGAGTACTTGTGGCACCTGAGAGACTAACCAATTCATTTGAGCATAAGCTTTCGTGAGCTACAGCTCACTTCATCGGATACAAGTGAGCTCACGAAAGCTTATGCTCAAATAAATTGGTTAGTCTCTAAGGTGCAACAAGTAATCCTTTTCTTTTTGTGAATACAGACTAATACGGCTGTTACTCTGACAACTGTCACTCCTTCTTGTCAACTGTCTGAAATGGGCCACTCTCATTACCACTTCAAAAGTTATTTTTCCTCCCTTGGTGTCCTGCTGTTAAGGGAATTGTCTCGTTAGACTGACCTCACACTTGGTAAGGCAACTCCCATCTTTCCATGAATTTATACCTGCTCCTGTATTTTCCGCTCCATGCATGAAGAAGTGGGTTCTAGCCCATGAAAGCTTTTGCCCAAATAAATGTGTTAGTCTCTAAGGTACCACAAGGACTCCTCGTTGTTTTTGCTGATACAGACTAACACGGATACCACTCTGAAACTCTATACACGTACAGATTTGTTCAGTACCCAACTGTAACAATTCCTTCTTGACTCACAACTGAGAATGCCAAATTCAGGACAAACTGCTGAGAAATAGGGCAGATACACCTGAAGATTGGTGGCTAATCCTCCATAGGATATAGCAAACCAGCAACAAATGTAAACTTCTGTTTCACCACAATGGCTAACAAGGAGTCATAAAAGCAGTTTCCTTTGGCTTTCCAGTCCTTGTATTACCACCAAAAACACTAGACTTAGAGATGAGTGGTTCTTTACAACCAATCTCTTTAAATAAAAGTTTCTCTGATCCCAAAGGACCAGCCACACACCCAGGTCAATATATAACTTAGATCTTACCCCAAAATCATGCTCATGCCAATCCTTTAGGATCTAAAATCTAAAGCTTTAATCATAAAAAGAAAGAAAGAAAGAAAGAAAGAAAGAAAGAAAGAAAGAAAGAAAGAAAGAAAGAAAGAAAGAAAGAAAGAGGAGAGTTAAAGTTGGTTAAAGGAATCAAATGCATTAAATAAATAGCAAAGTTCTTGGTTCAGGCTCGCAGCAGTGATGGAATAAACTTCTTGCTTAAGTCAAGTCTCTGGCTGCTTCCAAATCATGGGAAGGTCCTTGGTCCATTAGTTCGAAGGCTCCCATTAGTATAAGTCCATATTCCAGAAGTTTGAGGAGGAAAGAGGAAGAATGGAGGGGTTTCCAGGAATTTTTATATCTTTTGCTATCTGAAGGGAAACCCATTGTTTCAAACAATGCCCTCAGCACAGCTAGTGGAAAATTACAGGTGACAAGACAGTGTTTGGAGTCACATGGTCGAGTCACAGGTCCATGCATGATTTCCTTAGTCATTGCACGAAGACATTACCTATACCCCAGTGTAGTGAGGTGGCCTGGCCCTCCCCAGACACAGAGGAAGAGGGTAGCTCCATCCCCTCATGGGCAGAGCCCTACCCACTAGCTCACCCCCTGGAAGCCAAGGGGTGGGGCTGGAAGTATAAAAGTGGGACCAGAAGCTCAGATGGGGCCCAGACACTGGAGGGGACAGACGCGTCCCCTGAGCTCTCACACTGGGAGGTAGCAGGAGTCCCGCAGAGTGCAGACGACTGGCTCGGACCTCCTGGACCCCTGAACAACTTGGCCTCGCAGGAAACAAATGACTGGCCTGGACTGCTGGCTGGCCCAACCCTGGCAGAGCTTCTGCTGGCAACTGAGGCCCTCGCTGATCGCTGTACCTCACCAGATCAGCAGGTACCCATGGAGGGGGAGTGTGGAAGTGACCATGAGATAGTAGACGCTTGTCTGGCTGCAACGCTGGCAGAGGGTGAGTCAGCGTGTTGCGGCTTGGATCCCCACTGACACGATGGCAGACCCCTCTGCCACCCTTAGGGCCCTGGGCCAGGATGCAGTGGAGTGGGAAGGCCTGCGTCCCCCCTGCCACCCAAGCCGGGAGGGGATCGGAATGGGTCTCCGCCACAGACAGCTCTGGATGCTGGCGCATATTTCACTGATTCAGTGGAAGGGCGATTTACCATCTCCAGGGACAACCCCAGAGACCTGCTGTATTCCCAGAGGAACAGCTTGAGACCCGAGCACACCGCCTGGTATCGCCGCCAGAGACTCCCTGTTGTGGAAGCTCAGACAAAAACCTTCCCTCAGAGTGGGTGTTCTCCTCTTGGGGCGCCCAAGGTCTGTAAAATGTAAAGAGATTAAATCTGAGAACCGACACGAGACTGGGCACCGTCTTCAGTAACGGCCCCACTCTCGCATCCATGGCTCTCACCAGGAAATAGGATGCTTTAAATAAAACAGGCAGTGATTTGACCTCCCCGGTATCGTCCTTCCTGCCGCCAGAGTGACAAGACTTCGCAGCTCCCTCACTGTCTCTGCACGATTGATTCCCGCGCGGTCCTGCAACCCCAGACTTTACTCCCTTGCCACGCGGCTGGCACTTGCCAGACTCCTGCAATTCATGCAACGCTTGGGGCTTCGAGTGGAAAAACACACACACACCCCTCCCAGCAATGAGCGGCCACTGAGCGAAATGTAGAGAGAGGAAAATTCAGCCTCAATAAAATGCTCATACGTGTACCGGGAAAAGTCCCAGTGTTGTGGTTAGGGTTATGCCTAAAGTTAGGGTTAGGGGATAGGGTTAAGATGAGAGATAAGGGTATGATTAGAGTTAGGGGACAGGGTTAAGATTAGCATTAGGGTTAAAGCTAAGGGTAAGGTTCAGTGTGGTTAAATATAAGTGGAAGGGCCGGAATTAACTTTGGTGTCCGGGTCAGTGTTATATTAAACGTGAGGTTTAGAATTATAGAGCCAGGGTTAAATTAGACTGTTGGATTAAATCAGGATTTTCGGGGCTAGAGGAAGAATTAGCATTTTAGGGTAAAGGCAAACATTTGGTTTATGGATTAGCGTTCAGGTCCGGATTTGAAGAGAGGTTAAATTTAGGGTTAGGCAGAGAGGCAGGGCTAGGTTCTTGGTCAGATTTAAAGAAAAACTGGGGAATTTTATCTTCTCTAAGAAACAGAGTGTGAGGAACCCCAGGGTATATTATAAAGGATCTTGTCATTTTCTCCTGCATAAATTTAAGTTTTACATTGTTTGGAAATCCATTAACTTCCCTGGGGTGACCCCTGTTTTGCAGCCGAGGGAGGGAGAGAAACGTGTTCTCTTGACTCCAAGTGAAGTGTTTCTTACTGACAAGGAGGTGAGAGGACTTCCGGTTCCTTGAGCTCATCGGTTGCTTTCCTGGGGCTTTACACTCGGGCGAGTGAGAAGAAAATCAAGCCCTATAATGTCAGGGTAGTCTGATAAACACGACAGCAGCAATGCTGGGGCAGAGCGGTCTTTTCCTTTTCGTTCATTGGGCACGCTGTGTGACTCCTCTATGCCCCCAAAGTCTCAGAAAGGTGTCCCCTCCCCTCCAAAAATTTCTCTCAATCCCAATGTCTACCAATCCCAATGTCTATTCTACAGAGTCTACCAATGTTCTCGCGCTCACCAAACTCTCCTCCGTGTCTGATTCTGCCTTGTCTTCCCAACCCCTGTTCCTACAACACTGCTCGGTTTGAGGGGCGGAGCGGTGTTTTTTAAATGTCCCTTTAGCCGCAGTAACCACAACTCACGCCCCCCTTTCAGTACCAGAGCCCCTCCTCCGGCGAGCAGAGGATTTCCCTGCCCCGTGCTATCCCCATGGGTCTGTCACCCTCTATTCATAGGCGGCCTGTCCCGATCCGTCTGCAAGAGACAAAGCTGGGAACCCACTTCCAGACCCAGCTACTGAAACTCACGGTGCATCTGCAGAGACCCAACACCCACTATCGGCTGAGTCCCCCCAACCCTGCCATGCCAGACCCTCCCTTCGTCCCCTTGCTGTGGGGTCTCGAGCCCAGACCAGCCTCCTGCTTGTCAGACTCTCGTGTGCGCGGGGCGGGGAGGGGTTCGGTCCCCTCTCAGTTGAGGTGGGATGTTTGTTGTCACCGCTTCCCGCTTCGTTCCCACAGGGGCCGGTGGCAGATTGTTCTCGCCCAGTCGGGTCCCGAAGGGAAGCAGCCCAGAGAATCCATCCCGCTGAAATGCGCGGGGAGCGGGGTTAATCCCAAGGACAAGCCGCTCCTCTCACACCCTCCGGGCCGATTCATACCAAGGCCAGCTCCAGCGGCTACCTGCATACCCCGGGCGGGGCCCGGAGAACACGCGCTGTGTCGCTGAGTGAGGAGACTCAGGCTGGGGGAGCCAGGCTGCAGAGACCCGCTGCGGACTCGCCCTTCTGCCATTCTCCGCGTGGGGGCAGCGGTGACACCCAGCGCGGCTGTGGGGACCGGACTGCGAACACGCCCCAGGGTGGACGCGCATCTCACTCCAGCTCTTCACTCCTCCCTTCCCTGGAAACGTCTCCCACTGATGCACAAAGCCGCAATCCAGAGCAGAGCCCTGCCTGCCTCTGTCCAGCCGCTCCTCTCCTCGCAATTCTCGGTTGAACTCCGGGGAGAGAAGCAAACCGCGATTGTCCCGGGTGGTGAAAGCTGCCGGGGAATATTTCCCACCAGGCAGAGCACAGGTCCGTGGAGCCGCCGCTTCTGGGAAAGGGGGATGGGCCGGGGCTTCAGTCACAGCTACTGCCCAGTGCCCAGGGCTTTATTCTGTCTCCAGGGGTGTCCCAGCCCAATGGAGCCCTGTGACCCGACCCCTCCCCCGGCACTGACCCCACTGACCCGCCGTACCACAGCCCCATAGGCCTGGGCGGGGGCACCAGGCCTGAGTCTCCCAGTCCCACCCCCAGTACGAACTGACAGCAATCGGGCCCTGCAGTCGCGTCAGGGAAATTCTTATTTGGGGCCCTTCTTCTTTCTTTCCTCTGCCAGGGACAAATTCTGAGCCCACGAAAAAACCTGCCAGATAGTCGCAGATTCATAAACCGCAAGGGAGCGGTATGATAAACTAGTCTGAGCTCCTGCATAAAACAGGCCATCGATCCTCATTAATAAACCAGGCTGTGAGTCCACTTAGTGTCACCACGGTCAGCGACACATTCCAGAGGAAAGGACTGACCTCTCACTGGAACCCACCACCTGGGTTGGTTGGTTGGTTGGTTTGTTTTCCAGTTGAATATTTTTTCTGCCAAATGTGGCTCTGGCACAAGGACCATTTTCCTAATAGAAAAAAATCCTGGTTTAAAAGAATAAATACCCCCCGCCCCCCGCCTCAAAATATACATTTTCTGGCTTTAATATGACCAATAACACAAAAAAGGAAAACAGAGAAGGGGGGCGGGCTGCAGAGTCCGCTTCTCCCATGTACCACGAGGGGGCAGTGATGAGGAATACGGCACCGCACAGCCTTGGGGACAAGACTGGAAAGGGGCAGTGGGTTCCCTACCTACCCGGCTCCTTTACACACAGAAACTGCGTTTGCACGTTGACCCTGTCAATCCCCCATGAAATCTGTGCGGAAAATAACGGGTAACAGTTTCCAAAAGAAAAGCAGCCACAAAACTACATCCCGAAGTTCCCCTCAGATCCAAACCTTCTGTAATCCAATCCATTTGAGATGAAGCCCAAATTAAGGTCGGCCTTTTCCATTGGACCCATATTATTATTTTTAGCATGTCCTCCTTTGGGAGCTTGGGCAAGTCACCGAGACCCAGATTTCAAAATTTATTTAGGTTCCCAAAGAAGGACATTGGCATCTAATGAGATTATGAAGGTTCCTAAACGCCCAAATTCCATTGAAATCAAGGGGAGTTAGAGTCCCGGTCACTTTTGTAGATCTCACAAGGTGCTTTCCTGCATTTTAGGGCACATAAATACCTTTCAAAATCTCCTTCTCTGTGCCTGGGTACCCGCTTTGTAAAGAAAATTGCAATTCTTGACATCACTGTCGTGTGGTGAGGTTACATACATTTAAACCTGGCGAGGCGCTGAGATGCTATGGTTAGGGGTGCTCCCAGAAGTCCCTAAGACAGACGGCTGGAATATATGGCTAGAGGTATTTCCAACATTACAGTGAGCAGAGTGTCAGATCCGATGCTTCACACAGCCAAAGGAAAGATTCCCATCGAGTTCTCTGAGCTTTGGGTCAGGCCCAGAGCAAGACCAGAAGACTTGCCCATTTCTCTGAACCCCACGAAAAGAAAATGAGACGGCTCGGGAAGGAGTTTGTCTCTTATAAGGGGCGGGATATGCAAATAGGCGACCGTCTCCTGTTTAAATCTCTCTCTGTCCCAGCAGCACCCGACCAAAACTGCAGCCCCCTGTGTCCCTGCAGTTACCAGCCACTCCACTGAGGACTTTCCCCTCCAACACCAGGGAAAATGAGACTTTGGCTCCATTTACTTTTCCTTGTGGCGGCTCTGGAAGGTATTTTATCCCCGTAAAGGCACTGGGGAAGGGGGCAAACATTCCTGGTTTTCTGCAACGATCTGAAAACGTATTTTGTAACCTGCTTTTATTGATATTCGTCTCCTGTTAACCGAGGGGAGCAGTGTATCATGTGGCTGGTTCCCTCACTCTTCGCTTTTCTCTCCCCCCTTTCCCACAGGCGCCCGGTCACAGGTTGTTCTGACCCAGTCCGGCCCGGAAATGAAGAAGCCTGGAGAATCCACTCGGCTGAAATGCGCAGTGAGCGGGTTCACTATCACAGATTATTATATGGCTTGGGTCAAACAGGAGCCGGGAAAGGGGCTGGAGTGGCTGGTCAGCTACTGGAAACCAGGGCAGAGCGAGTATTATTCTTCCACCATCAAGGGGCGATTCACAGCCTCCAAGGACAGCTCCAATTTCTACCTACAAATGAACAGCCTGAAACCCGAGGACACCGCCCTGTATTACTGCGCGAGAGACACAGCGAGGGGAAGCCGGTCTGGGCTCAGACAAAAACCTCCCCCTGCAGAGACTGGGGAAGGGATTTCCTGGGGGTGGCGCTTTCGACCCACAGCAGTGAGAAGAGAGACACAAAGTATCTCCCCTTGGCGGGATCCCACACAGCTGCCAGCGGGGAGAGAGGCGCTGCTGACTCCATCTGCCCCTGGGGAGCGCAGGGAGCAGATGGTCCGTGGTTATTTTAGGGAAGAAGGAGCAGGTGCATCCGCCCTCACTCTGGGATGCGCCCCACGGCTCACCAGGGCTTTCTGGTCAGCCACTCTCCAGTGCAAGGCTCCCTCCTTCTCCCATTGAAGGGAGAAGCTGAGCCCCGAGGGAAGGTCAGTGGCAATGCTGAGCCCTGAATGAAGATGATTGACTGGAAGGGAGGGGTCACTCATCTAGAGGTGACCTTCCCCCTCAGCCCAGGGATCATTCTCTGTGGGTGAAATTCACCCCCGTGTGGAGGGCCTAGCACGAGGGCCTCTGCCCGTACTGTGTCCCGCCTAGCCCGAGGAATATCGTCACCCCATGCAGCCGTTTAGAAGTGTACAATCCCGATTTCCCTACCTTCCCCCTTCTGTTTGCACTAAGGCCTGGGCCAGTTGGGTGGGATATGGGTCTGTTTTCTTGCACTCTCCTCCTGTGCCTCGTACACCTTTGATTAGGGACAGTTTGGGGTCCCCACACCAGTGCTGACAGCAGCCAATGTGCGGCGTGGGGGAGAATCCATGTGAGGCAGGTGAGCAGAGACACAGCAAGACTAAGGCGATTGCTGAGTGTTCCCAGGGCACAAAGAACCAACCTTTTCAACCTCAACCCTCAGGACCCATCCTAGAGAGACAGCGACGTGGCGCCATTGCGCAAACAATTCCCCGAGCCGAGAAGAAGGGGCTCAAATGGACACCAGTGTTATTCCCTACATCTCTGCTTCACAGCAAAAGGTGGAGTTTTTGAAGAAATACAAACACGTGTCCAAAGGCCATTCCTGGCCCGTGGGCACAGAGTGCCTAACTGCCCTGGGTGCTCTCAGATATGCCACCGAAAATACATTATTTCCACAGCATAGAAGCAAATGAATTTTCGTTTGTTCTCTCGCCTTACAGAAGGACCGGCTGCGTCCTATGGCCGGCTGCCCCGTGCTGGTTACCCATATGGCTGCCCCTCTCTGGAGGTGCTGACCGCCCAACTTCTCACAATCAAACTCCTTCTAAGTTGCCTCAAAATGGGCAAAGAAAAACTCACGGGCACTAAATAACGAGTCCCTTTTAAACAGCTTATCCTGTGTGCACGGTAGGAGAATTGGTGTTGACAAAGACCCCAGTATTGTATGCTAAGGATGATACACGAATTTACTAGGGCTTTGCTCAAGTATCACGAGCTCTGTTAAAGATACTGTCACTCAATCCCTGCTAGACACTATAGTAAGTAACTCTCCTTCGTGAGCTCGGGGCTGGGATCTGGAGTCCATTTGCAGTTGAATTGATCTGTCCCGTAGGAAAAGGGGAAGATGCAAATGCGTCTACTCGCCTCCCCTGCTTAAAACCCCTCAATCCCCAGACCCTGAAGCTCTTGCACTGAGAAGCCGCACACTTCTGGGTCCAAGCAGTGTAGCAGTTATTTATCCTTTCACCAAATACAAAAACCAGGCGTCACCAGATGAAATTAATAGGGGTCCGAAAGTCTAATGAGGATCCCAGCGCCCTGTGCCCGGCGCTGCACAAACACTCAGGACCGGACAGTCTGACTCCTGCACCCGGAGCCCTAGCGCGAGTCACTCAGATCACTGGCAGAAGGAGTGTGTGTCCCTTATAAGAACGGAAATATGCAAATGAGGGAGACAGTTTCCTGTTTAAATCTGCGCCTCTCTCTGCCCAGGCTGCACCTGGAGACACAATCCGCAGCCCCCGGGTCGGTGCAGTCACCAGCCAGTCCCCTGAGAACTTAAGCCTCCAGCACCAGGAAGAATGAGACTTTTGCTCCATGTAATTTTCGCTGTAGCAGCTCTGGAAGGTATTTTCCTCCTCTGAAGAACTGGCAGAGTTAGAAGAATATTGTGTTCTCGCTGTTTTGATACCGATATTAATGGCCTGTCTTTATTCCCAGGTGTCCGGTCCCAGACGCTGGTGGAGTCCGGAGGGGATGTGAAGAAGCCCGGAGACTCTCTCCGCCTCTCCTGCAAAGCCTCCGGGTTCACCTTCAGCAGCTACTACATGAACTGGGTCCGACAGGCTCCAGGCAAGGGACTGGAATGGGTCGCTTTTATAAACACCGGTGGGGGTACTGCATACCCTGATTCAGTGAAAGGGCGATTCACCATCTCCAGGGAGAACTCCAAGAGTGAGCTGTATCTGCAAATGACCGGCCTGAAGCCCGAGGACACTGCCCGCTATTACTGTGCGAGTTACACAGTGACACCAAACCGGTTTGTGATCGCACAAAAACCCAGGCTGCGGAATCGCCCTTCTCCCGGCGGCCGCGCGGGGGCAGCAGCGACACCCCCCGCTTCGGGCTCGGACAGGAGAAGCAGAGGCCCCTTGGTGGGAGGCCGGGGGGCACTAGGGTCACAGAAGGCAGCTCCCACTTGGTGAGATTTGTCCCAGGACTTCCCAAAGTCTTGTGCGACATTCCCATCCTGCATTAGCTGTCGGCCAGTTGTCACTGTCAGGTCTCCCATGGCTACAAAACGCTGAACCTGCTTCCCCTTGTCCTCAGAGAGTTTCTCAGATTCTGGTCCTGCTGCCACATACGCTTGTCTTCCGCAGTCTAACCCAAAGGCAAAGGGGAATAAGGGAAGCTTTTCCCTGACCCAAGAACACGCCCTATCAGGCCAGGGAAGGATGTCTTGGGATTTGAGATCATTTTACTTCTCCCTTAGGTAAAAGCACAAACATGATCCCCCAGCTCAGACGTTTCACAACACAGAATAAGGGTCCCTCTGAGTCCTCTTCTTTAAGACTGAGGGTAAAGCAAAGGGCAGGAGCTTGTTTCTTATAAGGAAGGGGATATTCAGATAGGTCGAGAAATTTCCTGTTTAAATCTGTCCCTCTCTCTGCCCGGGGGGCACCTGGAGACACAGTCCACAGCCCCCTGGGTCTGTGCAGTGACCGGCCAATCCCCTGAGAACTTTCCCCTCCAGCAGCAGGGAAAATGAGACTTTGGCTCCATTTGGTTTTCATTCTAGCAGCTTTGGAAGGTATTTACTGCTCTTAAATGCATTGCAGAGAAAGGGGAAATATTGTATTATTCTTCTCAGTACCATTTCTAAACTTGTCCTTATTCCCAGGTGCCCGGTCCCACATCCAACTGGTGGAGCCCGGAGGGAATGTGAAAAAGCCCAGAGACGCTCTCTGCATCTCCTGCAAAGCCTCCGGGTTCACCTTCACCGATTACCACATGAATTGGGTCCGTCAGGCTCCTGGAAAGGGCCTGGAGTGGGTCGCCCACATTCAAGTCACCTCCACGTACTACGCTGATTCCGTCAAAGGGCGATTCACCATCTCCAGGGACAATCCCAACTACATGGTTTATTTTCAGATGAGCAACTTGAAGACTTGAAGCACCGCCCTGTACTACTGTGCAAAGCGCACAGTGAACCGAAACCTATGCCTGATAATACACAAACACCAGCTGCGGATTCACCCTTATCCCATGGGCCACAGAGGGCTGCAGATCCATAAACAATACCCCACTGGGCGCACGGATAGGAAGGGTCACCAGGCCAGGAGTAAAGTCAGGTTTATGTATATAATTCCCAGACAATATTCCATCTTGTTGCCCATTGCTCCATAGTGGGTGTGATCTCTCATCAAGTATCAGACAATGTATTAGAGACCCTCAGAGCCTTTGCTAGATTCTCTGGCCACCCACCCGAACCCAGCGCTCCATACACCTACCCAGGCCCCACACACTCCCTGCTTCCTGGCTTAAACCCCTTCAGGTCAATCCAGTGTATACAAAGCTGACGGCTCCCACTTCCTGGTTAAATACTGACAGTAGCAGCTCAGACAAAAGACCTGACTCATTGGAGACTCCCTTCCCACCCCACCACCATGCTCTTTGCATTATGAAACTTCATTTGACTGACTGGACTCTCACGTCGAGTTTTTGAACATACAGTTCAACTACACTTTAGAGGACAGAGCCCTGAGGTAAGTGGGGAAGCGAGATACAGGGAGGAAGCACGAGCAGGAGTGTGTGAGAGGGGAGGGCTCCTGCCTCATATTGAGAACAAGGGGCAATTAGCGGGTTGTCTCAAGTGCCTATATACAAATGCACAAAGCCTGGGAAACAAGCAGGGAGAACTGGAGGTCCTGCAAAGTCAGGGAATTATGATGTGATTGGAATAACGGAGACTTGGTGGGATAACTCGCATGACTGGAGTTCTGTCATGGATGGGTATAAACTGTTCAGGAAGGACAGGGAGGCCAGAAAAGGTTGGGGAGTTGCACTGTATGTAAGGGAGCAGTATGACTGCTCAGAGCTCAAGTATGAAATTGCAGAAAAACCTGATAGTCTCTGGATTAAGTTTAGAAGCCTGAGCAACAAGGGTGATGTCTTGGTGGGAGTCTGCTATAGACCACCGGACCAGGGGGATGAGGTGGGCGAGGCTTTCTTCTGGCAAGTCGCAGAAGCTACTAGATCGCATGCCCTGGTTCTCATGGGTGACTTCAGTCATCCTGATATCTGCTGGGAGAGCAATACAGCGGTGCACAGACAATCCAGGAAGTTTTTGGAAAGTGTAGGGGTCAATTTCCTGGTGCAAGTGCTGGAGGAACCAACTAGGGGCGGAGCTCTTCTTGACCTACTGCTCACAAACCGGAAAGAATTAGTAGGGGAAGCAAAAGTGGATGGGAACCTGGGAGGCAGTGACCATGAGATGGTCGAGTTCAGGATCCTGACAGAAGAAAGAAAGGAAAGCAGCAGAATACGGATCCTGGACTTCAGAAAAGCAGACTTTGACTCCCTCAGGGAGCTGATGGGCAAGATCCCCTGGGAGAATAACATGAGGGGGAAAGGAGTCCAGGAGAGCTGGCTGTATTTTAAAGAATCCTTATTGAGGTTACAGGGACAAACCATCCCGATGTGTAGAAAGAATAGTAAATACAGCATGCGACCAGCTTGGCTTAACAGTGAAATCCTTGCTGATCTTAAACACAAAAAATAGGCTTACAAGAAGTGGAAGATTGGACAAATGACCAGGGATGAGTATATAAATATTGCTCGGGCATGTAGGAATGGAATCAGGAAGGCTAAATCACACCTGGAGTTGCAGCTAGCGAGGGATGTTAAGAGTAACAAGAAGGGTTTCTTCAGGTATGTTGGCAATAAGAAGAAAGCCAAGGAAATTGTGGGCCCCTTACTAAATGAGGGAGGCAACCTAGTGACAGAGGATATGGAAAAAGCTAACGAACTCAATGCTTTTTTTGCCTCTGTCTTCACGAACAAGGTCAGCTCCCAGACTACTGCACTGGGCAGCACAGCATGGGGAGGAGGTAGCCAGCCCTCTGTGAAGGAAGAAGTGGTTAGGGACTATTTTGAAAAACTGGACGTGCACAAGTCCATGGGGCCGGATGCGTTGCATCCGAGAGTGCTAAAGGAATTGGCAGATGTGATTGCAGAGCCATTGGCCATTATCTTTGAAAACTCATGGTGATCGGGGGAAGTCCCGGAAGATTGGAAAAAGGCTAATGTAGTACCCATCTCTGAAAAAGGGAAGAAGGAGGATCCTGGGAACTACAGGCCAGTCAGCCTCACCTCAGTCCCTGGAAAAATCATGGAGCATGTCCTCAAGGAATCAATTCTGAAGCACTTAGAGGAGAGGAAAGTGATCAGGAACTGTCAGCATGGATTCACCAAGGGAGAGTCATGCCTGACTAATCTAATTGCCCTCTATGATGAGATAACTGGTTCTGTGGATGAAAGGAAACCAGTGAATTAGAATGAAATACTGTTATAGTAAACTATTTCAAGGATAAGTATTAAAGGGCATGTTTGTGCACAGAGCAGCAGGTAAATATTTAGGGATTTTTATGTTTATTAATAATATGAGAAAAATATTCTGTCAGGTCTTGTACAGCCAATGACACTATGGAGAATAAAATGTAAAGTTAAATCAATGGGACTAAGAGTTGTGCTTAAATGTAAAGGGTGTCCTGCACAGAGATGGGGTTAAGCAAATGCCTAAGTGCTTTCCTGAATTGAAACCTAAGAAATTGTTCTAGGGTCTAGATGAAAAATACTTGAAAATTATCCACTGAGCTCCTATGTCCATTAAATTATTTGGAATATGCCCAGCCCAGACTGCTGTGGGATTTTACACAGCAATCTTTGCAACAAATGCCCGCACTGAAATATTGCTGAGCTGGGCATCTGAGAGCACTGTATCTCGCCTGAGAAACAACATGCCCTCAACCCATTACAGAGTGTGCCGGGGTTTTCAAAGGAACCCAAAGTTGTGAGGTTTCCAACTCCCATGGGAAGTGAGTGTTTACATGGCTTCAGACCCTTTAAAAACTCCACCCTGTGTCAGAATGCAGAAACACAAGGGCAGGGCTCAACTTCTCAGGTCTATGTATTTTTGTTATTTGCTATTATTTTATTTATACATTTTATCCAGCATTCCCATAGAGACTTTCTCTTAGTTTTTTGACATTTTTCTCAACATTATTCCCTATGTACAGTGGGTGTTGAAAATCATATTGACACTAATACAAAGAAGAAGAAGAAGAAGACGAGTGATATGACACTTCTGGGAAACTGAAATTTTTTATTCATACAATTAGCCCCACTCAGAGCAATGGGGGTACTGTGTCAATCACAGTTACACACGCTTACAAATACCTGCAGGTTTATAATCCTAGGCTGGAGATTCTTTCAGGGTACCGCCTGTCCATTTTCACTGCATGATTTAGCAGAGTTTAGCTCTTTGGGACTTCTGGGCCACAAAAGTCAAAGCAGGCTGGGGGTACCCACACCCATCTCCCATTCATTTTAAGGTGCTAATCTAATCATAATTCTGTCTTGTCGTCCAGCAGTGCAAAAAAGAGTTTCAAACATAGGTGGTGGAACTAGGGGTGCTGCTCCAAGCCTGGCTTGGAGTGGTTTCCATCATATACAGGATTTCCAGTTTGGCTTAATGGCTCTCAGCATCCGCATTATACAAATTGTTCCAGAACCCCTGCTTTCAAAGGCTTGCCTTCTTCTTCTTACAGAAACAGAAAAAGACGGTTTCAGACATTAGTAATAGCACTAACCCCTAGCATTTATAGAGAGATTTCCAACAGGAGGTCTCAGAGCACTTCACAAAGGAGGGTCAGGTCAGGGTCTCTGTCCCATTTTTACAGAGAGAAGTGATGGATCCAAGCAACCCAGCAGACCAAGGAAGAAACAGCCCGTATCCCATGGCCCAGTCTAGTGCTCTGTGTGCTAGGTCACAGTGGCAAGAAACTCACAAACTGAGAACAGACAGAGCTCAGTGGCAGGTGAACAATCAATGGTGCATTTTGTCTGTCAGAGGCAGCAAGCATCCCTGAAGGGATCAGAGAGATTCTAACTCTCCTTCTCCAGTTGAATATCTTCTTCCTCCGAACCCGTCTCCCAGAGGCCTGAGTTTAATGAGGGTTGCGGTTGTGTGTTTTTTTAAACAGGGAAGATGCAAATTCAGTGTCTCGGGGCCCTGCATAAATCTGGTGTCTCCTGGATGGCAGAGTATGAAAAGGGAGCAGGCCAAGATCTTGGCATCTTTGCAGTAACCGTCAGAAACCCCTCCAGTGTCAGCAGCAGGATATTGTGGCTGAATCTTCTCTTTGCCCTAGCAGCTCTTCCAGGTAATTCTCCCCTCCCTTGCCCCCAACATTGGCTGGAGACTCCAGGGAAGGTTGGACATTCCTTCCCCAACCCAAAGCACAGTGAAGTGAATGGGCATCTTTCCAACGGCTTCTGTGAGCTTTGGCTCAGGTCTTGTATTAATGTGATTCTTAATAGCATTTTTCCTTCTTCTTTTCCCCCTAGATGTGCAGTCCCAGGTTCTTCTGGTGGAGTCCATCGGTGGAATTCAGAAGCCGGGGGGATCTCTCCCCCTCTCCTGCAAAGCCTCCGGGTTCACCTTCAGCAACTACCACATGAGCTGGGTCCGTCAGGTGCCCGGGAAGGGCCTGGAGTGGGGCTCATGGATATACAACCCTGCTAATAGCTACTGCATGTTTTACAGCGATGCGGTTAAAGGGCCATTCACCATCTCCAGAGAAGACTCCAGCAGCCTGGTGTATCTGCAGATGAACAGCCTGAAAGCGGAGGACACCGCCCGGTATCACGGTGCAACAGACACAGCGATCAGAAACCAACTGCCGTGAATACAGAAACCTCCTCCTCGAATCCAACCTGCTCCCAGCGCCCGCAGAGAGCAGCAGACACAGACACAGCAGAGCAGTTTAGACACCAAGAAACCGCCAATAATGTATCCGGGCTTCAGTCATCTCAAAATGCGCCTTGGCAATTAAAGACTCGCTATGTTGAGAGAATAGAGAGGACTTTACTTCGTGGCTGGCAATGCAGAACTAGAATCCATCTCAGTTGCTATTGATCATTAGCTTTCTGCCCTTCGACCTGCCTTGTGAACATGAACTAAGAGGAAGAAATGCCAGAGACATTATTTAAAGAGTCTGTTTGCCAGAAGCTGGGAATGGGCAACAGGGGATGGGTCACTTGATGATTCCCTGTTCTGTTCACTCCCTCTGGGGCACTTGGCATTGGCCACTGTCGGGAGACAGGACACTGGGCTACATGGACCTTTGGTCTAACCCATTATGGCCGTTCTTATCTTCTTAATGCTCGTGGTGGAACCTCCCTAAAATTTTACACCCCCAGGGCTCTGTACTGGGCCCAGTCCTATTCAACATATTCATAAATGTTCTGGAAAAAGGGGTAAACAGTGAGGTGGCAACATTTGCAGATGGTACAAAACTACTCAAGATAGTTAAGAGCCAGGCGGACTGCGAAGAGCTACAAAAGCAGTAGTCACCCCCTGGTCGATCGCGATCAACTGGTAGATCCTAGAGGAGCTTCCAGTTGATTGCAATCTCCGGCAGCACAGCGGGTTGCCGCTAAGACAGACTCCCTGCCTGCCTTGGCCCCACGCCACTCCCAGAAGCGGCCAGCACGGCCCGTAGCCCAGGAGGTGGGGGGGCAGGGGGAATCTCCCTCCGCACACTGCTCCTACCTGCAAGCACCACCCCCGCAGCTCCCATTTGTTGGGAATAGGAAGCTGTGGCCAATGGGAGCTTCAGGGACAGTGCTTGCAGAGAGGGGCAACATGCGGAGGCATGTGCCACCCCCTTCAGCCCCATCCCAGGGGCCACAGGAGTTTGTTGGCCATTTCCAGGAGGAGTGTGGGGCCCAGGTAGGCAGGGAGCCTGCCTCAGCCGCTGGGGGTAAATGCTGCCTGGCAGGAGGCCACACTCCCAGCCCCAGCCCTGAGCTCCCTCCTGGAGCCAGCACCCCATGCCCCAGGTGTGGGCAAACTACAGCCCAGGGGCCGCATCCGGCCCTACAGACATTTTAATCTGGCCATTGAGCTCCTGCCAGGAAATGGGGTGTGCCATGGCTTCATGTGGCTCCCGGAAGCAGCAGCATGTTCCTTCTCCAGCCCCCATGTTTAGAGGTAGCCAGGGGGTTCCACACACTGCCCCTGCTCCAAGCAGTGCCCCTGCATCTCCCATTGGCTCCCATATGCCCACCACCTGCATGGATGGGGCAGCGTGCAGAGCCACCTGGCTGCACCTCTGCTTGGGAGATGGAGACAGGCCATGCCGCTGCTGTTGGGAGATGCTTGAGGTAAGCACCGCCTGGAGCCTGCACCCCTGACCGCCTCCAGCACCCCAACCCCCTGACCCATCCCAGATACCCCTCCCACCCTCCAAACATCTCAGACCCACCCTCCTGCAACACAGAGCCTGCACCCCAAACTGTAGCCCTCACCCCCCCTCCCACACCCTGAACTCCTCATTTCTGGCCCCACCCCAGAGCCCAGCACCTACAGCCGGAGCACTCACCCCCTCCTGCATCCCAACCCCAATTTCATGAGCATTCGTGGCCCATCATACAATTTCCATACCCAAATATGGGCCCGGGACAAAATATTTGCCCACCCCTGCCATACCCCCTCGTACACCCCAAGCTCCTGCCCTAACTCCGCTTTCCATGTCCCATCCTCAGGCTCAAAGGGTACTGACTGGTGCTTTGATGAGCCAATGTCCTTACTAATCGTCTGCAAGATCCTTCATTCTTTACTCCCACCACCGGTCCCAGTTAAATCAATGGGGTCACACACACGGGGAATAAAGCCCGCAGGATTTCATTATTTCATGCCCGCATACGGATCTGCACGGGAATATTTCGCTAGTCTTATTGCTCACTGGGGTGTGTCATTCAATCAGAATTGCTGAGTCTCTGTAGGAATCATCCTCATTAGCTCTTGCTCTATGATAACTCCCCTCCCTGTTTTGCAAACACCTGCACGGAAATTTCAAGCCATCGTGGCAGAATTGTCGAGACTCAATTGCGCGCACACAGGGCATCCTCCAGCGAACACGGGACTAACCAGCCGGTGGTTCTGGGTTTGTTCGTTTGTTTCTCTGACTTTCATGGGCTTCCCATCAGTCTGTAGCAGGGCTGGAGTATTTACAGCGCACTGCCCACAATAACGCATCGTGACTCAAGTTACCCAGCTCAGAAACCAGTCACATTTCCCATGGTAAGGAGAATCCACCCGGTGTGTGGCTGGAAATGTTCCCATGCGGTACTGAAAACACCCCCGGTCATTGCCATGATTTTAGGAGCAGGACCAGGCTAAGAGACATTCCTCCGTTTTAGGCCCTCTCGTGGCCACATCACATGGCATCTGGGGACCTCCTGATCTTTCATGAGTTTGTCCTCACAACAGCGCTGCGAGGCAGGATGGTGCTGGAGTGTCCGAGGTGCGGGTGGGGGCCTGAAACACAAAGGGACACGTTACACTTGCTCAGGGCAACCCAGGGAGTCTGTGGAGGAAAAGGGGGATGGATCCCCATGCCCGTAACTCCAGGCTGGATCCCTAACCACTGACGTCTGACTGCAGCTCCCTGAATCACCAAACCGAGGTTTTCAGAGGCCGCTCTTAGGGAGCTTGTCTCTATTATAAGGAGGGGGACATACAAATAGGAGTGACAGGTTCCTGTTTAAATCTGCCCCTCTCTAGGTGCAGCCGGAGGGACAATCCGCAGCCCCTGGGTCTCTGCAGTTACCGGCCAAAAGTCTGAAAACTTTCCTCAACAACAATGTGGAAAATGACACTTTGGCTCCATTTGGTTTTCTTTGCAGCGGCTCTGGAAGGTAATTTATCCCAGATTAATACACAGGAGGGGTGGGGTATCTGGGACTATTGCGGCTGATATCGATGTGGGTGGGACACTTCTTTCTTCTGTCCTCTCCCATCGACTGATGTACAACGTGCCCAGTATGGCTGGTTCTCTCACTGTTCCCTGTTCACTTGCCATTGAACCCGGGGCTAATGACTGGTTTCATGTGGTGACTGAGCTTTAATTCCAATCTGCCATTTCCCTTCTCCCGCTCGCAGGTGGTTCTGACCCAGTCGGGGCAGCGCTGAAGAAGCCCGGAGAGTCCCAGAAACTGCAATGTGCCGCCAGCGGGTTCACTCTTAGCAGCACCTGGCTGGGCTGGATCAGACAGGAGCCGGGACAGGGGCTGGAGTGGCTGGCT
Source organism: Eretmochelys imbricata (assembly GCF_965152235.1). Classification (NCBI taxonomy): domain Eukaryota; kingdom Metazoa; phylum Chordata; order Testudines; family Cheloniidae; genus Eretmochelys; species Eretmochelys imbricata. The sequence continues at coordinate 40,678,642 of NC_135584.1, read as the reverse complement.
TGGTATTACAATGAGGGAAACAAGTACTACGCTTCCTCGGTCCAGGGCCGGTTCACAGCCTCCAAGGACAGCACCAACTTCTACCTGCAAATGACCGGCCTGAGAGCGGAGGACACCGCCGTGTATTCCTGCGCCAGACACACAGCGAGGGGAAGCGAGTCTGAGCTCAGCCAAAAACCTCCCCCTGCAGTAACAGCGCAACGTGTCCGCTGCTGTGGGCGCGAACCAGCCCCCGACTGCCCGGGACAGGCGATGGAAGCAGCCCGGAGAAAGTCTCCCAGGCTAGAAATACTTGCAGATTAGAGCAGTTTCAGAATCGGTTTCACTCACTCCCCCTGGAACTCCTCTGAGCATCAGACAGGGTGCTGGAAAGATTTATTCTCTCTCCCTTTTCTTCGATTCCAGACACACACAAAAAACAGGTTTCAGAGTAACAGCCGTGTTAGTCTGTATTCGCAAAAAGAAAAGGAGTACTTGTGGCACCTTAGAGACTAACCAATTTATTTGAGCATGAGCTTTCGTGAGCTACAGCTCACTTCATCAGATACATACCGTGGAAACTGCAGCAGACTTTATATATACACAGAGAATATGAAACAATACCTCCTCCCACCCCACTGTCCTGCTGGTAATCAAAAAACAGTGATGCATGCAGAAAAATACACAAAGACACATAAGCACATACAGGCAATAACTGCTGCACAAAAACGCAAACAGAGACAGCATGCAAACACGCATAAAAACACATAAATATACACAATCACTCAAAAAACAAATACACACCTGAACACAAAAAGCTGCTCAGCACGTGGCTGGGAAGCCTCAGGGCTAGTCTACACTGGCAACGTTACAATGCTGCCTTGGCAGCGCTTTATGGTGGCTTGTGCGGTCACGGCACAGCACTGGGGGGGAGCTCTACCAGGGCTCTAAAAACCCACCTTCACCAGAAACCCCTGAGCAAGAAAGTTGCAGGGCTGTGAAGTGCCAGTGTAGACAAGCCCTTAGAGTTCTGACCATGGGCATGTCCCTGCCTGCCTTGCTGAGTCACAAGGTGCATCTGCCTTCTCTCAATGGGTCAGTTGAATCGCTGAGGGTCCTTCATGGGCCATCCAGCAGGCTAGGCAGTGCTGATGCCAAACTGTCTGGGGTGTCACCAGAAGCATAGCACAAGTTTGAAATACAGAGATACAGACACATAGCAATAACTCATCAGACAAAGGTGATACAAACATATAAACAAGATCATCACACCTGCCAAATTATAACTTTTTTGTAGATATCTTACATGATATATCTGGCTGTGACTGGTATCCCAGTGAGGGATAGCTATGGTCACTCCACTGGGGTGAACTGCAAAGAAAGGGGCAGACAATCCCCATAAAGCAGGAGGATATTCCAATACTGATAACTTCACATACAAAAATGATACCTGTATATAGATAACATAATTCTAATCAGCAAATCATAACCTTTTCATAGACACCTCACTCGACAACCTTTATACAAAATTTGCTGCAAATATATACCAGTAGTTGCAACAACGATCCAAATGGTCCTATTCTAATCAGAGAATGTCACAATAAATGTTCAGGTCACGGTTCGAATTTATCATTAGGGTGAGGACTAGGTCTGGGAGTCAGGGAAGGGGATACAGAAGATGTGACTTTGACCGACATAAATTCAGCAAGGAACCTTAGATGTAATCATGCTCGGAGCCCTGCTGTGAGAAGGTCGTCCGTTTCCTCCTGTTGGGCAGGCAGGGGTTGGTGGAGTCCGGAGGGATTGTGAGAGACTACAATGTGGGGATTTGATTCCCACTTGTCCTGCATTTTATTACGCCCCCGGTGTCTATGGGTATGAACTAGTACATGGTCACCAGGCCTGAGGAGAGCCCTACTGGACTTGTGATCCTAAGTCCTTTTCCTGCTTTGGGCTGTGTCTTTAGTTGTATTGAGAGCAACTTCACAGGCTATCTTCAGCCTGTCATGGTGACCTTTGACCCAATCATCCAAACTGTTCATCCCATCCTTAGAAAAGCCTTCTTGATGCTTCTCTGGTAATGCCCTTAAGTTAGCCACCTGTGCAGGCATCAGCCCCTAGCGTGCTGCTTGAACTGGAACCGGCAGTCTCTCACCACGTCTTTCTCGAGGAAAGGGAACTCATCCTCCCTGCTCCCTCCTTGTCACCCGCAGCTCATTTCCATTCTCCTCAAATATTACCTTCACCCGAGGAACCACTCCCGCAGGCCAATGTACCTCTGCAGTGCTGTTTTGAGGAGGCAACTCCACAGCCTTCAAACTTGAGTTTAGAAGACTCACTGGTCCTCTTCCTTTAATGGCATTAGTCAGACATTGCCTGGCTGGAGCCCATTCGGTAGGTTTACCCCAGATGTAGGCTCTACAAGAGCTCCATATCTATTGGTATTTCCTGGTACCCAGCAGTGTTAATCAAGGATCCTCCCTCTCTGAGAAGGAACAACACTCTTCTCTTATCTGCCCACTTTAACATTTATAATCTGCCCCGCAGGGCCCAGTCAATGGTTTTGTCTCTCTGCTCGAGCCAGTACTCGACTCAGCACAGCATTCTTCTTGGGGTGCCCATGGCAATTTATCCTCCTGGTTCCTTCTACTGGCAACAGTACCTCCTTCAGCTCACTAATGATGTTCATCCCTAGAATCCCTGGGACTCCTTCTCCCACATGGCTCCCTTCAGCGGCTTTGTCTTTCAGGATGAAGATGCATTTCCCTGGCAGAGTCTGACCCATGTAGTCTATGTCTGCTTTAACGCATCCCACCACTGGGATTGCCGGTCCATTAACTACTGTTAGACATAGAAACTGTGTGCTGTGCATGGTCAGCTCCTTGTCTTTCAAATAATTTTGAAAATGCGACTCAGTCATGGTGGTGACTTCTGAGCCAGTATCTAACAAACATCTGGTTTCCACCCCTGCTATACATACTTCAGAAGTTAGACAGTCTCCAAATGCTCACTTACGGAAGTCACTAGATATGCTGGCACTGCCGGTGTTCCTTTCAGGACAGTGGGGTGGGAGGAGGTATTGTTTCATATTCTCTGTGTATATATAAAGCCTGCTGCAGTTTCCACGGTATGCATCTGATGAAGTGAGCTGTAGCTCACGAAAGCTCATGCTCAAATAAATTGGTTAGTCTCTAAGGTGCCACAAGGACTCCTTTTCTTTTTGCGAATACAGACCAACACGGCTGTTACTCTGAAACCTTTCAACACTGTATGCAGAGTGATTTTCCACCAATCACAGGCCGAGGAATCCTTCTGCCGCTGCTTGGCCTTCTATTGTAGATGGACCACTTGCTCCTGGTGCCCCATTGGTTTCCAGTGCCTGGGACTCTCTTCTCCTTCTCAGTGGACATTCTCGGCTAGTATGCCCTGGCCTTTCACAAGGGTAACAAGTGTGCCTTCCCTGCTCATCCTGCAGTGGGGGTCTTCAGGATCCTGGTGTCCTTGGTACTTTGGCATTTTAGAGGAGGTTTTCCCTTTTATCACCTCAGTCATCACTTTCAGCTGTTGGACTGTCAGTTTTTGGACAGCTTCACTTAATCTTTTCAGTGTTTACTGTGTTTGGGGCAGGGTCTTTTCCCCAGCACTTGCATTCACTAGGCCCCCACTTCGTGTACAGGACTTTGGCTTGGCCGTCTCTGCCACAGGAACTTCCTCTTCTTCCGACCACATAATGGCAGCCAGACTGAGTTAATGGAACTTCTGACTGGGCTCTTCCTTAAACCTCCTTCTAATTTCACGGTGGAAGGAATCATCCTGGAGCCCCAGCACCAACTGCTCTTTCAGAACCGTATCTGGGTCTGGAACTCGTCGAGGGTCTCGCCTCTCCACTTTTCTCATTCCCTCCTGGAGCTCATATGCATATGGTCAGACAGTTTCACCAGGCTCCTGCTTGCTCTCAAATAATGCCTTAGTCTGGTTCCAATAAGGACCTTTGTGACAGGTTAAGTTACCAATCTGCCTGAGTGGTCAGGTGATCAGGCTGAGGCCACAGGATCATTAGGGGAGGAGATGACAGAGGACACCAAGTGATTAAGTTTAAAGCTTTATTAATAAAATAAAGTAAAATAACAGCGGAGAGTACTAGGGGTTCCCCATGTTACTCAGAGGAAGGAAGGAAGCATTAATGCCCCAGCCCTAATCCACTTTCATACTCACACATGCACTACCCAAGGCTGGCCACGCCCGGGATTAACGTACGAAGAAGCGGAGGGACAAGTGGATGGGAATTGTGTCCTGTGCACATGTCGTCCAGGGTCCGCTGTTGATCTCCAATTTGTTTAAGCTCTCGGGAAGGTTTTAAGTCCTGGGTTCTTCTGGGGGCGTTTCATCCAGGGATCTTTGTCCGCTGTGCTCTTTGTATCAGACCAAACCAGCCTTCCAAGTCTTCCTTGGCTTCCCCAAAACACTTCAGCTTCAGGGTAGTTATGTTCCTATTCACTGACCTTTGCCTTCTCACTAGTTTTTGCAATCCCCTGCAGTCTTTTTCAGTTTACTGCTCTGTTCTCACAGCTGGTTGGGGTTGGAATCCAGGCCCCCATCTTTTTTGGCATCAGAGAGTCTGCTTGGGTGCATTGGCCTTGAGTGGCTGGAATGAGCTTCTTTTCTTCGGCAGGATTAGGATCGCCAGGTTAACCCGTTCCTTTCTCCCTTCCTCCCCTTTTGGCCTCTCGCAACCTGCACAGGAATCTTTCACTCCACACTCACGCCTTCAACCCCTCCCAAAATCCTTTGCCATGCATATGCCTATATAGGTGTCAGCGATATACAATGCTGCTGCTTACCCAGAAGATCTCATGGGGGGCAATTTTATAGTGACTGGGACATTCCCATGAGGCTATTTTGTTGTGACTGTGACATCTAGCTCAGTGGTTTGAGCATTGGCCTGCTATAAACCTGGGGTTGTGAGTTCAATCCTTGAGGGGGCCACTGGGGGATCTGGGGCAAAAATTGGGGATTGGTCCTGCTTTGAGCAGGGGGTTGGACTAGATGATCTCCTGAGGTCCCTTCCAACCCGGATATTCTATGATTCTATCTTGTCTCCGTACACTTCTAGGAGGAGTTCAAATACCTTTTCCACATCTTTCTTGTCTGCCATTGCCATGAGCTTAACCATGGGCTTGGCCCTGGCCCTTCAGGTGTTCCTCTATGAAGCCCGTATGATCCTCTTCAGGTACTCTTTGCACACACAGAGTTGCCTTCACAGACTTGACTCATTCCTCTACTGTAATGTCTCCTGGTCTTGTTGGGAAGCCACCAAATTCTGTGACTTTCTGGTCCCATAGGACATAAATAGTAGGGAGTTTCTGAGCTTCTGCTGCCCGATGGTCCATTATTGCCTTAGCCAGTGATAAGGCTTCTCTCTGTTCTGTTCTAGCTTGTTGTAATGCCTGAGCTTGGTCTGATCATCTGCGCACAAGTTCAGCAAAGTGGGCCCATAGTTCTTCAATTCCAGCCATAGTCAGGTTCTTGACCAGGCCCGCACAGTGCTGTCAGAACTCAACCAGGAAACCAATGGGGTGGACCCTGTGGATAGGATCCTGTTCGTGATGCCAATTCTGTAAGTGGGGGAATGATCTAGCTACTGTGGGGAACTTTCCTGGCTTATACACTACCCCGGTGAAATGGGCTAGTGAAAGGATTTCAGTCCTCACTCCAACTACCTTTACCCCCTTAGCTTGGCCCCACTCTGAAGGGCCCAGGCAATTCCAGCTCACACAGAGGATGGGACCCCTCTTGCTGAGTTTACAATCTGAGTGTAAATGGGAAGTGGAGTGGGAATGGAAATATAAACAGGAATATAAATATTAACCGTGCATAATAATCTTCCTTCACTGTTGCCTGAATCCTCCTTGACTCTCCCCTGAGGAACAACACCCAGACACGCCGCTCTTGGCACACGAATGTCAGGGCGGCTTCACTGCAAAACTTAACTCTGTCCTCAGACTCCCCCGCCCCCCCCCCCCCAGCTTCTCCCACCTGCACCCACAGGCGGGCCCCCAGACCTGCTCCAAAGCACGAGCCAGGCTTGCTCAGATCACGTTCCTAGTGTCATGGATCATTTCAATGTAAACTTGTCACTGCTGGAAAGGGAAGGGAAAGGGGCTTCCCTCCCAAATCCCTCCCAGTGCCATGGGAAATCTTCCATCTCCAGCGAGTGGCCCAGCCCAATGGATCCCTGAGAGAAGACTTCGCGCCTCCCCCTCACCAGACACTGACTCCCCAGACCGGACACTGGCCCCCCGACTGGACGTTGCATGGCCCTTATGCTTGTGGAACCGGGCTCCAGAGCTTAGTCCCCCCAATCCTCAATATCAGGTGAAAAATGCCAGACCCTCAGTTCCCATGCGAGGAAATACAGTCCCTGCAGGGAGTTGTTCATTCCTCCCAGGGTCTGAAAGTGTCAGGAGGACCCCAGCGCCCTGTGCCCGGCACTGCACAGACACAAGGGACGGGACAGTCCGACTCCCGCACCCGGAGCCCTGGGGCGAGTCAATCCGATCACTGGCAACAGGAGAGTGTCTCTTATAAAGCGGGGTATGCAAATGAGGGAGACAGTTTCCTCTTTAAATCTGAGCCTCTCCCTGCCCAGGCTGCACCCGGAGACACAATCCGCAGCCCCCTGGATCTGTGCAGTCACCAGCCAGTCCCCCGAGAACTTTCCACTCCAGCACCCGGGAAAATGGGATTTTTGCTCCTTGTCATTGTCGCTCTAGCAGCTCTGGAAGGTATTTTCCTCCTCTGAAGACCTGGCAGAGTTAGAAGAATATTGTGTTCTCGCTCTTTTTAAACCGATATTAATGGCCTGTCTTTATTCCCAGGTGTCCGGTCCCAGACGCTGGTGGAGTCCGGAGGGGGTGTGAAAAAGCCCGGAGACTCTCTCCGCCTCTCCTGCAAAGCCTCCGGGTTCTTCATCAGTAGCAACATGAACTAGGTCCGCCAGGCTCCAGGGAAGGGATTAGAATGGGTCGCTTATATAAGCTACGATGGGGGTTATCAGCAGCTGTGGGGGTACTATATACTACCTCGATGCAGTGAAAGGGCGATTCACCGTCTCCAGGGATAACGGCAAGAGTGAGCTGTATCTGCAAATGACCGGCCTGAAGCCCGAGGACACCGCCCGCTATTTCTGCGCGAGAGACACAGTGAAACGAAACCGGTTTGTGATCGTACAAAAACCCAGGCTGCGGAATCGCCCTTCTCCCGGCGGCCGCGCGGGGGCAACAGCGACACCCCCCGCTTCGGGCTCGGGCAGGAGACCCGGCACCCGGGGGAACAGGACACAAACCTCCCGTCAGTTTAACCCTTCCGTTCCCGGACTCTGAATGGCCCATTTCCCTACCCCAGAGATGGAGGCCCGGGTGTGGAAATGGGCCATGCAGGGTCCGGGCGGGGCTGGGGGGCAGAGATCACCCGGCGCCGGAATAAACCCCGCTCCGCTGCGCCTGGGGATGGGGCACCGCCGGGACTTTCCAAAGAGACTCGAGCATTTTTTCCATCCATTTGACAGCTGGAAATCACAGCCCCGGTGTAAACGGTGCCGCTTAGGATCCTGCCCACAATAAAGGGCCCCCATGTCACAGAGTCACCATGGAGATAAAAGGCCCCGCCCCTCAGCCCCGATGGCATCACTCAGCCCAGCCCGCAGGGCATTGGGGACAGTCAGGGGGCTAAGGGCTGTGGACAGGGACACGGTGGGATTTCATGGGGTCGCTCGGGGGGAGGCGGCTGCCGAGGGAGAAGCAGAGGCCCGTGGGGGGGGGGGGGGGCAGGGGGGCACGAGGGTCACAGAGCGCAGCTCCCACTGAGTGAGATTCACCATCTCCAGAGACAATCCCAACAACCTGCTGCCTCTGAAAATGACCTGCCTGAAGCCCAGGGGCACCGCCCGCTACCACTCTCGGTTCCCGAACAATGTGTCTCCCCTTCCTGCCCAGAGCCCCGCTGGGCTGCGGTGCACAGATCCCTCGCTCCATCTGTGAACTCCAATCCGGAGTGAGTCCTGTTCTGAGTCGCTCTCCACTCGTAGACCTGTCACGTTGGCTCTCCCGAGTCCCATCCCTGTGTGTGTGGGAAAGACCCCAGAATATTCATACCGAGAATCAAGCTATAGCCACTGGGTTATTCTTCCGTCCCCTGTCTGGGGGAATAAACAAGGAGTCTTTACACTGGTGCCGGTTCTAGATCCTAGATGGGGAAGAGAAAATTGATCACGGGCTCTTCAGTCTGGCAGACAAATATACAACAGGATCCGACGCTGGAAGCTGAAGCTAGACAATGTTCAGCTGGAAAGAAGGTGATTTTTTAAAAAGACATTGAGGTGAATTAACCATTGGAACAACTGATCAAGAGTCATGGTGGATTCTCCGTCACAAGCAACTATCGTCTGTATGATTCTGTGTCTTCTAGAAAATAAAGAAATGCAAAATCCATCGGGGGAGATTTAGGTTAGATATGGGGTCGGGGGGAGAAGTATTTAAGGGTACGCTTATCTAACTATCCACATTGGAACCGGTTACCTAGGGAGGTTGTGAAATCCCCATCACTGGAGGTTTTTAAGAACAGAAGAAGAACCAGGAGTGGTCTCGGTATATCTAATCCTGCCTCAGTGCAGGGGATCGGCTAGTTGACCTCTTGAAGTCCCTCTTCCAGCCCTACCTTTTAGGATTCTCTGAATTTCTTGTCCTCTGTGACTGAAGCAGAAGGCAGTCAGAATATTTCTCTTTCTTTAGGGACTTTCTCCAGCGCAGGATCCCATTAGGGTATTTGTAAAGAAGTGAGTCATTGTGGGATCCCATATCTCTAGCACAAGGATACACACCGGCATCTTCAGGTTTCAGGCTGCTGATGTGCAAATGCACCAGGTTATTGGAGGCGTCTCTGGAGATGGTGAATTGCCCTTTCCCTGAGTCCAGGTCATATGGGGTACCTGCACTATCTATGCTGGAGACCCACTCCAGTCCCTTCCCAGGAACATGACAGATCCAATACAGCCAGTTGCTACTGATGAAGAAGCCGGTGGCCTTGCAGGAGAGGCAGAGAGAGTCTCCGGGCTTTTTCACATCCCCTCCAGACTTCAAAAGCTGGACCTCTGACAGAGCTCCAAGTCGGGGGAAAGTATCGTGAATCACATCTGGAATTTTCAAAGGGTAAAGTCAAGGGGAATTACATACCCCATTACCTAAGTCCCCTTCAAAAATGTCAATCAACATTCCAGTAGGCCCTGCTCCAAACCCCACTCAGACCAAGGGAAGTCCTCCCCTTGCCTTTAGTGACCTTTGCACTAGGCCCATAGAGCATAATATTCCCCAATATCTCCAGAAAATGTGAGAAACCATAATTCCTTTAAAGGCCACTAGACTTAAGAGACAATTCAGCCAAAATATGCTGTTGATGCTGGATAAAGTGCTCATGGTGTCCCGGCATTAGCTGCCCAGACCCCTCCTTGTGTCCTAGTCATGCAGGTGCAGAGCTTTTAAGTGACTTAGGCAGGGCATTAAGGATATGCATTTCCATATCTTTTTTCTCTTTTTTTAATAAGCCATGTTTGAGCTCGAGCCCTCAAGCTATCTTAGGTTTTTATATTTTATCCAATACTGTAGTGTTTGAGCATCGCAACCATTGAAGTATTTAGGGTAACAAGAAAACATTTTACAAATACATTAGAAGCAAGAGGAAGATGAAGGACAGGGAAGGACCACTGCTCAGTGAGGAGGGTAAGACGGTCACAAGAAAATGCAGCAATTGCCCAAATATTAAATGCCTTTTTTGTTTAGGTTTTCACCAAAAAGGTTAGCAGTAATCAGAGGACTAACAGTGAACATGAGTGTAAATGGGGTAGGATCTGAGGCTAAAATAGAGAAACAACAAGTTAAGAATTACTTAGACAAGTTAGACGTCCTTAAGTCAGCAGGGCCAGATGAAATACACCAGAGAATACTTAAGGGACTGGCCAAAGAGATCTTAGGGATTAAAGAATATTTTTGAGAACTCTCGGAGGACAGGAGAGATCCCAGAGGACTGGAAGAGGGCAAGTGGTACCTATCAATAAAAAGCAGAATAAGGGCAACCCAGGAATTATAAACCACTCAACTTAACTTCTGTACCCAGAAAGAATGGAGCAAATAATCAATTTGCAAGCACCTAGAAGATAAGGTGACAACTAACAAATCATGTCAAACCTGTTACCCGGGGTTCAACCCAAAACTCTTGGTAACTTTTACTCTGTGTGAGGTGCTGTCAGTTAATAAAAACTTTTCCCCTTATTTATACATTAGTAATAGTATGACATGTCCCTTAAAGCAAACTTGTTAAGTAAGCAGTTTCAATGGTCAAGCGAGAGGTGGCTTCTGATTATTGATTAACCAGGTGTGGGTTTTTCCAGAGTTTGCAGCCTTGAGGCCCCAATAGACATTCCTGGGGCACATTCTGCTCTTCTGAGATGCATGTATCAGCAACTTCAACGCAATTCTTATCACAGGGGGTCAAGCTGCCCTCTCTGTGGCACCCAAAACTCCCCTCCCCCACCTCCAGCTCCTGCTTTGGTCAAGCTTAGAGTGCTGAATGGCCAATTTACAGCCTGCTGACTTGGCTGCTTTTAGCAATAATCCATAGTGGTTTCAGGCACTTTACTGGTTTGCCAAAGTCTCCCCATAGAAAACCTACCTCATACCCTCCTTTGACAGGGTAACAAGATGAGTGGATGGGGGTGGGGACAAGAACAGTAGATGTGGTATATCTCAACTTTAGTCAGACATTTCATACAGTCTCAGATAGCCTTCTCATCAGCAAACCAGGGAAATATAGACTGATGAACCTATTATAAGGGAGGTGCACAATGAGTTAGAAAATGTACTCAGATAGTAATTATCAATGATTCACAGTCAAGCTGGGAGGGAATACGGAGAAGTGTCCCAGAAGGATCTGTCCTGGGTCCACTTCTATTCAATAGCTCCATAAATGATTTGGATAATGGCAGAGAGAGTACACTTATAAAGTTTGCAGCTTATACCAATCTGAGAGGGGTTGCAAGCACTTTGGAGACCAGAATTAGAATTCAGAACGAGCTTGACAAATTGGAGACATGGTCTGAAATACATAGGCTGCATCCACACACTCTTTCTGTGTAGCTAAACCCAGCAAGGAAAGGCTCTGACAGGAGGAAGTAGCAGTAAATTCGTTCCCAACCCTAAATATCAGTCAGTTGGACCTTGAGCATGTGGGCAAGACCCACCTGCCAGACCCCTGGGAATGAGTTCTCTGTAGTCACTCAGAGCCCTCCCCATCTAGTGTCCCATCACTGGCCATTGGGGATATTTGCTACCAGCAGTTGTCGATGTGCCCATCTCATCATACCATCCCCCTCCACATAAGTTTATCAAGATCAGTCTTGAAACCAGTTCGGTTCCCCCTCCAACCCTTTTAGTTTAATTCTGGCTGAGATTTTCAAAGCCACCTAAAGGCATTTAGATGCCTGGTTTATATTAGGAAGAAAGGCAATTTTGGAAATCTTAACCCAAGTCATCTGGAAACCTACCCCTATTGTTACCTCCTCTTCCCTCTCTCCAGCCCCTTTGTTGATGCCTGGCTTTAAAGGTTTTTGTACTGCCTCAGTCCTCATGAAAATTAAGGAGGGTAACCACTTTTTTTAAGAGCCAGAGAATTTCTCCTTCTCCGGCACACCCCAAGTAACTTACTTTGTGCTGTATTCCTTCATCTGTTCCAGTAGGTTTCTGATTCAAAATTAAATATGTGTTTCATTTTTCTTTCCCTGCTGGCAGCTTTCTCAGGTAAGAACCTCAGAGGCACCTGGGATAAAAGAAGGAAACAAATGCAGCCAAAAGGAATCGTTGATTCTCCAGAGCACTGAAAAACGTGTTTTGCTGAATCATGGCCTAGATCTTTAATATTTGTCTATTTGCAGGTGTCTCTTGTCTCAAATCCAGTTAATCCAGTCCGGAGCAGAAGTTAAAACGCCAGGAGACTCTGCAAAACTCTCCTGTAAAGTGTCTGGACACACATACACTAGTCATGGTATGTACTGGGCACGGAGGTCTCCAGGGAAAGGACTGGAAAGGGGATTTTCAATTACAAACGGGGCTGGTGACACCACATACTACACAGACCCGGTTAAAGGACCATTCACCATCTCCAGAGACAACACCCAGAACCTGCTGGGGTAAACAGGGAGATGGCAAAATTTGCAGACAATACAAAACTACTCAAGATAGTTAAGTCGCAGGCAGACTGCGAAGACCTACAAGAGCAGTGGTCACCACCCGGTCAATCACGATCTCCGGCAGCACACCGCTAAGCCAGGCTGCCTGCCTGCCCCGGCCCCACGCCCCTCCCAGAAGTGGCCAGCGTAGCCCCGTGGCCCGGGGGTGGGGAGACAGGGTTCTCCCTCTGAATGCTGCTCCTTCCTGCGAGCACCACTCCCACAGCTCCCATTGGCTGGGAATGGGGAGCTGTGGCCAATGAGAGCTGCGGGGGTGGTGCTTGCAGAGAGGGGCAGTGCACAGAGCCATGTGCTGCCTGACCCTCCCCAGGGGCCGGAGGGGTGTGTTGGCCCTTTCCAGGAGTGGTGCAGTGCACAGGTAGGCAGGGAGCCTGCCTTAGTGGCAGCCACACTGTGCCACCGACCGTGAGCCTCTGGAGGGAAATGCTGCCTGGCGGGAGGCTGCACCCCAACCCCCAGCCCTGAGCCCCCTCCTGGAGCCAGCACCCCATGCCCCAGGTGTGGGCAAACTATGGCCCAGGGGCCACATCTGGCCCTTCAGACATTTTAATCCGGCCCTTGAGCTCCTGCCAGGGAGCGGGGTCTGGGGCTTGCCCTCTCCACATGTGCCGTGGCTTCAAGTGGCTCCTGGAAGCCGCAGCATGTTCCTGCTCTGGCTCCTATGCACAGGGGCAGCCAGGGGGTTCCACACGCTGCCCCTGCCCCAACTGTCACCTCTGCAGCTCCCATTGGCCGGCAACCAGGGGAGCATGTAGAAGCCGGAGTGGAGACATGCCGCTGCTTCCGGGAGCTGCTTGAGGTAAGCGCCACCTGGAGCCTGCACCCTTGATCCCCTTCCTGCCCTCCGAATCCCTCAGTCACAGCCTCATGCACCTCAGAGCCTGCACCCCCCAGCCGGAGCCCTCACCCCTCCACCTGCACCCCAACACCCTGTCGCAGCCCGGAGTCTGCTCCCACACTCTGAACTCCTCATTTCTGGCCCCACCCCAGAGCCCAGCACCTCCAGCCAGACCCCTCACCCCCTCTTGCACCCCAACCCCCAATTTTGTGAGCATTCATGGCCTGTCATACAATTCCCATATCCAGATGTGGCCCTCAGGCCAAAAACTTTGACCAGCCCTGCCATACCCCCTCACAAACCCTGAACTCCCTCCCACACCCCAAACCCCAGCCCTGACCCCCTCCCAGAGCCAGCAACATGTACCCCCTCCTTCACCCCAACCCCCTGCCCCAGCCCGGAGCCAACTCCTGCACCCAAACTCCCTCCCACTACTTGCACCCCTCACCCTCTCCTGCACCCCAACCCCCTTCCCCAGGCTCAGCTCAGAGCCCCCTCCCACACTGTGAACCCTTCAGCCCCAGCCAGGAGCCCGCATCCCCTGTCGAACTCCAGCCCTCTACCCCAGCCTTGTGAAAGTGAGTGAGGGTGGGGGAGAGCGAGTGAAGGGGTGGGGGATGGAGTGAGTGGGGTGGGACTTTGGGGAAGGGGTCAGGTGGATCCTGGGTTGCCTTTAAATTCAAAAAGTGATCTTGGGCGTAAAAGGTTGGAGACCCCTGTTCAAAAGGATCTTTCAGAACTAGGTGACTGGGCAACAAAACAGCAGATGAAATTCAGTGTTGATAAATGTGAAGCAATGCACATTGGAAAGCATAATCCCAACTATGCATAGCAAATGATGGGGCTAAATTAGCTGTTGCTATTCAAGAAAGAGATCCTGGAGTCACTCTGGATAGTTCTCTGAAAACCTCCACTCAATGTGCAGCGGCAGGCAAAAAAGTGAACAGAATGTGGGGAATCATTAAGAAAGGGAGAGATAATAAGAGCGAAAATATCATATTGCCTCTATATAAATCCATGGTATGCCTACATCTTGAATACTGCCTGCGGATGTGGTCGCCCCATCTCAAAAAAGATATATCAAATTGGAAAAGGTTCAGAAAAGGGCAACAAAAATGATTAGGGAAATGTAAAGGCTGCCATATAAGGAGAGATGAATAAGACAGGGACTTTTCATCTTGGAATAGGTCAGCTAAGGGGGGATATGATTGAGGTCTATAAAATTATGACTGATGTGGAGAAAGTAAATAAGGAAGCGTTATTTACTCCTTCTTATAACACAAGAACAAGGGGTCACCAAATGAAATTCATAGGCAGAAGGTTTAAAACAAACAAAAGGAAGGTTTTTTTCCCACACAATGCACAGTCAACCTGTGGAACTCCTTGCCAGAGGATGTTGTGAAGGTCAAGATTATAACAGGGTTCAAAAAAGAACTAGATCAATTCTATTAGCCAGGATGGCAGGTGGGGCAGGGATTGTGTCCCTAACCTCTGTTTGCCAGAAGCTGGGAATGGGCGATGGGGTGGATCACTTGATGATTCTCTGTTCTGTTCATTCCCTCTGGGCACCTGGCATTGGCCACTGTTGGTAGACAGGTTACTGGGCTATGTGGACCTTTGGTCTGACCCAGTCTGGCCACTCTTATGTTCTTAAGGAATTTTGTCTCTAAGAATTGTAGAGAACACTGCAGAAATTATTCTGTGAGTGGAATTCTTAATCTTCTCCTTTACTCACATCACCCTTTCCCACTACACCCACCTCCAGGAGGCTGAGTTTGCTGAGGGCTGAGGTCCAAGATCTGTGTCTTAGAAAGAGAAGCAGATGCAAATTCAGTGCCTCAGCGCATGATAAAAATCGTGTGATATCCAGGTCCCTGCAGGGCGAGCAGAGAGGACGGACAAGTCCGGGTGTCCGTGCAGATCCCACCATAAACCCTCCAGAGTCAGCAACATAAGACTGTGGCTGAACCTCACTTTCTTACTAGCAGCCCTTCCAGGTAATTTTATCCCCTTCCTCGCTACATGGACTGGAGACAACGGGGGATACTGCACATCCCGAACCTGACCCAAAGGGCAGTGAAGTCAACGGGAACCTTTCTGCTGCTTCCAATGGGCTTTGAGCCAGGCCCTGTGTGAATGTGATTCTCATTCTTTCCAGGTGTCTGGTCATAGGTCCAGCTGGTGGAGTCCGGAGGGGGGATTCAAACTCCTGCGGGATCTCTCCGCCTCTCCTGCAAAGCCTCCAGATTCACCTTCAGCAGCTACCATATGAACTGGGTCCGTCAGGCGCCGGGGAAAGGACTGGAGTGGGTCGCACAGATACTCAATCCTACTTATAGTTCAGCAACATATTACAGTGATACGGTGAAAGGGCGATTCACCATCTCCAGAGACGAGTCCAGCAGCACGGTGTATCTGCAAATGAACAGCCTGAGAGCCAAAGACACCGCCCGGTATCACTGTGCAAGAGACACAGCGATCAGAAACCTCCTGCGGTTAGCACAGAAACCTCCAGCGTGAATCCCCCTCCCTCTCCGTGCCCACAGTCACTGCCAAAACAGAGCCGTTCACACAGACAGGAACCCAGAGTGTGAAGCCTCCAGTCCTTTATCCGGGCTTCACTCCTCTCAAAATTCACTTTGATGATGAAAGACCCACGGTTCCATCAGAACCGAGACCGTCCTTAAACATTCCCTAATGATGCAGAAATAGATTCCTTCTCCAAAGTGTTATTCACACTTAGCTCTCCGTCCTTCACCCTCCTTTCCCAGCAAACTCAGCTGGAGAAGACGGGCAGGAAGCAGGAGCCATGCAGCCAAAGGTGGACGTGAACTAGAATTTTTCACACCGGAATCTTGCCACACTTTGCACTCACCTAAAGAAAGGCCAAATCATACTTCTTGAACACACTGCTTCATTTCCAAAGTGACTGGGGTCCCTTATTAGTCAATGCCACATTCTGCAGGAAGCAGGAAATGGGAGTCACTCGTCCTAAATACACATGCAGACCGTGGGAATCCTCTTTACAGACTCTAGTGGATTCCTCTTTAGCCAAACTCCAAGTTTCTTGCACTTGCCCATTCATAATAAAACACCCCGTGTACAGAGAGCGTCTCAGTTTAAGAATTCCCTTTTAAAAAAAGAAGGAATCGTGGTTTTCTGAGCGCACTGAAAGTTAACACCACCGGTGTCTGGTTCATTCCTGTGTCAGACAGTCATTCTGCGCCTCTGTGTTATGATACATTTGTTCCAACTGAAATCAAATTCAAGATTACAACAGGGCAGCACACAATCTGTCCCACAAGCCGTGTCACCATGTAGCATCGCATCGTCTTCCTTCCTTCAGCCCACGTCTGCGAAAGACAGACCATTAACTAGGAGCGGCAAAGTGCAGGGGAATCATTTCACATATAAGCTTTGAAAGGGCCAGGCCTGGAATATCACAAAAGAAAATGTGGAGAGAGCTAATACAGGCTGACTGCTCCCTTCCAGCACAGCTGCCCTCGCTACACACTTCACCACAGTGACTCAGCTGTGAAGTGATCAATCCTGGTCCATTCAAGTCAAAGGCAAAACTCCCATTGGCTCAATGGGACTGGGATTCCCCGCAGTGATGGAAAGATGTGTCAGACTCATAGCACAGGGACAGAACTGTTTGCCTTGCAAAATGAAGGATTTCAGGATCTGTCAATACTTCTGTATGTCGATCTATGAGAGAGAGAGAGAGAGAGAGAGAGAGAGAGAGAGAGAGTTTAAAGTGAGGGAGAGGGGACAGTAAAGGGAAGGAGAGAGAGGGAAATGCAGTGGGGCATCAAGGGAATATCCCATACTTTTCTTACTCAGGTAGGTCTATCCATCCTTGTTCTCTATAGGATAAATTCCACCGTAGGCAGATATGTCAATACAAAGCTTATAGACCACTTAATTCCTCGATATTCAGTTGAAGGGTTTCAAGTGGTCCAGAGGGCTGATGGGCCCTCGGAACAGTAGGAAATTTAACCCACAAAATCATAGTGGTTAATAAGTTTTTAATTGTGAAACTAATGTACCATTGGAACAATTTATCAGGGTAGTGGTGGATTCTCTGTCACTGATAATTTTTAGATTAACATTGGTAGATTTTTTCTAAAAGATCTGCTCTAGGAATTGTTGGTGAAAGTTCTGAGGTGTGTGTTCCACAGAAAGTCTGACTAGATGATCACAATGGTCCCTTTTGGGCTTAGAATCTATGAGACCTATTGAGTAAAATTCAGGGAAATATCAGTTATTTGGGATTGATGTTCATGTCTCTCTTATATAGAGCGGTGCACGCAAATTATCCCCTTACATTTCCTGTTAAAAGCCAGCGATTCCCCTGACCCTGCAGCTCTGGGGTTCAGAGTTCGCAGCCCGTGTCTGCTCAGAGACCAGCCAAACCCCACCAGAACTCTCCCCACAGTCGGGAACATGGCACTGTGGTTTTTTTTCCTTCTCATTGAAACAGCTTTCACAGGTACGTCGATTTCCCCCAGGGTTTGTTACAATCTCACTTGGGAGCCAGGGTCTCTACGAATCTCATTGTGTCTATTTGCAGGGGCTTTTTCACAGGCTCAGCTGGTGGACTCCGGAGTGGGTGTGAAAGAGCCTGGAGACTCTCTCCGCCTCTCCTGCAAAGCCTCCGGCTTCACTTTCAGCGATTACTGAATGAGCTGGGTCAGACAGGCACCTGGGAAGGGACTAGAGTGGAAAGGGGAAATACACCCAACTGCAACTACCAGCAACTACGCACAGCCCTTCAAGGGCCGCTTCACCATCTCCAGAGACAACCCCAACAACCTGGTGTATTTGCAGCTGAGCAGCCTGAGACCTGAGGACACCGTCCTGTACTATTGTTCGAGAATCCCGCAGTGAGCACAAAGCTCATGCGGACCGGTCAAAAACTGATTTGGAGGTGGGTGCAATCTTCCCAATGGACAGCAGCGGTCAATAGTGCATTACAATTCAAAGGTTTCAGAGCAAGAGCCGTGTTAGTCTGTATTCGCAAAAAGAAAAGGAGTACTTGTGGCACCTTAGAGACTAACCAATTTATTTGAGCAGGAGCTTTCGTGAGCTACAGCTCACTTCATCGGATGAAGTGAGCTGTAGCTCACAAAAGCTCATGCTCAAATAAATTGGTTAGTCTCTAAGGTGCCACAAGTACTCCTTTTCTTTTTACAATTCAAAGATGTCCTAACGCGAGTAACACGAGAAGGAACAGGTCTGAATGACACCTCAACATGAAAAGGGAAGATTTGGAGAAAAGGGCAGTTGACAGGTGTCAAAGTTCCTTCCCCACCCTGAACTCTAGGGTACAGATGTGGGGACCTGCATGAAAAACCCCTAAGCTTATTTTTACCAGCTTAGGTTAAAACTTCCCCAGGGTACAAACTATTTTACCTTTTGCCCTTGGACTTTATTGCTGCCACCACCAAGTGTCTAACAAATATATAACCGGGAAAGAGCCCTCTTGGAAACGTCTTTCCCTCCAAAATCCTCCTCAAACCCTACACCCTCTTTCCTGGGGAAGGCTTGATAAAAATCATCACCAATTTGCATAGGTGACCACAGACCCAAACCCTTGGATCTGAGAACAATGAGAAAAACATTCAGTTCTTGAAAAGAAACATTTTAATAGAAGAAACAGTAAAAAGAATCACCTCTGTAAAATCAGGATAGTAAATACCTTACAGGGTAATTAGATTCAAAACATAGAGAATCCCTCTAGGCAAAGCCTTAAGTTACAAAAAGACACAAAAATAGGAATCTACATTCCATTCAGCACAGCTTATTTTCTCAGCCATTTAAAGAAAGCAGAATCTAATGCATATCTAGCTAGATTACTTACTAAGTTCTAAGACTTCATTCCTTTTCTGTTCCTGGCAAAAGCATCACCCAGACAGAGCCAGACCCTTTGTTTTTCTCCCTCCTCCCAGCTTTGAAAGTATCTTGTCTCCTCATTGGTCATTTTGGTCAGGTGCCATCGAGGTTATCCTAGCTTCTTAACCCTTTACAGATGAAAGGATTCTTCCTCTGGCCAGGAGGGATTTTAAAGGGGTTTATCCTTCCCTTTATATTTATGACACGCCCCCCCAAATCACAGCTAGGGTGAAACGCTGGCTGGGATTTCTTCCTGGAGCTCTAGGAAAAAACAGAGTTAATAAGACACATGCACCTCTAAATATACTACCAAGTACATAAAGACTAAGAATATTTTCCACATCTCAAGGACGATTTTAACCAGTTGATTCTGGGAAACTTTCACGGGAGAGTGCATCAGCCACTTTGTTAGAAGCTCCTGAGATGTGTTGGATGTTGAAATCAAAATCTTGGAGAGCTAAACTCCACCAAATAAGTTTTTTGTTATTTCCCGTGGTGGTATGAAGCCACTGTAGTGCAGCATGGTCAGTTTGCAGGTGGAAACGCCGTCCGCAAACATATGGGCGTAGCTTTTCCAGAGCATAGACAATGGCGTAACATTCTTTTTCACTGACTGACCAGTTGCTTTCCCTCTCAGACAGCTTCTTGCTGAGAAACACTGCAGGGTGGAATTCTTGATCCGGTCCTTCCTGTAATAAAACTGCTCCCACACCACGCTCGGACGCATCTGTGGTTACTAGGAACGGTTTGTCAAAGTCTGGGGCCCTTAGCACAGGGTCAGACATGAGTGTCGCTTTAAGCTGGTTAAAGGCCTTCTGACACTCTTTGGTCCACTGAATGGCATTTGGCTGTTTCTTTTTGGTTAGGTCTGTCAGTGGGGCAGTGATTTGGCTGTATTGTGGTACAAATCGCCTGTAATATCCGGCCAAGCCTAAGAAAGATTGAACCTGTTTCTTTGACTTTGGGACAGGCCACTTTTGGATAGCATCCACTTTGGCCTGTAGGGGACTGATAGTTCCTTGACCCACCTGGTGTCCAAGGTAAGTCACTCTGTTTAGGCCTATTTGACACTTCTTAGTCTTAACAGTTAGTCCTGCCTCTCTTATACGCTCGAAGACATTTTGTAGATGTTCCAGGTGTTCTGCCCAGGAATCCAAAAATATGGCCACATCGTCAAGGTAGGTGACTGCATATTCTCCTAATCCCGCTAGGAGACCATCTACAAGTCCTTGGAAGGTGGCGGGTGCATTTCACAGCCCGAAAAGGAATACATTAAATTCATACAGCCGGACATGTGTGGTGAAGGCTGACTTTTCCTTGGCAGATTCATCTAGCGGTACCTGCCAGAACTCCTTGGTTAAGTCCAAGGTAGAGATGAACTGGGCCCGTCCGTTCATCTGTGCGTGGCATTGGATAGTTGTCTGGGCGAGTTACAGCATTTATCTTACGGTAGTCCATGCAAAAACACATCTCCCCATCTGATTAGGGAACTAGAACCACTGGAGATGCCCATGCACTGCCAGAGGGGCGGATTACCCCCATCTGTAGCATATCCTGGATCTCCCGTTCTATGGCAGTTTTAGCTTGAGGAGACACCCGGTAAGGTTGGACTTTAACTGGGTGAGCATTACCTGTGTCAATGGAGTGGTATGCCCGTTCAGTCAGTCCTGGGGTGGCTGAGAATGTCGGCGTGTAGCTAGTGCACAGCTCCTGGATCTGTTGTCGCTGCATACGCTGTATCTGGGCCTGAGGACCTCTGGTGTGATTTCGGTGCAATGAACTGTAATCTGTTGGGGTTCTTGGGGCAGTTGGCCTTCACATGCCCCGGCTCATTACATTTAAAACATCGTCCAGCTGATGGATCACTGGGGCGAGGCGGGTTGCTGGAGAATGTTGTGGCGGGACGATAAGGTGGCTGGAGGGTTCCTCGGGGGTAGTTGGGGCCTTGGGCTGCCCCCGGTAGTAGGGTGTGGTCTGAGGTTGTCCCTTCTGGTATCCGCTCCAACAGCGACCAGTTTTTTTCTTTTCTGCTACCTCCACCTGTTAGGATATAGATATTCAGGCCTGTCTGTAAAGGCCTATACTCTAGGAATTTAGGTGTATTCTTATCATTTGGCTAATTATAGAGGTATAAAAGAAAGAATCAAAATCACTATCTGCTGGTGTAAGGGCCTTCTGTTACTGTGACAGTCTGAGGCCCTGTTCTTAGGCTAAGGCCTTTGGCTAAGCAGCAGAGGCAGCCATAAGCTGGGAAGCGACCGGTCACCTCCTCACATTCCAAACTAGTCACATTGAAATAAGGGGCTATTGGGCTGTTAGGCACTATCAGGACAGGATTGTGTTCCTATCACCTCCAGAGAAAGGGAAGTGCCTAGAAAATGTAAAAGGAAACTTAGTTTGATAGCATCCTGTCTGGCAAGAACTCACTTATCAATAGCTGGGATGTGAAATCCTCCCTTTTGTATTTTTTTGTCATCATAGTTCCCACTTTGCTGTTGTTTGTCTGTATAATCTCTGTCTGGTTCTGTGATTGTTCCTGTCTGCTGTATAATTAATTTTGCTGGGTGTAAACTAATTAAGGTGGTGGGATATAATTGGTTACATAATCATGTTACAATATGTTAGGATTGGTTAGTTAAATTTCAGGAAAATGATTGGTTAAGGTATAGCTAAGCAGAACTCAAGTTTTACTATATAATCTGTAGTCAATGAGGAAGTGAGTGGGTGTGGGTGGGGGTGGGGGTGTGAGATGGGAACAGGGAATGGGGGTAAGGAAATTGCAATCATGTTTTGCTAAAGGGGGAGATGGGAACAGGGAATGTGGGTAAGGAAGTTAGAATCATGTTTGGCTAAGGGTAGGAATGGGAACAGGGACACAGGTGTAAGGCTCTGTGGTGTCAGAGCTGGGAAGGAGGATACTAAGGAAGGAAACTGGAATCATGCTTGCTGGAAGTTCACCCCAATAAACATCGAATTGTTTGCACCTTTGGACTTCGGGTATTGTTGCTCTCTGTTCATGTGAGAAGGACCAGGGAAGTAAGTGGGTGAAGGAATATGCCCCCTAACACCACCCATTTGGCTCCAATCTCCCCCGCCT